>NW_027206157.1:0-1200000 GCF_024711535.1 Dipodomys merriami
CCCTAACCCTAACCCTAACCGTAACCAAACCAAAACGCTCACCCTCAACCTCAACCACACACTAACACTCTCCCTCCCCCTAGCCCTCACCCTAACCCTAACCCTAACCCCAAACCTTACCTTGACCTTCACTGTCACTCTTACCCTCAGCCTAAACCTAACCCTAACACTAACCTTAACCCTCACCCTCACCCTTACCCTCACCTTAAATCTAACCCTAAACCTAAACCTCACCCTAACCCTAACCCTCACCCTAACCCTTATCCTCAAGCAAACCCTAACTTTAACCCAAATCCTGACCCTCACCCTAACCCTCACACTCACCCTAACACTAACCCTAACCCTTACCCTCAGCATCGTCCTATCCCTAACACTCACACTAAACCTAACCCTCACCCTATCCCTCACACTAGCACCAACCCTATTCCTGAACCTCACACAAACCCTATCCCTAACCCTAACCCTCACCCTCACCCTCACCCTCAGCTTTACCCTAATCCTAATCCTAATCCTAACCCTAAACCTCACCCTAAACCCTAACCTTAACTCTCACCCTAACCCTAACCCTCACCCTAACCCTTACCCTCACCCTAAACCTAACCCTAACCCTCAAAATAATCCTAAACCTAACCCTAACCCTAAACCTCACCCTAACCCTAAAACTAACACTAACATTCACCATCACCATAACCCTAAACCTCAGCCTCATCCTCACCCTCACCCTATTCTTAAGCCTAACGCTAACCCTCACCCTAACCCTCATCCTAAACCTAAACCTCATCCTCACCCTAATCCTTACCCTAACCCTTATCCTTAACCTATCCTAACCCTAACACTAACCCTAACCCTAAACCTCCCCCTGAACCTAAGCCTACACCTCACCCTCACCCTCCCCTAGCCCTCACCCTAACCTTAATCTTAACACTAACCCTCACCCTAACCCTAAACCTCACCCTAACCCTAACACTCAAACTCACCCTAACCCTTACCCTAACCAAAACACTAACATTAACCCTAACCCTCACCTTAAACCTAACCCTATCCTTAACCCAAACAATCACCCTAAACCACATCCTATTTATAACCCTAACCATCCCCCTCACAATAAACCTCAACCGAACCCGAACCCTAACCCTAATCCTATAACTAATCCTCACCCTCACCCTCACCCTTACCCTAACCCTAACCCTAACCTTCACCCTAACTCTCACCCTCACCCTAAACCTCAGCCTCACCCTAGCCCTCACCGTTACCCTAACCTAACCCTAACCCTAAAGCTCAACCTCACCTTAATCGTCACTCTCATCCTAACCCTAACCCTAACCCTAACACTAACCCTAACCCTCACCCTCATCCTCACCCTAACACTAACACTAACACTAAACCTCACCCTAACCCTAACCCTCACCCTAAGCCTTATCCTCACGCAAACCCTAACTTTAACCCAAAACCTAACCCTCACTCTAACCCTCACAATCACCCTAACATTCACCCAAATTGTACACTCAGCATCATCCTATCCCTAACCCTCACCCTAACCCTCACACTAAAACTAACCCTCACCCTATACCTCACCCTAACCCTTAAGCTCACCTTAAACCTAACCATCACACTAACCCTTACCCTCACCCTAACCCTAACCCTCACACTCAAGCTCACCCTCACACTCAGCTTTACCCTAACCCTAATCCTAATCCTAACCATAACCCTCACCCTAACCCTAACCCTAACCCTCACCCTAACCCTCACCCTAACACTCATGCTAACCCTAACCCTCACTCTCACCCTAAACTTAAACCTAACACTTACCGTAATCCTAACCCTTACCCTAACCCTAACCCTCACACTAAACCTAACCCTCCCCCTAATCCTAAACCTAACCCTAATCCTAACCGTCATCCTTACCTTCAACCTAACCCTTACCCTAACCCTAACACTCAAACTCACACTATCCCTCACCCTAACCCTTAACCACACCTTCAACCTAACACTCACACTAACCCTAACCCTCACCCTAACCCTAACCCTATCCATCACTCTCACCCTTAACCTCAACTGCAACCTAACCCTCAAAGTAACCATAACCCTAACCCTAAACGTAAATAACAACCTACACCTTACCCTAACCCTAACCCTAACCTAAACGCTCAACCTTACCCTAACCCTCACAGTAACACTTACCCGCACCCTAACCCTCACCCTAACCCTAATCCTAACCCTCACCCAACAATCACAATAAACCTAAACCTAACACTAACCATCAACCAAAACGTCACCCTAACCCAAACCATAACCATAACCCTCACCCTAACCCTAATCCTAAATCTAACCCTCGCCCTCAACTTAACCCTCCACCTCAACCTAACCCTCACCCTAACCCTAACCCTCACCCTCACCCTCACCCTAACCCTCATCCTCACCCTAACACTAACAGTAACCCTAACCCTAACCCTAACATTAACCCTAATCCTAACCCTAACCCTCACCCTAGCCCTCACCCTCACCCTAACCCTCACCCTAATCGTTATCCTCACCCTAACCCTAAACTTAAACCTAATCCTCACCCTCAAACTAACACTAACCCTCACTCTAAACCTCACCCTAAAGCTCACCCTCACACTCATGCTAGCCCTAATCCTCACCCTAATCCTAAGCCTCACCCACACCCTAACCAAGAACTTAACCGTAACCCTCACCCACACCTTGACCCTCACCCTAACCCTGACCCTCACCCTAAACATCATCCTAACACTAACACTCACACTAAACCTATCCCTAAACCTAACCCTCACTCTCACCCTAACCTTAACCCTAACTCTTACCCTCACCCTAATCCTAAACCTAACCCTATCCCTAAACCTCACACTAAACCTAACCCTCCCCCTAACCCTAACACTAACTCTAACTGTCATGGTAACCCTCAACCTAACCTTTACCCTAAACCTAACCCATAACCTCACCCTACCCCTCACCCTAACCCTTAACCTCACCTTGACCCTAACCCTCCCACTATCCCTAACTCTCACCCTAAACCTAACCCTATCCCGCAACCTCACCTTCACCCTAAAATTCAGCCTAACTCTCACAATAACCCTAACCATAAACCTAACCGTAAATCTCACCCTAAAACTCACACTAAACCTAACCCTAACCCTAAGGCTCAACCTTACTCAACCCTCACCTTAAAACTTACCCTCACCATGAACCTCACCCTCACCTTAACCCTAACCCTCACTCTCACTCAAACTCACAACCTAACCCTAAACCTAACTCTAAAACTATCTCTAACACTCACCCTAAACCTCACCCTAACCCTCACCCTCACCCTCACCCACACACTAATCCAAACACTAACCCTAAACCTAACACTCACACTAAACCTAAACCTGACACTAACCCTAAACCTACCCATCACCTAACCCTAACACTAATCCTAAACCTAAATCTTATCCTCACCATAAGCTTAACCCTAACCCTCACTCTCACCCTAGCCCTCACATTAATCCTAATCCAAACCCTAACCCTCACCCTAACACTAACCCTAGCATTAACCCTAACGTTCACGCTAACCCTCATCCTAACCCTAACCCAAACCCTCACCCTCACCCTAACCTTAAAATAACCCTTACCCTCACCCTCACCATAAGTCTCATACTGACCCTAACCCTCAACCTAAGCCTAGCTCTAACCATCACCCTCACCCTCATGCTCACCCTCAGCCTAACCCTAAACGTAACCCTAACCCGAACCCTAAACCTCACCCTCACCCTCACCCTCACCCTAACCCTCAGTCTCAATTTCACCCTCATCCTAACACTAACCCTAATCCTAACCTTCACCATAACCCTAAACCTCACCCTAACCATAACCCCCACCCTCACATTAACCATAACCCTAACCCTAACCCTCACCTTTCCCTCACCCTACCCCTAATGCTAAAACTAACCCTCATCCTCAACCTAACCCTCACCCTAACCCTTATAATAAGCCTAACCCAAACCCTACCCTAACCCTACCCCTCAGCCTAACCCCCACCCTAAACCTAACCGTAACTCTCATTCTCACCCTATCCCTAACCCTCACCCAAAACCTCACCCTCACCCTAACCCTCACCCTCATCCTAAACATCACCCTTAACCTAACCCTAACCCTAACCCTAACCCTCACCCTATCCCTAACCCTCACCCTAAATCTCACCCTCACCCTAACGCTCACCCTCAAAATAGGCCTCACCCTAGCCTTAACCCAACCCTATCCCTAACCCGCAACCTCACCCACACCCACAGCCTAAACCTAACCCTACCCCTAATCCTAACCCTAACCCTCACTCTCACCCTAACCCTAACCCTAACCCTTACTCTCACCCTCACTCAAACCCTCATCCTAACCCTCAACCTAACCCTAACCCTAAACTTCACCCTAACCCTCAACCTCACCCTCACCCACACAATAATCCTAACACTAACCCTAAGCCTAACCCTCACCCTCACACTAAACCTCACCCTAAAACTTACCTTCAACCTAAACCTAACCCTAACCCTAACCCTCACACTAACCTAACCCTTATCCTCTCCCTAACCCTAAACTTAAACCTAAACCTAACCCTCACATTACCCTAATCATCAACCTAAACCTAACCCTACCCCTGAACCTAACCCTCATCATACCCCTACCCCTAACCTTCTCGCTTACCCTCACCCTAACCCTAACCATAACCCTCATCCTAAACCAAACCGTCACCCTCACCCTCACCCTCTGTCTAACCCTAGCACTAACCCTAATCCTAACCCTAACCCTCACCCTCACCCTCACCCTAACTCTAACCCTTATCCAACCCTAACCCTTATTCTAACTCTAACCCTCACCCAAACTTAACCCTTACCCTCAAACTCAATCTAACCCTAAACTTAACCCAAACCGTCACCCTGACCCTAACCCTCACCCTAAGCCTTACCCTCACCCTAACCCTAACCCTAACCCTAACCCTAACCCTAACCCTCACACTAATCCTAACGCTAAAACTAACCCTATCCCTCACCCTAACCCTAAAACTAACCCTAACATTCACCCTCACCCTAACCCTAAAATTCAGCCTCAACCTCACCCTCACCCTATCCTTAAGACGAACCCTAACCCTCACCTTAACCCTCACCCTAAATCTAAGCCTCACCCTCACCCTAACCCTTACCCTAGCCCTTATCCTCACCCTCCCCTAACCCTACCCCTACACCTAACCCTAACCCTCACACTAACTTTAAGTGTAAACCTCACCCCAATCCTAACCCTAACACTAACCTCACCCTAACCCTAATTCTAACCCTAACCCTCACCGTCACCCTAGCCCTCACCCTAACCCTAATCCTAACCCTAACCCTTACCCTAACCCTAAACCTCAACCTAACCCTAACCCTCAAACTCACCCTAACCCTTTCCCTAACCGAAACGCTAACATTAACCTTAACCCTCACACTAAACCTAAGCCTATACTTAACCCAAACCCTCAACCTAACCCACACCCTATCCATAACCCTAACCCTCCCCCTCACACTAAACCTCAAACTAACCCTAACAATAAACCTAATCCTATACCTAACCCTCACCCTCACCCTCAACCTTACCCTAACCCTAACCCTAACCTTCACCCTCACACTTACCCTCACCCTAAAACTCAGCCTCACCCTCAACCTAAACCTAAACCTAACCCTAACCCTCACCCTAATGCTAACCCTAACCTCACCCTCAACCTCACCCTAACACTAAACCTAACCATCACCGTAACCCTCACATTAACCCTTATGCTAACCCTAACCCTCAACCTCACCCTAACCCTCACCATAACCCTTACCCTCTCTCTAACCCTAACCCAATCCCTAACGCTAACCCTCAGATTAAACCTAAGCCTCAACCTAACCCTAACCCTATTCCTCAGCCTAAGCCTCATCCTGACCCTAACCCTTACCTTAATACTCACCCTATCATTAACCCTCACCCTTACCCAAACACTAATCCTAACCCCAACCATAACTCTAACCCTCACCCTTACCCTAACCCTCAACATAAACCTTTCCCTAACCCTAACCCTAACCCTCACACTAAACATAACCGTCACCCTAACCATAACTGTAACCCTCAACCTAACCCTAACACTAAACCTAACCCTAACCATCACACTAACCTAAACCTCACCCTAACCATGACCCTACCCCTAACCCGAACCATCATCTTGACCCTAACCCTAACCCTAACCCTCATCCTCACACTAAGCCTAACCCTCAGCCTCACCCACAGTCTAACCCTAACCCTTACCGTAATCCTAACCCTAACCCTCACCCAGACCCTCAACCTAACCCTAACCCTAAACCTCACCCTCACCTTCACCATCACTCTCACCCTCACCCTTACCCTAACCCTAACACTAACCCTAACCCTCACCGTCACAATCACCCTAAACATAAACCTAACCCTAAACCTCACCCTAACCCTAACCCTCACCCTAAGTCTAACACTCAACCTCACACACACCATAATCCTAACTATAACATTATGTCTAAACCTCACCTTCAACCTAACTCTCATCCACAACATAACACTCACCCTAACTCTTATCCTCACTCAAACCCTAACTTTAACCCAAATCCTAACCCTCACACTAACACTCACCCTCACCCTAACCCTCACTTTAACCCTCACCCTAACCCTTACCCTCAGCCTCGTCCTATTCCTAACCCTCACCCTAACCCTCAAACTAAATGTAACCCTCAACCTATACCTCACCCTAACCTTAACCTCACATTCACCCTAACCCTCAGCCAAACCCTTACCCTCACACTAACCCTAAAGATATTCCTAAACCTCACACAAAACCTAACCCTAACCCTAACCCTAACCCTCACCCTCAACCTCACCCTCAGGTTTACCCTAATCCCAATCCTAATCCTAACCCTAACCCTCACCCTCACCCTAACCCTAACCCTCACCCTAACCCTAACCCTAACACTCTTGCTAACCCTAACCATCACTCTCACCCTAACCTTAACCCTAACCTTTACCCTAACCCTAATCCTAGCCCTAACCCTAACCCTAACCCTCCCCCTAACCCTAACCCTAAACCTAACCGTCACCCTAATCCTCAACCTAACCCTTACCCTAACCCTAACCCTCAACCTCACCCTATCAATTAACCTAACCCTTAACCTCACCTTCACCCTAACTCTCACAATAACCCTAACCCTAACCCTAACACTAACCATATCCCGCACCCTCACCCTCACCCTCAACTTCACCTTAACCATCACAATAACCCTAACCCTAACCCTAACCCTAACCCTAAATCTCAGCCTACACCTCACCCTAACCCTAACACTAACGCTCAACCTTACCCTAACACTTACCCTCATTTGAAACCTCACCTTAACCCTAACACTAACCCTAACCCAACCCTAAACTAACCTAAAACCTCACCCTCAACCTCAACCACACACTAACACTCACCGTAAGCCTAACCTGAACCCTCACCCTAACACTCACCCTAACACTCACACTACCCCTAACCCTCACTGTCACCCTAAACTTAACCCTAATCCTTACCCTCACTCAAATCCTAACCCTAACCCTAAATCTAACCCTCACACTAAACCTAACCCTCCCCCTAACCATAACCCTAACCCTAACCCTAACCCTCACGCTAACACTAAAACTCAACCCTACACGCACCATAATCCTAAACCTAACCCTATTCCTAAACCTCGCCTTCACCCTAACCCTCACAATAACCCTTACCCACAACCTAACCCTAACCCCATTCCTAAGCCTCACACAAAAGCTAACCCTAGCCCTAACCCTATCCCTAACCCTCACCCTCATGCTCAGCTTTACCCTAACCCTAATCCTAATCCTAACCCTAACCTTCACACTAACCCTAACCCTAACCCTCACCCTAACACTCACCCTAACACTCAAGCTAACCCTAACCATCACACTCACCCTAACATTAAACCTAATCCTTACCCTCACCCAAATCCTAACCCTAACCCTAAACTTAACCCTCACACTAAACCTAACCCTCCCCCAAACCGTAACCCTAACCCTAACCCTAACCGTCACCCTTACCCTAACACTCAACCTCACCGTAACACCCACCCTCACCCTTAACCTCACCCTTACCCTAACCCTCACACTAACCTTAACCCTCACCCTAACCTTATACCTATACCGCACTCTCACCCACACCTTCAAACTCAACATAACCCTCACCATAACACTAACCCTAACCTAACCCTAAATCTCACCCTACACCTCACCCTACCCCTCACCCTAACCCTCACGCTCAAACTCACTCTAGCGCTAACACTAAACCTAACCCTAAGCCTCACCCACACACTAACCCTCACCCACACCCTAACCCTCACCCACACCCTAACCCTCACCCTCATCCGAACCCTCACCTTCACCCTAACCCTCACCCTCACCCTAAACATCAACCTAACGCTAACCCTCACCCTCACTCTAACCCTAACCCTAACCATAATCCTAAACCTTAGCCTCACACTCACCCTTACCCTAACCCTAACTGTCACCCTCACCCTCACCCTCACCCTAACCCTAACCCTAAACCTAAACCTCACCCTAACCATAACCGTCGAACTAACCCTACCGCTTTCTCTCAACCTCAACCTAAAACTAACCCTAAACCTAACCCTGACCCTAACCCTCACTCTATCCCTTATCCTCACCCTAACCCTAAATTTCACCCAAATCCTAACCATCACCCTAACCCTCACCCTCACCCTAACCCTCACCCTAACCCTTAACCTTAGCCTCGTCTTATCACTAACGCTCCCCCTAACCCTCACACTAATCCAAACCCTCAAGCTAACCCTAACACTACGCCTCACCCTAACCCTCACCCTCACCCTAACCCTAACCTGAAACCTAACTCTGACCCTCACCCTCACCCTCACCTTAAACCTAACCCTAACGCTTAGCTACACAATAAACCTAAACCTAATCCTCACACTCACCCTAACCCTCACCTTCACCCTCACCCTAATCCTAACCCTAACCCTAAGCCTCACACTAAACCTAAACCTAACCCTAAACCTAAACCTCACCCTAATCCTCAACCTAACCCTAACCCTAAAGCTGACACTAACCCTCACCCTAACCCTCACCCTAACCCTAACAGTCACCCTCACACTAACCCTCACACTAACCCTAACCCTAACCCTCACACTCACACTCACACTCAGCCTAACACTTACCCTCAACCTAACCCTCACCTTAACCCTAACCCTAACCATAACCCTCACCCTAACCCTCACAATCGACCTAACCCTAACCCTAACCCTCAACCTAACCCTCACCCTAACCCTATCCCTGACCTCAACACTCACTCTCACCCTAACCCTTTCCCTTACACTAACCCAACTTTAAACCTAATCCTAACCCACACAATAACCCTGAGCCTCACCGTCACCCTAACCCTGTACCTCACCCTAAACCTCATCCTAAAACTAACCATAACCCTAAACCTCACCCTAACCTCAAACCTAACCCTAAACCACACGCTAACCCTAACCCTCAGCCTCACCCTCACACTCAGCCTAACCCTAACCCAAACACTAATCCTAACGGTAACCCTCATCCTCACCCTCACCCTCACCCTAACCTAAACCCTAAACCTCACCCTCAACCCAACCCTCACCCTAACCCTAAACCTAACACTAACCCTCACCCTAACCCTAAACATCACGTTAAACCTAACCCTAACCTTCACCCTCACCCTCACCCTAACCTTATCCCTGAACCTAACACTCACCCTAACCCTCACCCTAATCCTAACGCTATCCCTAATCCTCACCCTCACCCTAAACCTCACCCTAAACCTTACCTTCACAATAACCCTAACCATAACCATCACACTCATCCTAACCCTCACCCTAACGCTAACAATACAACTTACACTACACGTCACCCTAACCCTAACATGTAACCCTGACCCTAACCCTCACCCTCACGCTAACCCTCACCCTCAACCTAATCTTCACCCTAACCCTAATCCTCACACTTACCTAACCGAAATCCTCACTCTCACCCTCAGGCAAATGCTAAACCACAACCTCTCCCTAGCCATCACGCTAACACTAACCCTAACTCTAAACCTCAACATCACCCTCAACTTCAGCATAACCCTAACCCTAAACGTCACAATAACCCTCAACATCACCCTAAACATCTCCCGCACCCTCACCCTCACCCTAACCCTTACCCACACCCAAGCCCTCACTCTAAACCTTACCCTCACCCTAACCCTAACCCTCACACTAAACCTAACCCTCAACCTAACCCTAAGCTTCACCCTCACCTTAGTCCTCACCCTAACCATAATCCTAACCCTTATCCTCATCCTAACCCTAACATTCACCCTCACCTTAACTCTCAACCTCACCATCACCCTCACCCTCACCCTAACCCTAAACCTCACAGTCACAGTAAGTCTCACCCTAACCCTTACACTCACCCTCACTCTAACCCTCACACTAACCCTAACCTACAACCTAAACCTAACCGTAAACCCCACCCTCACACTCAACCTCAGCTTAATTCTAACCCTAACCCTAATCCTATCCCTAACCCTCACACTCATCCTACCCTAAACCTAACCCTACACCTGACCCTCACCCTCACCCTCATCCTGACCCTCACACTAACCCTCACACTCACCCTCACCGTCACCCTAACCCTAACCCTAAAACTCAACCTAACCCTAAACCGAACCCTAACCCGAACCCTAACCCTCACTCTCACCCTCACCCAACCCTAACACTCACCTCACCCTCAACCTAAACCTCACCCTCACCCTTATCCTCACCCTAACCCAGACACTCACCCTCACCCTAACCCTAATCCTAACCTTCACACTAAACCTAACCATCAACCTAATCCTCAACCTTTCCCCAACCCTAACCATAACCCTTACACTCACCCTAGCCATCACCCTAACCCTAAACATAACCCTAACACTCACCCTGACCCTCAACCTAAAACTCACGCTAACCCTAACCCTCACTCTCACCCGAACCCTCACCCTAACCCTTACCCTCATCCTAACTCTAACACTAACCCTAACCCGAACACTAAACCTAATCCTCACCCTTACCCTGAATCTCACCCTCTCACCCTAAACCTAACCCTAACCCTCACCCTAACCCTAACGCTAATGCTAATCCTAACCCTCACCCTAACCCTAACCTCACCTAACCCTTACCCTCACCTTAACCCTAAACCTAAACCTAACCCCAACCTTCACACTAACCCTAAAACGAACCCTAACCCTAACCATAACCCTAATCCTCACCATATCCCTAACCCTAACCCTAACCCTTACCCTAAACAAACACACACCCTAACACTCACCCTCAACATTAACCTTACCCTAACCTTAACCCTAACCCTCACACTAACTCTAACCCTCACTCTAAACCAAATCCTACTCCTCAGCCTAACCCTCATCCTAACGCTAAACCTAAACCTAACCCTCACCCTAACCCTAACCCTCACCCGAACCCTATCTCTCACCCTCAAACTCACACTCACCCTCAGCCTAACCCTAACCCTAACCCTCATCCTAACCATAACCATCACCCACACCCTCAGCCTTACTCTAACCCTAAACCTAACCCTAACCTTCACCCTCACCCTCACCCTAAACTTAACCGTAAACCTATAACTAACCCTCACCCTAAAACTCTCACCATAACCATAGCCCTAAACGTCACCCTCATCTTAACCCTAACACTCACCCACACCCTAACCCTCACCCTAAACCTAACGCTAACCCTAACACTCACCCTAACCCTCACCCTAACTCTCAGCCTCAACCTCACCCTAAACCTCACCCTCACACTAATTCTAACCCTAATCCTAACCCTCACCCTAACCCTAACCCTCACCCTAACCCTAAACCATTCCCTCACCCTAACCCTAACCCTAACCCTAAGCCTCAGCCAAACCGTCTCCCTAACCCTAACCATAAACCTCGACCTAACCCTAACGCTAACCCTAAATAAAGCCCTCACCGAAACCCTAAACCTCACCCTCACTCACACCCTCACACTCAGCCTAAACCAAAACCTAACCCTCATCCTAACCCTAACCCTCACACTCACCCTCACACTAACTCTAACCCTATCCTTAAACTTGACCCTAAACCTAACCCCAACCCTATACATAAACCTAACCCTCACCCTAACACTAACCCTAACCCTCACCCTAATCCTAATCCTAACCCTAATGCTATCCCTAAACTTCAACCTCACCCTAACCCTAACTCTAACCCTAAACCTAAACCTAACCCTCACCCTAAAGCTCACCCTAACCCTCAACCTAACCCTAACCCTCACCATCACCCTAAACCTCACCCTAAAACTTAACCTCCACCTAACACTAACCCTAACCCTAACTCTAACCCTCACCATCACCCTAAGCCTAACCTGAACCCTAAACCTCACCCTAAATCTCACCCTAAATCTAACGCTATCCCTAAACCTCACCCTCACGCTAAACCTCATCTTAACCCTTACCCTCATCATAACCCTAACCCTAACCCTAACCCTAATCCTCACCGCAACCCTAAGCCTCACCCTCACCCTAGCCCTCACCCAAAAACTGACCCTAACCCTAACAGTCACCCTCAACCTCACTCCACCCTCAAACTAACCCGAACCCTAACCCTCACCCTAACCCTAACCCTAACCCTAACCCTAATGCTAAGCCTAAAGCTCAACCTGACCCTAACCCTCACCCTAACCCTAAATCTAACCCTAATGCTATCCCTAACCCTCACCCTCACCTTAACCCTCATTCTAACCCTTACTTTCATTCTAACCCTCACCCTAACCCTAACCCTAATACTAACACTAAACCTCACCCTTACCCTGACCCTAAGCCTAAACCTAAACCTAAAAGTCACCCTAATGCTCACCCTAAACCTCAACCTAAACCTAACCCTCACCCTCACCTTAACGCTCACCCTAAAACTTACCCTCACACTAACAATAACCCTAAACATAAATCTAACCCTCACCCTCGCCCTAAGACTAACAGGAACCCTAACCCTCACCCTTATGCTCACGCTAACTCTAATCCTCACCCTCACCCTAAACCTCATCCTTACCCTTACGGTAACCATAACCCTTAACCTTAACCTAACCCTAATCCTTACTATAACCCTAACCCTCACCCTCACCGTAACCCTCACAGTCAACTTAACCCTCACTCTAAACCAAACCGCCACCCACACGCTAAACTCACCCAAACATGAACCCTCACCCTCACCGTAGCCCTACCCTAAACCTCACCCTAACCCTAACCCTCACCCTAAACCTAACTCTAACCATCACCCTCATACTAACCCTACCCTCACCTTAAACCTCACCCTAACCCTAATGCTAACCCTAACCCTCACTCTCACTCTAAACTTCACCCTAACCCTTATCCTCACACTAACCCTAACCCTAACCCTCACATAAACCCTAACCCTAAACCTACCCCTCATATTACCCCTCACCCTAACTCTAACCCTAACCCTAACCCTCACCAAAACCTAACCCTAACCCTCACCTTCACCCTAACTCTCACCGTCACCCTAACCCTCACCCCAACCCTAACCCTCACCTACACCCTCAACCTCACCCCCAACTTCAACTTAATCCTAATCCTAAACCTAATTCTAAACCTAACCCTAACTCTCACCCTCACCCTAACCCTAACCCTAACCCTAACTCTAATGCTAACACTAGCCCTCACCTAACCCTAAACCTAACCCTCAGCCTAATCCTCACCCTACCCTTCACAATAACCCTAACCCTAACCCTAAACCACACCCTCACCCTAACACTCATCCTAAACTTTACCCTCAACCTAACCCTAACAGTAACCCTAACCCTCACACTAACACTAACCCTCACCCTATACCTAAACCTACTCCTCAGCCTAACCCTCATCCTAACCCTAAATCTAAACCAAACCCTCACCCTAACCCTAACCTTAACCCTAACTCTCACCCGAACTCTATCCCTCACCCTCACCCTCACCCTCACACTCACCCTCAGCCTATCCCAAACCCTCATCCTAACCCTAACCATCACCCACACCCTCAGCCTAAATCTAACCCTAAACCGAACGCTAAACCTCACCCTCACCCTAAACTTAACCGTAATCCTATCATTAACCCTCACCCTAACCCTAACTCTCACCATAACCATAGCCCTAAACCTCACCATCAACCTAACCCTAACCCTAACCCTGACCCTCACCCTAACCCACACCCTAATCTTAACGCTAACCATAACCCTCACCCTAAACCTCACCCTAAACCTTACCTTCACCCTAACTATAACCATTACCCTAATCCTCACACAAACACTAAACTTAACCCTAAACCTAAGCTGCACCCTCACCCTCAACCTAATACTAAACCTAACCCTAATACTCACCCTAAAGCTTACCCTAACCCTAACCATCACCCTGACCGTAACCCTCACCTTCACTCAAACTCTCAAAATAAACCTAATCCTCACCCTCACACTCACCCTCACCCTCACCCTAAACCTCACCCTAACCCTCACCCTGAACCACACGCTAAACCTTAACCTCAACCTAACCCTAACCCTAATCCTCACACTAACCCTAACCTTAACACTAACCTAACGCTCACTCTCACGCTCACCCTAATCCTAAACCTAAACCTAACCCTCACGCGAAATCTAACGCTAATGCTAACCTTCACCCTAAACTTCACCGTCACCATATCCCTCACCCTAACCCTAACCCACATCCACACCATAAACCTCACCCTCACAGGAAACCTCACCCTGACCCTAAATCTCACACTGACCCTTACCCTAACCCTAACCCTAATCCTGCCCCTAACCCTAACCCTAAGCCTCACCCTCACACTCACTCTCACCCTAAACCACACCATCACCATAACCCTAACCCTAACCCTAATCCTCACCTTAAACCTAACCCTAACCCTCACCCTAACCATCACCCTCAACCTCACACTAAACCTCACCCTCACCCTAAACCTAATCCTAAACCTAACCCTCACCCTCACCCTCACCCTAACCCTAACCATAACCCTAAACCTAACCCTCACCCTAACCCTAAATATATCCATCACCGTCACCCCAAACCTAACCCTCACCCCCACCCTCAATTTATCCCTCACCCTAAACCCAACGATAAACCTCACCCTCATCCTAACCCTTCCCCTAAACCTTAACCATCATCCTAAACTTCACCCTAAACCTAACGCTAACCCAAACCCTCACCCCAATCATAACCCTCACCCTAACCCTTATCCCCACAGTAACCCTAAACTTAACCCTAACTCTAACCCTACTCCTCACCCTAACCCTCACCCTCACCCTCACCCTCACCCTAACCCTCACCCTAACTCTAACCCTAATCCTCACCCTCTCCTTAATCCGCACTGTTACCCTAACCCTAACCTTCACCCCAATCATAACCGTCACCCTAACCCTTATCCCCACAGTAACCCTAAACTTAACCCTAACTCTAACCCTACTCCTCACCCTAACCCTGACCTTCACCCTAACCCTCACCCTAACCCTCAACCTAACCCTAACCCTAATCCTCACCCTCTCCTTAATCCTCACTGTCACCCTAACCCTCACCGTCAAAATAACCCTCACCCACACCGTAACTCTCACCCTCACCCTCACCCGAACCTCAACCTTAAACATCACCCTAACCCTAACCCTCAACCTAAACGAGACTCTAACCCTCACCCGAACCCTAATCCTCACCCTCACCCTCACCCTCACCCTAAGCCTAACCCTCAACATAACCTTAACCCTCATCCTAACCCTACCCCTACCCCTAACCCTCCTACTAACCCCCAAACTAACCCTATCGCTAACCCTAACCCTCAACCTACGCTAAACCTCACCCTAACCCTAAACCTAAACATAACCCTAATCCTCATACTAACCCTAACCCTAAACCTAACACTAACCCTCACATTAACCCTCACCCTAATTCAAATCCTAACCCTAACCCTCACACTAACACTAACCCGAACCCTAACCCACACCATCACCCTAACCCTCACTGTCAACCTGATCCTAAACATAACCCTATTCCTTACCCACACACTAAACCTCACCATCAACCTCACCCTCACCCTTAACCTAAACCTCACCCTCACCCTAAACCCTAACCCTAACCCTAATCCTCACGCTAACCCTAACCTTCAGCCTCAACCTCACCCTCACCCTAAGCCTAACCCTAACCCGACCCCTAATCTTAAACCTAACAGTCAACTTCTCCCTCACCCTAAAACTAAACCTAAACCTCACCTTCATACTCACCCTTACCCTAACCCTATCGCTAACCCACACCCTAACCCTATCACTCACCCTAACCCTAACCCTTAACCTCACACTCACCCTAAACCTAACCCTAACTCTCAACCTCACCCTAACCCTCACAGTAACCCTAAGGCTAACCCTGACACTCACCCTCACCCTAACCCTCACCCTAACCCTTATCCTAACACTAACCCTAACCCTAACCCTAACCATCACAGTAACCCTAACCCTCACCCTAACCCAGACCCTACCCCTCATCTTAAACCTCACCCTAAACCTAACCCTAAACCACACCCTAACCCGAAACCTAACCCTAATCCTCACCCTAACAGTCACCATCAACCTTACCCTCACTCTAAGTCTAACACTCACGGACAACCTAACCCTCACCCTCACCCGAACATTCACCATCACTCTAACGCTACCCTTACCCTAAACATCACCCTAACCCTAACCCTCATCCTCACCCTAACCATAATCCCTCACCAGAACCCTAACCCTGAAACTCACCCTAACCCTCACCCTCACACTCACGCTAACCTTATCCCTCACTGTCAGTCTAACCCTCAGCCTAACCCTTACACTTAACATAAACCTAATTCTAACCCTAACCCTAACCCTCACACTAAACATAACCATCAACCTAAAGGTAACACTAATCCTACCTCTCACCATAAAACTCACCCTAAACCTAACCCTCAACCTAACCCTAAACCTAAACCTCACCCTCACCCTAGCCCTCACCCTAACTTTAATCCAAATCCTAACCTTAACCCTAACCCTAAACCTCAAGCTCACCCTCACCCAAACCCTAACCCTAAACCTAATGCTCACCCTAACCCTAAACCAAATGCAAAGCCTAAACCTCACCCTCACCCAAACCCTCATTCTAAACCCAAACCCTCACCCTCACACTCACCCTAAACCTCACCCTAGGCTTAACCGTCAACCTAACCCTAAACCTAAACCTCACCCTCACCTTCACCCTAACCCTAACCCTAAACCTAACCCTCACACTAACCCTAATTCTCACACTAACCCTAAACCTAACCATAACCCTAACCCTCACCTTAAGACTTACCCTAATCCTAACCTGAACACTAACCCTCACCCTAATGCTAACCCTAACCCTAACACTCACCCTTCACCTAATCCTCACCCTCACCCTAACCCTCACCCTAACACTCATCGACACCCTAACCCTCACCCTTAGCCAAAACCTAAACCTAAACCTAAACCTCACCCTCACCCGCACCCTAACACTCACCCTGATCCTCTCCCTCACCCTAGACCTCACCCTAAAACTGACACTAACCCTAACCCTCAAACCCAAGCTCACCCTACCCTCAACCTAACACTGAACCTAACACTCACCCTAACACTTACCCTAACCCTAATGCTAACCGTAAACCTCAACCTCACCCTAACCCTCACCCTCATCCTTACCCTCACCCTCAACCTCACCCTAACCTTAACACTAACCTTAACACTCACCCTAACACTCACAATAACCCTAACTCTAACCTTCAGCCTAATCCTCACCCTAGACCTAACCCAAACACTAATCTTCACCCTATACCTAAACCTTACCCTAAACCTCACCCTAAACCTCACACTCACCATAAACCTAATGCTAACATTAACCCTCAACCTCACCCTAAACCTCGCCCTAACATGAACAATCAACTTAAACCTATCCCTCACCCTCACCCTAACCCTCACCCTAACCCTTAACCTCACCCTAAACCTCAACCTAACTCTAACGCTAAACCTAACAGTAACACTCACCCTAACACTCACCCTAAACCTAAGCCTAACCCTAACCCTCACACTCACCTTAATCCTCATCCTAACCCTTGTCCTCCCCCGAACACTAAACCTAACCTTCAGCCTACCCCTCATCCTAAACCTAACCCTAACTCTAACCATCACCCTAACCTTAACCCTAACCCTAATCCTAACCCTCACCCTTACCCTAACCCTCACAGTCAGCCTCAACCTCAACCTCAGTATAACCCTAAACCTAACCCTAATTCAAACCCTAACCCTCACCCTCAACCTAACTCTAAACCTAACCCTAACCAAAACCCTCACGCTAACCCTAAACCTATCCCTAAACCTCACCCTAACCTTAACCCTAATCCTAAACCTAACCCTCACCCTCACCCTAACCCTTACCCTCACCATAACCCTAAGCCTAACCCTCAGCCTAACACTCATCCTAACCCTAACCCTAACCCTAAACCTCACCCAAACCTTAAACCTAATATTAACCCTAACCCTCACTCAAACCCTAACCCTCAACTTCACCCTCAACCTCACCATCACCCTCACCCTAACCCTCACCATCACCATAACCCTAACCCTAACCCTCACGCTAAACCTAACCCTCACCCTCACCCTGACCATCAACCTCAACCTATCCCTCACCCTCACCCTCGCCCTAACCCTAACCATAACATTAACCCTCACCGTAAACCTAACTCTGACCTTCAACCTCACCCTCACCCTAAGCCTAACCCTACACCTAAGCCTAATCCTAAACCGAATTCTCACCTTCACTTTCACCCTAAATTTAACCTCACCCTAATCCTAACACTAAAACTAGCCCTCACCCTAACCCTTACCCTCACTGTCACCTTAACCCTAACCTTCACCCTAACACTAACCTTAAACCTAACCCTTACCTTCACCCTCACCCTAACCCTAACCCTAACTCTAACCCTCACCCTAAACCTAACCCTAACCCTAATGCTAACCCTAACCCTCACACTCACCATAACCCTAAACCTAACCCTAACCCTCACCCTAACCCTAAACATAACCCAAATTCTATCCCTAACCCTCACCCTCACCCTAACCCTCATTCTAACCCTTACCTACACCCTAACCCTCACCCTAACCCTAACCCTAACACTAAACCTCATGCTAACCCTGGCCCTAATCTTAATCCTAAACCTAACCCTCACCCTAATTAATGCTCACCCTAACCCTCAACCTAACCCTATACCTCACCCTCACACTATCTCTCACCCTAAAACTTACCCTCACCCTAACAAGAACCCTAAACCTAACTCTAACCCTCACCCTCACCCTAAGCCTAACCCTCACCTACACCCTGACCCTGACCCTCACCCTCACCCTAACCCTCACCCTAACCCTTACCTTAATCCTCACATAACCCTAACCCTCACATTAAACCTCACCCTTATCCTAATCCTCACCCTAACCCTATCCCTAAGCCTTCCCTAACAGAAACTCTCACCCTCACCCTAATCCTCACCCTAACCCTCACCCTCACCCAAGCCTTCACCCTAAAACTTACCTTAACCCTAACCCTCACCCTCAACATCACCCCAACTTCAGCCTAACCCTAACCCTAAACCTCATATTAGCCCCAAATCTAACCCTTACGCTCACGCTCACGCTAACCCTAACCTTAACTCTAAGGATAACACTAGCACTCACACTCACCCTAACCCTAATATTAATCCTAAAATTCACCCTAACCCTAATACAAACCCTAAACCTCAAGCTCACCCGCAACCTCACCCTAACCCTAACTCTAAGCCTAACCCTAAACCTCACACTAACCCTCACCCTAACCCTAACCCTACCCCTCAGCCTAACCCTCACCCTAAAACTAACCCTAACCCTAATCCTCACACTCACCCTCACCCTCACCATCACCCTCACCCTAAACCTCACCCTCACCCTCACCCTAACCTAACCCTAAACCTAACCCTCAACCTAAAACTAACTCTGACCCTCACCCTCTCAATCACCCTAGCATAACACTAAACCTAAGCCTTACGCTAAACCTAACCCTCACATTCACCCTCACCCTAAACCTAAATCTCACCCTAAACCTAACCCTAACCCTAGCCCTCACCCTAACCCTTACCCTCACCATCACTCTAACCCTCACCCTAACCATAACCCTCACGCTAACACTAACCCTAAACCTGAGCCTCACCCTCACCCTAACCCTAACCCTAAACCTAACCTCACACTAACCATAAACCTAACACTAACCCTCAACATAACCCTCACCCTTACCCTCACCCTAACCCTAACCTCAACCCTAACCCTCACCCTAACCCTATCCCTAACCCTAAACCTAAACCTAAACCTAACCCTAACCCTAACACTGACCCTCACCCTAATCCCAACCCTATCCCTAACCCTCAACCTAACCATAACCCTCACCCTAACCCTAACCCTAACCCACACCCTAACACTAACCCTAACCCTCACCCTCACACTAAACCTAACCCTAACCCTCATCCTAACACTTACTCTAACGCTCAGTTTCACCCTAACCCTCACCATCACCCTAACCCTCACCCTAAACCATTCTCTCACCCTAACCCTTAAACTAACCCTCAGCAAAACCCTTATCCTAACCCTAAGCCTAAACCTAAACCTAAATCTCACCCAAAACCTAAATCTGACACTCACCCTCACCCTCAGCCTAACCCTAACCCTAACGCTAATGCTAACCTTAACCCTCACACTCACCCTCAATCTAACTCTAACCCTAACCCTAACACTGACCCTCACCCTAATCCCAACCCTATTCCTAACCCTCAACCTAACCATAACCCTCACCCTAACCCTAACCCTAACCCACACCCTAACACTAACCCTAACGCTAATGCTATCCCTAACCCTCACCCTCACCCTAACCATTACTCCAACACTTACCATCACCCTAACACTCACCCTAACCCTAAACCTAAACTTAAACCTCACCCTAACTCTCACCCTAACCCTGAACCTAACACTAACACTAACACTAACACTAAACCTCACCCTAACCCTCACTCTAATCCTAAACCTAAACTTGACCCTCACCCTAACGCTCACGCCAACCCTCAACCTAACCCTAATCCTAACACTAGCCCTAACCCTAACCTTAAATCTCACCTTCACCCTAACCCTCACCATCACCCTAACCCTCACCCCAACCTTAACCCTTACCTACACCTTCACCCTCACCCTGAATCTGACCTAACCCTCACCCTAAACCTAACCTTAATCCTCACATAAACCTAACCCTCACCTTAAACCTCACCCTCAACCTAATCCTCACCCTAACCCAAAACCTAAGCCTTTCCTAACGGGAACCCTCACCCTCACTCTAACCCTCACTCTAACCCTCACCCTCACAATAGCCCTCATCCAAAAAGTAAACCTAACCCTAACCCTCACCCTCACCCTCACCCTCACCCTAACCCTAACCATATCCATAACAATAATGTTAACACTAGCCCTCACCCTCACACTAACCCTAATCCTAACCCTAACCCTCACCCGAACCCTAATACTAACCCTAAACCTCAACCTCACCCTAACCCTCATCCTAAACCTTACCCTCACCCTCAAACTCACCCTAACCCTAACTCTAACCCTAACCCTAATCCTCATGCTAACCCTCACCCTAAACCTAACCCTAACCATACACCTCAGCCTAACCCTCACCCTAAACCTAACCCTAAACCTAATCCTCACCCTATCCCTAACCCTAACCCTAGCCCTCACGCTAACTCTCAAACTCACCGTAACCCTAATGCTAACATTAACCCTCAACCTCAACCTAACCCTCAATCTAAACCTTACCCTCACCCTAACCCTAACCCTAACCCTAACCCTCACACTAAACCTAACCCTCACCCTAACAAGAACCCTAACCAAAATCCTCACCCTATACCTAATCCTAACCCTAAACCTCACCCTAACCCTCACCCTCACCATAAAACTAATGCTAACATTAACCCTCAACATCACCCTAAACCTCGCCCTAAACCTTACCCTCACCTTAACCCTATCCCTCCCCCTCCCCCTAAACCTCCCCCTAACCCTTATCCTCACCATAACCCTAACCCTCATCCTAAACCTAATCCTAACACTAACCCTCAACCAAACCTTAACCGTAACCCTAACCCTAATCCTCATCCTAAACCTAACCCTCACCCTCAGGCTCAACCTCAACCTAAACCTAACCCTAATTCAAACCCTAATTCTCACCCTCACACCAACTCTAAACACAACCCTAACCAAAACCCTCAACCTCACTCTAACCCTAACCCTATCCCTAACCTTCACCCTAACCCTAACCCTAATCCTAATCCTAACCCTCACCCTCACCCTAAACCTTACCCTCATCCTAACCCTAAGCATAACCCTCAGCCTAACCCTCATCCTAACCGTAACCTTAACCCTCAACTTAACTTTATCCCTAACCCTAACCCTAACCCTAACCCTAACACTAATGCTAATGCTATCCCTAACCCTCACCCTCACCATAACCCTCACTCCAACCCTTACCAACACCCTAACCCTAACCCTAACACAAACACTAAACCTCATCCTAACCCTCAACCTAACCCTAAACATAAACTTAACTCAACCTAACGCTCACCCTAACCCTCAACCTAACCCTAACCCTCACCCTCATCCTAAACCTCACCCTAATCCTTACCCTCACCCTAACCCTAACCCTAAATCCAACTCTAAGCCTCACCCTCACCCTAAGCCTAACCTAAACCCTAACCCTCAACCTAACCCTCACACTAAATATAAGGCTATCCTTAAACCTCACCTTCACCCTACACCTCATCCTAATCCTTATCCTCACCATAAGCTTAACCCTAACCCTAACCCTAATCCTCACTGCAACCCTAAACCTCACCCTCATACTAACCCTAACCATCACCTTAGCCCTCACCCTAACCCTAATCGACACCCAAACCCTAGATCTCACCATCACCCAAACCCTCACACGAACTGTAACCTTACCCTAAACCTCAGACTAACCCTATCCCTCACCCTAAACCTAACTCTAACCCTTACGCTCATACTAACCCTAACCCTCACCTTAACCCTCACCCTATCCCTCACACTAACCCTAACGCTAACCCTAAACCTCACTTTAACTCTAACCCGCACTCTAAACCTTATCCTCACACTAACCCTAACCCTAACCCTAATCCTCACATTAACCCTAAACCTTACCCAACCCCTCATCCTACCCCTCAACCCAAACCTAACCCTAAGCCTCAGTCTAACACTAACCCTAACCCTTACCTTCAACCTAACCCTCAATTCACTCTAAACAACACGCTAACCCGAACCCTCACCTACACCCTCACCCTCAACATCACTCACACCCTCACCCTAACTGTCACCCTCACCCTAAATATAACCCTAATCCTAACCCTCAACCTAACCCTAACCCTAATCCTCACCCTAACAATAACCCTCACCTTAAACCTCACCATCACCCTAATCCTCACCCTAACCCTAACCCTAACCCTAAGCCTTTCCTAAACGAAACACTCACCCTCACCATAACTCTTTCCCTAACCCTCACCCTCACCCTAGGCCTCACCCTAAAGCTTACCCTAACCCTAACCCTCACACTCAACCTCACCCCCACCCTCAAAATAAACCTAACCCTAACTCTCACCCTAACCCTAAACCTAACCCAAATGCTAGTCCTAAAACTCCACCTCACCCTAATCCTCACCCTAACCCTAACCCTAAGCCTTTCCTAAACGAAACACTCACCCTCACCATAACTCTTTCCCTAACCCTCACCCTCACCCTAGGCCTCACCCTAAAGCTTACCCTAACCCTAATCCTCACCCTCAACCTAACCCTCACCCTCAAACTAACCCTAACCCTAACTCTCACCCTAACCATAAACCTAACACTAATGCTAGTCCTAAACCTCCACCTCACCCTAAACCTCAACCTAACCCTTACCCTCACCCTCAACCTCACCCTAACCTTAACACTAACCCTAACCCTAACCCTAACCCTAACCCTCAGCCTAACACTCACCCTAAACGTAACCCTAACCCAAATCTTCACCCTAAACCTAACCCTAACCCTCACCCTAATGCTCACCCTAACCCTCAATCTAAACCTAACACTCACCAAAACCCTAACCCTCAAGCTAAACCTTTTCCTCAGGCTAATCCTAACCCTAACAATAAACCTAACCCTCACACTAACTCTATCCATCACCCTAACCCTAACCCTGATCCTCAGCCATAACCTCATCCTAACCCTAACCCTAACACTAACTCTAACCCTCACCCTCACCCTAAGCCTAACCTGAACTCACACCATCAACCTCACCTTCACCCTAACACTAACGCTGTCCCTAAACCTCACCCTCACCCTAAACCTCATCCTAACCCTTACCCTCACCATAACCCTAAGCCTAACAGTAACCCTAATCCTCACCAAACCATAACTCTCAACCTCACCCTAACCCTAACGGTCACCTTAACCCTCCCCCTAACCCTAACTGTCACGCACACCCTAAAACTCACCCTCACCTGAACCCTCACCCGAAACCCTAAACTTACCCTAACCCTCACCCTAAACCTCATCCTAACCCTTTCCCTCACCATAACCCTAAGCCTAACAGTAACCCTAATCCTCACCACAACCATAACCCTCAACCTCACCCTAACCCTAAGGTCACCTTAACCCTCACCCTTACCCTAACTGTCACGCACACCCTAAAACTCACCCTCACCTGAACCCTCACCCGAAACCCTAAACCTACCCTAACCCTCACCCTAAACCTAACCCTAATCCTCACCCTAACCCTAACCCTCACCCTCCACCTCACGCCCACCCTCAAACTAACCCTAATCCTAACTCTCACCCTAAACCTAAACCTAACCCTAATGCTAAGCCTAATCCTCAACCTCACCCTAAAACTCACCCTAACCCTTATCCTCACCCTCAACCTCACCCTAACCCTAACACTAACCCTAACCATAACCCTCACCCTAACCCTAACCCTAACCATAACCCTAACCCTCAGCCTAAACCTCACCCTAAATGTAACCCTAACCCTAATGCTCACCCTAAACCTAATACTAACCCTCACTCTAACGCTCACCCTAACCCTCACCCTAACCCTAAAATTCACCATCACACTAACCCTAAAGCTAATCCTAAACCTAACCCTCACCCTCACCCTAAAACTCACCCTCACCCTAACCCTAAGCTTACACCTCAGCCTAGCCCTCATACTAACCCTAAACCTAATCCTAACATTCACTGCAATGTTAACACTAACCCTAGCCCTAACCCTCACCCTCACCCCCAACCTCATCATCACCCTCACCCTAAACCTCACACTCACCCTCACCCTAACCCTAACCATAACCCTAATCCTCACCATAAAGCAAACCATCACCCTCACCCTCATCATTATCCTCATCCTAACCCTCACCCTCATCCTCACCCTAACCATAACCATAACCCTAAACCTCACCCTAAACCAAACTCTGACCCTCACCCTCACCCTCACCCTAAGCCTAACCCAACACCTAAGCCAAATCCTAAACCTAACCCTCCCCCTCCCCCTCACCGAAACCTAAAAATCAGCCTAATCCTAAGCCTAAACCTACCCTCACCCTAACACACTCACCATCACCCTAACACTAATCCTCAACCTAAACCTAGCATTCACCCTAACCCTAACCCTAACCCACACCCTCACCCTAACCCTAACCCTAACCCTCACATTAAACCTAAACCTAACCCTAATGCTAACCCTAACCCTCACCCTTACCCTCACCATAACCCTCACCATAACTCTAACCCTCACCCTAACCCTAACCCTAGCCCTAATGCTATCCTTAACCCTCACCCTCACCCTAACACCTCACTCTAACCCTTACCCTCACCCTAATGCTCACCCTAACCCTAACCCTAATACTAACACTAAACCTCATCCAAACCCTCAACCTAACCCTAAACCTAAACCTAACCCTCACCCTAATGCTCACTGTAACCCTCAACCTAACCCTAATCCTCACCCTCACCCTAACCCTCACCCTATACCTTACCTTCACCCTAACCCTAAACCTAACCCTAACTCTATCCCTCAATCTAACCCTAAGCCTAACCCGAACCTTAACCCTCACCCAAACCCTCACTCTAACTATGATACCCCTAAAACTCACCCTCACCCTAAACCTCATCCTAACCCTCACCCTCAACATAACCCCAAACCTAACCCTAACCCTAATCCTCACCGTAATCGAACCGTCACCCTCACCCTAACTCTCACAGTCAACTTAACCCTCACCCTAAACCTAACCATCGACCACTCCCTAAAACTCACCCTCACCCGAACTTTCACCCTGACCCTAATCCTACCCTAAATCTCACCTTAACCCTAACACTCACCCTAAACCTAACTCTAAACCTCACCCTCCTACTAACCCTAAACCTAACCCTAACCCTCACACTAACCCTAGCCCTAACCCTCACCCAAACCCTAAACCTCACTCTCACGCTCAACCTCACCATCACCCTCACCCTCACCCTCAACCTAACCCTAACCATAACACTAACACTCACACTAAACCTACCCCTCAACCTCACCCTCACCATCACCCTCACACTAACCCTCACCCTCACCCTCACCCTAACCATAACCATAACACTAATCCTCACCCTAAACCTAACTCTTAACCTTACCCTCACCCTAAACCTCATCCTAACACTAACCCTAAACCTCACCTTAACCCTAACACTCACCCTAAACCTAACTCTAAACCTCACTCTCATACTAACCCTAACCCTAACCCTAACCCTCACACTAACCCTAACCCTAACCCTCACACAAACCCTAAACCTCACTCTCACACTCAACCTCACCATCACCCTCACCCTAACCCTTACCCTACCCCTCACCCTACCACTCACCCTAAACCAAAAGCTAACCCTCACCCTAACCCTAACCCTAACCCTCACTTTCACCGTAACCCTCACCGTTTCCCAACACATCACCCCAACCCTAAACATCACCCACACCATCACCCTCACCCTCTCCCTCACCATAATCCTCACCCTCACCCTAAACATCACCCTAATCATAACCCTCACTCTAACCCTAACCTTAATCCACACATAACCCTAACCCTCACCTTAAACTTCACACTCACCCTAATCCTCACCCTAAACCTAACCCTATACCTTTCCTAACTCATACCCTCACCCTCATCCTAACACTTACCCTTACCCTAGCCCTCACCATAAAACTAACCATAACCCTAACCCTCACCCTCAACCTCAGCCCCACCTTCCCCCTAACCTTAACCATAAACCTAATCCTAACTCTAACCCTAGCCCTCACCCTAACACTTACCGTCACTGTCACCCTAAACCTAACCCTCACTGTCATACTAACCCTCACCCTCACCCTAACACTAACCCTCACCCTCATCCTAACCCTAACCCTAACACTCACCCAAACCCTAACCCTAACCTTAAAACTATCCCTAACTCTCACGCTCACCCTAACCCTCACTCTAACCCTTACCCTCACCCTAACATTCACCCTAACCCTAACCATAACACTAACACTAAACCTCACCCTAACCCTAAAGCTAAACCTAACCCTCACCCTTACGGTCACCCTAACCCTCAACCTAACCCTAAACCTCACCCTTATCTTAACCCTCAACCTAAACCTTACCCTCACCCTAACCCTGTACCTAACTCTAACTCTAACCCTCACCCTCACCCTAAGCGTAACTCGAACCCTAACGCTCACCCTAACCCGCACCGGAACTCTAACACTACCCCTAAACCTCACCTTCACCCTAAACCTCATCCTAACCCTTACACTCACCATAACCCTAACCCTAACCATAAACCTAATACTCACCGTAATCCTTACCCTCACGCTCAAACTAACCCTCACCATAACCTTAACACTCACCCTAAGCCTAACCATCACCCACACCCTAAAATTCACCCTTAACCTAACCCTCACCCTCACCCTAACGTTACCCTAAAACTCACCCTAACTCTAACCTTCACCCTAAACCTAACTCTAACCCTGACGGTCATAATAACCCTAACCCTCACCTTAAACTTCACCCTAAACCTCAAACTAACCCTAACGCTAACCCTAACCCTGACTCTTAGCCTAACCCACTCCCTAACCCTTATCCTCACACTAACGCTAATCCTATCCCTAACCCTCTCATTAACCCTAGCCCTCACCCTAAACCCTCACCCTACCACTCACCCTAACCCTAAACCTAACCCTCACCCTAACTGTAATCCTAAACCTAACCCTCACCCTAACCCTAACCCTAATCCTAAGGTTAACACTAAACCTCAACCTCACCCTAAACCTCAGCCTAAACTTTATCCTCACCCTAACCCTCACCCTCACCCTAACTCAAACCCTACCCCTCAGCCTAATCCTCGACCTAAACCTAATCCTAAGACCAATCCGCACCCTATCCCTAACCCTAACCCTAACCCTCACCCTAACCCTCATCTTTACCTTAACGCTAATGCTAACATTAACCCTCAACCTCACCCTAAACTTCGCCCTAACCCTTACCTTCACTTTAACCCTATCCCTCATCCTCACCCTAACCCTCACCCTAACCCTTACACTCACCCTAACCCTTACGCTAACCCTAGCCCTAACCCTAACAATACCCTTCAACCTAACTCTCACCCGAAACCTAAGCCTAAACTTAAACCTAACCCTCAACCTAAAACACACCCTAACCATTACCCTCACACGAACACTAACCCTAACCCTCTGCCTAACACTCATCCTAAACCTAACCCTAACCCTGACCCTCACTGTGACCTTAGCGCTAACACAAACCCTAACCCTCAACCGAACCTAACCCTCACCCTCACACTCAAACTCACCCTGAGCCTAAACCTAACCCTAACTCTAATACTAACCCTAAACCTCACCCTCACCCTAACCCTAACTCTAACACTAACCCTATGTAAAACCCTCACCCTAACACTAACCCTATGCCTAACCCTCACCCTAACCCTAACACTAATCCAAAACCTAACCCTCACCATCACCCTAAACCTAACCATCATCCTAACCCTAAACCTAACCGATAGCCTAACTCTCCTACTAACCCTAAACCTAAACCTAACCCACACCCAAACGCTAACACTCACCCTCACCCTCAACCTCCCCATTACCCTCACCCTAACCCTCAACCTCACCTTCACCCTGACCATAAACATAACCCTAACCCTAACCCTAAACCTAACTCTCACCCTCATGCTCACCATCACACTCACTCTAAACCTCAACCTCACCCTCACCCTAACCATAACCATAACCCTAACCCTCACCCTAAAACTAACAGTGACCCTCACCCTCACCCTCACCCTAAGCCTAACCCTACACCTAAGCCTAATCTTAAACCTAACCCTCACCCTAAACCAAACCCTAACCCTCACCCTAACCCTAACCCTCACGGTAACCATAACCCTAACCCTTACGCTCACCCTCAAACTAACCTTAACCCTAACCTAACCCTCAAGCTAACCCTAACCCTAACCCTAAAGCTAATACTAAACATCACCCTCACCTTAACCCAAACCTTAAGCCTAACCCTCACCCTAACCCTAACCCTAACCATAATGCTAACCCTAAATGTCACCCTCACCCTAACCATAATGCTAACCCTAAACCTCACCCTCACCCTAACCCTCACTCTAACCCTAACCCTCACCCTAACTCTCACGCTAACCCTAACCCTAATACTAACACTAAGCCTCACCCTAACCCTAATCCTAACCCTAAACCTAAACCTAACCCTCACCCTAACACTAATCCTAACCCTAACACTCACCCTCACCCTAACTCTAAACCTAACACTACCCTGACCCTCACCCTAACCCCACTCCTCACCATAACCCTGATCCTCACCCTCACCCTTACCCTAACCCTCAACCTAACCCTAACGCTAAACCTAACCCTCACATTCAACCTAAATATCAACCAAACCCTAACCCTCACGCTAAACCTAAACCTTACCCTCACCTACACCCTCACCCTCACCCTCACCCTCACCCTCACTCTCACCATCACCCTAAACATAACCCTAATCCTAACACTCACCCTAACCCTAACGCTAACCTAAGCCTTTCCTAACTGAAACCCTCACCCTCACCCTAATAATCACTCTAAACCTCCCTCTCCCCCTAGCCCTCACCCTAAAACTAACCCAAACACCAACCCTCACCCTCACTCTCACCCTCAACCTCAGCCTAAACCTAACCCTAACCCTAATCCTAAACCTTACCCTAAACCTCACCCTCACCCTAACCCTAAATCTAACCCTAACCCTAATGCTCACACTAGCCCTCACCCTCTCCCTAACCCTAACCCTAACATTCACCCTAACCCTAACTCTAACCCTAATGCTAACCCTATACCTCAACCTCAACCTAACCCGCACCCTAACACTTACCTTCACCCTCAACCTCAACCTAACCTTCACCCTAAACCTTACCCTCATTCTCACTCTAACCCTAACCCTAAACCTAACTCTAACCAATCTCCTCAGCCTAACCCACACCCTAAACCTAACCCTAACCCTAATCGTCACCATAACACTAACCCTAACACTAAAACCAACCCTAACTCTCACCCTAACCATAAGCTTAACCCCAAACCTCACCCTCACCCTAAACCTAACCCGAAACCTCAGCTTAATCCTCATCCTAAACCTATCCCTAAATATAACCCTCACCCTCACCCTAAGCCTAACCCTAACTCTCACCTTAAACTTCACCCTCTCCCTAATCCTCACCCTAACCCTAACCCTAAGCCTTTCCTAACTGAAACCCTCAGCCTCACCCTAACCCTCACCCTACGCCTATCCTAACTGAAACCCTCCACCTAACTGTCCCCCTTACCCTCACCCTCACCCTTGCCCGCAACTTAAACCAACCTTAAACCTAACCCTCACCCTCAATCTCACCCTAACTCTAACCCTAAACCTAAACCTCACCCTAACCCTAACCCTAACACTAACACTAACCCTCACCCTAACCATCACCCTAACCCAAACCCTAACCCTAACCCTCAAACTAATGCTCACTCTCAACCTAACCCTAACCCTAATCCTCACCCTCACACTAACCCTCACCCTAACCCTTACCTCACCCTAAGCTAAACCCTAATCCTACACTAACCCTCACACTAACCTTAACGCTCACACTAACCCTAACCCTAACCCTCAGCCTAAACCTCATCCTAACACTAACCCCAACCCTCAACCTAAACCTAAACCTATCCCTCACCCTAACCCTCACCCTCAACCTCACCCTCACCCTCACCCTCAGCAGAACCCTAACCCTATCCCTAATCCTAAACCTCACCCTCACCCTCAGCCTCACCCTAACTCTAAACCTAACCCTAACCCTGAACTTCAAGCTAAACCAAAACCTATCCCTAACCCTCACCCTAACACTAATCCTCACCCTAAACCTAACCCTAAAGCTCACCCTCACACTAGGCCTAACCCTCACCCTAACCATCACTCTAACCCTAATGCTAACGCTAACCCTCACCCTCACCATAAACATCAACCTAAACCTTACCCTCACCATAACCCTAACCCTAATCCTCACACATATCCTAACCCTAACACTCACCCTAACCCTAACACTATCCCTAACATGAACCCTCACCCTAAACATCACCCTAACCCTAGTCCTCACCCTAACCCTTACCCTCAACCTCACCCTAACCCTCAACTTCAACATGAACCTATTGCTAACTTTAACCCTCAACCATACTCTAAAACTCGCCCTACCCTTTCCATCACCTTAACCATATCCCTCACCCTCACCAAAACCCTCACCCAAAAAGTTACCCTCAGCCTAACCCACAACCTAACCTTAACCCTAACCTTAACAATAACCCTCACACTAACCCTCACCCGAAAACTAAGCCTAAACCTAACCCTCACCCTAACCCTCAACCTAAACTTTCACTCAACCGAACCCTAAACCTAACCCTCAGCCTAACCCTCATCCTAACCCTAAACCTAACCCTAACTCTTAACCTCAACCTCACTCTCACCCTAACTCTAACCCTAAACCTAATCCTCACCCTCACCCTAACCCTAACCCTAATGCTAACTCTGACCCTCACCCTCACCTTAAACCTATCCCTAGCCTTCACCCTAACCCTTACCCTCACCATCACCCTAACCCTAACCCTCACCATAAACTTAACCGTCACCCTAATCGTAAGCTTCATCCTAACATTAACCCTAACCCTCACCATAAACCACACCCTCACCTATCCCTAACACTCACCTTAAACCTAACCCTAACACTAATGCTGTCCCTAACCCTCACCCTCACTGTAACGCTCACTCTAAACATTACCCTCACCCTAACCCTACCACTAACACTAACACTAAACCTCACCCTAACCCTCACCCTAACTCTAAACCTAAACCTAAACCTCACACTAATGCTCACCCTAACCCTCAACCTAACCCTAAACCTCAACCTCATCCTAACCCTCACACTAAACCTTATCCTCACCCTAACCCTAACCCTAATTCTTACCCTCAACCTCACCCTAAGCCGAACCCAAAACCTAACCCTCTCCCAAACCCTCACCCTAAACCCCACCATCACCTTAATACTCACCCTAAACTAAAACATCAACCACTCCCTAAAACTCACCCTCACCCGAACCCTAACCCTACCCTAAACCTCACCCTAACACTAAAACTCACCCTAAACCGAACTCTAAACCTCACCCTGACCCTAACCCTCACCCTAACCCTCACCCTCACCCTAGCCCTCACCCTAAAACTAACCCTAACACAAACACTCACCCTCAACCTCACCCTCACCCTCAGTCTAACCCTAACTCTAAACTTAATCCTAACCCTAACTGTAATCCTCACACTCACCCTCACCCTAACCCTAACCCTAACCCTTACCCTAATGCTAACACTAGACCTCACCCTCACCCAAACCCTAACCCTAACACAAACACTCACCGTAAACTAACCCTAACCCTAACCCTAACCCTAACCCTCAACCTAACCCTCACACTAACACTAACCCTAACCCTATCCCTCAGCATAACCCTCACCCTACACCTAAAACCTACACTAATCCTCACCCTATTCCTAACCCTAACTCTAACCCTCAACCTAACCTCACCCTCACAGTAACCCTAATGCTAAAAATAACCCTCAACCTCAACCTAAACCTCGCCCTTACCCTTACGCTCATTCGAACCCAGACCCTAACCCTCAGCCTAACCCTCAGAATAATCCTAAACCTAACTTTCACCCTCACCCTAACCCTAACCCTCAACCTCACCCTCAACCTCAGCCACAGCCTAAGCCTAACCCTAACCCTAATCCAACTCCTAAACATCACACTCCCCCTCCCCCTAACTCTAAACCTAACTAACCAAAACCCTCACCCTAACCCTAACCATATCCCTAACCCTCTTCCTAACCCTAACCCTTATCCTAATCCTAACCCTCACCCTCAACCTGATGCTTACCCTTACCCTAACCCTAACCCTTACCCTATCCCTAACCCTCACACTAACCCTAACCCTAACCATCAGCTTAACACTCATCCTAACCCTAACCCTAAACCTAACTCTCACCCAAACCGTAACCCTCACCCTCAACATCAACCTCACCAACACCTCACTCTAACCCTCACACTCACCCTCAACCTAACAGTAACCCTAACTGTCTAAACCTAAACTTCACCTTAAACCTCACTCTAATCCTTAACCTCACCCTAACCCTCTCCCTAACACTAACCGTAACCCTAACACTAACCTCACCCTAACCCTCACCCTAACCCTAAACCTAAACCTAAACCTCTCCCTAACGCTCACCCTAACCCTCAACCTAACCCTCACCCTCACCCTCACCCTAAACCTCACACTAAACCTTACTCTCACCCTAATCCTAACCCTAACCCTAACTCTTACCCTCACCCTCACTCTAAGCCAATACCGAACCCTAAACCTCACCCAAACCCACACCCCAACTCTAACTATATCCCTAAAACTCACCCTCACCCTAAACCTCATCCTAACCCTTACCCTTAACATAACCCTAACCTTAACCCTAATCCTCACAATAATCCTAACCCTCACCCTAAACGTCACTGTCACCTTAACTCTCACCCTAACCCTAACTATCACCCACTCCCTAAAACACCCTTACCCGAACCCTCACTCGAACCCTAACCCTACCCTAAACCTCACCCTAACCCTAACCCTCACCCTAAACCTAACTCTAACCCTCAAACTCATACTAACCCTAACCCTTATCCTCACCTTAACCGTAACCCTAACCCTCAACTTAAACATCACCCTCACCCTTACCTCACCCTAAACCTAAACTTAAGCCTTTTCTAACTGAAAACTTCACCCTAACCAACACCCTCACCATAGCCCTCACCCTAAAACTAACCCTAACCCTAACCATCACACTCAACCTCACCCTCAACCTCAGTCTAACCCTAACCCTAACAATAATCCTAACATTAACCGTAATCCTCACCCTCACCCTCACCCTAACCCTAACACTAAACCTTACCCTAATGCTAACACTGAACCTCACCCTAACCCTCAACTTAACCTTTCACTCACCCGAACCCTAAACCTAACCCTCAGCCTAACCCTCATCCTAACCCTAACCCTAACCCTAACTCTTACCCTCACCCTCACTCTCATTCTAACTCTAACCCTAATCCTAAACCTCACCCTCACCCTAACCCTAATCCTAAAGCTAACTCTGACCCTCACACTCACCTTCACCCTTAGCCTAATCTTACACCTAAACCTAATCCTAAACCTAACACTCACCCTCACCCTAACCCTCATTCTAAACCTTACCCCCACCCTAACCCTAACCCTAACCCTAGCCCTCACCCTAACCCTTACATTACGGTCACCCTAACCCTAACCCTCACCCTAACCTTAACCCTCACACTAACTCTAAACTTCACCCTAACCCTAACCTTAAGCGTCACCCTCACTCTGACCATAAACCTAACCCTAATCCTAACCCTCACCCTCACCCTAACCCTAACCTAATTCTAACCATAAACCTCACCATCACCCTAAACCTAATCCTAACCCTATCACTCAAACTAAACCTAACCATAACACTAATGCATTCCCTAAGACTCACCCTCAACCTAACACTCACTCTAACCCTTACCCTCACCCTAACCCTTACCCTCACCCTAACCTCACCCTAACCCTAAGCCTAACCCTAACACTAAACCTCAACCTAACCCTTACCCTAACCCTAAACCTAAACCTCAACCTCACCCTAATGCTCACCCTAACCCTCAACATAACCCTAAACCTCACCTTCAATCCTAACCCTCACACTAAACCTTATCCTCACCCTAACCCTTACCCTAACCATAAATATTACCCTCACCCTCACGCTAAGCCAAACCCGAACCCTAACCCTCACCCAAACCCTCACCCTGACTCTAACTATATCCCTAAAACTCACCATCAGCCTAAACCTCATCCTAACCCTTACCCTCAACATAAGCCTAACGCTAACCCTACCCTAATCCTCACCGAAATCCTAACCCTCACCATCACCCTTACCTCACCATCACCTTAATCCTCACCCTAACCTTAACCATCACCAACTCCCTAAAACTCACCCTCACCCGAAACCTCACCTGAAACGTCAGCGAAACCTAACCCTACCCTAAACCTCACTCTAACACTAAAACTCACCCTAAACCGAACTCTAAACCTCATCCTGACACTAACCCTCATCCTAACCCTCACCCTCACCCTAGCCCTCACAGTAAAACTAACCCTAACCCTAACATTCACCCTCAACCTCACCCTCACCCTCAGTCTAACCCTAACCCTAAACTTAATCCTAAACCTAACTGTAATCCTCACGCTCACCCTCACCCTAACTCTAACCCTAACCCTTACCCTAATGCTAACACTAGCCCTCACCCTCACCCAAAACCTAACCCTAACCCAAACCCTCACCCTAACCTAACCCTAACCCTAACCTTAACCCTCAACCTAACCCTCACCCTAACACTAACCATAACCCTAAACCTCAGCCTAACCCTCACCCTACACCTAACCCCAACACTAACCCTAATGCTCACCCTCACCTTAACCTTACTCTCAAACTCAGCCTCAACCTCAGCCACAGCCTAACCCTAATCCTAACCATAATCCAAACCCTGAACCTCACCCTCACCCTCACCCTAACTCTAAACCTAACTCTAACCAAAACCCTCACCCTAATCCTAACCCTAACCCTGACTCTCTCCCTAACCTTAATCCTAATCCTAACCCTCACCCTCTACATGATACTTACCCTTACCCTAACCCTAACCCTCACCCTAATCCTTACCCTCACCCTAACCCTAACCCTACCCATCAGCCTAACACTCATCCTAACCCTAAACCTAAACCTAACCCTCACCCAAACCGTAACCCTCACCCTCAACATCAACCTCACCATCACCCTCACCCTAACCCTTACACTCACCCTCAACCTAACACTAACCTTAACTGTAATCTCATCCTAAACCTAACCCTCACCCTCATCCTCACCCTCACCATCACCCTAACCCTCACACTCACCCTCACCCTAAATCTAACCTTAACTCTAATCCTCACCCTAAACCTAACTATGACCCTCACCCTCACCCTCACCCTAAGCCTAACCCTACACCTAAGCCTAATCCTAAACCTAACACTCACCCTCACCCTAAACCTAAACCTCACTCTAACCCTAAACCTAACCCTAGCCCTCACACTAACCCTTAACCTCACCATCACCTTAACCCTAAACCTCACCCTAACCCCAACCCTCACCCTCACCCTAACGCTAACTCTCACCCTCACCCTAACCCTAACCCTAAAGCTCACATTAACACTCACCATCCCCCAACCCTAAGGCTAACCCTCACCCAAACCAGAACCCTAAACTTAATGCTATCCCTAACCCTCACCCTCACCCTGACCCTCACTCTAACCCTTACCCTCAGCCTAACACTCACCCTAACCCTAACCCAAACACTAACACGAAACCTCAACCTAACCCTCACCCTAACCCTACACCTAAACCTAACCCTCACCCTAACGCTCACCCTAACCCTCAACCTAACCCTATCCCTAACGCTAATTCTAACCCTCACCCTCACCCTAAGCCTAACCCGAACCTTAACCCTCACCCTAACTCTCACCCTAACTCTAACGCTACCCCTAAACCTCACCCTCACCCTAAACCTCATCCTAACCCTTAGCCTCACCATAACCCTACCCCTAACCCTAACCCTAATACTCACCGTAATCCTTACCCTCACGCTCACCCTATCCCTCACCATCACCTTAACCCTCAACCTAACCCTAAACATAACCTTAAATCTCACCCTCACCCGAAACCTCACCCGAACCCTAACCCTACTCTAAACCTCAACCTAACTCTAGCCTTCACCCTAAACCTAACCCTAACCCTCGCCCTCATAATAACCCTAACCCTCATCTTAAGCTTCACCCTAAACCTCAACCTAACCCTAACGCTAACCCTAACCCTCACTCTCAGCCTAACCCACACCCTAACCCTTATCCTCACACTAACGCTAACGCTAACCCTAACCCTCACATTAACCCTAACCCTCACCCTAACCCCTCACCCTACCCCTCACCCTAACCCTAAACCTAACCCTCACCCTAACCCTAACCCTAAACCCAACCCTCACCTAAACCTAACCCTAACCCTAATGCTAACCCTAAACCTCAACCTCACACTGAACCTCACCCTAAATTTTACCCTCACCATCAACCTCACCCTAACCCTAAACCTAACCACACCTCTCACCCTAACACTCACCCTCACACTAACACTCACCCTAACCGTCACCCTAACCCTAACACTAACCATAACGCTCAACCTTATCCTCAACCTATACCTAACACTAACACTAATCCTCACCCTATCCCTAACCCTAACCCTATCCCTCACCATAACCCTCACCCTCACGTTAACCCTAATGCTAACATTAACACTCAACCTCACCCTAAATTTCGCCTTAACCCTTACATTCACTTTAACCCTATCCCTCACCCTCACCCTAACCCTCAACCTAAACCTTACACTCTCGCTAAACCTCACGCTAAACCTAACCCTAACACTAACACTAAACCTCACCCTAACCCTCATCCAAACCCTAAGCCTAAACCTAAACCTAACCCTCACCCTAACACTCACCCTAACCCTTACCCTCAAACAAACAGTAAACTTCACCCACAGCCTAACCCTCATCCTAAACCTAACCCTAACCCCCTAACCCTAATCCTCATCCTGACCATAGCCCTAACACAAAACCTAACCCTCACCCTAACACTAAACCGAACCCTCACCCTCAACCTCACCCTCAGCCTAACCCTAAACCTAACCCTAATCCAAACACTAAACCTCACCCTCACCCTCACCCTAACTCTAAACCTAACCCTAAACAAAACCCTCACCCTAACACTAACCCTGTGCCTATCCCTCGACCTAACCCTAACCGTAATCCAAAACCTAACGCTCACCCTCAACATAACACTTACCCTCACGCTAACCCTAACCCTAACCCTCAGCCTAAGTCTCACATTAACCCTAACCCTAACCCACACCCAAACCCTAACCCTCACCCTCACCCTCAACCTCACCATCACCCTCACCCTAACCCTCACCCTCACCCTCACCCTAACCCTAACCATAACCCTAACCCTCACCCTAAACCTAACCCTCACCCTCACGCTCACCATCACCCTTACCCTAACAATCACACTCACCCTCACCCTAACCCTAAACATAACCATAAACTTCACCCTAAAATAAACTCTGACCCCACCCTCACCCTTACCCTAAGCCTAACCCTACACCTAAGACTAATCCTAACCCTAACCCTCACCCTCACCCTCAACCTAATCCTCAAGCTAACCTTAACCTAACCCTAACCCTCACGCTCACCCTCAACCGAACCCTTACCCTAAACTTAACCCTCACCCTAAACCTAACCCTAACCTTAATGCTAACACTAAACCTCACCCTCACCCTCACCCTCACCCTAAACCTCACTCTAACCCTTACTGTCACCCTAACACTCACCTTAACCCTGATCCTAACACTAACACTAAACCTCACCCTAACCCTCAACCTAACCCTAAACCTAAACCTAACCGTCACCCTAACGCTCAACCTAACCCTCAAACTAACCCTAACCCTCACACTTACCCTAACCCTCACCCTAAACCTTACCCTCACCATAACCCTAAACTTAAGCCTAACCTTCAATATAACCCTAACCCTAAACCTAAACCTAACTCTAACCGGAACCCTAACCCTCACCCTCACCCTCATCCTATCCCTAAACCTAATCCTAACCCTAACCCTTTCCCAGACCCTAACTCTAACCCTAATACTACCCTGACCCTCAACCTAACCCCAACACTCACCCTAATCCTGACCCTCACCCTCACCCTAACCCTAACCCTCACCCTAATCCTAACGCTAACCCTACCACTCACACTCACCCTAAATATCACCCAAACAATAAACCTCACCCTAACCCTAAACCTAAACATAATCTACACCCTAACCCTCACCCTCACTCTCACCGTCACTCTCACTCTCACCCTAATCATAACACTAACCCTAACCTCAACCTAACCCTAACCCTAATCCTCACCCTAACCCTAACCCTAAGCCTAACCCTCACCCTAAAACTAACCCTAACCCTAATCCTCACCCTATCCCTAATCCTAAATCTAAACCTCACACTAACCCTCACACTCACCATAACCCTAATGGTAATATTAACCCTCAAGCTCATCCTCAACCTCGCCCCGACACTTACCCTCAACATAACCCTATCTCTCACCCTCATCCTAATCCCCACCCTAACCCTTGTCCTCACCCTAAACCTCACCCTAACCCTAACACTAACTCTCACCCTAACACTCATCCTAACCCTAAGTCTAACCCTAACCCTCACCCTCACCATCACCCTCACCCTAACCCTCACCCTCACCCTCACCCTAACCCTAAAGATTACCCTAACACTCACCCTAAACCTAACCCTCACCATCACCCTCATCATCACCCTTACCCTAACAATCACCCTCACCCTCACCCTAACCATAACCATAACCTTAAACCTCATCCTAAACTAAACTCTGACCCTCACCCTCACTCTCACCCTTACCCTAAGCCTAAACCTACACCTAAGCCTAATCCTAACCCTAACCCTCACCCTCACCCAAACCTTAACCCTCACCCTAACCGTAATCCTCACCCTAACCCTAACCCTAACCCTCACGCTCACCCTCACCCTAAACCTAACCCTCACCCTAAAACTAACACTAACCCTAATGCTAACACTAAACCTCACCCTCACTCTAAACCTAACCCTAAGCATAACCCTCACCCTAACCCTAACGCTAACCCTAATGCTATGCCTAACCCTCACCTTAACCCTAAACCTACCTCACTCTATCCCTTACCCTCACCCTAACACTCACCCTAACCCTAATGCTAACACTAACACTAAACCTCACCCTAACCCTCAGACTAACCCTAAACCTAAACCTAACCGTCACCCTAATGCTAACCCTAACCCTCAAACTAACACAAACCCTCACCCTTACCCTAACCCTCAACCTAAACCTTACCCTCACCATAACCCTAACCCTAAACCTAACCCTCAACCTAACCCTAACCCTAACTCTAATCCTAACTCTCACCATAATACTAACCCTCACACTCACCCTCATCCTAACCCTAATACTAAACCTAATCCTAACATTAACCCTCATCCACACCTTATCTCTAAACCTATCACTACCCTGACCCTCACCCTAACCCCAACACTCACCCTAAACCTGACCCTCACACTCACCCTAACCTTAACCCTCACCCTAACCCTAAGGCTAACCCTAACCCTCACCCTCATCCTAAATATCACTCAAACAATAAATCTCACCCTAACCCTAAACCTAACCATCTACTACACCCTCACCCTCACTCTCACCCTCACCCTAATCATAACACTAACCCTAACCCTCAAACTAACCCTAACCCTAATCCTCACCAGAACCCTTACCCTCACCTTAAACCTCATCCTCACCCTAACCCTCACCCCAACCCTGACCCTAAGCATTTCCTAACAGAAACCCTCACCCTCACCCTAACCCTCACCCTAACACACCCCCTCCCCCTAGCCTTCACCCCAAAACTAACCCAAACACTAAGCCTCTCTTCACCCTCACCCTCAACCTCAGACTAACCCTAACCCTAAACCTATTCCTAAACCAAACCCTCACCCTAACCCTAACTCTAACCCTAACCCTAAACCTAATGTTAACACTAGACATCCCCCTCCCTCTAACCCTAACCGTAACCCTCATCCTCACCCTAACTTTAACCCTAATGCTAATCCTAAAACTCAACCTCACCCTAACCGGCACCCTAACACTTACCCTCACCCTAAACCTCACCCTAACCCTAACCATAACCCTTACTCTAACTCTCATCCTAACCCTAACCCTAACCCACACCCTTTCCCTAACCCTTAGCCTAACCCTCACCCTAAACCTATCCCTAAACCTAATCTTCACCATAACCCTAATCTTAACTCTAACCCTCACACTAACCCTCACCCTCACCATACCCTATTGCTAACATTAACCCTCAACCTCACCCTAAACCTCGCCCTAACACTTACCCTCACCAAAACCTTATCCCTCAACCTCACCCTAACTCCCACCCTAAACCTTACCCTCAACCTAAACCTCACCATAACCCTAACACTAACGCTCACCCTAACCCTTATCCTAAAAATAAGCCTAAACTTTACCCTCACCCTCACCCTAACCCGAACCCTAACCCTTACCCTCATCCGAACCCTAACCCGAACCCTCAGATTAAACCTTATCCTAAACCTATCCCTAACAATAACCCTCACCCTCACCCTAACCCTAACCCTAACCCTCACCTTAAACCTCACCCTAATACTCACCCTAACCCTAACCCTAATCCTTTCCTAACTGAAAACCTCACCCTAACCCTCACTCTAACCCTCACCTTAAACCTCACCCTCACCCTAACCCTAACCCTACGCCTATCCTAACTGAAACCCTCACCCTCACCCTAACCCTCCACCTTACCCTCAACCTCACCCTAGCCCTCACCCTGAACCAAACCCTAACCCTAACCCTCACCCTCAAACTCACCCTAACTCTAACCCTAAACCTAACCATCACACTAACCATAACCCTAACACTAACACTAACCCTCACCCTAACCCTAAACCTAACCCTAACCTTCAACCTAACGCTCACTCTCAACCTAACGCTAACCCTAATCCTCACCCTCACACTAACCCTCACCATAACCCTTAACCTCACCCTAACCTAAACCCTAATCCTAACACTAACCCTCACACTAAACCTAAACCTCACACTAACCCTAACCCTAAACCTCAGCCAAAACCTCACCCTAACACAAACCCCAACCATCAACCTAAACCGAATCCTAACCCTCACCCTAACCCTAACCCTCAACCTCACCCTCACCCTCACCCTCAGCCGAACCATAACCCTAACCCTCACCCTAACTCTTACCCTCATTCGATCGCAGACCCTAACCCTCAGCCTAACCCTCAGCCTAATCCTTAACCTAACCCTAACCCTCACCCTAACTGTAACCATACACTAACCCTAATGCTCACCCTCAACTTAACCCTAACCCTCAACCTCACCCTCAACCTCTGCCACAGCCTAAGCCTAACCCTAACCCTAATCCAATCCCTAAACATTACCCTCACCCTCACCCTAACTCTAAACATAACTGTAACCAAAACCCTCACCCTAACCCTAAACCTATCCCTAAACCTCTCCGTAACCCAAATCCTAATCCTAATCCTAACCCTCACCCCAACCTGATCCTTACCTTTACCCTATCCCTAACCCTCACCCTAAACCTTTTCCCTCACCGTAACTCTAACCCTAACCCTCAAACTAACACTCATCCTAACCCTAACCCTAAAGCTAACCTTCACCCTAACCATAACCCTCACCCTCAACATCATGCTTACCATCACCCTCACCCTAACCCTCACACTCACCCTCAACCTCACACTAACCCTAACTGTCTAAACCTAACCCTCACCTTAACTCTCACTCCAATCCTTACCCTCACCCTAACAATCTCCCTAACCTTAACTGTAACCCTAACACTAACATCACCCTAATCCTCACACTAACCCTAAACCTAAACCTCTACCTAACCCTGACCCTAACCCTAAACCTAAACCTAAACCTCTCCCTAACCCTCACACTAAACCTTACTCTCACACTAACCCTAACCCTAACACTAACTCTTATCCTCAGCCTCACCCTAAGCCAATCCCGAACCCTAAACCTCACCCAAACCCTCACCCTAACTCTAACAATATCCCTAAAACTCACCCTCACCCTAAACCTCATCCTAACCCTTACCCTCAACATAAACCTAACCCTAACCCTAACCCTAATCCTCACCATAATCCTAACCCTCACCCTCACCTTAACCGTCACTGTCACCTTAACCCTTACCCTAACCATAACCATCACCCACTACCTAAAACTCACCCTCACACGAACCCTCACCCGAACTCTAAACCTACCCTATACCTCACCCTAACCCTAACCCTCACCCTAAACCTAACTCTAACCCTCAAACTCATACTAACCCTAACCCTTATCCTCACCTTAACCATAACCCTAACCCTCACCTTAAACATCACCCTCAACCTTACCTCACCCTAACCCTAAACTTAAGCCTTTTCTAACCTAAACCTTCACCCTAACCAACACCCTCACCCTAGCCCTCACCCTAAAACTAACCCTAACCCTAACCATCACCCTCAACCTCACCCTCACCCTCAGTGTAACCCTAACCCTAACCATAATCCTAATATTAACCATAATCCTCACCCTCACCCTCACACTAAACCTAACACTAAACCTTACCGTAATGCTAACACTAGACCTCACCCTCACCCAAACACTAACCCAAAGCCAAACTCTCACCCTAACCTAACCCTAACCCTAACCCTAACCCTCAACCTAACCCTCACCCTAACCCTAACCCTAACCATACCCCACAGCCTAAACCTCACCTTATATCTAACTACAACCCTAATCCTCACCCTATCCCAAACCCTAACCCTAATCCTCACCCTAACCCTCACCGTCACCGTAACCCTAATGCTAACAATAACCCTCAACCTCAACCTAAACCTCGCCCTTAACCTTACCCTAACCTTAACCCGAACCTCACCCTCACCCAAACCCTAACCCTAACACTTATCCTCACCCTAAACCTCACCCTAAACCTAAGCCTAACGCTAACCCTCACCCTCACCCTAACCCTCTCCCTAACCCTTAACCTCACTCAAACCCAGATCCTAACCCTCAGCCTAATCCTAATCCTAACCCTAACCCTAACCCTCACCCTAACTGTAAACCCAACACTAACCCTAAACCTCACCCTCACCCTAACACTAAACCTTACTCTAAAACTTACCCTCACCCTAACCCTAACCCTAAGCCTCAGCTTAACCCTCATCCTAACCCTAAACCTAAAACTAACCCTCACACAAACCCTAACCCTCACCCTCATCATCAACCTCACCATCAACCTCAACCTAACCCTCACAATCACCCTCACCCTAAAACTAAACTTAACCCTAAACTTCACCTTAAACCTAACCCTCACCCTCACCCTAAACATCACCCTCACACTAACCCTCACCCTCACCCTTACCCTAATCCTAACCATAACCCTAACCCTCACCCTAAACCTAACTATGACCGTCACCTGCACCCTAAGCCTAACCCTTCACCTAAGACTAACCCTAAACCTAACCCTCACCCTCACCGTAAACCTAAAGCTCACCCTAACACTAACCCTAACCCTAGCCCTCACCCTAACCCTTAAACTTACCGTCACCCTAACCCTAAACCTCAACCTAACCCTCACCCTCACCCTAACCCTAACCCTCACCCTCACCCTCACCCTAACCTTAACCTTAAAGCTAAACCTAACACTCACAATCACTGTAAACCTAAGCCTAACCCTCACCCAAACCCTAACCCTAACCCTAATGCTATCCCTTACCCTCAACTTCGCCCCAACCCTCACTCTAACCCTTACCCTCAGCCTAACACTCACCCTAACCCTAGCCCTTACACTAACACTAAACCTCAGCCTAAACTTCAACCTAACCCTAAACCTAAACATAACCCTCACCCTAATGCTCACCCTAACCCTCAACCTAACCCTAACCCTCACCCTCACCCTAACCCTCACCTTAAATCTTACCCTCACCCTCACCCTATACCTAACCCTAACTCTAACTCTAACCCTCACCCTCACCCTAAGCCTAAACCTCACCCTAACCCTCAAAATAACCCTCACCCTAACTCTAACCCTACCCCTAAACGTCACCCTCACACTAAACGTCACCCTAACCCTTACACTCACCGTAACCCTAACCCTAACCATAACTCTAATACTCACCGTAATCCTTACCATCACCCTCAACCTCACCCTCAACATCACCTTAACCCTCACCCTAACCCTAACCATCACCCACACCCTAAAACTCACCCTCACCCTCACCCTCACCCTCACCCTAAACCTAACCCTCACCCTAACCCTAACCCTAATGCTAACACTAAACCTCACCCTCACCCAAACCCTAACCCTAATCCTAACCCTCACCCTAACCTTAACCCTAAACCTAATGCTATCCCTAAACCTCAAACTCAACCTAATCCTCACTCTAAACCTTACCCTCACCCTGACCCTCACCCTAACCCTAACCCTTACACTAACACAAAACCTCACCCTAACCCTAAAGCTAACCCTAATCCTAACCCTAAACCTCACCTTCACCCTAGCTCTAACCCTAACCCTAACCCTGACCCTCACCTCACCCTAACCCTAACCCTCACCCTAACCCTCACCTTAAAACTAAAGCTAACCCTAACACTCACACTCACCCTAAATATCACCCAAACCCTAAACCTCACCCTAACCCTAAACCTAACCATCACCTACACCCTAACACTCACCTTCACCTTCACCCTCACTCTCACCCTCACCCTAAACATAAGCCTAACCTTAACAATCACCCTAACCCTAACCCTAATCCTCACCCTAAACCTAACCCTCACCTTAAACCTCACCCTCACCCCAAACCTCACCCAAACTCTAAACCTAAGCCTTTCCTAACTGAAACCCTCATGCTCACCCTAATAATCTCTCTAAACCCAACCGTCCCCCTAGCCCTCACCCTAAAACTAACCCAAACCCAAACCCTCAACATCACTCTCACCCTCAACCTCAGCCTAAACCTAACCCTAACCCTAATCCTAACCCTAACCCTAAACCTCACCCTCACCCTAACCTTGACTCTAACCCTAACCCTAACCCTAATGCTCACACTAGCCCTCACCCTCACCTTCACCCTTACCCTAACCCTAACCCTCACCATAAACCTAACTCTAACCCTAATGCTAACCCTCAACCTCAACCTCACCATAACCGGCTCCCTAACATTTATCCTCACCCTCAACCTCAACCTAACCCTCACCCTAATTCTCACCCTAACCCTAAACCTAACACTAACCCTAACCCATCCCTTCAGCCTAACCCACACCCTAAACCCAATCCTCACCATAATCCTAACCCTAACACTAACCCTAAACCTAACCCTCACCCTAACCCTAAGCCTAACCCTAACCCTCACCCTGACCCTAACCCTCACCCTAACCCTTACCCTCACCTGAACCCTAAGCATAACCCTCACCAATCCTCATCCTAACCCTATTCCTAACCATAACCCTCACCCTCACCCTAAGCCTAACCCTAACCCTCACCTTAAACCTCACCCTCACCCTAATCCTCACCCTAACCCTAACCCTAAGCCTTTCCTAACTGAAACCCTCAGCCTCACACTAACCCTCACCCTAACCCTCACCTTAAACCTCACCCTCACCCTAACCCTAACCCTACGCCTATCCTAACTGAAACCCTCACCCTCACCCTAACCCTCCCCCTTACCCTCAACCTATCCCTAGCCCTCACCCTGAACCAAACCCTAACCGTAACCTCACCCTCAACCTCACCCTAACTCTAACCCTAAACCTAACCCTCACACTAAACCTAACTCTAACCCTAACACTAACCCTCACCCTAACCATCACCCTAATCCTAAACCTAACCCTAAACTTCAACCTAACGCTCACTCTCAACCTATCCCTAACCCTAATCCTCACCCTCACACTAACCTTCACCATAACCCTTACCCTCACCCTAACCTAAACCCTAATCCTAACACTAACCCTCACACTAAACTTTATCCTCACCCTAACCCTAACCCTAACCCTAAATCTTACCCTCACCCTCACCCTAAGCCAAACCTGAACCCTAAGACTCACCCAAACCCTCACCTTAACTCTAAGTATATCGCTAAAACTCTCCCTCAGCCTAACCCTCACCCTAACCCTCAAAATAACCCTCACCCTAACTCTAACCCTACCCCTAAACCTCACACTCACACTAAGCGTCACCCTAACCCTTACACTCACCATAACCCTAACCCTAACCATAACTCTAATACTCAACGAAATCCTTACCATCACCCTCAACCTAACCTTCAACATCACCTTAACCCTCACCCTAACCCTAACCATCACCCACACCCTAAAACTCACCCTCACCCTCACCCTCACCCTCACCCTAAACCTAACCCTCACCCTAACCCTAACCCTAATGCTAACACTAAACCTCACCCTCACCCAAACCCTAACCCTAATCCTAACCCTCACCCTAACCTTAACCCTAAACCTAATGCTATCCCTAAACCTCAAACTCAACCTAATCCTCACTCTAAACCTTACCCTCACCCTGACCCTCACCCTAACCCTAACCCTTACACTAACACAAAACCTCACCCTAACCCTAAAGCTAACCCTAATCCTAACCCTAAACCTCACCTTCACCCTAGCTCTAACCCTAACCCTAACCCTGACCCTCACCTCACCCTAACCCTAACCCTCACCCTAACCCTCACCTTAAAACTAAAGCTAACCCTAACACTCACACTCACCCTAAATATCACCCAAACCCTAAACCTCACCCTAACCCTAAACCTAACCATCACCTACACCCTAACACTCACCTTCACCTTCACCCTCACTCTCACCCTCACCCTAAACATAAGCCTAACCTTAACAATCACCCTAACCCTAACCCTAATCCTCACCCTAAACCTAACCCTCACCTTAAACCTCACCCTCACCCCAAACCTCACCCAAACTCTAAACCTAAGCCTTTCCTAACTGAAACCCTCATGCTCACCCTAATAATCTCTCTAAACCCAACCGTCCCCCTAGCCCTCACCCTAAACCTAACTCTAACCCTCACCCTCATACTAACCCTAACCATCATCTTAAACTTCACCCTAAATCTCACCCTAACCCTAACGCTAAACCTAACCTTCACTCTCAGCCTAACCCCAAACCTAAAACTTATCCTCACACTAATGCTAACCCTAACCCTAACACTCACATTAACCCAAACACTCACCCTAACGCCTCACCATACCCCTCACCCTAACCCTAAACCTAACCCTCTCCCTAACCCTAACCCTAACCCTAATGCTAGCCCTAAACCTCATCCTCACACTAACCTTTACCGTTCACCCTCAACCTCACCCTAACCCTAACCCTAACCATAACTCTCACCCTAACCCTCACCCTAACCCTAACCCTAACCCTACCCCTCAGCATAATCCTCAACCTAAGCCTAACCCTAACACCAATCCTCTCCCTATCCCTAACCCTAACCCTAACCCTCACACGAACACTAACCCTAATTCTCAGCCTAACCCTCATCCTAAACGTAACCCTAACCCTAACCCTCACCCTGACCTTAGCCCTAACATAATCCCTAACCCTCACCCTCATCCTGAACCTCACCCTCAGCCTAAACCTAACCCTAACCATAATCCAAATCCTAAACCTCAGCCTCAATGTCACCCTAACTCTAAAACTTAACCTAACCAAAACCCTCACCCTAACCCTAATCCTATGCCTAACCCTCACCCTAATCCTAACCATAATCCAAAACTTAACCATCACCCTTAAAATAACACTTAACCTCACCCTAACCCTAACCTTAACCCTCAGCCTAACTCTCATCCTAACCCTAAACCTAACCCACATCCAAACCCTAAAGCGCACCCTCACCCTCAACATCACCATCAACCTCACCCTAACACTCAGCCTCACCCTCACCTGAACCCTAAACGTAAGCTTACCCTCACCCGAAACCTAACCCTCACCCTCACCCTCACAATCACCCTTACACTAACAATCACCCTCACCCTCACCCTAACCCTAAACCTCACCCTAACCCTAAACGTAATGCTCACGCGAAACCTCACCCTCACCCTAACCCTAACGCTAAACCTAACCCTCACCCTAACCCTAACCCTAATGCTAACACTAAACCTCACCCTCACCCTCACCCTAACCCTAAGCCTAACCCTCACCCTAACTCTAACCCTAAACCTAATGCTATCCCTAACCCTCAACCTCACCCTAAACCTCACTCTAACCCTTACGCTCACCCTGACCCTCTACGTAACCCTAACCCTTACACTAACACTAAACTTCACCCTAGCCCTCAGCCTAACAGTAAACCTAAATCTAATCCTCACACTAACGCTCACCCTAACACTCAACCTAAACCTAACCCTCACCCTCTCCCAACCCTCACCCTAAACCTTATCCTCACCATAACCCTCACCCTAAACCTAACCCTAATCCTCACCATAACGCAACCATAACCCTAAACCTAACCCTCACCGGAACCCTCATCCTCACACTCACCTTCAGCCTCACACTAAACCTAACCCTAATCCTAACCATAACCCTCATCTTCACCCTAACTCTAACCCTAACACTAACGCTGACCCTCACCTCACCCTAACCCTCACCCTAACCCTCACCTTTAAGCTAAAGCTAACCCTAACACTTACACTCACCCTAAATATCACCCAAACCCTAAACTCACCCTAACCCTAAACCTAACCATCACCTACACCGTAACACTCACCCTCACCCTCATTCTCACACTCACCCTCACCCTAAACATAACCCTCACCCAAACAATCACCCTAACCCTAACCCTAATCCTCACCCTAAACCTAACCCTCATCTTAAAACTCACCCTCACCCCAAACCTCACCCAAACTCTCAACCTAAGCCTTTCCTAACTGAAACCCTCACCTTCACCCTAATAATCACTCTAAACCTCACCCTCCCCCTAGCCCTCACCCTAAAACTAACCCAAACCCAAACCCTCACCCTCACTCTCACCCTCAACCTCAGCCTAAACCTAATCCTAACCCTAATCCTAAACCTAACCCTAAACCTCACCCTAACCTTAACCCTGACCCTAACCCTGACCCTAACCCAAACTCTAACCCTAATGCTAACCCTCAACCTCAACCTCACCCTAACTGGCACCCTAACACTTACCCTCACCCTCAACATCAACCTAACCCTCACCCTCACCCTTACCCTAATTCTCAACCTAAACCTAACCCTAACCCTAACCCTAACCCATCCCCTCAGCCTAACCCACATCCTAAACCTAACCCTAACCCTAATCCTCACCATAATCCTAACCCTAACCCTAACCCTAACCCTAACCCTATCCCTAACCATAACCCTCACCCTCACCCTAAGCCTAACTGTAACCCTTACCTTAAACCTCACCCTCAACCTAAATCTCACCCTAATCCTAACCCTAAGCCTTTCCTAACTGAAACCCTCAACCTCACAATAACCCTCACCCTAACCCTCACCTTAAACCTCACCCTCACCCTAACCCTAACCCTATGCCTATCTTAACTGAAACCCTTACCCTCAACCTCACCCTAAACCAAACCGTAACCCTAACCCTCACCCTCAACCTCACCCTAACTCTAACCCTAAACCTAACCCTCACACTAACCCTAACCCTAACACTAAGAATAACCCTCACCCTAACCATCACCCTAACCCTAAACCTAACCCTAACTCTCAACCTAACGCTCACTCTCAACCTAACCCTAACCCTAATCCTCACCATCACATTAACCCACACCTTAACCCTTACCTCACCCTAAGCTAAGCCCTAATCCTAACACTAAACCTCACACTAAACCTAACCCTCATACTAACCCTAACCCTAACCCTAAGCCTAAACCTCATCCTAACACTAACCCAAACGCTCAACCTAAACCTAACCCTAACCCTCACCCTAACCCTAACCCTCAACCTCACCCTCACCCTCACCCTCAGCCGAACCCTAACCCTATCCCTAATCCTAAACCTAACCCTCACCCTCAACCTCACCCTAACTCTAACCCTAACCCTGAACCTCACCCTAAACGTAAACCTATCCGTAACCCTCACCCTAACACTAAACCTCACCCTAAAACTAACCCCAACCTAACCCTCACACTAGCCCTAACCCTCACCCTAACCATCACTCTAACCCTAATCCTAACCCTAACCCTCACCCTCACCACAAACCTCAACCTAAACCTTACCCTCACCATAACCCTAACCCTAACCCTAATCCTCACACATATCCTAACCCTAACCCTCACCCTAACCCTAACACTAACCCTAACAGGAACCCTCACCCTAAACATCACCCTAACCCTAGTCCTCACCCTAACCCTTACCCTCAACCTCACCCTAACCCTCAACGTCACCATGAACCTATTGCTAACATTAACCCTCAACCATAACCTAAACCTCGCCCTAACCTTTACCTCACCTTAACCATATCCCTCACCCTCCGCAAAACCCTCACGCTAAAAGTTACCCTCAGCCTAACCCACAACCTAACCTTAACCCTAACCCTAACACTAACCCTCACACTAACCCTCACCCGAAAATTAACCCTAATCCTAACCCTCACCATAACCCTCAACCTATACTTTCACTCACCCAAAACCTAAACCTAACCCTGAGCCTAACCCTCATCCTAACCCTAACCCTAATCCTATTCCTCACTCTCACCCTAACCCTAACCCTAATGCTAAATCTGACCCTCATCCTAACCTTAACCCTAACCCTAACCCTAACCCTAGCCCTCACCCTAACCCTTACCCTCACCGTCACCCTAAACCTAACCCTCATGCTAAATTTAACCGTCACCCTAACCCTAAGCTTCATCCTATCCCTAACCCTAACCTTCACCCTCACCCTCACCCTCACCCTAAACCTAACCCTAACCCCCATTCTAACACTCACCCTCACCCTCAACCTCACCCTCACCCTAACCCTAACACTAACCCTAACCCACACCCTCAAATTAATCCTCAACTTAACCCTAACCCTAAACCTTACCTAACCTAAAACCTCACCCTCACCCTCACCCTAACCCTTACCCTCACCTTAGCCCATACCTAACACTAAGCCTCAAAATAACCCTAACCATAAACCTCACTCTCATCCTAATCCTAAACCTAAACCTAACCCTAACACTCATCCTAAGCCTAACCTTAAACCTAATGCTAACCCTAAACCTCACAATCACCCTAACCCTCACTGTAACCCTTACTGTCACCCTAACCCTCACACTAAACCTAAGCCTCACACTAACCCTAAACCTACCCCTCAGCCTAACCCTCACCCTAAACCTAAACCTAACCCAAATTCTCATCCTATCCTTAACCTTAACACAAATCCTAACCCTAACCCTCACACTCAACCTAACCCTCACCCTCAACCTAACCCTCACCCTATCACCCACACCCTAACACTCACCCTATCCCTAACCATAAACCTAAATTTCAACCTAACCCTTAACCTAAACCTAAACTTCACCGTCACCCTAATATTCACCCTAAACTTTACCCTCACCCTAGCACTTACCCTAATGCTAAACCTAACCCTAACACTAACCCTAACCCTAACCCTAAGCCTAACTCTTATCCTAACCCTAAACCTAACCCTAACCCTCACCCTAAACCTAGCCCTAACCCTAACACTAACACTAACCCACATCCTAACCCTAACCCTAACCCTCACCCTCCACATCACCCTCAGCCTAACCCTAATCCTAACACTAATCCTAACACTCACCCTCACCCTCACCCTAACTCTAACCCTAAACCTAACCCTAACACTCACCATCACCCTCACACTAACCTTAACCGTAACCCTAACTCTCAGCCTAACCCTAAGCCTCACCATATACCTCACCATCACCCTAACCCTAACCCTAAACCTAACACTCACTGTAACCCTCACACTATCCCTAACACTAACCCTCACCCTCATCCTCACACTAAACCTCACCCTAATCCTTAAATTCACCAAAACCCTAACACTAATCCTAACCCTAATCCTCACCGAAACCCTAAACCTCATGCACACCCTAACCCTCACTCTCACCCGAACCCTCAACCTCACCCTAACACTCACCCTAACCCTAACCTTAAGCCTAATCCTAAACCTAACCCCCACCTTGAAACTCACCCTAACTCTAACCCTAACCCTAACCCTAACCCTCACTCTCACCCTCACCTTAATCCTCACACTCACCCTAAACCTCACCCTAACCCTAAACCTACATATCTCCATAACTCTCAACCTAACCCTAACCCTAACCCTAAACTTCACCCTCAGCCTGACCCTCAACCTCAGCCTAACCCTAACCCTAACCCTATTCCTATTCCTAACACTTACCCTCACATGCAACCTAAAACTAACCCTAACTCTAACCCTCACCTACACCCTCACCCTCACCGTAACCCTAACCCTCACCCTAACCCTCACCCTCACACTAAACATCACCCTAACACTAACCCTCACCCAAACCCTAACCCTAACCCTCAACCTAAACCTAAACTCAGCTTAACCCTCAACCTCACCCTAATCCTCACCCTAACCCTAACCCTTATCTAAATGAAATCCTCATCCTCACACTCACCCTAACACTAACCCTAAAACTAACCCTAACTCCGACCCTAACCCTAACGCTAAAACTCACCCTAAAACTAACCCTAAACCACACCCTGACCCGCACCCTCACCCTAACCCTCACACTAATCTTAAACTTAACATTCAGCCTAAACCTCATCCTAAACCTAACCTAACCCTAACTAACTAACCTAACCTAACTCACTCTAACTCTAACCCTCACCTTCACTTTCAACCTCACCATCACCCTAACCCTAACGCTAACCCTAACCCTCCACCTCACCCTAAACCTCACCCTAACCCTTTCTCTCACCCTAACCCTAACCCTCACCCTCACCCTGACCCTCACCCTAAATGTTACCCACATCCTAAACCTCACCCTAACCCTAACCCTAAACCTAACCCTCACCCTCACCCTCACCGTAACCCTAACCATAAACCTAAACCTAAGACTCACCCTAACAGTCATCCTAACCCTAACCCTCACACTCACCCTAAACCTCACCCTAATCTTTACCTTCAATCTAACCCAAACCCCAACCCTAAACCTAACACTCACACTCACCTTAAACCTAACCCTCAGCCTAACCCATATCCTAACCCCAAACCTGACCCTAACCCTCACACTCACCCTAACTCTAACCCTAACCCTAACCCTCACCCTAACCCTAACTATCACCCTCATCCTAACCCTCATCTTAACACCCTCAACCTAAACCTATCCCTAACCCTCACCCTAATCCTAAACCTCAACCTAAACCTAACCCTCACCCGAACCCTCACCGTAACCCTAACCATAACCCTAAACCTAACCCTCACCCTAACACTCACCCTAACCCTAACCCTCACCCTAAACCAACCCTCACCATAAAAATAACAATCAGACTAACCCTAACACTAACCCTAACCACCACCCTCACCCTCACCCTCAACCTAATCCTAACCCTCATCCTAACCCTAACGGTAAACGTAATGCTAACCCTAAACCTCATCCTCACCCTAACCTACACCCGCACCCTAAACTTCACCCTCACCCTAAACATCACCTTAACCCTAATCCTCACCGTAACCCTAACCCTCACCCTCACCCTAAACCTAACTTCAGCTTAAACCTCACCGTCACCCTAATCCTCACCCTAAACCTAACCCTTACCTAATGGAAACCCTCATCCTTACCCTCACCCTAACCCTAACCCTAAAAATAACCATAACTCTAACTCTAATCCCAACCCTAAAACTCACCCTAAACCTAATCCTAACCCTAACCCTCACCCGCACCCTCACCCTCATTCTAACCCACACTCTCACGCTGACCCTCAACATCACACTAACCCTCACACTAACTCTAACCATCACCCTAACCCTAACCCTCACCCTCACTTTCACCCTCACGCTCAGCATAACCCTAACCCTAACACTAACTCTAATCCTAACTCTAACCCTCACCCTGACCCAAACCCTAAACCTAACCCTCATCCTCAGCCTCACCCTCACCTGCACCCTCACCCTAACCCTCCCCCTCCCCCTTACACTAACCCTCAACCTCACCCTAAACTTCACCCTAACCCTAACCCTCACCCTAACCCTAAACCTCACCATAACCCTAATGCTAATCCTGACCCTCACCCTCACCCTAAACCTTATCCTCACACTAACCCTAACCCTAACCCTAACCCTCAAACTAACCCTAACCGTAAACCTAAACTTCACCCTCAACCTAACCCTCCCCATCACCCTAACCCTCACCCTACCCCTAAGACTCAACCAAAACTTAACCCTCACCCTCACCCGAATCCTCACCCTCACCCGAACACTCACCCTTACCCTAACCCTCACCCTCACAATAAACATGAACCTAACCCTAACTCTCACCCTAACACTAACCCTAACCCTCACCATAAACCTAAACTTCAACCTAACCCTAACCCTCACCCTGAACCTCACCCTAAACTAACCCTAACTTTAACCCTCACTCTAAACCTTACCCTAACCCTAACACTCATCCTAAACCTAAACCTCACCATAACACTAACCCTCACACTAAACCTAAACCTAACAATCATCCTCACCCTCTACCTCACCCTCACCCTGACTCTAACCATCATCCTAACCCTAACCGTAAACCTAAGGCTAATCCTAAAACTCACCCTCAGCCTAACAGTCACCCAAACCCTTACCCTCACCCTCAACCTAACCCTAACCCTCATAGTAAACCTAACCCTCAACCTAAACCTAACCCTAAACCTCACAGCAAACCTAACACTCACCCTAATCCTAACCCTACCACTCAGCCTAACCATCACACTAAACCTAAACCTAACCCTAATACTCACCCTATCCTTAAACTTAACCCTAACCCTAACCCTCACCCACACCCTAACCCTAATGCTAACCCTAACCCTCACACTCACCCTAAACCTCACCCTAACCCTTACCCTCACCCTAACCCTAACCCTCATCCTCACCGTAACGCTCACCTTAACACTTACCCACACCCTAAACCTCACCCTAACCCTAACCCTAAACCTAACCCTCACCCTAACCCTCGACCAAAGCCTAAACATAACCCTAACCCTAACCCTCACACTAAACCTAACCCTAACCCTCACCCAAAAACCTAACCCTCATCCTAGCCCTAACCCTAAACATCATCTTCACACTAGGCCTCATCCTAACCCTAATCCTAACAATATCCCTAACCCTAACCATAAAACTCACCCTAACCATAATCAAAACGCTAACCCTCACCCTCTTCCTCACCCTCACCCTAACTTTCACCCTCAACCTACCCCTCACCGTAACCCTCACATTAACCCTAACCCTCAACCTAAACCTAACACTAACCCTCACCCCTAAACCTAACCCTAAACCTCACCCTCACCCAAACCCTCAACCTCAGAATAACCCTAACCCTAACCCTAATCCTAAACCTAACCCTAACACTCACCCTCAAACTAACCCTAAACTTAAACCTCACCCTCACCTTCACCCTCAACTCAGCCTAAACCTAAACCTCACCCTAACCCTTACACTCACCCTCACCCAAACCCTAACCCTAACCGTAAATCTCAGCCTCAACCTCACCCTCAATCTAACCCTCAACCTCACCCTCACCCTAACCCTCACCCTCACCCTAAACATCACCCAAACCCTAATTCTCACCTTAACCCAAATCGTAACCCTAACCCTAACCCTCACCCTAACCCCAACGATAAACCTAACACTCACATGCAACCTAAACCTCACCCTAACACTTATCCTCACACTAACCCTAACTCTAACCTTAACCCTTACTCTCACACTAACCCTAACCCTCACCCTAACACTAAACCTAATCTAACCCTTTCCCTAACGCTAATCCTAATAGTAACCTTCACCCTCATACTAAACATCACACTAACCCTAAACCTCACCCTAACCCTAAAGCTAACCCTCACCCTAATCCTACCCATCAACCTAATCCTCACCCTCTTCTAATCCTAACTCTAACTCTAAACCTAACCCTTACCTAAACGAAGCCCTCACCCTCACCCTCACCCTCAACCTAACCCTCACCCTCACCCTAGCCCTCACTCTAATCCTAACCCTACCCCTCACCCTACCCATCACCCTAACCCTAACCTTCACCCTAAACCTAACCCTAACCCTCACCCTCACCCCAAACCTCATCGTCACCCTAAAACTCAACCTAAACCAAACCCTCACCCACACCCTAACCCTCACTCTCACCCGAAGCCTAAAACTTACCCTAACTCTAAACCTCACCCCAAACATCACCCTAAACCTAACCCTCACACGAACCCTCACACTCACCCTAACACTCACTCTCACCCTAACCTTCACCCTCACAATAAACATCACCCTACCCCTACCCCTGAGCCTAAACCTAACCCTCTAACTAAACATAACCCTCACCCTGGCCCTCACAGTAAGCCTAACCCTAACCCTTATCCTTATCATAAACTTAACCTTCACCCTCACCCTCACCCTAAGCCTAACCCTAACCCTAAACCTAAACCTAAACCTCAGCCTAAACCTAACCCTCACCCTAACGCTCACCCTATCGCTAACGTTAAACTTACTCCTCACCCTCACCCTAACCCTCAACCTAACCCTTATCCTCACACTAACCCTCACCCTAACACTAACATTAACCCTCACATTAACCCTAAACTTCAACCTATACCTCACCCTAACCCTAACCCTATCCGAAAATCTAACCCTCACACTCACCCTCACCCCAACACTCACCCTCACCCTCACCCTAAACCTCACCCTCACCCTAAACATCACCCTAATCCTAACCTTCACCCTAACCTTAACTATAACCCTCACCCTAAACCTAACCACAGCTTAACCCTCACCCTCACCCTAATCCTCACCATAACCCTAACCCTTACCTAAACGAAACCCTCACCCTCACCCTCACCCTCACCCTTACCCTATCCCTAAAAATAAGCCTAACACTAACTCTAACCCTAACCATAATACTCATCCTAAAACTAAACCTAAACCTCACCCTCACCCGCACCCTAGCCCTAACCCTCACACTAACCATAACCTTAACACTCAGCCTAAACCTCATCCTAACCCTAACCCTAACCATAACCCTCACCCTAATCCTAACCCTCACTTTCATTTTCACCCTCACCTCACCCAAACCCTAACCCTAACCCTCATCCTCAACCACACCCTCACCCGCACCCTCACACTAACACTAAACCTCACATTAAATATCACCTTAACCCTAAACCTCACCGTCACCCTAACCCTAACCCTAAACCTAAAACTATCAATAACCCTAACACTCACCATCACCCTAACCCTCACCCGAATCCTTAACCTCCCACTAACCCTAACCCTAACCCTAACCCTCAAACTAACCCTAACCCTCTCCCTAACCCTATCCCGACACCTCAACCTAACTGTCACCCTAACCCTAACCCTAACCCTAACCCTCACCCTAACGCTCACCCTAACCCTAACCGTAAACCTAACCATCACCCTCACCGTAACCCTCACCGTCACCCTAAACTTCACCCTAACCCTAAGCCTCAACCACACCCTAACCCTCACCCTCACTCGACCTTTCACCGTCACCCGAACACTCACCTTTACCCTAACCATTACCCTCACAATAAACACCACCCTAACCCTAAGTTTCACCCTAACACTAACCCTAACCCTCACCCTAACCCTAAGCCTCAACCTAACGCTAACCTTCACCCTGAAACTCACCCTAACCCAACCCTAACCCTTAACCTCACCCTAACACTTACCCTAATCCTAACACTCACCCTAAACCTAACCCTCACCCTACCACTAACCCTGACACTATACCTAAATCTAACACTCTTCCTCACCCTCACCCTAACCCTAATCCTCATCCTAACCAAAACCCTAAATATAATGCTAACCCTAAATCTCACCCTCAGCCTAACCCTCACCCTACACCTTACCCTCACCCTAACCCTAACCCTAACCCTCAGACTAAACCTATCCCTCACCCTAACCCTAACCCTAAACCTCACACTAAACCTAACCCTCACCCTAATCCTAACCCTACCCCTCATCGTAACCCTCACCCTAAACCTAACCCTAATCCTCACCCTATCCCTAATCTTAACCCTAACCCCAACCCTTACTCTCACCCTAACCCTAATGCTAACCCTAACCCTCCACCTCACCCTAACCCTCACCTTAACCCTTTCCCTCACACTAACCATAACCCTTACCCTCACCCTAACCCTCACCCTAAAAATTACCCACACACTAAACCTCCTCCTAACCCTAACCCTAAATCTAACCCTCACCCTAACCCTAACCCACACCCTTACTGTCACCCTCACCCTCATCCTAAACATAATACTTACCCTATTCCTAACCCTCACCCTCACCCTCACCCTAACTCTAAACCTAACACTCACCCTCACCCTCACAATACCCTCACACTAACCCTAACACTAACCCTAACCCTCATCCTCACAATATACCTCACCCTAACCCTCATTTCACCATAACCCTAAGCCTAACCCTAACCCTAATTCTCACCCTAACCCTAACCCTCAACCTCACCCTCACCGTAACACTCAACCTAACCCTAAACATAACCCTAATCCTAAACCTTACCCTCACCCTCAAACTTAACCTAACCCTAACCCTAATGCTCACCCTAACCCTCACAATAACCTGCTCCCTAACCCTAACCCTCACCCTAACACTAACCCTAACCCGCCCTATCCCTAACCCTCACACTCCCACTAACCCTAACCCTAACACTAACCCTCACCCTAACCCTAATCCTCACCCAGACCCTAACCCTGTCCCTCACCCTCACCCTCACCCTTCCCCGAATACTCATCCTCACCCTAACCCTCACCCTCACCCTAAACATCACCCAAACCCTAACCCTTACCCTAAACCTAACTCTAACCCTCACCCTAACCATAACCCACAACCTAACCCTCAACCTAACGCTAATCCTCACCATAACCCTGACCCTTACCTAAACGAATCCCTCACCCTAACCCTCTCCTCACCCTCGCCCTCAGGCTAAACCTATCCCTAACCCAAACCCTCTCCCACACCCTTAACCTCACCCTAACCCATACCCTCAGCCTAACACTAACGCTAACCCTATTCCTGATCCTAACCCTCATATGTACCCTCACCCTAAACCTAACCCTAACACTAACCCTCACACTCACAACAACCTCACCCTCACCGAAAACTCACATTCACCCTAAACATCACCCTAACCCTAACCCTCACCCTAAGCCTATCCCTAACCCTCACCCTAACCCTAACCTCACCTTAACTCTCAACCTAAACTTCACCCTAACCATAATGATAAGGTAAATGAAACCCTCACCTCCACTCTCACACTTCCCTTCACACTCACCCTATCCCTCACCCTAACCCTAAACCTAAAACTTACGCTCAACCTCAACATCCACCTCCCCCTCAGTCTAAACCTACACCTAAGCATAACCCTAAACCTAACCCTCACCATCCCCCAAACCTTCACCCTAAAACTAACCCTCAACCTTACCCTAACCCTAACCCACACCCTAACCCTAAACCTAACCACTAACCCTCTCTCTCACCCTCACCCTAATCCAAATACTAACAATAACCCTAACTCTCACCCTCACCCTAACCCTCACCCTAACACTTACACTCACCCTCACCCTTACCGAAACCCTCACCCTCACCATCACCCTAACCCTAATCCTTACCCTCACCCTACCCCTAACCCTAACCCTAAACCTAACCATCACACTAACCCTAACCTTCACCCACAACTTAATCATCACTCTCACCCTCACCCTCACCCTAATCCTTACGATCACCCTAATCTTAACCCGAACCCTAACCCTAATCCTAACCTTAACCCTAACCCTAATCCTAAACCAAATGCTCACCATACCCCTCACCCTAACCCTAACTCTAATCCTAACCCTCAAACTCATCCTAACCCTCACCCTCACCAGAACAATCACCCAAACCCTAACCCTCACCCTCAAAATAAACATCATCCTAACCCTAACCCTCAACCTAACGCTAACCCTAACCCTCACCCTCACCGTGACCCTCACTCTCACCCTAAACATCACCCTAACCCTAAACCTCACCCTAACCCTATCCCTAACCCTCACCCTAAACCTAACCTCAGTGTAAATCTCAACCTCACCCTAATCCTCACCCTAAACCTAACCCTTACGGAACCAAAAACCTCACCCTCACCCTCACTCTAACCCTAACCCTAACAATAACCATAACTCTAACCCTAAACCTAACTCTAAAACTCACCCTACACCTAATCCTAACTCTAACGCTCACCCTCACCATCAAACTCACCCTAACACTAACCTAACCCTCACTCTCACCCTCACCCCAAATCTCACACTCACCCTAAACCTCACACTAATCCTACACCTACCCCTCTCCCTAACCCTCAACCTAACCCTAACCCTAACCCTAACCCTACCCCTAAACTTAAACCTCACACTAATCCTAAACTTAACTAAAACCCTCAACCTAAACCTAATCCTCAACCACACCCTCAGCTGAACCCAAACCCTCACCCGAACCATCAGCCTCACCCTAACCTTCAACCTAAACATCGCCCAAAACTTAACTCTCACCCTAACCCTAACCCTAAAACTAATCCTAACCTTAACCCTCATCCTCAACCTCACCCTCACCCGCATCCTCACCCTAAACCTCATCCTCACCCTGACCCTCATACTAACCCTCTACCTCACTCTAAACATCACCCTAACTCTAACCCTCACCCTTACCCTAACCCTAAACCTCACCCTAACCCTAACGCTAACCCTAACCCTCACCATCTCCCTAAATGTCACCCTAACCCTTATCCTTATACTAAACTTAACCCTAATCCTAAAACTAACCCTCACAGTAACCTAAACCTAACCCTCATCATAACCCTCATCATAACCCTAACCCTCACCCTCAGCCTAACCCTCAACCTAACCTTCACCCTCAACCTAACCCAAACCCTAACCCTAAACGTAACACTCACACTAACCCTAACCCTAACCCCCAGCCTAACCCTTATCCTAACCCTCAAACTAACCCTAAGCCTAACCCTTATCCTAAACCTCACCCTCACCCGCAACTTCACCCTAACCCTCACCCTCACCCTGACCCTCATACTAACCCTCAACCTCACCCTAAACATCACCCTAACTCTAACCCTCACCCTCACCCTAAAACTAACCTTCACCCTAACCCTAACGCTAACCCTAACCCTCACCCTCACCCTAAACCTAACCCTAACCCTCACCCTAACCCTTAACCTAAACGTCAGCCTAACTCTCGTCCTAAACCTAACCCTAACTCTAAACCTCACCCTCACCCTAAACCTAACCCTTAACCTCACCCTAACCATAACCCTCACCCTAACTCTCACCCTAACCCTAACCCTCAAACTCACCCTAACATTCATACTAAATCTTACCCTCAACCTCACAATATCCCTAACACTAAACCTAACTCTCTCACCCGAACACTCATGCTCACCCTAACCCCCACCCTCACACTAAACATCACCCTAAACGTAACCCTCAACCTAACACTAACCCTAACCCTCACCCTAACCCTAACTTCACCGTAAACCTAACCCTCACACTAACCCTCAACCCCACCCTCAGCCTAACGCTAACCCTAACAATAATGTTAACCCTAACCCTCATCTTCACCCTAACCCTCAAAATAACACTTACCCTCACCCCAACCCTAACCCTCACCCTCACACTAACCCTCACCCTAACTCTTATCCTAACCCTAAATCTAACCCTCACACTAACCCTAACCGTAACCCTCAGCCTAACCCTAAATCAAACCCTAACCCTCACCCTAACCCTAACCCTAACCCTCAAACTAATCCTAACCCTAACTGTCAGCCTAACCCTCATCCTAATCCTAACCCTCAAGGAACCTTCACCCTAACCCTAACCCTAACCCTCACCTTAACCCTAACTCTCACCCTCACCCTCCCCATCACCCTCAGCCTAACCCTAACTCTAACCCTAAACCTAACCCTAAATCTCTCCCTCACCCTCACCCTAACACTAACCTTAACCCTAACCCTCACCCTAAAACTAACACTAACCTTAACCTTCATCCTCACAATAAACCTCAACCTAACCCTTACCCTCACCATAACCCTAAACCTAATCCTAATCCTCACCCTAACCATCACCCTCAACGACAATTTAACCATCACCCGAACCCGAACCCTCACCCTCACCGTAACACTCTCTCTAACCCTAATCCTAACCCAAAACCTAACATTCACCCTCACCCTGACCCTCACCTTCAGCCTAACCCTAGACCTTACACTATTCCTAATCCTAACCCTCACTCTCACCCTCACACTAAACCTAACCCTCACCCTCACCCTCACCCTCACACTCACCCTAAATATCACTCCAACCCTAACCCTCACCCTAACCATAACCCAAACCCTCAACCTAAACCTATACTCAGCTTAACACTCACCATCACTGTAACCGTAACCCTTACTTAACTGAAACCCTCACCCTAACACTCACCCTCACCTTAGCCCTCACCCTAAACCTAACTCTAACTCTAAAACTCACCCTCAAACTTCCCTTTCCCCTCAGCATTACCCTAAAACTAACTCTAATCCTAAACCTAACCCTCAACCCCAACTTCACTCCAACCCTAACCCTAACCATAACGCTAAGCTTCACCCTCAACCTAACCCTAAACCTAAGCCTAACAATAACCCACAGCCTAACCCTAAACCTAACCCTAAAACTGACCCTAATCCTAATCCTAACCCTAGCTCTCATCGTCACCCTCACCCTCATTCTAACCCTCACCCTCACCCTGACCCTCATCATCAGACTAACCCTCACACTAACCCTAACCCTCACCCTAAATTTAACCCTAACACTCACCCTTCATTTTCAACCTCACCCTCAGCCTAACCCTAACCCTAACCCTCATCCTAACCTAACCCTCACCTCACCTTCACCCTAACCCTAACCCTAACTCTAACCCTGACCCTCACCCTGACCCTCACCTTCACCTTAACCCTCACCCTCACCCTCACCCTCACCCTCACACTAACACTCAACCTCACCCTAAACCGCACCCTAACCCCAACCCTCACCCTAACACTAACCCTAACACTCACCCTAACACTCACCCTTACCCTAACTCTAACGCTAACCCTAAACCTCGCCCTCACCCTAACCCTAACCCTAAACCTTATCCTCATACTAACACTAACCTAACCCTAACCCTCCCACTAACAATAACCCTCACCCTAACCCTATCCCGACACCTCACCCTAACTCTCACCCTAACGTTAAACCTAACCCTAACGTTCACACTTACCCAAAATCTAAACCTAACCCTCACCCTCACCAGAACACTCACCCTCACCCTAACACTCACCCTCACAATAAACATCACCCTAACCCTAAAGCTCACCCTAACCCTATCACAAACCGTTACGCTAACGCTTACCCTAACCCTAACCCTCACCCTAACAGTAACCGTCACACTAACCCTAACACTAACCCTCACCCTCAACCTGACCTTCACCCTCACCCTAACACTAACCCTCATCCTAACACTAACGGTAAACCTAATGCTAAACCTAAAACTCATCCTCACCCTAAACCTCACTCTAACCCTTATCCGGAACCTAACCCTAACCTTAACCCTCACACTAAACCTAACACTCAACCTATCCCTAAACTTAATCCTCAGGCTAACCCACACCCTAAACCTAACCCTAACCCTAATACTCACCCTATCCCTAAATTTAACCCTAACACTCACCCTAACCCTCACCCTCACAATAACGCTCATGCTAACCCTAACCCTCACCCTAATCCTAACACTCACCCTAACCCTTACCCTAACCCTAACCCCAAAGCTCACCCTCATCCTAACCCTCACCCTACCCCTTACCTACACCCTAACCCTCACCCTAAGCCTAACCCTAAAACTAACCCTCACCCTAACCCTCACCCTAACCCTAAACATAACCCTAACACTCAACCCCACCCTCACCCTAAAACTAACCATAATCCTAACGCTAACCCATGCCCTCCCCCTCACCCTAACCATAACTGTAACCCTAACAGTAACCCTAACTCTAACCCTAACCCTAACCCTAAACCTAAAAGTTACTCTAAACCTAATCCTAATCCTAACCCTAACCCTCACCCTAACCCTAAACCTAAACCTAATGCTATCCCTAACCCTCAACCTCACCCTAACCCTCACCCTAACGTGAACACTCACCCTCAATCTCACATTAACCCTAACCCTACCCCTCAGCCTAACCCTCAACCTAACCCTAACACTAACCCTAATCAAAACCCTAACCCTCAACCTCACCCTCACTCTAACTCTAACCCTAACCCTAACCCTAACTCTCAACCTAACCGTAACCCTATCACTAACACTAACCCTCACCCTCATCCTAAGCCTCACCCTAACCCTGTCACAATCACCCTCATCCTAACCCTCACCCTAAACCTCACCCTCAACTTAACCCTCATCCTAAACCTAATCCTAACGCTAACCCTCACCCTATGCCTAATCCTAGACCTAACCCTAAACCTGACCCTCACCCTAACCTAACCCTGTTCCTAAACCTCACCCTAACCCTAACCCTAACCCTAATGCTAAATCTAAACCTCAAACTCAACCTAACCCTCACCCTAACCCTTACCCTCACTGTAACCCTCAATCTAACTCTAACCCTAAGCCTAACCCTAATCCTCACCCTAACCCTAAACCTAACCCTAACCTTAATGCTAACACTAAACCTCACCCTCACACTCACCCTAACCCTCACTCCCACCCTCAGCCTAAAACTAACCTTAACCCTACTGCTAACCCTCACCCTAACCCTCACATCGCCCTCACCCTAAACCTAACCCTAACCCTCAGACTAACCCTAACCCTAACCCTAATGCTAACACTAACCCTCATCCTCATTCTAACCCTAACCCTAACCCTCACCCTAACTGTAACCCTAACCCTAATATTAAACCTAAACCTCAACATCACCCTAACCCTCACCCTAAACCTTCCCCTCACTCTAACCCTAACCCTAACCCTAACCCACACATTAACCCTCACCCTAACACTAACCCTAAACCTACCCCTTAGCCTAACGCTAACCCTCACCCTAACCCTTCCACTCACCCTAACCCTAAACCTAACCCTCAGCCTAACTCTCATCCTAACCCTATCCCTAACCCTAAACGTCACCCAAACACTCACCCTAATCCTTTGCCTAATCCTAACCCTCACCCTCACCCTAAAACTCACCCTAAATCTTATCCTCACCCTAAACCTAACCTCAACCCTCATCCTAACACTAACCCTCACCCTAAATATCATCCTAACAATAAGCTTAGTCCTAACCCTCACCCTCACACTAACCCTCACTCTAACCATTAACCTCACCCTAACCCTAACCCCAAACCTCAGCCTAACCATCATCCTAACCCTACCAATAACACTAAACATCACCCTAACCTTAATCCTAACCCCAACCCTAACACTCACCCTAACCCTAACCCTGAGCTTCACCCTCAACCTCAACCTCAGCCTAAACCTAACCCTAACCATAATCCAAACCCTAACCCTCACCCTCACGCTCACCCTAATGCTAACCTTAACCCTAACCTTAACCCTCACCCTAACCCTAACCCTAATCCTAAATCTCACACTAAGCCTAATCCTAACCCTTATGCTAACCCTAAACCTCACCCAAATCCTAACCTTCACTCTCAACTTTACCCTCACACTCACCCTCACCCTAACTCTACCCCTACACCTCAGCCTAACCCTCACCCTAACACTTACCCTAACCCTAATCCAAACCCTTGCCCTCACCCTCACCCACACCCTAACTCTAAACCTAACCCTAACCCTAACCCTCACCCTAACCCTAACCCTATCCATAAACCTCATGTTAACCACAAACCTAATCCTAAATTAACCCTCACCATCACCCTCACCATAACCCTAACACTCACCTAAAACCTAACCCTAACCCTAGCCCTCACCCTAACACTTACCCTCACCCTCACCCTAAACCTCACCCTAAGCCTTACACTCACCATATCCCTAACCCTTAACCTAACCCTAATCCTCACACTAAACCTAAACCTAACCCTCACCCTAATGCTCACCCTAATCTTCATGCTCACCCTAACCCTTACCGTCACCTTAACCCACACCCTCTCCCTCACCCTAACCCTAAACCTAATCCTAACCCTCAACCTCACCATAACCCTCACCCTTACCCTCACCCCCACTGTAACACTAACGCTAAACCTAACCCGCACTCTCACCCTAAACCACACCTTAAAACTCTAAACTTGTCCTCACACTAACCCTAACCCTAATCCTAAACCTCACATTAAGCCTAATCCTCATCTTAACCCTAACCCTACCCATAACTCTACCCCTCACCTTAACCTAATCCAAACCCTCACCCTAACCGTAACTCTAACCCTCACCTTCACAATAACCCTCACATTCACCATAACCCTCACCTTAAACCTAACCCTCACCTACACCCTCACACTCACCCTAACCCTCAACTGCACCCTAACACTCACCCTCACCCTCACCTTCACCCTAATCCTAACCCTAACCCTCATCCTAACACTAACTCTTAGCCTCATCCTCTCCCTCACCCTAACCCTAACCCACACGGTCACCCTAATCCTCACCCTAATCCTAACCCTAACCCTTTCCTAACCGAAAAACTCACCCTCAACCTCACCCTCACCCCAACCTTCACCCTCATCCAATCCCTCACCCTAACACTAACCCTCACCCTAACCCTAACCCTAAAACTCACCCTCACCCTCTACCTAACCATAACCCTAACCCTCATCCTAACACTAAAGCTAAACCTAATGCTAACCCTAAAACTCACACTCACCCTAACCCTCACCCTAAACCTTACCGTCACCTTAACCCTAAACCTAACCCTCAAACTAAACCTAATCATCAGACTAAGTCCATCTCTACCCCTCACCCTAAACCTAACCCAACCCTTATCTTTACCCTATCCTTCACCTTTAACTAAACCCTCACCATAACCCTCATCCTCACCCTAACGCTTATGTTAACCCTAACCCTTACACTCACCCTAACCCTCACCCTCAAACTAATCCTCATCCTAACACTTACCCACACCCTAACATTCACCCTAACCCAAAATTTAACCCTCACCCTAAACCTAACCCTAACCCTATTCTTATTCCTAACCCTCACCCTCACCCTCAGCCTAAACCTAACCCTAACCCTAACCCTCACAATCACCCTCACCCTCACTCTCACCCTAACCCTCACCCTCACCCTAACCCTCATCCTCACCCTAAACATCACCGTAAACCTAACACTCACCGTAACCCTAACCCTAACCCTCAACCTAAACCTAACCTCAGTTTAACCCTCACCCTCACCCTAATCCTCACCCTATCCCTAACCCTTACGTAAACAAAACCCTCACCCTCACCCTAACCCTCACCCTCAACCCTAGCTCTCACCCTAAACCTAACCTTAACCCTAATCCTCACCCTCCACCTCCCCTTCCCCCTCAGCCTTACCCTAAACCTAACCTTTATCCTAACCCTAACCCTCAACCCCACCCTCACCCTAACCCTAACACTAACCCTAATGCTAACCCTCACCCTCATCGTCACCCTAAATCTAACCCTAACCCTAAAAATTACCATAACCCTAGCCCTAACCCTAACCATAAACATAAAACTCACCCTAACCCTAAACCTAACTCTAACCCTCACCCTAATCCTCACCCTCATCCTAACCCTCACCCTCATCCTGACCCTCACCATCACACTACCCTGACCCTCATCCTAACCCACACCCTCACCTTCAGCCTAACCCTTAACCTAACCCTAATCCTCACCCTAACACTCACCCTCATCCTAACCCTAACCCTAACACTCACCCTCAACCTCAACCTCACCCTCACCCTCACCTTCACACTAACTCTCAACATCACAATAAACATCACCCTAACACTAACCCTCAACCTAACCGTCCACCTCACCCTCACCCTAACCCTCACCCTGACCTTTATCCTCACACTAAACCTAAACCTAACCCTCACCCTCACCCTAACACTAACCCACACCCTAACCCTATCCCGACAACTCACCCTAACTCTCACCCTTACCCTAAAACTAACCCTAATCCTCACCCTAACCCTAACACTAAGCCTAACACTCACCCTCACCGTAACCCTCACCATCACCCTAACCCTCAACCTAACCCTAAATTTCAACCACACCCTAACCTTCACACTCAACAGAACCCGATCCTCACACGAACACTCACCATCACCCTAAACCTGACCCTCACAATAACCATCACCCTAACCCTAACTCTCACCCTAACACTATCCCTAACACTCAACCTAATCCTAACCCTCAACCTAACTTTAACCCTCACCCTAACACTAACCTTCACACTAAACCTAACCCTAATATTCACCCTCACCCTCAAACTCACCCTTACCCTCACCCTAACCCTCATCCTAACCCTAACCCTAAACCTAATGCTAACCCTAAACCTCACCTACACCCTTACCCTAACCATCACACTAAACCTAACCATCACCCTAAACCTTTCCGTCACCCTAACCCTAACCCTCACCCTCACCCTACCCTCACCCTAACACTTACCTACACGGTAACCCTCACCCTAACCCTAAAACTAACTCTCACCCTAAACCTCACCCTAAACCTCACCACATCCCTAAGTATAACCCTGACCCTAACCCTAACTCTAAACCTAAACCTCACCATAAACTTTACCCTCAACCTAACAAAAAACCTAAACATAAATATAACACTCACACTAACCCTTACCCTAACCATCAGCCTAACACTTATCCTAACCCTAAACCTAACCCTAACCATAACCGTAACGCTAACCCTAACCCTAACACTCACACTAACTCTAACCCTAACCCTCAGCCTAACCCTCATCCCAGCCCTAATCCTAACCCTAAACCTCACCCTCACCCTAACCCTCCCCCTCCCCCTAAGTCTCACCCTAACCCTAACCCTTACCTAACCGAAACCCTCACCCTCACCCTAAACCTCACCCTCACCCTAGCCCTCACCCTAAACCTAAACCTAACCCTAATCCTCACCCTCCACCTCCCCTTCCCCCTCAGCCTTACCCTAAAACTAACCTTAATCCTAACCCTAACCCTCAACCCCACCCTCACCCTAACCTTCACCCTAACCCTAAGGCTAACCCTCACCCTCACTCTCAACCTAACTCTAACCCTAAGCCTAAAAATTACCATAACCCTAGCCCTAACCCTAACTCTAACCATAAAACTCACCCTAACACTAAACCTAACGCTAACCCTCACCCACACCTTCACCCTCATCATAACCCTCACCCTCACCCTGACCCTCACCATCACACTAACCCTAACCCTCACCCTAACCCTCACCCTCACCCTCAGCCTAAACCTATCCCTAAACCTAATCCTAACCCTAACACTCACCCTCATCCTAACCCTAACCCTAACACGCACCCTCAACCTCAACCTCACCCTCACCCTAACACTCACACTAACTCTCAACCTCACCCTAAACATCTCCCTAACACTAACCCTCAACCTATCCCTAATCCTAAGCCTCACCCTAACCCTAACCCTCAACATAACCCTAACGCTAACCCTAACCCTCACCCTCACCCTAACCCTCACCCTAACCTTTATCCTCACACTAAACTTAAACCTAATCCTAACCCTCACACTAATCCTAACCCACACCCTAAGTGTATCCCGACAATTCACACTAACTCTCACCCTAACCCTAAAACTAACCCTAACCCTCACACTAACTCTAACCCTAAGCCTAACCCTCACCCTCATCGTAACCCTCACCATCACCCTAACCCTAAATTTCAATCACACCCGAACACTCACCCTCACCCTAAACCTCAACCTCACAATAACTATCACCCTAACCCTAACTCTCACCCTAACACTAACCCAAACCCTCAACTTAATCCTAACCCTCAAGGTAACCCTAACCCTCACCCTAAACCTAACCCTCACCCTAACACTAAGCCTTACACTAAACCTAACCCTAACACTCACCCTCACCCTCACCCTCACCCTAACCCTAACCTTCATCGTAACCCTAACCCTAAATCTAATGCTAACCCTAAACCTCACCCTCACCCTAACCCTAACCTTCATCGTAACCCTAACCCTAAATCTAATGCTAACCCTAAACCTCACCCTCACCCTAACCCTAACCCTCACACTAAACCTAACCCTCACCCTAAACCTTTCCGTCACCCTAACCCTATCCCTCACCCTCACCATAAACCTCACCCTAACACTTACCCACACCCTAACCCTCACCTTAACTCTAAAATTAACTCTCACCCTTAACCTCACCCTAACCCTAACCACAACCATAAGCCTAACCCTGACCCTAACCCTCACCCTAACCCTAAACCTCACCCTCACCCTAACACTCACCCTAAACATTACCCTCAACCTAACCCACACCTTAACCCTAAACTTAACACTCACACTAACCCTTACCGTAATCCTCAGCCTATCCCTTATCCTAACCCTTACCCTAACCATCACCATAACTGTAACCCTCACCCTCACACTAACCCTAACCCTAACCCTCAGCCTAACTCTCATCCTCACACTCACCCTAACCCTCAACCTAACTCTTACCCTCACCATAATCCTAACCCTCACCCTCAAACTAATCCTCAGCCTAACACTTACCCACAACCTAACACTCACCCTAACCCTAAATTTAACCCTAATTCTAACCCTAAACCTCAGCCTCAACTTAACCCTAACACTAACCATAATCCTCACACTAACCCTAACCCTCACCCTCACCCTCACCCTAACCCTCACCCTAACCCTTACCCTCAACATAAACCTATCCCTAAACCTAAACCTTACCCTAATTCTCACACGAACACTCAGCCTCACCCTAACCCTCACCCTAACACCAAAAATCACCCTAAACCTAACCCTCAACCTAACCCTAACACTCACACTAACCCTAACCCTAACCCTCACACTAACCTTAACCCTAACCCTCACACTCATCCTCACCCACACCCTAACCCAAACCCTAAACCTCCCCCCTCCCCCTCCCCCTCCCCCTTCCCCTCCCTCTCCCCCTCAGCCTAAAGCTCACCCTAACCCTAACCCTAAACCTTATCTAACAGAAAACCTCACCCTCACCCTCACCCTAACTCTAAACCTCACCCTAACCCTAACCCTAACCCTCACCGTAACCCTAACACTCCCACTAACCCTAACCCTAACCCTCACCCTCACCCTCACCTTCACCCTAATCCTAACCCTAACCCTCATCCTAACACTAACTCTCAGCCTCATCCTCACCCTCACCCTAACCCTAACCCACACGGTCACCCTAATCCTCACCCTAACCCTAACCCTAAACTTTTCCTAACCGAAAAACTCACCCTCAACCTCACTCTCACCCTAACCTTCACCCTCACCCAATCCCTCACCCTAACACTAACCCTCACCCTAACCCTAACCCTAAAACTCACCCTCAACCTCTACCTAACCATAACCCTAACCCTCATCCTAACACTAACGCTAAACCTAATGCTAACCCTAAAACTCACACTCACCCTAACCCTCACCCTAAACCTTACCGTCACCCTAACCCTAACCCTAACCCTCACACTAAAAGTAATCATCAGACTAAATCTACCCTTCAGCCTAAACCTCACCCTAAACCTAACCCAACCCTAATCTTTACCCTATCCTTAACCTTTAACCAAACCCTCACCATAACCCTCAGCCTCACCCTAACGCTTATGTTAAGCCTAACCCTCACACTCACCCTAACCCTCAACCTAACCCTTACCCTCACCATAATCCTAACCCTCACCCTCAAACTAATCCTCAGCCTAACACTTACACACAACCTAACACTCACCCTAACCCTAAATTTAACCCTCACCCTAAACCTAACCCTAACCCTATTCTTATTCCTAACCCTCACCCTCACCCTCAGCCTAAACCTAACCCTAACCCTAACCCTCACACTCACCCTCACTCTCACCCTAACCCTCAACCTCACCCTAACCCACATCCTCACCCTAAACATCACCGTAAAACTAACACTCACCGTAACCCTAACCCTATCCCTAACCCTAATCCTAACCTCAGCTTAAGCCTCACCCTCACCCTAATCATCAAACTAACCCTAACCCTTACCTAACCGAAACCCTCACCCTCACCCTAACCATCACCCTCACCCTAGCCCTCACCCTAAACCTAACCTTAACCCTAATCCTCAACCTCCACCTCCCCTTCCCCGTCAGCCTTACACTAAACCTAACCTTAATACTAACCCTAACCCTCAAACTGACCCTCACCCTAACCCTAACCCTAATGCTAACTCCCACCCTCATCCCGACCCTCACCATCACACTAACCCTAACCCTCACCCTAACCCTCACCCTCACACTCAGCCTACACCTATTCCTAACCCTAATCCTAACCGTAACACTCACCCTCATCCTAACCCTAACCCTAACACTCACCCTCAACCTCAAACTCACCCTCACCCTCACCCTCACACTAATTCTCAACCTCACCCTAAACATCTCCCTAACACTAACCCTCAACCTAACCGTAATCCTAATCCTCACCCTAACCCTAACCCTCACCATAACCCTAACGCTAACCCTAACCCTCACCCTAAACCTAACCCTAACCCTAACCCTAACCGTCACACTAACCCTAAACCTAACCCTCAGCCTAACCCTCATCCCAACCCTAATACTAACCCTAACCTTCACCCTCACCCTTCCCTAACCCTAATCCTCACCCTAACCCTAACCCACAACCTCACCCTCCCCATCACCCTCAGCCTAACCCTAATCCTAACATTAAACCAAACCTTCATACTCACCCTCACCCTAACCTTAACCCTATCACTATCCCTATCCCTTACCTTTACCCTAACCCTAACCCTATACCTCACCCTCAACCTAACCCTAAACCAAACCCTGACCCTTACCCTAACCCTCACCCTAACCCTGACACTAACCTTACACTCATCCTCACACTAAACCTCACCATAAACTTTACTCTCACCATAACCCTAATCGTTTCCCTAAACCTAACCCACTCTAAAACCCTAACTCTTAACCTCACCCGAAACCTCACCCTCACTCTAACACTCTTTCTAACCCTAACCCTATCCCTAATCCTAAACCTAACCCTCACCCTCAAACTCAACATAACCCTAACCCTAATCCTAACCTTAACCCTCACCCTCACTGTCACTCTAACCCTCACACTCACCCAAAAAACTCACCCTAAACCTATTCCTAACCCTCTCCCTAACCCTAACCCTCAACCTAACCATAACCCTACCCTTAACCCTCACCCTCACAAGAAACCTAAACCTAACCCTAACCCTCATCATAACCCTAATCCTCACCCACACCCTCACCCTCAACTGAACCATCATCCTCTCCCTACCCCTCAACCTCAACCTAAACATCAACTTAACCCTAACCCGCACCCTAATCCTAACCCTAACCCTAACCCTCACCCTAACCCTCACCCTAACCCTTACCCTCACCCTATCCCTAATCGTAACCCTAACCATAACACTCACACTAACCGTAACCCTCATTCTAACCCTAAACCTAACCCTAACCCTAACCTTCACCCTCACGCTGACACTCACCCTCAGCCTAACCCTAACCCTAACACTAATCCTAATTCTAACTCTCAGCCTCACGCTCACCCTAAACCTCACCCTCACCCTCACATTAACCATCACCCTCACCCTAAACATCACCCTAAACCTAACCCTCACCCTAAACCTAACCCTAAACCTCACCCTAATGCTAACCCTCACCGTAACCCTAACACTAAACCTAACCCTCACCTAAACCTCACCCTAAACCTTATCCTCACACTAACCTTAACCCTAAGCCTAACCCCCACACTAACCCTAACCCTCACCCTAACCCTATCCCGAAACCTTACCTTAACTCTCACCTTAACCATAACCCTTACCCTAAACCTCAACCTAACCCTAACTGTAGACTTAACCCTCACCCTCACCCTCACCCTAACCCTCACCGTCACCCTAACCCTCACGCTAACACTAACCCTCAACCACACCCAAACCCTCACCCTCACCCAAACCCTAACCCACACACGAACACTCACCCTCACCCTAACCCTCAACCTTATACTAAAGTTCACCCTAACCCTAACTCGCATCCTAACCCTAACCCTAACCCTTACCCTAACCCTAACCCTCAACCTAACACTAACTCTCACCCTCACCGTCACCTTAACCCTAACCCTAACCCTAACCCTCACCCTAACACTTACCCTAAACCTAACCCTCACCCTAAACCTAACCATCATCCTAACACTAACCCTCACACTGACCCTAACCCTAACCCTCACCCTCACCCTAAACCTAACCCTCATCCTAACCCTAACTGTAAACCTAATGCTAAACGTAAACCTCATCCTCACCCTAAGCCTCACCCTAAACCTTACCCTCAACCTCACCCTAACAATAACCCTCAATCTCACCCTAACCCTCACACTAAACCTAAAACTCACCATGACCCTAACCCTAACCCTCACACTAAACCTAAACCTCACCCTCTACCTAACCCTCACCCTAACCCTTACCTACACCTTAACCCTCAGCCTAAGCCTAACCCTAAATCTAACCCTCACCCTAACACTCACCCTAACCCTAAATATAACCCTAACCCTCACCCTCACCCTAACACTCACCCTAAATTTTACCCTCATCCTAATCCAAACCCTAACCCTAAACCTAACACACACATTGACCCTAACCCTAACCCTCAGCCTAACCCTTATCCTAACCCTAAAACTAACCCTAAACCACACCCTAACCCAAACCCTAACCTTAACCCTAACCCTCACACTAACCCTAACCCTAACCCTAACCCTCAGCCTAACCCTCACCCTAACCATAACCCTAACCCTGACCCTCACCCTCACCTTAACCCTAACCCTAAACCTAACCCTCACCCTAACCCTAAACCTCACCCTAGCCCACACCTAACACTAAACCTCAAACTAACCCTGACGCTAAACCTCACCCTCATCCTAATCCTAACCCTAAATGTAACCAAAACACTTATCCTAACCCAAACCCTAAACCTAATGCTATCCCTAAACCTCACACTCACACTAACCCTCACTGTAACCCTTACTGTCACCCTAACCCTAACCCTAACCATCACACTAAAACTAATCCTCACCCTAACCTTAACCCTAACCCTCAGCCTAACCCTTACCCTAAACCTAATCCTTAGCTAAATCCTCATCCTATCCTTAACCTTAACACAAACCCTCATCCTATCCCTCACCCTCACCCTAACCCTCACTCGCACCCTAACCTTCACCCTAACACTTACCCACACCCTAACACTCACCCTAACCCCAACCATAAACCTAACCTTCAACCTAACCCTCAACATAACCCTAAACTTCACCATCACCCTAATATTCACCCTAAATTTACCCTCACCCTAGCACTTACCCTAACGCTAAACCAAAACCTCACACTAACCCTAACACTAACCCTCAGCCTAAACCTTATCCTAATCATAAACCAAATCTAACCCTCACCCTAAACCTAACCCTAACCCTAACACTAACACTAACAATCATCCTAACCCTAACCCTAAATCTAACACTAAACCTAACCCTAACACTCAACATCACCCTGACACTAACCCTAACTTTATCCCTAACCCTCACACTAACCCTAAGCCTCACCCTATACCTCACCCTCACCCTAACCCTAACCCTAAACCTAACACTCACCGTAACCCTCACCCTATCCCTAACACTAACCCTCACCCACATCCTCACACTAAACCTCACCGTAATTCTTAAATTCACCAGAACCCTAACCCTAATCCTAACCCTAATCCTCACCATAACCCTAAAACTCATGCACACCCTAACCCGAACCCGAACCCGAATCTGAACCCTCACCTACCACTCACCTTAACCCTAACCTTAATTCTAATCCTAAACCTAACCCTCACCTTCAAACTCACCCTACCTCCAACCCTAACCCTAACCCTCACGCTCACCCTCACCTTAATCCTCACACTCATCCTAAACCTCACCCTAAACCTAACCCTACCTTTCTCCATAACTCTCAAACTAACACTAACCCTATCCCTAAACTTCACTCTTACCCTGACCCTCAAGCTCAGCCTAACCCGAACCTAACCCTATTCCTTTTCCTAACACTGACCATCACATGCAACCTAAAACTAAACCTAACCCTAACCCTCACCCTAAACCTAACCTCAGCTTAACCCTCATCCTCACCCTAAAACTAACCCTAAACCTCACCCTCACCCACACCCTCAAACTAACCCTCACACTAATCATAACCTTAACACTCAGTCTAAACCTCATCCTAACCCTAACCTAACCCTAACACTCACCCTAACCCTAACCCTCAGCTTCACTTTCAATCTCACCCTCACCCTAACCCTAATAACCCTCCACCTCATCCTAACCCTCACCCTAACCCTTACCGTCACCCTAACCCTAAACCTCACCCTCACCCAAAACCTCACCCTAAAAGTTACCCACATCCTAAACCTCATCCTAACCCTAAACCTAAACCTAACCCTCACCCGAACCCTCAACCTAACCCTAACCATAACCCTAAACCTAACCCTGACCCTAACACTCACCCTAACCCTAACCCTCAAACTCACCCTAAACCTCACCCTAACCTTTACCTTCAATCTAACCAAAACCCTAACCCTAAACCGAACACTCACACTAACCTTAACCCTAATCCTCAGCCTAACCCTTATCCTAACCCCAAACCTGACTCTAACGCTCACACTCACCCTAACACTAAACCTAACCCTAACCCTAAACCTAACCATTACCCTCACCCTAACCCTAATCCTACTTACAATCAACCTAACCCTATCCTTAACCATCACCCTAATCCTAAACTTGAAACTAATCCTAACCCTCACCCTGACCCTCACCCTCACCCTAACCCTAAACCAAACCCTTACCCTAAACCTAACCCTCACCCTAAACCTAACCCTCACCCTAAACCTAACCCTCACAATAACAGTAACCGTCACACTAACCCTAACACTAACCCTCACCATAACCCTGACCCTCACCCTCACCCTAACCCTAACCTTCATCCTAACCCTAATGGTAAACCTAATGCTAACCCTAAACCTCACCCTCACCCTAACCCTCACCCTCACCCTAAATTTCACCCTCACCCTAAACATCACCCTAATCCTAGTCCTCACCCTAACCCTAACCCTAACCCTCACCCTAAACCTAACCTCAGCTTAACCCTCACCTTCACCTTAATCCTCACCGTAAACCTAACCCTTACCTAATGGAAAACCTCATCCTCACCCTCACCCTAACCCTAAACCTAACCCTAACAATAACCATAACTTTAACCCGAACCCTAACCCTAAAACTCACCCTAAACCTAATCCTAACCCTAACCCTCACACTCACCCTCACCCTCACCCTCATCATTACTCTCACCCTGAGCCTCAACATCAACTAACCCTCACACTAACCCTAACCATCACCCTAAACCTAACCCTCACCCTCACTTTCACCCTCACCCTCAGCCTAACCGTAACCCTAACTCTAATCCTAACCCTAACACTCACCCTGACCCAAACCCTAAAACTAACCCTCATCCTCAGCCTCACCCTCACTCGCACCCTCACCCTAACCCTCACCCTCACCCTCACACTAACCCTCAACCTCACCCTAAACATCACTCTAAACCTAACCCTCACTTTAACCCTAACACTCACGCTAACCCTAACGCTAACACAAACCCTCACTCTCACACTAACCCTCACCATAACCATTATCCTCACACTAACCCTAACCCTAACCCTAACCCTCAAACTAACACTAACCCTAACCCTAAACCTATCCCGACACCTCAACCTAACTCTCAACCTAACCCTAACCCTAATCCTAACCCTCAACCTAATCCTAACCGTAAACCGAACCATCACCCTCACCCTAACCCTCCCCATTACCCTAACCCTCACCCTAACCCTAAGCCTCAACCACACCCTAATCCTGACCCTCACCCAAAGCCTCAAACTAACCCGAAAACTCACCCTTACCCTAACCCTCACCCTCACAATAAACATGACCATAACCCTAAATCTCAATCTAACACTAACCCTAACCCTTACCCTAAACCTAAGCCTCAACCAAACCCTAACCCTCACCCTGAGCCTCACCCTGACCTAACCCTATCCCTAACCCTCACTCTAACACTTACCCTCACCCTAACCCTAATGCTCATCCTCACTGTAAAGCTCACCCTAACACTTTCCCACACCCTAAACTTCACCCTAATGCTAACCCTAAACCTACCACTCACCTTAAGCCTCGTACTAAGCCTAACCATAACCCTAAACCTAGCACTCATCCTAACCCTCACCCTCACCCTAACCCTCACCCTCAACCGAACCCTCACCCTAACCTTTACAGTCAACCTAACCCAAACCCTAACCATATACCTAACACTCACATTAACCCTAAACCTAACCCTCAGCCTAACCTTTATCCTAACCCTAAACCTAACCCTCACCCTAACACTAAACATAACCCTAACCCTCATCTTCACCATAAACCTAACCATTGACCTCACCCTAACCCTAAACCTATCCCTAACCCTCACCCTCACCCTAAGCCTCACCCTCATCCTAACCCTCACCCTGACACTAACCCCAACCTTCACCCTAAACCTATCCTCAATGTAACCGTAACCCTCACACTAACCCTCACCCTTACCCTCACCCTCACCCGAACCCTAACCCTAACACTAATCCACACCCTCACCCAATCCTCACCCTAACCCTAACCCTAACCCATACCTAACCGAAAACCTGACCCTCACCCTCACCCTCAGACTAAACCTCACGCTCACCCAGGCCATCACCCTAACTCTAACCCTCACCCTAACCCTAATCCTAACCCTCATCATCACCCTCACCCTAACCCTAAACTTAACCCTAACCCTGATCCTAACACTAACCCTACCCCTAATTCTAACCCTAAACCTTACACTCACCCTAACCCTCTCCTTAACCATTACCGACACCCTAACCCTAACCCTAATCCTCAAACTAAACCTAGCACTCAACCTACCCTATACCTACCCCTCAGCCTAACCCTCACCCTCAACCTAAACCTAAACCTAATCCTCACCCTATCACTAAACTTAACCCTAATCCTCACCCTCACCCTAAACCTACCCCTCAACCTAACCCTCACCCTAAACCTCACCCTAACCCTAACCCTCACCCTAAACCTAACCATCACCCTAAACCTAACCCTCACACTAACCCTAACACTCAACCTCACCCTCACCCTCACAATACCCCTAACGCTAACCCTAATCCTAACCCTGACCCTCACCCTCAGCCCAACACTAACGCTAACCCTATTCCTAATCCTAACCCTCACCCTCAACCTCACCCTCACCCTCACCCTAACCATCACCCTCACCCTAAACATCACCCTAACCCTAACCCTAACATTACCCTAAACTTAACCCTAACCCTCACCCAAAACCCTAACCCTCATCCTACCCTAACCCTAACCCTCATCTTCACCCTAGCCCTCATCCTAACCCTAATCCTAACAATAACCCTAACCCTAACCATAAAACTCACCCTAACCCTAATCAAAACGCGAACCCTCACCCTCTTCCTCACCGTCACCCTAACTTACACCCTAAACCTACCCCTCACCCTAACACTCACACTAACCCTAACCCTCAACCTAAACCTAAAACTAACCCTCACTCCTAAACCTAACCCTAACCCTCACCCTCACCGAAACCCTCAACCTCAGAATAACCCTAACCCTAACCCTAATCCTAAACCTAACCCTAACACTCACCCTCAACCTAACCCTAAACTTAACCCTCACCCTCAACCTCACCCTCAACCTCAGCCTAACCCTAAACCTCACACTAACCCTAACCCTCACCCTCACCCAAGCCCTAATACTAACTGTAACCTCACCCTCAACCTCACCCTCAACCTAACCCTCAAACTCACCCTCACCCTAACCCTCACCCTCACACTAAACTTCACCCAAACCCTAACCCTCACCCTAACCCAAATCGTAACCTTAACCCTAACCCTCACCCTAACCTCAACGATCTATGTAACACTCACATGCAACCTAAACCTCACCCTAACACTCATCCTCACACTAAAGCTAACCCTAACCCTAACCCTTATCCTCACACTAAACCTAACCCTCACCATAACCCTAAACCTAATCTAACCCGTTCCCTAACGCTAACCCTAATACTAAACCTCACCCTCATACTAAACATCAAACTAACCCTAACACTAACCCTCACCCAAAACCTACCCCTCAACCTAACCCTCACCCTCACCCTACCCCTCACCCTAATCCTAACCCTACCCCTCACCCTAACCCTCACCCTAACCCTAACCCTCACCCTAAACCTAACCCTAACCCTCACCCTCACCCCAAACCTCATCGTCACCCTAACACTCAACCTAAACCAAACCCTCACCCACACCCTAACCCACACACCCACCCGAAGCCTAAACTTACCCGAACCCAAACCCTCACCCTAACACTCACCCTCACCCTAACCTTCACCCTCACAATAAACATCACCCTAACCCTACCCCTGAGCCTAACCCTAACCCTCTACCTAAACATAACCCTCAGCCTGACCCTCACACTAACCAGAACCCTAATCCTAACCCTTACCCTAACCCTAACCCTCAACCTAAACCTAACCCTAACCCTTACCAACACCGTCACCCTAAACCTAACCCTAACCCTAACGGTAACCCTAAACCTCACCTTGACCCTAATCCTCACACTAACCCCTACCCTCACCATAACCCTAAGGCTAACCCAACCCTAATCCTCACCGTAAACCTAACCCTCGCCCACACCCTAACCATCACCATCACCCAAACGTTCATCCTCACCTTAACACTCACACAAATGCTAACCCTAACCCTTATCATAAACTTAACCCTCACCCTCACCCTCACCCTAAGCCTAAACCTAAACCTAAACCTAAAACTAAACTTCACACTCAGCCTAAACCTAACCCTGACCCTAACTCTCACCCTATCGCTAACGCTAAACCTACACCTCACCCTCACCCCAACCCTCACCCTAACCCTTATCCTCAAACTAACCCTCACCCTAACACTAACACTAACCATCACATTAACCCTAATCCTCAACCGATACCTCACCCTAACCCTAACACTAACCGAAAACCTAACCCTCACACTCACCCTCACCCCAATACTCACCCTCACCATAAACATCACCCAAACCTTAACCCTCATCCTTAACCGAAACCTAACCCTCACCCTAAACCTAACCCTATCCCTGACCCTAACGTCACCGTATCACTAACGCTAACCCTACACCTCACGCTCACCCTAACCCTCACAAAAACTCTTATCCTCACACTAACCCTAACCATAACCCTAACCCTAACCCTCACACTAAACCTAAGCCTCACCGTAACCCTAACCCTACCCCTCAGCCTAACCCTCACCCTAAACCTAACCCTAACCCAAATCCTCATCCTATCCTTAACCTTAACCCAAAACCTCACCCTATCCCTCACCCTAACCCTAACCCTCACCCTTATCCTCACCCTCACCTGAACCCTAACCCTCACCCTCAACCTAACTCTCACCCTAACACTTACCCACAGGCTAACACTCACCCTGACCCGACCAATAAACCTAACCTTCACCCTAACCCTAAACTTCACTGTCACCCTAATATTCACCCTAAACTTTACCCTCACCCTAACACTTACCCTAACCCTAAACCTAACCCTCACACTAACCCTAACTCTAACCCTCAGCCGAACCCTTATCCTAACACTAAACCTAACCCTAACCCTCAACTTTAACCTGAAACTAACCCTAAACCTAACACTAACCCTCATCCTAATCCTAAACCTCACTCTCACCCTCCACATCACCCTCAGCCTAACCCTAATCCTAACCCTAATCCTAACACTCACTCTCACCCTCACCCTAACTCTAACCCTAAACCTAACCCTAACACTCACAATCACCCTCACCCTAACCCTAACCGAATTCCTAACCCTAACACTCAACATAACCCTCACCCTATCCCTAACACTAACCCTAACCCTCATCCTCACACTAAACCACACCCTAATCCTTAAGCTCACCAGAACCCTAACCCTAATCCTAACCCTAATCCTCATCATAACCCTAACCCTCATTCACACCCTAAACCTCACCAGAACCCTCATCCTCACACTAACACTCACCCTAACCCTAACCTTAACCCTAATCCTAAACCTAACCCTCACCTTCAAACTCACCCTAGCTCTAACCCTAACCCTAATACTAACCCTCACCCTAATCCTCACACTCACCCTAAATCTCACCCTAAACCTAACCCTACCCCTCTCTGTAACTCTCAAATTAACCCTAACCCTACACTTCACCCTCACCCTGACCCTCAAGCTCAGACTAACCCTAAACCTAACCCTATTCCTAATCCTAACCCTTACCCACATATTCAACCTAAACCTAACACTAACCCTAACCCTCAACCACACCCTCACCCTCACCCTCACCCTAACCCTCACCTCACCCTAAACATCACCCTAACCCTAACCTTCACCCTAACCTTAACCATAACCCTCACCCTAACCTTAACCTCAGCTTAACCCTCACCCTCTCCCTAATTTTCACCCTAAACCTAACCCTTACCTAAACGAAACCCTCACCCTCACCCTCACCCTAACAATAACCCTAAAAATAACCCTAACTCTAACTCTAACAGTAACCCTAAAACCCACCCTAAAATTAAACCTCAACCTCACCCTCACCCGCAACGTAACCCTAACCCTCACACTAACCATAATCTTAACACTCAGCCTAAACATCATCCTAACCCTAACCCTAACCCTAACCCTCACCCTAACCCTAACCCTCACCTTCACTTTCACCCTCACCCTCACCCTAACCCTAACCGTAACCCTCATCCTCAACCTCACCCTCACCCACACCTTCACACTAACCCTCACCCTCACCCTCACCTTCACACTAACACTAAACCTCACATTAAACATCACCCTAACCCTAAACCTCACCGTCACCCTAACCCTAACCCTAACACTAACACTAACCCTAACCCTCACCATCACCCTAACCCTCACCCGAATACTTAACCTCACAATAACCATAACCCTAACCCTACCCCTCAAACTAACCCTAACCCTTACCCTAACCCTATCCCGACACCTCACCCTGTCACCATAACCCTAACCCTAACCCTAACCCTAACCCGAACCGTAAACCTAACCCTCACCCTCACCCTAAACCTCACCGTCTCCCTAACCTTCACCCTAAACCTAAGCCTCAACCACAACCTATCCCTCACTCTCACCCGACCCCTCACTCTCACCCGAGCACTCACCCTTACCCTAACCCTCACCCTCAAAATAAACATCACCCTAACCCTAACTCTCACCCTAACACTAACCCTAACCCTCACCCTAACCCTAAGCCTCAACATAACCTAACCTTCACCATGAATCTCACCCTAACCCAACCCTAACCCTAATCCTCACCCTAACCCTTACCCTAACTCTAACACTCACCCTAAAACTAACCCTCACCCTACCACTAACACTGACTATACCTAAAACTAACACTCTTCCTCACCCTCTACCTCACCCTTACCCTAAACCTAACCCTCATCCTAACCTTAACCCTAAACATAAAGCTAACCCTAAATCTCACCCTCAGCCTAACCCTCACCCTAAACCTTACCCTCACCCTAATCCTCACACTATCCCTAATCTTAACCCTAACCCCAACCCTCACCCTCACCCTAACCCTAATGCTAACCCTAACCCTCCACATCACCCTAACCCTCACCCTAACCCTTTCCCTCACCCTAACCCTAACACTTACCCTCACCCTGACCCTCACCCTAAAAGTTACCCACACATAAAACCTCCCCCTAACCCTAACCTAAAAATAACCCTCATCTTAACCCTAACCCACACCCTAGCTGTCACCCTCACCCTCATCCTCACCATAATACTTACCCTATTCCTAACCCTCACCCTCAGCCTCACCCTAACTCTAAACCTAACACTCACCCTCACCCTCACCCTAACCCTATCCATAACGCTCACCATAGCGCTAACCTTCACCCTATACCTCAACCTCACCCTAAAACTAAAGGAAAGCCTAAGCCACACCCTAACCCTCACCCTAACCCTAACACTAACCCTTATCCTTATTGCCACACTATACATCACCCTAACCCTTAACTTTGCCATAACCCTAACCCTAACCATAACCCTAATTCTTGCCCTAACCCTAACCCTCAACCTAATTCTAACCCTATCCCTAACCCTCCCCCTCCTCCTAACCCTAACCCTTACCCTAACACTCACCCTCACAATAAACATCAACCTAACCCTAACTATCACCCTAACACTAACCCTAACCCTCACCCTAAACCTAAGCCTCAACCTAACCCTAACCTTCACCCTGAAACTCAACCTAACCCAACCCTAACCCTAACCTCACCCTAAACCTTACCCTAACCCTAACACTCACCCTAAAACTAACACTCACCCTAGCACTAACCCAAACACTCTACCTAAAACTAACACTCTTCCTCACCCTCGACCTCACCCTCACCCTAAACATAACCCTCATCCTAACACTAACCCTAAACCTAATGCTAACCCTAAATCTCACCCTCAGCCTAACCCTCACCCGAAACCTTACCCTCACCCTAACCCTAACCCTCAGACTAAACCTATCCCTCACCCTAACCCTAACCCTAAACCTCACACTAAACCTAACCCTCACCCTAATCCTAACCCTACCCCTCATCCTATCCACCCTAAACTTAACCCTAACCCTAATCCTCACCCTATCCCTAAACTTAACCCTAACCCCAAACCGCACACTCACCCTAACCCTAATGCTAACCCTACCCCTCCACCTCACCCTAGCCCTCACCCTAACCCTAACCCTTACCCTCACCCTAACCCTTACCCTAAAAGTTACCCACACCCTAAACCTCCCCCTAACCCTAACCCTAAACCTAACCCTCAACCTAACCCTAACCCACACACGTACTGTCACCCTCACCCTCATCCTAACCCTAATACTTACTCTACTCCTAACCCTCACCCTCACACTCACCCTAACACTAAACCTAACACTCACCCTCACCCTCATTCTAACCCTATCCCTAAGCCTTACCATAGCGATAACCCTCACCCTATACCTCAACCTCAACCTAAAACTACATGTAAGCCTAAGCCTCACCCTAACCCTCACCCTAACCCTAACACTAACCCTAATCCTCATCCTCAGACTATACATCACCCTAACCCTTACCTTCACCATAACCCTAAGCCTAACCCTAACCCTAATTCTCACACTAACCCTAACCCTCACCCTCACCCTCACCCTCACCGTAACACTCAACCTAACCCTAAACCTAACCCTAATCTTAAAGCTAACCCTCACCCTCAAACTAACCCTAACCCTAACCCTCACCCTCACCCTAACAATAACCTGCACCCTTAACCTAAACCTGATCCTAACACTAACCCTTACCCTAACCCTCAAACTAATTCTAACCCTATCCCTAACCCTCACCCTCCCACTAAAACTAACCCTAACACTAACCCTCAACCTAACCCTAATCCTCACCCACACCAAAACCCTCTCCCTCACCCGAACACTCACACTTCCCCGAACACATATCCTCACCCTATCACTCACCCTCACCCTAAACATCACCCAAACCCTAACCCTTACCCTAAACCTAACCCTAACCCACACCCTAACCGTAACCTTCAACCTAACCCTCAACCTCACGCTATTCTCACCATAACCCTAACCCTTACCTAAAAGAATCCCTCACCCTAAACCACACAAACCCTCTCCTCACCCTAGCCCTCAGGCTAAACCTATCCCTAACCCTAACCCTCTCCCTCACCCATAACATCACCCTAACCCATACCCTCAGGCTAACATTAACGCTAACCCTATTCCTAATCCTAACCCTCATACATACCCTCACCCTAAACCTAACCCTAACACTAAACCTCACCCACACCCTCACACTCACCCTCACCCTCACCCTCACCGAACGCTCACCCTCACCCTAAACATCACCCTAACACTAACCCTCACCGTAAGCCTAACCCTAACCCTCACCCTAACCCTAACCTCAGCTTAACCCTCAACCTCAACCTAAACTTCACCATAACCCTAACCCTAAGGTAAATGAAAACCTCACCTCCACCCTCACACTAACCCTCACACTCACCCTAGCTCTCACCCTAACCCTAAACCTAACCCTTACCCTCCACCTCGCCCTCCCCCTCCCCCTCAACCTAAACCTAACCCTAACCATAACCCTAACCCTAACACTCACACTAACACTAACCCTTACCCTAACCCTTACTCTAACCCTAACGCTAACCCTAAACCTTACCCTCACCCTAACCCTCACCCTAAACCTTATCCTCATACTAACCCTAACCTAACCCTAACCCTAGCATTAAACCTAACACTATCCCGACACCTCACCCTAACAATCACACTAAAACTAAACCTAACCCTAACGTTCACCCTTACTCTAAATCTAAACCTAACCCTAACCCTCACCATAACACTCAACGTCACCCTATCACTCAACCTAAACCTAACCCTCAACCACACCCTAACCCTCACCCTCACCCTAATGCTCACCCTCAACTAAACACTCACCCTCACAATAAACATCACCCTAACCCTAAATCTCACCCTAACCCTAACACTAACCCTCACCCTAACCTTAACCCTCAACCTAAACCTAACCCTCACCCTGACCTTCAACATAAGCCTAACCCAAAACCTTACCCTAACCCTAACCCTCACCATAACAGTAACCGTCACACTAACCCTAACACTAACCCTCACCCTCACCCTCACCTTCACCTTCACCCTAACACTAACCCTCATCCTAACCCTAACGGTAAACCTAATGCTAAAGCTAAAGCTCATCCTCACCCTTAACCTCACTCTAACCCTTACCCTCACCCTAACCTTAACCCTCACACTAAACCTAACACTCAACCTAACCCTAAACCTACCCCTCAGCCTAAACCACACCCTAAACCTAACCCTAACCCTAATCCTCACCCTATCCCTAAAGTTAACCCTAACAATCACCCTAACCCTCACCCTCACACTAACCCTCATGCTAAACCTAACCCTCACCCTCAACCTAACGCTCAACCTAACCCTTACCCTAACCCTAACCATAAACCTCACCCTCATCCTAACCCTCACCCTAAACCTTACCTACAGCCTAACCATCACCCTAAGCCTAACCCTAAACCTAACCCTCACCCTAACCCTCACCCTAACCCAAAACATAACCCTAACTCTCACCCTCACCCTCAGCCTAAACCTAACCCTTACCATCACCCTCATCCTAACTCTATCCCTCACGCTCAACCTCACCCTCACCCTCAACCTAACTCTCACCCTCTCCCTAAACCTCAACCTCACCCTAAACTTCACCCTAACCCCAAACCTAACCCTAAACTTAACCCTCTACCTCCCCTTAACCCTCAGCCATACCCTAACCCTAACCCTAATCATAACCCTAACACTCAACCCCACCCTCACCCTAACCCTAACCATAATCCTAAAGCTAACCCTCACCCTCACACTCACCCTAACCCTAACCCTAAAAGTCACTCTAAACGTAATCCTAATCCTAACCCTCACCCTCATTCTAACCCTCACCCTCACCTGACCCTCACCATCACACTAACCCTCACACTATCACTTACCCTCACACTAACCCTAACCCTAACCCTCACGCTCAACCTCACCCTCACCCACACCCTCACCCTAATCCATACACTCACATTCACCCTCACATTAACCCTCAACCTCACCCTAAACATCACCGTAAACCTAATCCTCACCCTAACCCTAACCCTAACCCTCACCCTAAAACTAACACTCACCCTAACCCTAACGCTAACCCTAACTCTCACCCTCACCCTAACCTTCACCCTAACCCTTATCCTCACACTAACCCTAACCCTAACCCTAACACTTGCCCTCACACTAAACCTAAACCTCACCCTAAAACTATCCCGACCCTATCTCACCCTAACACAAACCCTAACGCTAACACTCACCCTAACCCTAAACGTAACCCTCACCCGAACACTCACACTCACCATATCCCTCACTCTCATAATAAACCTCACCCTAACCCTAACTCTCACCCTAACACTAACCCTAACCCTCACCCTAAAACTAACCCTCAACCTAACCACAACCCTCACTCTTACCCTCACAGTAACCCACTCCTAACCCTAACACTCACCCTCACCATCTAACTCACCCTAAACCTAACCCTAACCCTAACCCTCACCCTCACCCTCACCCCAAATCTCACACTCACCCTAAACCTCACCCTAATCCTACCCCTACCCCTCTCCCTAACCCTCACTCTAAACCTAAACCTAACCATAACCCTCCCCTTAAACCTAAACCTCACACTAACCCTAAACCTGTCATTAACCCTCAACCTAAACCTAATCCTCACCCACACCCTAACCCTCACCCTCAGCCTAAACCGAACCCTCAGCCTCAACTTAACCTTCACCCTACACATCACCCAAACCTTAACCCTCACCCTAACCCTAACCCTAAAACTAACCCCCACCCTAACCCTCACCCTAACACTTATTCTCACCCTAACACTAAACCTAACCTTCACCCTCACCCTGCCTCTCACCCTCAGCCTAAATCTAACCCTATTCCTAATCCTAATCCTCACACTCACCCTCACCCTATCCCTAACCCTAACACTGACCATGACCCTCACACTAGCCTTAACGCTTAACCTAATCCTAAACCTAACCATAACGTTCACCCTCACCCTGACCCTCACCCTCAGCCCAACACTAATGCTAACCCTATTTCTAATCCTAACCCTCACCCTCACCCTCACCCTAATAATAACCCTAACCCTAACCGTCACCCTCACCCTAACCATCACCCTTACCCTAAACATCATCCTAACCGTAACAATCACCCTAACCGTAATCCTAACCCTCACCCTAAACCTAACCTCAGCTTAACCATCAACCTCAACCTAATCCTCACCCTAACCCTAACCCTTACCTAACGAAACTCTCACCCTCAACTTCACCCTAACCCTCACCCTCACCGTAGCCCTCACCCTAACCCTAACCCTCACCCTCAACCTCCCCTTCCACCTCAGCCTTACCCTAACACTAACCCCAAACTTAACCCTAACGCTCAACCCCACCCTCACCCTAATCCTAACCCTAACGCTAAACCTAACCCACACCCTCACTTTCACCCTAAGACTAACGCTAACAATAAGCCTAAACCTAACCCTAAACCTAAACTTAAAACTCAACCTAACCCTAATCCTAAACCTAAACATCACACTCACCCTCATTCTAACCCTCACCCTCACCCTCACCATCACCATCACACTAACCCTCACACTAACCCTAACACTCACCCTAACCCTAACCCTCACCTTCAATTTCACCCTCACCCTCAGCCTAAGCCTAACCCTAAACCTAAGCCTAACCCTAACCATCACCCTAAACCTAAACCTCACCCTAACCCTATCCCGACAACTCACCCTAACTCTCACCCTAACCCATACCCTAACCCTAACCCTCACCCTAACCTTAACCCTAAACCTAACCCTCACGCTCACCCTAACCCTCACCGTCACCCTAACCCTAATCCTAACCATGACCCTCACCCTAACCCTTATCCTCACCCTAACCCTTAACCTAATACTGACCATAACCCTCACACTAACCATAACCTTTACCCTAACCCTAACCCTAACCATAATCTTCACCCTCACCCTGACCCTCACCCTCATCCCAATACTAACGCTAACCCTGTTTCTAATCCTAACCCTCACCCTAAAATTAACCCTAACCATAACCGTCACCCTCACCCTCACCCTAACCATCAACCTCACCCTAAACATCACCCTAACCCTATCCCTCACCCTAACCGTAATCCTAACACTCACCCTAAACCTAACCTCAGCTTAACCATCAACCTCACCCTAATCCTAACCCTAACAATAACTCTTACCTAAGCAAAAGCCTCACCCTCACCCTCACCCTCACAATAACCCTCACCCTCATTCTAACCCTAACCCTAACACTAACCCTCACACTAAACCTAATTCTCACCCACACCCTAACCCTCTCCCTCACCTGAACCCTCACCCTAACACTCACCCTCACCCTAAACACCACCCAAACCCTAACCCTTACCCTAAACCTAAACCTAACCCTCTCCCTAACCGTAACCCTCAACCTAACCCTCAACTTCAGGCGAATCCTCACCATAACCCTAACCCTTACCTAAAAGAAACCCTCACCCTACTATCACACTAACACTCTCCCTCACCCTAGCTCTCAGCCTAAACCTATCCCTAGCCCTCACCATCACCCTCACCCTTGACCTCAACCTAACTCTTACCCTCACCCTAACGCTAACCCTAACAATAATCATAATCCTCACACTAACCATAACACACACCCTAACCCTAAACCTAACCTTAACCCTAAACTTCACCCTCAGCCTAACTCTAACCCTAACTCTATGGCTAATCCTAACCCTCACAACCAACCTCACCCTAAACCTAACCCTAACACTAACCCTCACCCTGACACTCACCTCACCCTTAACGAACGCTCACCCTCACCCTAAACATCACCCTAACCCTAACCATCACCCTAAGCCTAACCCTATCCCTCACCCTAAACCTAAACTCAGTTTAAACCTCACCCTCAACCTAATCTTCACCCTAACCGTAACCCTAAGGTAAATGAAACCCTCACACTCACCCTCTCACTAACCCTCCCCCTCACCCGAGCCCTCACCCTAACCCTAACGCTAACCTTTACCCTCTACCTCCCCCTCCCCCTCCCCCTCAGCGTAAAGGTAACCCTAACCATAAGCCTAACCCTAACCCTCACCATCAAACAAATCTTCACCCTAACCCTTACCCTCACACTTACCCTAACCCTAATCCTAACCCTCACAGTCACCCTAATCCTAACCCTAACACTAACCCTAACCCTCATCCAAATCCTAAACCTAACACTAACATTAACACTCACCCTCATCCTAAAGCTCACCCTAACACTTACTCTCAACCTCAAACTAAACCTAACCCTAACCCTATCCATAACCGTAACCCTCACCCTAACCCTAACCCTCACCCTAACCCTACCACTCTCCTTCACCCTCACCCAAATCCAAACACTAACAATAACCCTAACCCTCACCCTCACCCTCACCCTATCCCTCACGTTAACTCTTACACTCACCCTCACCTTTACCATAAACCTCACCCTCTACCTCACACTAACCCTAAACCTTACCCTCACCCTAACCCTAACCGTAACCCTCAACCTAACCCATATACTAACCATAACCATCACCCAAACCCTAACCGTCACTCTCACCATCACCCTCACCCTAAGCCTTACCCTCTCCCTAAAGCTAAATCTAACCCTAAACCTAATCCTAACCCTCACACTCACCATACCTCTCACCCTAATGCTAACCCTAACCATAAACCTCACCCTCATCCTAACCCTCATCATCACCCGAACAATCACCCTAACTCTAACCCTCACCCAAACAATAAACATCACCCTAACCCTAATACTCAACCTAACGCTAACGCTAACCCTCACCCTAACCCTAACACTCACACTAAACCTAACCCTACCCCTCACACTAACCCTTACCCTAACCCTAACCCACACCCTAAACCTAGCACTCACACTTACACTTACCCTAACCCTAACCCTCACCCTCACCCTCACCCTAACCCGAACCCTAACCTTAATTCTATCACTAACCCTCACCCTCACCCCCGCCCTAACCCTAACCCTCATCCTAACACTCACCCTAAACCTCACTGTAAGCCTACCCCTCACTCTAACCCTAACCCTTACCCTCACCCTCACCCTAAGCCTACCTCTAACCCTAACCTTCACCCTAACCATCACACTAACACTCACAATAATCCTAACCCTCACCCTCACCTCACCCTCAACCTAACTCTCACCCTCAAACTAAACATCACTCTAACCCAAAACCTCACCCTAAACCTAACCCTAACCCTCACGTTCACCCTAGCCTTCATCTTAACCCTAATCCTAACAATAACCCTAACCCTAATCCTAAAACTCACCCTAACACTAATCCTAAGGCAAACCCTCACACTCTTCCTCACCCTCACCCTAATCTTGACCCTCAACCTCACCCTCACCCTAACCCTCACACTAACCCTAACCCTCAACCTAAACCTATCCATAACGTTCACCCCTAAACCTAGCCCTAACCATCACCCTCATCCAAACCCTCAATGTCAGCCTAACCCCAAACCTAACCCTAAACCTAAACCGAACCCTAACACTCAACCTAACCCTCACCCTCTCCCTCAACCTAACCCTCACCCTCACCCTAAATATCACCCTAACCCTAACCTTCACCCTAACCCTAAGCCTAATCCTAACCCTCACCCTAACCCTAACGATAACCCTAAACCTCACCCTCAACCTAACCCTCACCCTAACCTTTAACCTCACACTAACCCTACCTCTAACCCTAAACCTTACCCTCACACTAACACTAACCCTCACCATAACCCTAAACCTAACCCTCAACCTAACCCTCAACCTAACCCTTACACTAACCCTAACCCTTTCCCTAAATCTAACCCTAACAGGATCTCTCAACCTCATAGTATACATCACCCTAACGCAAACCCTCACACTAAGCCTAACCCTAAAACTCACCCTAAACTTAAACCTGAACCTAACCCTCACCCTCCCCTAATCCTCACCCTAACCCTCACCCTAAACCTTACCTAAACGAAGCCCTCACCCTCAACCTAACCCTCACCGTAAACCTTACCCTCAAACTAAACTTAACCCTAACACTGACCCTAACGCTAAAACTACCACTCAGCCTACTACTCACACTAACCCTCAGCATAACCCTAACCCTCACCCTAAAACTAAACAAAACCCTCACCCTCACCCTAAACCTCACTGTCACCCTAAAACTCAACCTAAACCTAACCCTCACCCACACCCTAACCCTCACCCTCACCCGAACACTAACCCTCACCCTAACCCTAAACCTCACCATAAACATAACCCTAACGCTAACCCTCACCCAAATCCCAACCCTAACCCTCCCCCTAACCCTAACACTCACACTAACCCTCAATCTCAACATAATTCTCACCCTAAAAATAACCCTAACCATTACCTAACTGAAAAACGCACCCTCACTCTCACCCTAACCCTCAACCTCACCCTAGCCCTCACCCTAACCCTAATCCTAACCCTATCCCTAACGTTAACCCTATCCCTTACCCTCACCCTAACCCTCACCCTAACCCTAACCCTAAACTTCACCCTAACAGTCACCCTATACCTAACACTAACCCTAACCCTCACCCTCACCCTAACCCTCACCCTAACCCTATTCCTACACCTCACCCTAACTCTCAACCTAACCCTAACCCTAATCCTCACCCTAAACCTAACCCTCGCCCACACCCTAACCGTCACCATCACCCGAACGCTCATCCTCACACTAACACTCACACTAAACCTAACCCTAACCCTAATCCTAAACCTAACCCTCAACATCACCTTATGCCTAACACTCACCTTCACCATAAACATCACCCTAACCCTAACCTTCATGCTAAACCTAACCCTAACACTCACCCTAAACTTAACCCTCACCCTAACGCTCACACTATCCCTAACGCTAACGCTACACCTCACCCTCAACCTAAACCTGAAGCTAACCCTTTTCCTTACACTAACCCAAACACTAACCCTAAACCTAAACCTCACACTAACCCTAATCCTCACCCAATCCCTAACCCTAACCCTAACCCTCACCCTCAACCTAAGTCTAATGCTAACCCTAAGTCTCACCCTCACCCTAACCCTCACCCTAAACGTTACATTCATCCTAACCCTAACCCTCACCCTAAATCTCACCCTAACCCTTATTCTCACCCTAACCCCCAGACTAACCCTAACCCTAAACCTAATGCTCACCCTAACCCTCACCCTAAACCTCACCCTAACACTTACCCTCACACTAACCCTATCCCTGTCCCTAACCCTAACCCTAACTCTCACCAGAACACTCACCCTCACCGTAACTCTCACTCTCGCTCTAAACATCACCCTAAACCTAACCCTCACCCTAAGCCTAACCCTAACCATCACCGTAACCCTAACCCTCACACTAAGCTTAACCCTCAACCTCACACTCACCCACACCCTCATCCTAACCATACCTTCATCATTACACTCACCCTCACCCTCACCCTCACCCTAACCCTAACCCTAAAACATACCCTCAGCCTAATTCTCACCCTGAACCTGACCCTAAACCTTACCTAACCAAAAACCTCACCCTCACCCTAAAACTCACCATCACCCTAGCCCTCACACTAACACTAACCCTCAACCTAACCCTAACCATACCCCTAACCTTAACCTCACCCTAACCTTAAACCTAATCCTAACCCTAACACTCATCCTAACACTAAACCTAAACCTAATGATAACCCTAAACCTCACACTCACCCTAACCCTCAACCTAACCCTTACCTTCACCCTAACCCTAACCCTAACCTCCACACTAAACCTAACACTCACTCTAACCTTAACCCTAACCCTCGGCCTAACCCTCACCCAAAACCTAACCATAACCCTAATCCTCACCCTATCCTTAACCTTAACCCAAACCGTCACTCTAACCCTCACCCTCACCCTAACTCTCACAGTAACCCTTACCCTCACACTAACCCTAACCCTATCCATCCACCTAACACTCACCCTATCACTCACCCTCACACTAACCCTCACCCTAACACTTATCCTAGCCATCACCCTCATCCTAACTCTAATGCTAACCCTATCTCTCACCCTCACACTAACACTCACCCTAACCCTCAACCGAAACCTTACTGTCACCATAACCCTAACACTAACTCTAAACCATAACCTCACCCTCACCCTAACCCTCGCCAACACCCTAACCCACACCATCACCCGAACCCTCATAATCATTCTAACACTCACACTAACCCTAACCCTAACTCTAATCCTAAACCTAACCCTCACCCTCACCCTCACCCTCAACCTAACTCTAACCCTATCCCTAAACCTAATCCTCACTCTCACACTCACCCTCAACCTAAAACTCACCCTCACCATAAACATCACCCTAACTCTAACCCTATCCCTAAACCTAATCCTCACTCTCACACTCACCCTCAACCTAAAACTCACCCTCACCATAAACATCACCCTAACCCTAACCCTCACCCTAAACCTAATCCTAACCCTCACCCTAAACCTAACCCTCAACCTAACGCTCAACCTATCCCTAACGCTAACCCTACACCTCACCCTCACACTAACCCTCACACTAACCCAAATTCTCACCCTATCCCTAACCCTCACACTAACCATCTCCCTCACCCTAACTCTAATGCGAACCCTAACTCTCACACACACTAACCCTCACCCTAAACCTCACCCTAACCCTTACCCTCACCCTAACCCGCACACTAATCCTAACCCTAATGCTCACCCTAACCCTCACCCGAAACCTAAACCTAACCCTCACCCTAACCCTCACCCTCACCCTAACCCTAACCCTATCCCTAACCGTAACCCAAACCCTAACTCTGACCTCAACACTCACGCTCACCCTAACCCTCACACGAAACATTACCCTAACCCTAACCCTCATGCTAACCCTTACCCCAATCCTAAACCATTCCCTAACCCTCACCCTCACCCTCAACCTCAACCTAAGCCTAAAGCTACCCCTAACCCTAAACCACACCCTCAACCTAATACTCACCCTAAACCTAGCCCTAACCCTTACCTAACAAAAAATTCACCCTCACCATTACCCTCACCCTAACCCTCACCCTCACCCTAGCACTCACCCTAACACTAACCCTCACCCTATCCCTAACCCAAAACCTCACCCTAACACTTACCGACACCCTAACCCTAACCCTAACAAACACCCTAAACCTAACCCTCACCCTTAACCTAACCATAGCCCTCAGCCTAACAGTAACCCTAAAGCTAACCCTAACCCAAATCCTCACTCTATCCTTAAACTTAACCCAAAACCTCACCCTATCCCTCACTCTCACCCTAACCCTGACCCTTACCCTTACCCTCACCCGAACCCTTACACTCATCCTCAACCTAACCCTCACCCTAACAGTTACCCACACCCTAACACTCACCCTAAACCTAACAATAAACCTAATTTTCACCCTATTCCTCAATTTAAACCTAAGCCTCACCCTCAACCTAACCCTCACCCTAACCTTTACCCTCACCCTAACACTTACCCTAATCCTCCCACTAACCCTAACTCTAACCCTCAGCCTAACCCTTATCATAACCCTAAACCTAACCCTAACCTTCACACTAAACCTAACCCTAACCCTAACCCTAACCCTCACACTATACCTAACCATAACCCTCAGTCTAAACCTCATTCTTACCCTAATAATAACCCGAACCCGAACCCGAAACCTAAACCTCATCCTAACATGAACCCTCACCCTCACTTTCCACATTACCCTCAGCCTAACCCTAATCCTAACCCTAATCCTAAACCTCACCCTCACCCTCACCCTAACTCTAACCCGAAACCAAACCCTAACACTCACCTTCACCCTCACCCTAACCCTTGACCACAACTCTAACCCTCACCCTATACCTCACCTTCACCCTAACCCCAACGTATCCCTAACCCTGACCCCAACTCTAACCCTCACCCTATACCTCACCTTCACCCTAATCCTATCCCTAACCCTAACCCTCACACTAAATCTCACACTAACCCTAACACTAAACCTAACCCTCATCCTCACACTAAACCACACCTTAACCCTTACCCTCACCATAACCCTAACCCTAACCCTAACCCTAACCATTAAACTAACCTCAGCTTAAACCTCACTCTAATCCTTACCTAAATGAAACGCTCAACCTCACCCTCACCCTCACCCTGTCCCTGAACCTAGCCCTCACCCTAACCGTAACCCTAACCCTCACCCTCAACCTCCCGTTCCCCCTCAGCCTTACCCTAACTGTAACCCTAATCGTAAACCTAACCCTGAACCCCACCCTCATCCTAACACTAACACTAACCCTAAAGCTAACCCTCACCCTCATCCTCACCCTAACAATAACCCTAAACATAACCCTAACCCTAACCCTAAACCTAACCCTAAAATTCACCCTAACCCTAATCCTAACCCTATCCCTCACCCTCACCCTCACCCTAATTCTAACCCTCAATCTCATCCTGACCCTCACAATCACACTTATTCTCACACTAACCCTAACCCTCACCTAACCCTAACCCTAACCCTCACCTTCACTTTCTCCCTCAACTTCAGCCTAACTCGAACGCTAACCATCACCCTCACCCTAACCCTAACCCTAATCCTCACCCTCAACCTCACCCTCACCCGCCCCAAGACCCTAACCCTCACCCTCACCCTCACCCTCACACTTACCTTCAACCTTACCCTAAACATCACCTTAAAACTAAACTTCACCCCAACCCAAACCCTAACCCTCACTCTTACGCTAACCCTCAACCTAAAACTAACGCTAACCCTACCCATCATTTTAACCCTCACCCTAACCCTAACACTAACCTTAACTCTTTCCAGAAGGCTAACCCTGACAGTAACCTTCACCCTCCTACTAAACATCACCCTAAAGCTAACCCTCACCCTAACCTAACCCTAACACTCACCCAAACCCTAACCCTCAACCTAACCCTCACCCTCATCCTAGCCCTCATCCTAATCCTAAACCTACCCCTCACCCTAACCCTCAACCTAACTCTTACCCTCACTCTAACCCTACCCCTACCCCTCTCCCTAACCCTCACCCTAACCCTAAACCTAACGCTAACCCTCTACCTAACCCTATTCCTCACCCACACCCTAAACCTCAACTTCTTCTGAACCCTCACTCTCAGCTGAACCCTTATCCTCACCATAACTCTCACCCTCACCCTAAACATCACCCAAACCCTAATCCTCACCCTAAACCTAACCCTACCCATGAACCTCACACTCACCCTAAACCTCACCCTAACATTTACCCTCACCCTAACCCTAATCCTAACCATAACCCTCACACTAAACGTAACCCTCACCTTAACCCTAACGCTAATCCTAAACCTAACCCTAAACTTCAACTTCACCCTGACACTCAACCTCAGCCTAACCCTAACCCTAACCCTATTCCTAATCCTAACCCAAAATCTAACCCAAAACCTAACCCTCACCCTCACGTTAACCCTCACCCTGACAATAAACATCACCCTAACCCTAACTCTCACCCTAACACTAACCCTAACCCTCACCCTAAAATTAACCCTCAACCTAACAGTAACCCTCACCCTGACCCTCACCCTACCCCTAACCCTAACCCTCACCCTCACCCTCACCCTAACCCTAACCCTAACTCTCACCCTAAAACTAACCTCAGAGTAACAATCACCCTCAACCTAAACTGCACCCTAACCCTAACCCTTACCTAACCGAAACATTCATCCTCACCCTCAGCCTAACCCTCACCTCATCCTAGCCCTCAACCTAACCCTAACCCTAAACCTCACCCTCAACATCCCCTTCCCCCTAAGCCTTACCCTAACCCTAACCCCAATCTTAACCCTAACGCTCAACTCCAGCCTCACCCTAACCTTAACCCTAACCCGAACGCTAAACTTCACCCACACCCTCACCCTCACCCTAAGGCTAACGCTAACAATAAGCCTAATCCTAACCCTAAACCTAACCTTAAAACTGAAATTAACCCTAATCCTAACCCTAAACATCACCCTCACCCTCACCTTCATTCTAACCCTCACCCTCACCCTCACCCTCACCATCACACTAACCCTCACACTAACCCTAACACTCACCCTAACCCTAACCCTCACCTTCACTTTCAACCTCACCTTCATCGTCACCCTAACCCTAACCCTAATCCTAACAATAAACCTCACCCTCAACCTAATCTTCAGCCTAACACTTATCCTCACACTAACCCTAACTCTAAGCCTAACACTTACCCTAACCCTAAACCTTTCCCTAATGCTAATCCTAACAGTAACCCCCACCCTCATATTAACATCACTCTAACGCTAATCCTCACCCTAATCATAACCCTAATCATCATCCTAAACCTACCCATCAACCTAAACCTCACCTTCCTCTAACCCTCACACTAAGCCTAACCCTAACACGAACCCTAACACTCACCCTCAATTTCACCCTCACCCTCAGCTTAACCCTGATCCTAAACCTCATCCTTACCCTAACCCTAATCCTCACCCTAAACCTAACCCTACCCTCACCCTCAACCTCACCCTCACACGCACCCTCAACCTAACCCTCACCCTCACACTCACCCTCACACTAACACTCAACCTCACCTTAAACATCACCCTAACCATAACCCTCAAACTAACCCTAAACCTGACCCTCACCCTAACCCTAACCCTAACCCAAAACCTAACGCTAACCCTAACCCTCACCCTAAACCTACCCCTCACCCTAACACTTATCCTCAGACTAACCCTAACCCTAACCCTAGCCCTCACCCTAACCCTATCCTGACACCTCAACGTAACTCTCACCCTAATCCTAACCTTCACCCTCACCCTAACCCTCACCTTCACCCTAACACTTACCCTAACCCTAATTCTCAACCACACCCTAAATTTCAACCTCACCCGAACCGTCACCCTCACCGAACACTCACCCTCACCCTAACCCTCACCCTCACAATAAACATCAACCTAACCCTATCCCAACACCTCACCGTAACTCTCACCCTAACCCTAACACTAACCCTAACCCTAAATCTCACCATAACCCTAAACTTAAATCTAAACCTCACCCTCACCCTAACCCTCACCCTAACCCTCATCCTAACCCTAACCCTAACCATCAACCACACCCTTACCCTCACACTCACCCGAAACCTCACCATCACCCCAACACTCATGTTCACCCTAACCCTCACCCTCACAATATACATCACCCTAACGCTAACCTACAGCCTAACCCTAACCGTCACCTTAACAGTAACCCTAATCCTAACACTAAACCTCACCCTCAACCTCACCCTCACCCTAACACTAACCCTAGCCCTAACCCTCACCCTAACCCTCATTCTAACCCTCACCCTCACCCTAACTCTAATGCTAACCCTACCTCTCACCCTCACCCTACCCATCACTCTAAACCTCACCCTAACCCTTCCCCTACCCTAAGCCTAACCCTCTCCCTCACCCTCACACTCACCCTAACCCTCACACTAATCCTAACCCTAACCCTAACACTAACCCACACCCTCAACCTCCCCTTCCCCCTCAGCCTTACCCTAACCCTAATCCTAACCCTAACACTCAACCCCACCCTCACCCTAACCCTAACCCTAATCCTAATGTTAACCCTTGCCCTCACCCTCTTTGTAACCATAACCGTAACTCTAACAATAACCCTAACTCTAACCCTAACCCTAAACCTAAAACTCACCCTAAACCTAATCCTAACCCTAACCCTCACCCTCACCCTCACCCTCGTTCTAAACCTCACCCTCACCTGACTGTCACAATCAAACTAACCCTCACACTAACCCTAATCCTCACCCTAACCCTAACGCTAAACCTTACCACACTTTGACCCTCACTCTCAGCCTAACCCTAAACCTAACCCTAATCCTAACCCTAATCTTCCCTCTCCCCCTAAACCTAACCCTAACACTCAACCTAACCCTAATACTAACCCTCACCCTGAACCTCACCCTCAAACGCACCCTCAACCTAACCCTCAACCTCACCCTCACCATCACCCACACACTAACCCTCAACCACACCCTAATCATGACCCTAAACCGAACTCTCACCCTAAAACTTACCCTAAGCGAAAACCTAACCCTAACCCTCACCCTAACCCTAACGCTAACCCTAACACTCACCCTCACCCTAACCTTCACCATAACCCTAATCCTCACACTAACCCTAACCCTATCCTTAACCCTCATCCTAAACCTAAACCTCTCCTTAACCCTATCCCGACACCTCACACTAACACTCACCCAAACCCAAATGCTAACCCTAACCCTAAACCATACCCTCACCCTCACCCTAACCTTCACCCTAAACCTAATCCTAACCATCACACTCACCCTAATCGTTATCCTAACCCTAACCCTTACTCTAACACTGACCATAACGCTCACACTAGCCATAACTTTTCCCCTAACCCTAACCCTAACCATAATCTTCACCCTCACCCTGACCCTCACCCTCAGCATAACATTAAAGCTAACACTATTCCTAATCCTAACCCTCAACCTCACCCACACCCTAAAACTAAACCTAAGCCTAACCCTTACCTAACCGAAACCATCACCCTCACCCTAACCCCCACCCTCACCCTCACCCTAGCCCTAATCCTAAACCTAACCTTCACCTTCAACCTCCCTTTCCCCCTCATCCTTACCCTAACACTAACCCCAATACTAACCCTAACCCTCTACACCACCCTCACCCTAACCCTAACCCTCACCCTCAACATCACCCTAACACTAACCCTAACAATAAGCCTAACCCTAACCCTAAACGTCACCCTAAAACTCAAACTAACCCTCATCCTAACCCTGAACATCACCCTCAACCTCACCCTCATTCGAACCCTCACCCTCACCCTGACCCTCACCATCACACTAAACCTAACACTAATCCTAACCCTCACCCTAACCCTAAACCTCACCCTCATTTTCAGCGTCACCATCAGCCTAACACTAACTCTAACCCTAATCCTAACCCTAGAACTCACCCTCAAAACAAACCTCACCCTAACACTTATCCTCACTCTAACACTAACTCTAACCCTAACCCTAACCCTCACCCTAACCCTAACCTAACCCTCACCCTCAATCTCACCCTCACATGCACCCTCAACCTAACCCTCACCCTCACACTCACCCTCACACTAAAACTCAACCTCAATTTAAACATCACCATAACCCTAACCCTCACCCTAACCCTAACCCTAACCCTCACCCTAACCCTAACCCTAACCCTAGCGCTAGCCCTAAACCCCACCCTCACCCTAAACCTCACCCTAACCCTTATCCTCACACTAACCCTAACCCTAACCCTAACCCTCACCCTAACCCTATCCCGACACCTAAACCTAACTCTCACCATAATCCTAAACCTAACCTTAACCCTCACCTTAAACCTAACCCTAAGCTTAACCCTCAGCTTCTCCTAACCCTCACCGTCACCCTAACACTCACTCTAACCCTACGCCTCAACCACAGCCTAAACTTCACCATCACCCACACCCTCACCATCACCTGAACACTCACCCTCACAATAAACATCACACTAACCCTAAGTCTCAACCTAACACTAACCCTAAACCTCACCCTAACCCTAACCCTCAGCCTAACCCTAACCCTCACCCGGACCCTCACCCTACCCCTAACTCTAACCCTCAACCTAACCATTACCCTAACCCTAAACCTCACCCTAAAACTAACCCTCACACTTACACTAACCTTCACACTAAACCTAACCCTAACACTCACCCTCACCCTCAACTTCACCCTCACCCTAAACCTAACTCTCATCCTAACCCTCACACTAACACTCACGCTAATCCTAACACTCACTCTCACTCTAACCCTCAGCCTAATATTTACCCTCACCCTAACTTTAACCCTAACCCTCACACTAAACCTAACCCTCACCCTAACTCTAACCCTTAACCTACCCCTAATCCTAAACCTAACCCTCACACTCACCCTCACCCTAAGCCTCACCCTCACCCTCAAACTCACCCTAACACTCACCCTCAAACTAAACATCACCCTAACCCTAACCCTCACCCTAAACCTAACCCAAACCCTCACCCAAAAACCTAATCCTCATCCTATACCTAACCCTAACCCTCATCTTCAACCTAGCCCTCATCCTAACCCTAATCCTAACAATACCCCTAACCCTAACCCTAAAACTCACCCTAACCCTAATCCTAACGCTAACCCTCACCATCTTCCCCACCTTCACCTGAAACTTCACCCTCAACCTCACCCTCACACTAACACTCACACTAACCCTAACCCTCAAACTAAACCTAACCCTAACCCTCACCCCTAAACCTAACCCTAACCCTCACCTTCACCCAAACCCTCAAGTTCAGCCTAACCCTAACCCTAACCCTAATCCTAAACCTAACCCTAAAACTCACCGTCATCCGAACCCTAACCTTAACCCTCACCCCCACCCTCAGCCTAACCCTAAACCTTATCCTCACCCGAACCTTCACGGTAAAACTTACCCTCATCTTTTCCCTAAACCTAACTCGCACTCTCACCCTAACCCTAACCCTAACAATAACCCTAAAAATCAACCTAACAGTAACCCTCAGCCTCACCCAAACCCAAACTCTAATCGTAACCATCACCCTCACCCTCACCCTCAACCTAACCTTCAACCTAACCCTCAACCTAACCCTCACCCTCACCCTACTCTCATCCTAACCCTCACACTAACACTCACGCTAATCCTAACACTCTAATCCTAACACTGTCACTCTAACCCTCACCCTAATATTTTCCCTCATCTTAACCTTAACCCTAACCCTCACACTAAAACTAACCCTCACCCTAACTCTAACCCTTAACTTAACCCTAATCCTAAAGCTAACCCTCACACTCACCCTCACCCTAGGCCTAAACCTCACTCTCACGCTCACCTAACACTCATCCTCAAACTAAATATCACCCTAACCCTAACGCTCACCCTAAACCTAACCCTCACCCTCACCCAAAACACTAATCCTCATCCTATCCCTAACCCTAACCTTCATCTTCAACGTCGCCCTCATCCTAACCCTAATCCTAACAAGAACCCTAACCCTAAAACTCACCCTACCCTAATCCTAACACTAACCCTCACCCTCTTCCTCACCCTCACCCTAAATTTAAACCTCAACCTCACCCTCACACTAACACTAACCCTAAACCTCAACCTAAACTTAACCCTAACCCTCAGCCCTAAAACTAACTCTAACCCTCACCTTCACCCAAACCCTCAAACTCAGCCTAACCCTAACCCTAACCCTAATCCTAAACCTAACCCTAAAACTCACCCTCACACTAACCCTAACCTTAACCCTCACCCCCACCCTCAGCCTAACCCTAAACCTTATTCTTACCCTAACCCTCACCCTAAACATTACCCTCATTCTATCCCTAACCCTAACCCTCACCCTCACCCTAACCCTAACCCTAAATATAACCCTAACCATCACCCTAAACCTAACCCTCACCCTCACCAAAACCCTAAAACCAATCATAACCCTCACCCTCACCCTCAACCTAACCCTCAACATCACCCTCACCCTAAGCCTCACCCTGACGCTAAACATCACCCTAACCCTAACCCTCACCCTAACCCAAACCCTAATCCTATCCCTAATCCTTACCCTAACACTCACCCTAACATTTATACTCACACTAACCCTAACTATAACCCTAACCCTAACCCTCACACTAACCCTAACTCTCACCCTAAACCTAAACCTACTTCTCACCCTAACCCTCACCCTAACCCTAACCCTACCCCTTTCCTTAACTATAAGCCTAACATTAACTCTCACCCTCATACTAAACATCATTCTAACACTAACCCTAACCCTAAACCTAACCCTCACCCTAAACCTACCACTCAACTTAAACCTCAACCTCCCTTAATCCTCACCCTAACTCTAACAATAACCCTTAAGTAAACCAAACCCTCACCCTCAACTTCACCCTCAACCTAACCCTCACCATAACCCTGACCCTACCCTAAACCTAACTCTAACCCTCACCCTAAACCTAACCCTCACCCTAAACCTAAATCTACCCCTCACCCTAACCCTCACGCTAAGCCTAACACTCACCGTAACCTAACCCTAACCCTCAACCTAACCCTAACCCTCACCGTCACCCTAACACTCAACCTAACCCAAAGCTTCACCCACACACTAAGCCTCACACTCACCCGAAACCTAAACCTTACCCTAACCCTAAACCTCACCCTAACCATCACCCTAACCCGAACCCGAACCCGAACCCTCACAATAAACAATAACCTAACCCTACCCCTCAGCCTAACCCTAACCCTCTACCTAACAGTAAGCCTCACCCTGACCATCACCCTAACCCTTACCGTAACACTAAACCTAACCCTCACCCTCACCCTAAAGCTCATCCTAACTCTAACGCTAACCCTAACCCTCACCTTCACCCTAAACCTCACCCTAACCCTTACCCTCACCATAACCCTAACTCTAACCCTAATCCTCACCCTAACCCTCACCCTAACCCTAACCCTAATCCAAAACCGAACCCGAACCCGAACCCTCACCCTAACACTCACCCTCACCATAAACATCACCCTAATCCTAACCCTCAACCTAAAACTAACCCTAACCCTCACCCTTGACCTAAACCTAACCATCACCCTAACTTCACCCTATTCCTAATGCTATCCCTACACCTCACCCTCATCCTAACACTCACCCTAACCCTAACCCTCACACTAACCCTAACCCTAAACCTGACCCTCACCCTCACAATACACCTAACCCTAAACCTAATCCTAACACTAAACCTCACCCTCACTCTAACCCTCACCTTAACGCTAATCCTCAACCTAACCCTCACCCTAACCCTCATCCTAACCCTAACCCTAACCCTAACCCTCACCTTGACCCTAAACCTCACCCTAACAATAAACCTCACCCTAACCCAAACCCTAACCCTAACACTAACCCTCAGCCTAACCCTCACCCTCACCTAAACCCTAACCCTAATCCTAACACTAACCCTCACCCTCACTCTCACCCTCATCCTAACCCTTAGCCTAACCCTCACCCTATCCCTAATCCTAACCCTCACCCTCACCCTAACTCTAATGATAACCCTACCTGTCAGCCTCACCCTAACACTCACCCTAAACCTCACCCTAACCCTTTACCTCACCATAACCCTAACACTAACTCTAACCCTAATCCTAACCCTGAAACTAACCCTCGCCCAAACCCTAACCCTCACCTTCACCCTCACCCTAAACCTAACCCTAACCCTAATGCTAACCCTAAACCTAAACCTCACCCTCACGCTCACCCTCACCATAAACATCACCCTAACCCTAACCCTCACCATAAACCTAACCCTAAACCTAACCCTCACCCTAAACCTAACCCTCAGCCTAACGCTAACCCTATCCATAACACTAACCCTACACCTCTCCCTCACCCTAACCGTCACCCTAACCCTTATCCTCACACTAACTCTAACCCTAACCCTAACCCTAACACTCACCCTAACCCTAATCCTCACCCTATCCCTAACACTCACCCTAATCCTCACCCTCAGCCTAACTCTAATGCTAACCCTACCTCTCACCCCAGTGTAACCCTCAACCTAAACCTCACCTTAACCATTACCCTCACTATAACATGCAAACTAAACCTAACCCTAACCCTAACGCTCACCCTATCTCTCACCTCACCCTCACCCTCACCCTCAGCCTAACCCTCACCCACAGACTAAACATCACACTAACACTAATCCTCACATTAACCCTAACCCTAACCCTCAACCTCACCCTCACCCTCACCCTCACCCTAACCCTCATCCTAACACTAACCCTCACCCTCACCCTCACCCTCAACCTCACCCTAAACCTAACCTTAACCCTAACCCACACCCTCAACCTAATATTCACCCTAAACCTATCTATCCCTAACCCTTATCTAACCAAAAACTTCACCCTCACCCTTACCCTCACCCTAAACTTCACCCTCACCCTAGCACTCACCTTAACACTAATCCTCACCCTAATCATTACCCTAAAACTCACCCTAACCCTAACCATAATCCTAACACCAACGTTCATCCTAACACTAACCCTAAACCTAATTGTAACCCTAACACTCACTTTCACCCTAAACCTCAACCTAACACTTACCCACACCCTAACACTCACCCTAAACCTAACCATAAACCTAACCTTCAACCTAAACCTCAATCTAATCCTAATCCTCACCCTCACCCTAACCCTCACCCTAACCTTTACCTTCACCCTAACACTTACCCTAACCCTAAACCTAACCCACACACTAACCCTAACTGTAACCCTCAGCCTAAGCATTATCATAAAACTAAACCTAACCCTAATCCTCACCCTAACCCTAACCCTAAACCTAACCCTAAGTCTCACACTACACCTAAACCTAAACCTCAGTCTAAATATCATCCTAACCCTAACCATAACCCTAACACTCATCCTAAGCCTAAACCTCACCCTCACCTTCCCCTTCACCCTCCGCCAAACTCTAATCCTAACCCTAATTCTAACCCTCACCCTCACCCTCACCCTAACTCTAACACTAAACCTAACGCTAACACTTACCCTCACCTTCACCCTAACCCTAAATGTATCCCTAACACTCACCGTAACCCTCATTCTCACAATAAACTTCACCCTAATCCTTACCCTCACCATAACCCTAAACCTAACCCAAACACTAATCCTAACACTAACCATAACCCTCACCCACACCCTTACTCTCTCCATCATCATAACTCTCACCCTCACCCTAACACTCACCCTAACCCTAAACCTAACCCTCATCCTAAACCTAACCCTCACCCTCAAACTCACCCTAACTCTAACCCTAGCCCTAACCCACACCATCACAATCACCTTCACTCTAAAACTCACACTCATCCTAAATCTCACCCTAACCCTAACCCTACCTCTCTCCCTAACCCTCACTCTAACCCTAACCCTAAGCCTAACCCTCAACCTAACCCTAACACTTCCACTAACATTCACCCTTACACTAACTCTAAACCTAACTCGAACACTCACCCTAACACTAAACCTCACCCACACCCTAACCCTCACCCTCATCCGAACCCTCACCCTCACCTGAACCCTCACCCTAACCCTCACCCACACCCTAAACATCACCCAAACGCTAACCCTCACCCTAAACTTAGCCCTAACCCTAAACCTCACCCTCACCCTAACCCTTACGCTCACCCTAACCCTAAAACTAACCCTAAATATAACACTCACACTAACAGTAACCCTCACCCTAACCCTCACCCTAACCCTAACCCTAAACTTCAACTTCGCCCTGACCCTCACCCTCAGCCTAACCCTAACCCTAACCCTATTCCTAATCCTAACCCTCACCCTCACCCGAAACCTAATCCTAACCCTAACCCTCACCCTCACCCTAACCCTCACCCTCATAATAAACATCACCCTAAGCCTAACTCTCGCCCTCACACTAACCCTAACCCTCACCCTAAAACTAACCCTCAACCTAATCGTAACCCTCACAATGACCCTCACACTAACACAACCCTAACCCTAAACCTAACCCTATTACTCACTGTAGCCCTAAACCTAGCCCTAATCATAAACCTAACCCTCACCCTCCAAATCACCCTAACACTAACCCTAAACGTACCCCTCACCCTCACACTCACCCTAAACCTCACCTTAACCCTACCCCTACCCCTCACCCTAACCCTCACCCTAACCGTACCCCTAATCCTAACCATAACCCTACCAGTAAACCTCAGCCTCACACTAACCCTAAACCTAACGCTAAACCTCACCCTAACCCTAATCCTCACCCTCAACATAAACCTCACCCTAACCCTTATCCTCACCCTAACCCTAACCCTAAAACTAACCATAACCCTCACACAAGCCGTAACCCTAAACCTAAACCTAACCATAACCTCACCCTAACCCTAACCGTCACACTAAACCTAACCCTAACCCTCACCCTCACTCTAACCCTCACCATAACCCTTATCCTCACACTAACCATAAACCTAACCATAACCTACAACCTCACCCTGACCCTCACCCTCAGCCCAACACTAACTCTAACCCTATTCCTAATCCTAACCCACACCCTAACCCTCACCCTAAAACTAACCCTAACCCTAACCCTCACCCTCACCCTCACCCTCACCCTAACCATCACCCTCAGCCTAAACATCACCCTAACCCTAACCATCATCCTAACCCAAATCCTAACCCTCACCCTAAACCTAACCTCAGCTTAACCATCAACCTAACCCTAATCCTCACCCTAAACCTAACCCTTATCTAAATGAAACCCTCAAACTCACCCTCAACCTAACCCACACCCTCACCCTAGCCCTCACCCCAACCCTAATCCTCACCCTCAACCTACCCTTCCCGCTCAGCCTTACCCTAACCCTAACCCCAATCCTAACACTAACCCTCAACCCCACCCTCAGCCTAACGCTAACCCTAACCCTAATGCTAACCCTCACCCTCACCCTCACCCTAACCCTAACAATAAACCTAACCCTAACCCTAAACCTAACGCTAAAACTCAACCTAACCCTAATCCTAACCCTAAACATCACCCTCCACCTAACCCTCACCCTCAACCTGACCCTCACCATCACACTAACCCTAACACCTATCCTAACCCTCACCCTAACCCTAACCCTCACCCTCACTTTTACCATCACCATCAGCCTAACCTTAACACTAACCCTAATCCTAACCTTAAAACTCACCCTCAATCTAATCCTCACCCTAACACTTATCCTCACACTAACCCTAACTCTAACCCTAACCCTTACCCTTATACTAACCTCAACACTCACCCTAAACCTAAACATACCCATCACCCTAAACCTCAACCTAATCCTAACCGTAACCCTTTCACTAACGCTAACCTTAACAATAACCCTCACACTCATACTAAACATCACTCTAATGCTAACCGTCACCCTAATCATAACCCTAACCCTCACCCTAACCCTAACCCTCAACCTAACCTTCAGCCTGCCGTAACCCTCATACTAACCCTAACCCTAACCCTCACCCTTACTTTCACCCTCACTCTCTGCCTAAACCTAACCCTAACCCTAGTCCTAACCCTAACCCTCACCCTAACCCTAACCCTAACCCTCACCCTCATACTCACCCTCACGCGCACCCTCAACCTAACCCTCAACCTCACACTCACCCTCACACTAACCCTCAACCTCACTTTAAACATCACCCTAACCCTAACCGTCACTCTAAACCTAACCCTAACCCTCACCCTCACTCTAACCCTCACCATAACCCTTATCCTCACACTAACCCTAATCATAACCCTAACCCTCACCCTAAACCTATCCCAACATCTCAACCTAACTCTCACCCTAATCCTAACCCTAATCCTAACCCTCACCTTAACCCTAACCCTAAACCTAACCCTCAGCCTCCCCTAACCCTCACCGTCACCATAACACTCACACTAAACCTAAGACTCAACCACACCCTAAATTTCACCATCGCCCAAACCCTCACCCTCACCGAACACTCACCCTCACCATAACACTCACCCTCACCCTAACCCTATCCCTAACCCTAACCCTAATCCTAAATCTGACCTGAACACTCACGCTCACCATAACCCTCACACTAAATATCACCCTAACCCTAACCCTCACCCTAACCCTTACCCTAATCCTAACCCTCATCCTAACCCTTAACCCTCACCAAAACCCTACCTCTCACATTAACCCTAACCCTCACCCTCACCCTCACCCTAATCCTAACCCTCATCCTAACACTAACCCTCACCCTCACCCTCACCCTCAACTTAACCCTAACCCTAACCTTAACCCTAACCCACACCCTCAACCTAATATTCACCCTAAACTTAGCCCTAACCCTTATCTAACCAAAAACTTCACCCTCAACTTTACCCTCACCCTAAACGTCACCCTCACCCTAGCACTCACCCTAACACTAACCCTCACCCTAATCCTAAACCTAACCCTCACCCTAACCCTCATCATAAACCTAACCCCAACACTCATCCTAACCCTAACCCTAAACCTAATTCTAACCCTAAACCTCACACTCACCCTAAGCCACACTCTAACAATTACTGTCACCCTAACCCTAAATCTAACCCTCACACTAAACTTAACCCTCACCCTTAACGTAAACCTTCCCTCAGCCTAACCCTCACCCTAAACCTAACCTTAATCCAAATCCTCACCCTATCCTTAATCTTAACCCAAACTCTCACCCTGTCCCTCACTCTCACCCTAACCCTAACACTTACCCTTCCCCTCACAAGAACCCTAACACTCACCCTCACCCTAACCCTCACCCTAACACTTAGCCACACCCTTACACTCACCCTAAACCTAACCATAAACCTAACCTTCACCCTAAACCTCAATATAATCCTAAGCCTCAACCTCACCCTAACCCTAACCCTAACCCTAAGTCTCTCACTAAACCTAACCCTAAACCTCTGTCTAAACCTCATCCTAACCCTAACCATAACCATAACCCTAACACTAACCCTAACCCTCATCCTAACCCTAACCCTCACTCTCACCTTCCCCATCACCCTCAGCCTAACCCTAATCCTAACCCTAATCCTAACCCTCACCCTCACCCTCACCCTAACTCTAATCCTAAACCTAACGCTAACACTCAACCTCAACCTCACCCTAACCCTAAACTTATACCTAACCCTCACCCTGATCGTAACCCTCACCCTAACACTCACTCTAACCCTCATCCTCACACTAAACCTCATCCTAATCCTTACCCTCACCATAACCCTAAACCTAACCCAAAACCTAATCCTAACACTAAACATAACCCTCACCCACACCCTAGCTCTCTCTGTCAACCTAATTCTCACCCTCACCCTAACACTCACCCTAACCCTAACCCTAACCTTAATCCTAAACCTCACCCTCAAACTCACCCTAACTCTAATCCTAGCCCTAACCCTCACCCTCACACTTACCTTCACTCTAAACCTCACACTCACCCTAAAACTCACCCTAAACCTAAACCTACACATCTCCCTACACCTCACCCTAAGCCTAACCCTAAGCCTAACCCTCAACCTAATCCTAACACTTCCCCTAACCCTCACCCTCACACTAACCCTAAACCTAACACGAACCCTCACCCTAACCCTAAACCTCACCCACACCCTAACCCTCACCCTCATCCAAACCCTCACCCTCACCTGAACCCTCACCATCACCCTAACCCTCACCGTGACCCTAAACATCACCCAAACGCTAACCCTCACCCTAAACTTAACCCTAACCCTAACCCTCATCCTCACCCTAACACTCACCCTCACAATAAACATCACCCTATCCATAACTCTGGCCCTAACACGAACCCTCACCCTCACCCTATCCCTCACCCTCACCATAGCCCTCACCACAACCCTAACCCTCACCTTCAACCTCCCCTTCCCCCTCAGCCTTACCCTAACCCTAACCCCAATCCTAACACAAACCCTCAACCCCACCCTCAGCCTAACCCTAACCCTAACCTAATGCTAACCCTCCCCCTCTCTCTCACCCTCAACCTAACCCTCACCCTAACAATAAGCCTAACCCTAACCATAAACCTAACCCTAAAACTCAACCTAACACTAATCCTAACCCTAAACATCACCCTCACCCTCACCCTCATTCTAACCATCACCCTCACCCTGATCCTCACCATCACACTAACCCTCACACTAAACCTAACCCTCACCCTAACCCTAACCCTCACCCACATTTTCACCCTCACCCTCAGCCTAACCCTAACCCTAAACCTAATCCTAACCCTAAACCTCACCCTCAACCTAATCCTCACCCTAACACTTATCCTCATACTAACCCTAACTCTAACCCTAACCCTCACCCTAACCCTAAAACTAAACCTAACACTTTCCCTAATGCTAACCCTAACAATAACCCTCACCCTCATACTAAACATCACTCTAACGCTAACCCTCACCCTAAATATAAAACTAACACTCACCCTAACCCTAACCCTAACCCTCACATTAAACCTAACCCTAACCCTCAGCCTAACGCTCATACTAACCCTAACACTCACCCTAACCCTAAACATAACCCTAAAACTCACCCGAACCCTAACCTTCACCCTCACCCTAACACTAACCCTAAAACCTCACCCTCACCCTAACCCTATCCATAACCCTCACAATAACCTTAAACCTCACCCTATATTTCAACCTCAACCTAACCCTAACCCTAAGCCTCACCCTCATCCTACCCTTACATTAACCCTAAAACTAATACTAACCCAAATCCTCACACTGAACCTCAACCTAAACCTTAACCTAACCATAAACCTAACCCTAACCCTAACCCTAATTTTCATCCTAACCCTAACCTGAACCCTCACCCGAACCCTCACCATCACCCTAATATTCACCCTAACCCTAAACCTAAATGTAAACTTCACCCTCTCCCTCACACTCACCCTAACGCTCACCCTCACCCTAACGCTCACCCTAACCCTAACACTAACCCCAACCTAACCCTCACACTAACCCTTACCCTCACCCCAACCCTCACCCTACCCCTAATCCTCACCCTCACACTCACCCTAAACCTAACGCTAACCCTCACACGAATCCAAATCCTCACACACAACCTAACACTCACCGTAACTCGAAACCTCACCCTCACCCCAACCCTAATCCTCACCCTAACCCTAACCCTTATGTAAACATAATCCTCACACTCACCCTAACCCTCACCCTAAACCTAACCCTAACCCTCAACCACACCCTCAGCCTCACTGTCTGCCTAACCCTAAACCTAAACCTAACTCTCAAAGTCACCCTAGACATAACCCTAACCCTAATCCTAATCTTCACCCTAACCCTAACCCTCACCCTAACCCTAACCCTCAACCTCCCCCTCAAACTAATCCGAACCCTAACCTTCACCCACAGTGTAACCCTTACCCTAAACCTTACCCTCATCCTCACCCTAACCCTAACCTTAACCCTCACCCTAAACCTAACCCTAACCCTCACACTAAGACTAACACTCAACATAAACCTAACCCTCACCCTCATCATCACTCTAACCCTTACCCTAAGCCTTGCCCTCACCATAACTCTAACCCTAACCCTAACCCTAAACCAAAACCTCACACTAAAACTAACCCTCACCCTAACCCCAACCCTACTCCAGAGCATAAACCTCACCCTAACCCTAACACTAACCCTTATCCTCACTCTATCCCTAACCCTAACTCTAACCCTCACACTAAACCTAACACTCACCCTAACCCTAACCCTAGCCCTCAGCCTAACCTTCACCCTATACCTAACCCTAAACCTAATCTTCACCCTATCCATAACCCTAACCCTAAGACTCACATTCACCCTAGCCCTCACGTTAACCAAACACTAACCCTATCCCTAACCCTAAATCTAACCCTCAACTTAACCCTCACCCTAACCCTTACCTAATCTTAACCCTAACCCTAACCCTAACCCTAAAACTCACACTACACTAACCCTCACACTATCCCTAACCCTAATCCACAGATTAACCCTCATCCTAACCCTAACCCCAACCCTAATCCTAACCCTAACCCTCAGCCTCGCCCTAACCCTAACCATCACCCTCAAACTAAGCCTAAACCTCACCCTCACCTTCACATTCACCCTTAGCCTAAACCTAAACCTAACCCTAATCCTAAACCTAACCCTCACCCACACCCTCACACTAACTCTAACATTAACACTAACCCTCACACTCCCTGTAACCCTCACCCTCACCCTCACCCTCAACCTAACGCTCACACTCACCATCACTCTAACCCTTACCCTAAGCCTTGCCCTCACCCTAACTCTAACCCTAACCGTAACCTTAACCCTAACACTAACCGTCACCCTCACCTTCACCATCACACTCACCCTAAACTTCACCCTCACCCTCACCCTAACCCTAACCGTTAGGGTTAGCCTAACCTTCCCCCTCACTCGAAACTTCACTCTCACCCTAAACATCACCCTAAACCAAACCCTCACCTTAACCCTCACCCTCACCCTAATGCTCATCCTAACCTAACCCTAACCCTCACCCTAAACCTCAACCTCACCCTAGACCTTACCCTAACCCTAACCCTAAACGTAACCCTCACCCTCACCCTAACCCTAACCCTAACCCTCACCCTAATCCTAACCCTCACCCTAACCCAAACCTTCACCCTCACCCTCACCCTAATTCTAACCCTAACACTAACACTAATCCTCACCCTCACCCTAACCCTCAACCTAACCCGAATACCGACACTAACCCTCACCCTAATACTAAACCTCATCCTAAACCTAAACTTAACCCTCACCCTCACCCTAAACCTAGCCCTAACACTAATGTAAAACCTCACCCTCACCTTAAACCTCACCCTAACCTTATCCTAACCCTAAACCTAACCATAACCCAAAGGCTAACTCTCACACGAACCCTCACCTTCACCCTAAACCTAAACCTAACCCAAACCCTCAGCCTAGCCTCAGCCCTAACCCCAACCTTTACCCTCACTGTAAACCTAACCATAACCCTAACCCTCACACGAAGCCTAACCCTCACCCAAACCCTAACCCACAACCTCACCCGAACCTTCACCCTAACCCTAACCCTACTCCACAGCCTAAACCTCACCCTAACCCTAATCCTAATCCTAATCCTAACCCTATCCCTAAAGCTGACCCTAACCCTTACACTCACCCTAACCCTCACCCTAACCAAAACCCTAACCCTAACCCTAAACTTCACCATAATCCTCACCCTAACCTTATCCCTAAACCTCAGGCTAACCCTCGCCCTAACCCTAACCCTAACACTCACCCTGACACTAAACCTCACTTTAACCCTAACGCTAACCCTAACCCTCACCCTCACCTTAACGGTAACCCTAACATTAACCCTCACCCTAACTCTAACCCTTACCCTCACCCTAACTCTAACCCTAACCCTCGGCCTAACCCTCACGCTAACGCTCACTCTCACACTAAACGTCACCCTAACCCGAACCCTCAGCCTAACCCTAACCCTAACCCTCACCCTAACACTCAACCTTACCCTTATCCTCACGATAAAACTAACCCTATCCCTTACCTAAAGGAAACCCTCACCCTCATCCTAACCTTCACCCTAACACTTATCCTCACCCTATCCCTAACCGAAACCCGAAACCTCACCCTATCCCTCACGCTCACCCTAACCATAATGCTAACCATAACCCTCAATCTCACCCTAACCTTCAACCAGCCCTTACCTTCAACATAATCTCTCATCCTAACCCAAACCCTCACCCTAACTCTCACGCTCACCCTAATAGTCACCTTAATTCTAACCCTCAACCTAACCCTAAACCTCAACCAAACCCTAACCTTCACCCTCACCCTAATCCTAACCCTAAAACTCACCCTGAGACTAACCCTCACCCTAACACTCACCATCACCCTAACCCTCACCCTAAGCCTAACCCTCAACCACACCATAATCCTAAACCTCACGCGAACCCTCAACTTAACGCTAACCCTCACCCTCAAACTATACATCATCATAACTCTAACAATCACCCTAACCCTAAACCTAACCCTCAGGGTAACCCTAACCCTCAACCTCACTCTCACCCTCACCCTAAGACTAAACCTAACCCCAAATCTAATCCTAAACTTAACCCTCACCCTCAGCCTCAACCTAACCCTAAACCTTCCCCGAACACTCACCCTCAAACTCACACTCACCCTCACCCTAAACCTACCCCTAACCATAACCCTCATCCTAACCATAAACCTTACCCTAATCCTAACCCTAATCCTCACCCTAATCCTAATCCTAACCCTAATCCTCACCCTAACCCTCACCCTCACCCTAACCCTCACTCTAACACTTATCCTAACCCTAATACTAATCTTAACCCTAACCCTCACACTAACCCTAACTGTCACCCTAACCTTAACATTACCTCTCACCCTACCCCTCACCCTCACCCTAACCCTAACCCTTACCCTCAACCTAAACCAAACCCTAACCCTCACCCTCAACCTAACCCTCACCCACACCCTAACCCTCACCCTCACCCAAAACCTAACCCTCACCTTAACCCTCACACTAACTCTAATACTAACCTGCACCTTAACCATAAGCCTCACATTAACCCTCACCCTCAACCTAATCAACACCCTAACAATAACCCTAAACCTTCCCTAACCGAAAACCTCACCCTCAACCTCAACCTAATCCTAAACCTCACAATAGCAATCACCCTAAACCTAAACCTAAACCTAACCCTCACCCTCAACCTCACCCTCTCCCTGAGCCTAACCCTAACCCTAATCCTAATCCTAACCCTAATCCTCACCCTCACCCTCACCCTAATCCTAACCAAATCAGAACTGTAACCCTCACCCTCATCTTCACCCTAACCCTAAACCTAACCCTAACAATTACCCTAAACCTAAACCTAACCCTAATCTTAACCCTAACTCTCACCTTAACCCTAACCCTAACCCTAAACCTCACCATAATCCTAAACCTAATCCTAACACTCATCCTCAACTTCACCCTCACCCTAAACTTCACCCTCACCCTCACCTTCACCCTAACACTCACACTAACCCTAACCCTCAACCTAACCCTAACCCTAAACCTCACCCTCACCGTCACCCTCACTCTCAGCCTAACCCTAAAACTAACCCTAATCCTAAACCTAATCCTCACAATGACCCTAACCCTAACAGTCACCATCACCCTCACCCTCACCCTAAACATCACCCTAAATCTAATCCTCACCCTAGTTCTAAACCTAAACCTAACCCTCACTCTAACCCTCACCTTCACCCTAATTATCACCCTGACCTTTATCCTCACAATTACCCTAACTCTAATCCTAAACCTAACACTCACACTAACCCTAAATCTCACCCTCACACTCACCATCAAACTAAACCTCAACCTAAAATTAACCCGTACCCACACTCTATAACCCCCACCCTCACCCTCACCCTCACCCTCAAGTGAACCCTCACCAGAACTCTAACACTCACTCTAACCCTAACCCTAAACCTAACCCTAACCTTAACCCTTACCTAACCGAAACCCTCACCATCACCCTCACACTCACTTCAACCCGCACCCTCACCGTAGCCCTCACCCTAAACCTAATACTCACCCTAACCCTAAACCTAACCCTCACCCTAACCCTAAGCCTAAGCCTAACCCTCACCCTAAACCTCATCCTAACCCTAACCCTATCCGTAACCCTAACCCTCATCCTAACCCTCACCCTCACCCTAACCCTAAAGCTTACCCTGTCAACCCTCACAATGATCCTTAACCTCAACGTGACCCTAAACCCCAACCTAACCCTAACCCTCACCCTAATCCTAACCCTAACCCTAAACCTAAACTTCACCCTCACCCGAACCCTCACCCTAAGCCTTACCCTCAACCTATTAATAACCCTAACACTAACCTTCAACCTAACCCTCACCATCACCCTCACCCTAACCCTCACCATCACCATAACCCTCACCCTAACCCTCACTCTAACCCTAACCCTCAAAAACACCCTAACCCTCACCCTCACCTGAACCTTCACCCTCACCCTTACCCTCACCCTTACACTAACCCTAACTCTAATCCTAAACCTAACCCTCACCATCATCCTCACCCTAACACTAACCCTAACACTAAATCTCACCCTCACCTTAACCCTCACCATAAATCTAACCCTAACCCTCAACCTCACCCTCACCCTAACCCTATCACTAACCCTAACCTCACCAAACCCAAATCCTTACCCTAACCCTAACCCTCACCCTAACCCTCAGCTTAAACCTAATCGTAACCCTAACCCTCTCCCTCACGTTAATCCTCACCCAAACTCTCACCCTATCCCTTATCCTCACACTAACCCAAACCCTAACACTAATCCTAACCCACACAATAACCCTAAACCTCAGCCTAACCCTAAACTTAACCTCACCCTAACCCTCATCCTAAACCTTACCCTCACCCTAACACTAACCCTAACCCTAAACCTTCCCTAACCCTAACCATCACCATCCCCATAAACTTCACCTTAAGCCTAACCCTCACCCACAAGCTAACCCTAATCGTCATCCTCACCCTGAACATCACCCTGACCCTAACCCTCACCCTAAACCTAAGCCTAATCCTCATCCTAAACCCAACTCTCACCCTCAACCTAACCCTAAGCCTAACCTTAACAATAACACTAATCCTAAACATATCCCGCACCCTCACTCTCAACCTAAGCCTAACCCTAACACTAATCCTAACACTAACCCTCACCCTAACCCTAAACCTAACCCTAAAACACATCCTCACCCTCATCCTAACCCTTACCCTAAACCTAATCCTAACCCTAACCCACACCCTCACCCTAAACCTCACCCTAACCCTTATCCTCACACTAAGTCTAATCCTAACCCTCACACTCACCCTCAACCTAACCCTAAACCTAAACTCAACCCTCACTCTAACCCTAATTCTTACCCTAACCCTAACCCTCACACTAACCCTCACCCTAACCCTTACCCTAAAATTAACCCTAAAACTAACCCTCAACCTAAGCCTCACCCTACCCCTCACCCTAACCCTAAAACTCACCCTAACCCTTAACTTAACCCTCGGCCTAAACCTAACCCTCAACCTCACCCTAATCTGCACCCTAACCCTAACACTTACCTAACGGAAACCCTCACTCTTACCCTCAACATCACCCTAACCCTAACCCTCACCCTAAGCCTGACCTCACCCTAAACCTAAACCTAATCCTAATCCTAACAGTAAACCTAACCCTCACACTAACCCTAACACTACACCTCAGCCTAAACCTCACCCTAAACCTAACCATAACCCTATTCCTCACCCTATCCATAACCCTAACCCGAAACCTCACCCTAACCTTACCCTCACCCTAACCCTATTGCTAAACCTAACCCTCCCCTTAACCCTAAACCTCACCCTCAACCTAACCCTCAATCTAAGCCTTACCCTGACCCTAACGCTAACCCTAACCCTCACCCTAACCCTAACCCTAAACTTCAACTTCACCCTAACCCTCACCCTAATACTTACCCTCACCCTAACACTAACCCTAACACTAACCCTCACCCTAACACTCAGCATCACCCTAACCTTCACCCTAAGCCTACACCTCATCCACACCCTAACCCTAACCCTCTTATGAACCCTCACCGTCACCCTAATTCTCATCTTCACCCTGAACATCACATTAACCCTAACCCTCACCATAAACGTAACCCTAACCCTCACACTCACTCTCACACCCTGCCTAAACCTAACCCTACCCCTCACCCTAACCCTCATTCTAACCCTAACCCTAATCCTCAACCTAACCCTAATCCTCACCCTCACCCTCACCTAAGCCTGAGCTTAACCCTAACACTAACCCTAATCCTAAACCTAATCCTCACACCCTCACTCAACCTAACACTAACCGTAACCCTAATGCTAACCCTCACCCTCACCTCAACCTAACCCTAACCCTAAACCTAACAATAACTGAAACCCTAAACCTAATCCTAATCCTAACCCTAACCCTCACACTAACCCTAAACCTAACACTATAACTCACCCTAACCCTCACCCTAACACTATACCTCACACTAAGCCTACCCCTAACACTCACCCTAAACTTCACCCTCACCCTAACCCTAAATCTAACCCTCAACCTAACCCTCACCCTAACCCTAACCCTACCCTCAAACTAACCCTCATTCTAACCATAAACCTGACACTCACCCTAACCCTAACCCTCACCATCACCCTCACGCTCACCCTCAGCTTAACATAAACCCTAAACCTAATCTTAAACCTAACCCTCACCCCCTCCCTCACCCTAATCCTAACCATAACCCTAATGCTAACCCTCACACTTACACTCAACTTAATGCTAACCCTAACCCTAACAATAACTGTATCCCTAACCCTAAACCTAATCCTAACCCTAACCCTCACCCTCACGCTATCGCTAAACGTAAACCTCACCCTAATCCTCAACCTAACCCTATTGCTATCCCTAAACCTCACCCTCACCATAAACCTCATTCCAACTCTAAACCTCACTATAACCCTAACCCTAACCCTAACCCTAATCCTCACCCTATCTGTAACCCTCAATGACACCCTAACACTCAACCTCACACGAACCCGAACCCTCAAGTTCACACTCACTCTAAGCCTAACCCTAACACTAACCCTACGCCTAACCCTCACCCTCACCCTCACCCTAACCCTAACCCTAACTCTAACCCTCACCCTGACCCTAAATATCACCCTAACCCTACCACTAACACTAACCCTCACCATAACCCTCACCCTAACCCTAACGCTAACCCTAACACACACCCTCACCCTAAACCTCATCCTCACACTAACCCTAACCCTACACCTAAACCTAACCCTCACAATAACCCTAACCATCACCCTAACCCTAACCCTACCCCTCACCCTAAACCTCACGCTAACCCTAACCCTAAAACTAACCCTAAACCTAATCCTAACCCTAACCGAACCCTCACCCTCACCCTAACACCATCACCCTAAAACTCACCCGAACCCTAACACTCACCTACACACTAACACTCACCCCCACCCTCACCCTCACCCTCACATGAACCGTTACCCTCATCCTAACCCTCACCCTCAACCTAAACATCACCCTAAACCTAAAGCCTCACCCTAACCCCAACCCTAACCCTCACCCTAACACTAACCCTCACCCTCAATCTAACCCTCATCCTCACCCTAATCCTCACCCTAACCCTATCCCTTACCAAACTGAAACTGTCAACCTCTCCTTCACCCTCACCCTCACACTAACCTTAACCCAAATGATAACCCTAACCCTGACCCTCACCCTAAACATCACTGTAACCCTTACCCATACCCTAACCCTAATCCTCACCCTCACCCTAACCTTCACCCTAACCCTTATGCTCACAATAACACTAACCCTATACATAACCCTAACCCTCACACTAACCCTAACCCTCACACTATCCCTAACCGTACCCTCACCCTAACCCTCACCCTAACGCTAAACCTAATCATAAACTGAACCCTAACCCTACCCTCACCCTAACCCTCACCGTAACCCTAACCCTAATGCTAACCCTCACCCTAATCATAAACTGAACCCTAACCCTCACCCACACCCTAACCCTCATCCTCATCCGAACACTCACCCTGACCCTATACCTCACCCTCAACCTAAACATCAACCTAACCCTAACTCTCAACTTAACCCCAACCTTAACCCTCACGCTAAACCTAAGACTCAACCTAACCCTCATCATCACCCTAAACCTCACCCTAACTCTTACCCTTACCTAAACGAAACCTCACCCTCACCCTCCCTCTCACCCTCACCCTAACGCTCACCCTCACCCTACCCCTAGCCTTAACCCTAACCCTCAACTGAACCCTAACCCTCACCCTCACTCTCACCCTAACGCTAACCAAAGCCTAACCCTCACCCTAAACCTAACACTAACCCTAATGCTAACCCTAACCCTCACCCTCAATCTAGCCCTCAGCCTAAACCTAACCCTCAACCTAACTCTGACCCTCAACCTCACCCTCACACTCACCCTAATCCTAAATCTAACCCTCACCCTCACCCAAACCCTCAGCGTAAACCTTACCCTCAACCTAATCCTAACCTTAATCCTACCCCTCACACTAACCATAACCTTCAATCTCACCCTCACCCTCACCCAAGGCCTAATCCTAACCCTAAACCTAATCCTAAACCTTACCCTTACCCTTACCCTAACCCTAACCCTAACCCTCACCCTAAACATCACACTAACCCTAAGACAAAACCTAAACTTCACCCTAATCCTAACACTCACCATAACCCTTATCCTCACAATAACACTAACCCTAAAACTAACCCTAACACTAACCCTAAACCTCACCCTAACCCTAACCCTACCCCTCACCCTAACCCTCACCATAACCCTCACATTAACTCTAACTCTCAACCTAAACATAAGCCTAACCCTCACCCTCACCCTAACCCTCACTCTCACCCTAAAATTCACCCTACAATTAACCCTCACCCACACCCTAACCCTCACCTGAAACTGAACCCTAACCCTCACCCTAACCCTCATCCTAAACATCACCCTATCCCTAACCCTCACCCTAACCCTAACCCTTTCACTCAACACCATCCTCGCCCTCAGCCTAACCCTCACTAACACTCACCCTAAACCACCCTAACCCTAACCCTCACCCTCACCCTAGCCCTCAACCTAACCCTAACACTAATCCTAACCCTAACACTAACCCTCAGCCTCTCCCTCATCCTAAACCTAACCCTAGCCCTAATTCTAACAATAAACCAAACCCTCACCCTAACCTTAACATTAACGCTAACCCTCAGCCTCACCCTCACTCTCACATTCACATTAACCCTCACCCTCACCCCCAAACCTCACCCTCACCCTCAACATCACCCTAAACATCACCCTAACCCTAACCCTCACCATAACCCTCACCCTCTCCCTAAACCTCACAATAACCCTAAAGCTAACCCTCACCCTCACCCTCTTCCTAACCCGCAACATAACCCTTATCCTCACACTAACCCTAACCCTAACCCTCACACTAACCCTAACCCTAACCCTCAGGCAAACCCTCACCCTAACCCTAACCTCAACCCTAATTGTCACCTTAAACATAACGCTAAACCACACCCTCACCCTAACCCTCACCGTCACCTTAACCTTCACCCTAACCCTCACCCATAAACTAATCCTCACCTGAACCCGAAATCTAACCTTCACCCTAACCCTCTCCCTCACCCTAAACATCACCCTAAACCTAACCCTCAACCTAACTCTAACGCTAACCCTCACCCTAACCCTAAACCTCACCCTAACCCCCACACTCAACCTAAACCTCACCCTAACAATAACCCTAACACTTACCTAACTGAAACCCTTACACTTACCCTAGCCCTCACCTTAACCCTCACCCTAACTTTAACGCTAACTCTCACCCTCAACTTCAGAATAACCCTAAAACCCTCAAACTCACCCTCAGAATCAGCTTAACCCAAACGCTAACCCTAATCCTAAACCTAACCCGAACCTCACCCTAACCCTAACCCTAACCCCAACGTTAACCCTAACTCTCACACTCACCCTCACCCTAACCCTCACACTCAACCTCACCCTCACCCTAACCTTAACATTAACACTAACACTCATCCTAACCCTAACCCTAACCCTCTCACTCACCCTCACCAAACCCTCACCCACAGCCTAACCCTAACCCTGACCCTAATTCTAACCCTAACACTCACCCTCACCCTAAACCTCATGCTGACCCTAACACTAACCCTCTCGCTCACCCTCACCAAACCCTCACCCTCAGCCTAGCCCTCACCCTGGCCCTAATCCTAACCCTAACACTCACCCTCACCCTAACCCTCATCCTATAACTAAACCCAACCCTCACCTAACCCTAACCAACACCCTAATCCTCACCCTAACCCTCACCTTCACACTAACCCTCATCCCAAACTTTAACCTCACACTAACCCTAACCCTAAACTTAACACTAACCCTCACACTAACCCTATCCCTCACCCTAACCCTAACCCTAACCCTAAATATAACCTTAAGCCTCTTCCTCACCCTAACCCTCACCCTCACTCTAAACATTACCCTCACCATAACCCTCGCACTAAACCTAACCCTCACACTAACCCTCACCCTAACCTTAACGATAACCCTAACACTCACCCTCACCCTAACCCTCAGCCTAACCTTTAACCATGCACTAAAACTGAGTCTGAACCTAACCCTAACACTCACACTAACACTAACCCTCACCCTAATTCTAACCTTAGACCTCGTGTTAACTCTCACCCTAAGCCTAAACCTAACCCTAACACTAAGCCTCAACCTAAACGTAACCCTGATCCTCAACCTCACCCTAACCCTCACATACACCCTGACGCTCATACTAATCCGAACCCTCACCACACTCTAACCCTCACCCTAAAACTAACCCTAACCCTAACCCTCACCTTCACCCTCAACCTAACCCTAAACCTAACCCTAACACTCACCATAACCCTAAACCTTACCCTAAACCTAAACCTACACCTCACCCTCACCCTAACCATAACCCTAAAGCTCACCCTAATCCTAACCCTAACCCTAAACCTCAACCTAACCCTAAGCCTAAAACTAATCCTTACCCTAACTCTAACCCCAACACTCACCCTAACGTGAACCTTAACCCTTACCCTCACCCTCACCCTCAACCTAACACTAACCCTAACCCTAAACCTAACCCTAAGTCTAATCCTAACATTCACACTCACCATCACCTTCACCCTAAACCTCACCCTCAAACTCACCTTCACCCTAACCCTCAAACTAATCCTAACCCTCACACTAACCCTAACCCTCACCCTCACCCTCAACTTCACCCTAACCCTAAACCTAACCCTAATCTTAAACATAACCCTCACATTCACCCTAAAACTAACCCTCAACGTCACCGTCACCCTCACCCTCAACCTCACCCTCACCCTAACGTTCAACCTCACCCTAAATATCACCCTAACCCTAACCCTCACCCTAACCCTAACCTTAACGCTAACACTAACCCGAACCCTCACCCTAACCTTTATCCTCATACTAAACCTAACTCTAACCCTAACCCTAACCCTCTCCCTAACACTAACCTACCCCTCACTCCAACCCTCACCCTGACGCTAAAACTAACACTCACCCTCACCCTCACCCTAACCCTAACCCTAACGCTAAACCTCACCCTCACCCTCACCCTAACCCTAACCCTAACAATAACACTAACCGTAACCCTAACCCTAACCCTAACAATAACACTCACCCTAACCCTAACCCTAACACTCACCCTAACTCTAACCCTCACTATAAACCTTACCCAAACCCTAATCCTAACCCTAACCCTCACCCTCACCCTACACCTTATCCTCACACTAACAATAACCCTAAACATAATCCTAACCCTCACACTAACCCTAAACCTCACGCTAAGCCTAACCCTATCATAAACCCTAACCCTCTCCCTAACCCTAACCCTAACGCTACCCCTCACCCTAACAATAACATTAACCCTAAACCTCACCCTCACCCTAATCCTCACCGTCACCCTAAACCTCACTCGAAACCTAACCCTCACCCACACCCTAACCCTCATCCTCACTGAACCTGAACCTGAACCCGAAACCTCACCCTAACCCTCACCCTCAACCTAAACATCTCCCAAAATCTAACCCTAACCCTCAACCTAAACCTCACTCTCACTCTACCCCTCACCCTAAACCTAAACCTCCACCTCACCCTCACCCTCACCCTAACTCTAACCCTAACCCTAAACCTAAACCTAAACCTAACCCTCACCCTCACCCTCACCCTCACCCTAACTCTAACACTAACCCTAACCCTAACACTCACCCTAACCCTAAAACTCACCCTAAAACTAACGCTAAACCTAAACCTCACCCTCAATCTAACCCTAACCCTAAGCCTTATCCTCACACTAACCCTAAACCTAACCCTAACCCTCACACTAACCATAACCCTCACCATAACCTGAAACCTACAACTCACACTAACCCTCTCCCTAACCCTAACCCTAATCCTAACCTTCACCCTAACACTAACCCTAACCCTCACCCTCACCCAAACTCTCACCCTCACTGTCACCGTAACTCTCACCCTAAACATCACCCTAACCCTAACCCTCACCCTAAACCTAACCCTAACACTCACCCTAACCCTAAGCCTCAACCTAACCCTCACCCTCACACTAATCCTCACCATAATCCTAACCCTAACACTAACCTAACCAAAACCCTCTCCCTCACCATCATCCTCACGCTCATCCTCAACCTCTCCCTATCCCTCACCCTAACTTTTACCCTCAACCCTAAACCTAACACTCAGCCTAAGCCTCACCCTAAACATAACGCTAAACCTAACCCTCACCCTAACCTAAACCTCACCCCCAACCTTACCCTCACCATAACCCTAAACCTAACCCTAACCCTCACTCTCACCCTCAACTACACCCTAACCCTAAACCTAACCCTAATCTTAACCATAACCCTCACATTCATCCTAAACCTAACCCTCACCCTAACCCTACCCTACCCCTCACTTAACCCCTCACCCTAACCCTAACCCTAACACTTACCCTCACCCCCACCCTCGCCCTCAGCCTAACCCTAACTCTAACCCTAACACTCAACTTCATCCTCACCCTAACACTAACCCTAATGCTATCCCTCACCCTCACACTCACCCTAAACCTGACCCTACCCCTAACAATAACCCTAACCCTAACCCTAATGCTAACACTAACACTCTCCCTAAACCTTACCCTAACCCTAACCCTCACCCTCACCCAAACCCTCACCCTAAACTTTAACCTCACACTAACCCAAACTTATCCCTAACCCTAATCCTCACACTAAAACTAACCCTCACCCTAACCCAAAACCTAACCCTCACCCTAACTATCACCCTCAACCTAACACTAACGATATCCCTAACCCTCACCCTAACCCTAACACTAATCCTTACACTCACCCTCACCTTCACCCTCAGCCTAAACCTAACCATAACCCTAACTCTAACACTCACCCTCACCCTCAACCTAACCCTAACCCTAACGCTAACCCTCACCCTCACACTAACCCTAACCCTTATCCTAGCCCTAACAATAATCCTCACCCTAAACCTAACCCTGATCCTAACACTAACCTCACCCTCACCCTAACCCTAATGCTAAGCCTAACGCTTACCCTCAACCTAACACACACCCTAAAACTTTCCCTCAACCTAACACTAACCCTAATACTAACACTAACCCTCACACTAACCCTGACCCTCAACCGAACCCAAATCCTAAACCTCACCCTTAACATCACCCTAACCCTAACCCTTACCCTAACACTAACCCTCAACCTAAACATATCCCTAACTCTCACAGTCACCCTAAGCCTCACCATCACCTTAATCCTCAACCTAACTCTCAAACTCACCCACACGCTAATGCTCAACCTCACCCTAACCCTAACCCTCACACTCACCCTAACCCTCAACCTAAACCTTACCCTCAACCTGACCCTAAACCTAACCCTAACCCTAACCCTCACCCTAACACTAACCCTCACCCTAACCCTAAACCTAACCCTAACCCTCACCCTAACTCTAATCCTAACCCTCACCCTAACCCTAAACCTCACACTCTCCCTCACATTCAACCTAATCCTCACCTTAACAATAACACTAACTCATACCTAACCCAAACCCTCACCTTCACCCTCATTCTCACTCTAACCCTCACCCTCACCCTAGCCCTCACCTTAACCCTAACCCTAACCTTATTCCTAACCTTCACCCACACACTCACCGTCACTCTCAGCCTAAACCTAACCCTAACCCTAATCCTAACCCTAACCCTCAACCTCAACCTCACCCTAACCCTAACCCTAAACCTAAACTTCACCCTCACCCTCAACGTCACACTCACCCTTACCATAACCCTAACCCAAATTGTAAACCTTACGCTCACCCTAACCCTCACACTCACCCTAAACCTCACCCTCCCGGTAGCCCTCACGCTAAACCTAAACCTATCCCTAACCCTAACCCTAAGCCTCACTCTTACACTAACCCTAACCCTAAGCCTAACAATAAACCTAACCCTAAACCTAAAACTCACCCTAAACCTAACCCACACCCTCACTGTCACAGTCACCCTAAACCTGACCCTCAACCTCACTCTCACCCTAACCATCACACTAAACCTAACCCTCACCCTAATCCTAACCCTAACCCTCACCCTCACCCTCACAATCAGCCTAAACCTTAATCAAACCCTAATCCTAACCCTAACCCTCACACTCACCCTAACCCTAACCCTAACAATAACCGTCACCATCACCCTCATTCTCACCCTTACCCTAACCCTCAACCTCAACCTCACCCTCACTCTAACCCTCACCATCACCCTAAACTTCACCCTAACCCTAACCCTCACCCTAACTCCAAACTTAACCCTAATCTTAACCCTCACCTTAACCCTCACCCTAATCCTCACCCTAACCCTAACCCTACCCCTCACGCTAACCCTCATCCTAACCCTAACCCTAATCGTCATCCTAACATTAACCCTCAACCTCAGCCTCATCCTAACCCTAAGCCTAATCCTAATCCTAAACCTAACCCTCACCCGCTCACTCACCCTAACACTAACCAAAAACCTAATGCTAACCATCACCCTCACCTCAACCTAAACCTAATCGTAACCCTAAAAATAACTGAAACCCAACACCTAACACTAATCCTAACCCTAACCCTCACAATAACATTAAACCTAACACGATAATTCACCCTAACCCTAACCCTAACCCTCAACCTAACACTAAACCTCACCCTAACCCTACCCCTAAACCTCAACCTAAATTTCACCTTAACTCTAACCCTCACCCTAACCCGAAACCTAACCCTAACCCTAAACCTAACCCTCACCCTAACCCTCACTATAACCCTCACCCTAACCCTAACCCTACCCCTCACCCTAACGCTCATCCTAAACCTCACCCTCACTCTCACACTCACCCTCAGCCTCACACACACCCTAATCCTAATCTTAAACCTAACCTCACCCCCTCCCTTACCCTAATCTTAACCATAACCCTAATGCGAACCCTCACACTCAAACTCAACTTAACCCTAACCCTAACAATAACTGTAACCCTAACCCTAAACCTAATCCTAACACTAACCCTCACCTTCAGCCTCACCAAAACTCTAACCCTAATCCTAATCCTAAACCTAACACTCACCCTCAACCTATCCCTAAAACTAAACCTTACCCTAATCCTCAACCTAACACTATTGCTAACCCTAAACCTCACCCTCACCCTAAACCTCACTCTAACTCTAAAGCTCACTATAACCCTAACCTTAACCCTAACCCTAATCCTCACTCTAACCGTAACCCTCAACCACACCCTACCACTCCACATATCCCGAAACCTCACCCTCACGTGCACACTCACTCTAACCCTAACCCTAACCCTAACACTACACCTAACCCTGACCATCACCCTCACCCTCACCCTAACCCTAAACCTCACCCTCACCCTAAATATCACCCTAACCCTAACCCTATCCCTAACACTAACCCTAACACTAACACTCACCATAACCCTCACCCTAACCCTAACCCTCACCCATACACTAACCCTCACCCCCCACCCGAACCCTCTCCCACACCCGAACCATCAACTTTACTCTAACCCTCACCCTCAAAATAAACATCACCCTAAACCTAACCCTCACCGTAACCCCAACCCTATCACTCACCCTAACCCTAACCTCACCCTCAGTCTAACCCTCACCCTCACCCTAATCCTCACCCTAACCCAATCCCTTACCTAACCGAAACCCTCACCCCCACCCTCACCCTCATGCTAACACTAACCCTAATCCTAAGACTAACCCTAACCCTGACCCTCAACCTAACCATCACCCTAACACTTATCCTCACACTAACACAAACCCTATACATAACCATAACCCTCACACTAAACCTAACCCTCACCCTAACCCTAAACCTACCCCTCACCCTAACCCTCACCCTAACCCTAACCCTAACGCTAACCCTCACCCTAATCATAAACTGAACCCTCACCCTCACACTCACCCTAACCCTCACCGTCACCCTAAAACTCACATGAACCCTAACCCTCACCCACACCTAACCCTCTTCCTCAACCGAACCCAAAACCTCACCCGAACCCTCACCCTCACCCTAAACCTCACCCTCAACCTAAACATCAACCTAACCCTAACCCTCACTTTATCCCTCACCCTAAACCTCACCCTAACACTAACCCTCAACCTAACCGTCAACCTATCCCTAACGCTAACCCTAACCCTCACCCTCACCCTAACCCTCATCCTAGCACTTATCCTCACACTAAACCTAACCATAACCCTAACCCTAATCCTCACATTAACAGTAAACCTCACCCTAACCCAAAATCTACCCATCACCCAACACTTCACCCTCACCCTAACCAAAACCCTAACACTCACCCGAAAACTAACCCTAACCCGCACACTCACCCTAAAGTTCACCGTCACCCTAAACCTCACCCTAACCCTAACCCTCACCCACACACTAACCCTCACTCTCAACCGAACCCTAACCCTCACCCTAACCCTTACCTTCACCTTAAACATCACCCTAACCCTACCCCTAAATCTAACTCTAACCCCAATCCTCTCCCTAACAATAACCCTCAAACTAACACTCAACCTCAACTTAAACCTTACCCTAACAATAACCCTAACCCTTTCCTAACCAAAACCCTCACCCTCACCCTCACTCTCACCCTAAACCTCACCTTCAACCTAGCCCTCAACCTAACCCTAACCCTAAACCTAAACCTTACCCTCAACCTCACCCTCGACCTCAGCCTTACCCTAACCCTAACACAAACACTAACACTCACCCTCACGCTCACCCAAAACCAAAACCTAATCCTAACCCTAACACTCAACCTCACCCTAACCCTAACCCATCCTTTAACCTCACATGAACCCTAACTCTAACCCTAAACCTAACCTTCACAGTAAACCTAAACCTCAACTTAACCCTAAACCTCACCATCACCCTAACACTAACCCTAAACCTCACCCTCACCCTAACCCTCACCTTCACCCTAACCAAACCCTAACCCTAATCCCAACACACACCCTTACCCTCACCCTCACCTGAACCCTCATCCTCACCCAAACACTCACCTTCACCATAAACCTTACCCTAACCTTTATCCTCATACTAACCCTAACTCTAAGGCTAACCCTAAACCTCACACTAACCCCAACCTTTCCCTAAACCTAATCCTACCCCTCATCCTAACCACACCCTAAACATAAACCTAACCCTAACCCTCACCCTAACCCAAAACCTCACCCTCACCCTCACCCTCACCCTAACCCTCACCGCAACTTTAACCCTCACAATAAACCTAACACTAACCCACACCCTAACCCGAACGCTCACCCGAACCCTCATCCTCACCCTAACCCTAACACTCACTCTAACCCTAACCCTAACCCTAATTTTAACACTGAACCTCACCCTCACTCTCAGCCTAACTCTAATCCTAACCCTAACGCTCACCCTCACCGTAACTCTAACCATAACGCTAATCCAAATTCTAACCCTACTCTCACCCTCACCCTAACTCTAACCCTAACCCTAACCCTAACTTTCACCCTCACACTCACCCTAACCCTAACTGTCACCCTAAACCGCACCCAAAGCCTAACCCTCACCCTAACCCTAACACTAACCATAACCCTCAACCTCACACTAAACCTCACCCTATCCCTTAAACTCACCATAACCCTAACCCTAACCCTAACCACAATCCTCACCCTAACCCTAACTCTCACCCACAACCTAAAACTCAACCTCAACTTAAACATCACCCTAACCCTAACACTCACCCTAACCCTAACCCTCAATGTAACCGTCACCCTAACCCTAAAGCTAACCCTAACCCTAACCCTCACCATCCCCCTAACACTCAGCTGAAACCTAACCCTCACACACATTCTAACCCTCACACTCAACCGAACCCTCAAACTCACCCTAACCCTAACCCTAACACTGACCCTAACCCTAACCCTAACCCTAACCCTAACACTCACCCTAACCCTAACCCTAACCCTCACCCTCACCCTAACACTCACTGTCACCCTAACACTATTCCGTAAACTAATTCTCACCCACACCCTGACCTTCACCCTCTCCCGAACACTCACACTCACCCAATCCCTCACTTTTACCCTAACACTCTTCCTCACCCTAAACATCACCCTAACCTTAACCCTCAACCTAACCCCAACCCTAACACTCACCCTAAACCTAACCCTCAACCTAACCCTCACCCTCACCTTAATCCTCAATCTAACCCTAAGCCTAACACATAACTTATCAAAATCCTCACCCTCATCCTCACCCTAACCCTAACCCTCACCCTAGCCCGCAACCTAACCCTAACCCTAACCCTCAGCCTCATCTTCAACCTAACCCTAACCCTAACAATCATACTCACCTTCAACCTAACACTAACCCTAAACCTCATCCTAACCCTAATGATAACCCTATCACTAACCAGAACCCTAAACCTCACACTCACCCTAAGTCTAAACGTAAACCTAAACCTCACACTAACCCTCACCCTAACCCTAACGTTATCCCCAGCACTCACCCTCACCCTCACCCTCCCCCTAACCCTCACCCTCAACCTAATCCTATCCCTAACCCACACCCTAACCTTCACAATACCCCTAAATCTAACCCAAACACTAACCCTCAATTTAACCCTCACCCTCAACCTAACGCTAACCTAACCCTTACCCTCACCCTAACTCTCACTCTAACCCTTACCCTCACCCTAACAATCATGGTGACCCTTACCTCAACCTAACCCTAACCCTAACCCTAACCTTCAACTTAATCCTTACCCTCTCCCTAACCATAACCCTACCCCTCACCCTAAACCTCACCGTAAACTTAACCTTAACCCTAATTCTCACCCTAAATCTAACCCTAAGCCTCACAGTCACCCTAACCCTCACCGACACCCTAACCCTCACCCTAACCCTAACCCTCATCCACACCCTAAAGCTCAAACTCACCCGAACTCTAACGCTCACCCTAACTCTCACCCTCACCAAAACTGGAACCATAACACTCCCTCTAACCCTAACCCTCACACTAAACCTCACCCTGAACCTAATCCTCACCCTGACAATAACCATAACCCTTAAGTAACAGAAACCCTCACCCTCAACCTCACCCTCAACCTCAACCTCACCCTAGCCTGCAGTCTAATCCTAACCCTATTCCTAAACCTACACCTCACCCCCACCCTCACCCTAACCCTAATGCTAACCCTACCCTCCCCCTCACCCTAAGCCTCACCCTCACCCTAACTCTAAACATAAACCTAACCCTCACACTAACCCTCACCCTAAACCTAACGTTATCTCTAACCCTCATCCTCACCCTCACCCTCACCCTCACTCTAACCCTCACCCTCAACCTAACCCTAGCAATACCCCTCTCACTAACCTTCATCCTAACCCTCACACCACCCTAGACCTCACCCTAACCTTAACCCCCACCCTAACCCTAACACTAACCCTCACCCTCACCCTAAACATAACCCTAACCCTAACCCTCACCATAACCCTCACCATAACCCTAACTCTAACACTAACCCTCACTCTAACCCTCATCCTAACCCTAATCCTCAACCTAACCGTCACCCTCACCCTAATACTCACCAAAACCTTAACCCTCACCCTTGCCAAAATGAAACCCTCACACTCAGCCTCACCCTAACCCTCACCCTCACCCTAGACCTCACCCTAACCTTCATCCTCAACCTATCATTAACCTTCAACCGAACCCTATTACTAACCCTCACTCTCTCGTTAACCCTAACCCGAACCCTAACCATCACCCTAACACTAACCCTAACCCTCACCCTAATGCTAACCCTCACCTTAATGCTCACCCTAACCCTAATGCTAACTTTAAACCTCACTCTCACCATAACCGTCACCCTAACACTTATCCTCACACTAAACCTAACCCTAACCCTCACACTAACACTAATCCTCACCCTATCCCGAACTGTTACCCTAAACCACACCCTAACCCTCACTCTCACACTAACCCTAATGCTAACCCTACCACTCAACTTCACCCTAACCCTTACTCTCACCTTCAACCTAAGCTTAACCCTAACCCAAACCCTCACCCTAACCATAACCCTAAATCTATCCCTAAAGTGAACCCTAACCCTCGCCCTCACCCTAACTCAAAATCTAAACCTAACCCTCACGCTAACCCTCACCCTAACCCTAAAGTTATCCCTAACCCTCACTCTCTCACCCTCACCCTCTCCCTAATGCTCACCCTCAACCTAGCCCTCATTTAACCCTAACCCTAAACCTAAACTTCCCACTCCCCCTCCCCCTCACCTTCAGCCTAACCCTAACCCTAATCCTAAAAATTCACCTCACCCCCACAATCACCCTAACCCTAAACCTATCCCTAACCCTCACCCGAACCCTCACCCTAAACCTAATCCTCAACCTAACCCCCATCTTCACCCTAATCCTAACCATAACCTTAACCCTAACCCTTACATAACCGAAACTCTCACGCTCACCCTCCCCATAACCCTCTCCCTAACAATTATCCTCACACTAAATCTAACCCTAACCCTCAAACTAACCCTAATCCTCACCCTATACCAAACCCAAATCCTAACCCTCACCCTAACCCTCATTCTCACCCTAAGCCTAATGCTAAACCTAACACTCAAACTCACCATAAGCCTCACCCTATCCCTTATCATCAGCCTAACTCTAAACCTAACCCTCCCCCTAACGCTAACTCTAAACCTCATCCTCACCCTAACCCTAAAGCTAACCCTAACATTTACACTAAACCTCACCCTAACCCTTACGTGAAACCAAAACCTCAACCTCACCCTAAACCTCACCCTAATACATACCCTCACCATAAACCTAACCCTAAACCGAATCCTCACCTTAAACCTAACCCTCACCCACAACCTAAAATTCACCCTCATCTGAATCCTTACCCTAACCCTAACACTCACCTTACTCTAAACAAAATCCTAAACCTAAACCTCAACATCACCTTCACCGGCACACTAACGCTAACCCTAACCCTCACCCTAACCCTCACCCTCACGCTAAACAGTAACCTAACCCTAACTCTCACCCTAAGCCTAAACCTAACCCTCTCCATAAACCTAACCCTCACCCTAACCCTCACCCTAACCCTAACGAGAACCCTAACCCTCAACCTCACCCTACCCCTCACCCTCAACTTTAACCTCACATTAAACCCAATTCTAACACACACCGTCACCCTCACCCATACCCTCACCCTCACTGTAGCCCTCACCTTAAAGTGAACTCTCACCCTAAACTTAACCCTCACCCTAACCCTCACCCTAACCCTTACCATCACCCCAACCCTAAACCTAAGCCTCCCCTATCCCTAACTCTAAACCTCACCCTCAGCCTAACCCTAAACCTAACCCTAACCCTCACACTAACCCTCACCCTAACCCTAACGCTAACCCAAAACCACAACCTCACCCTAAACCTAACCCTAATACTTACCCTCACCATAACCCTAAACCTAACCCTAATCCTCACCCTAAACCTAACCCTCACCCACAACCTAAAATTCAACCTCAACCGAAACCTTACCCACACCCTAACACTCACCTTACCCTAAACCTAATCCTAAACCTAAACCTCAACATCACCCTCACCTGAACCCTAACCCTAAACCTAACCCTAACCCTCACTCTCATCCGCACCGTAACCCTGAACTCACCCTAAATATCACCCTAACCCTAAACCTCAACCTAACCATCACCCTCACGCTAAACAGTACCCTAACCCTCTCACCCTAACCCTAAACCTAACCCTCACACTAAACCTAACCCTTACCCTAAGCCTCACCCTAACCCTAACGACAACCCTGACACTCACCCTCACCCTAACACTCACCCTAAACTTTAACCTCACACTAACCCTAACTCTAACCCAAACCCTCACCCTAACCTTAACACTACCCCTCAACCTAACCCTCACCCAAACCCTAACTCTAAACCTAACCCTCACCCTAAAACTTACCCTCACCCTAGTCCTCAACCTAACCCTAACCCTCAACATAACCCTAACCCTAACCCTCACCCTCACCTTCAACCTAAACCTAACCCTAACCCTAAACTTCACCTTAACCTTCACCCTAGCCCTAACCCTGAGCCACACCCTAAACCTCACTGTCACCCTTGCACTCACCTTTACCCTCACCATCACCAGAAACCTAACACTCAGCCTCATCCTAAACTTCAACCTAACCATAACCCTCACTCTAACCCTAACCCTAACCCTAACCCTCACCCTAAATTAACCCTCAACCTCAGCCTCACCCTCACCATAGCCCTCACCATAACTCTAAACATAAACCTAACCCTAAACATCACCCTCCTTCTCTGCCTCCCCCTCAGCCTAAACAAAATCCTAATCCTAAACCTACCCCTCACTCCCAACATCACCCTAAACCTAACACTAATCCTAACGTCAACCCTCAACCTAACCCTCACCCTAACCCTAACCCTAACCCTAACAATAACCGTACCCTAAACCTAACCTTAATCCTAACCCTAACCCTTACCCTAACCATAACCTAACTCTAAAACTCACTGTAACCTTTATCCTAACTTTAACTCTCACCCTAACACTAACCCTCACTCTAACCCTCACCCTAACCCTCACACTAAACCTAACCCTAACCCTATCAACCTAAACATAACCCTAATGCTCACCCTCAACCTAACCTTCACCCTAAACCTAACACTCACATTAACCCTCACCCTAACCCTAACGCTAACCCCAAACCTAAGGCTAACCCTAAAATTCACCCTCAACCTAACCCTCACCCTAACCCTTATCCTCACACTAACCCTAATCCTAACCCTAACCCTAACCCTCACACTAACCCTAACCCGACCCCTCACACTAAACCTAACCCTAAAACTAAACCTAATCCTAGCCCTCAACCTAAATCTAACCCTAACCCTAAACCTAATCCTCACCCGAACCCTCACCCTCACCCTTACCTTAAACTTCAACCTCATGCTAAACATCACTCTAACACTAACCCTCACCCTAACCCTAACCCTCAGCCACACCTTTAACCTAATCCTCAACCTAACCCTCACCCTCACCCTAATCTTCACCATAACTATAACCCTAAAACTTACCTAACAGAAACACTCACCCTCACACTCACCTTAACCCTCACGCTAACCCTAGCCCTCACCTTAACCTTAACCCTCACCCTAACACTAATACTAACCCTCACCCTAACCCTAAACATGACCTAACCCTAACCCTCATACTAACCCTCACCCTAACCTTAAACCTAAGCCTAACCCTCCCCCTCAATCTAAACCTCACCCTAACCCAAACCTCACCCTAACCCTAATGCTAACCTTAAACCTAACGCTAAACCTAACCATCACCCTCAACCTAACACTCACCCTAACCATTATCCTCACACTAACCCTAAACCCAACCCTAACCCTAACCCTCACACTAACCTTAACCATCACCCTAACCCTAACCCTACCCCTCACACTAACCCTCATCCTAACCCTCACCCTAACCCTAACCCTCAAGCTAACCCTCACTCTCACCCTAATCCTCACCATAACCCTAACCCTAACCCTTACATAACCGAAACCTTCACCCACACCCTAACCCTAACGCTCACCCTCACCCTGACCCGAAACCTAACCCTAACCCTCACCCTCACTCTCTCCCTAACCCTAACACTAACATTAACCCTAAAACTAACCGTCAACTTCACCCTCACCCTAACACTCAACCTCACCATAAACACACTTTAATCCTAACCCTCACCTAACCATCACCCTCAACTTAAACCTCACCCTAACCCTAACCCTAACCCTCACCCTCAACCTAACCCTCAACTGCACCCTAACCATCACCCTAACCCAAACCCTAACCCTAACCCTCACCCTTACCCTAACCCTCAACCTAACCCTCACCCTCACACTAATCCTCACCATAGCCCTAACCCTAAACCTTACCTAACCGAAACCCTCACCCTCACCCTCAACATAACCCTCACTATCACCCTAGGCTAAACACTAAACTTAACCCTCACCCTAACCCTAACACTAACCCTCACCCTCACCCTAACCCTACCCCTAACCCTAACCCTCACACTAACCCTCACCCTAACCCTAACCAAAACCCTAACCCTAACCCTCACCCTAACCCTCACCATAACACTAACAGGCAACCTAAACCTCAGAATCACGCTAATCCTCACCATAACCCTAACCCTAACTTTTACCTACCTAACTGAAACCCTCAAACTCACCCTCACCCTAACCCTCACTGTCACCCGAGCCGATAACCTAACGTTTACCCTCACCCTAACCTTCACCCTCACCCTAATGCTAACAGTAACGCTCACCCTCACCCTTACCCGAACTCTAAGCCTCGATCTCACCCTCACTCTCACCCTAACCCTAAACCTAACCCTAACCCTAAACCTAGCCCTCAACCTCACCCTCAGCCTAACACTCACCCTCACAATAAACACACACTAACCCTAGCAATCACCCTAACTCTCACCCTCAATCTAACCCTAATGATAAACCTAACCCTCAACCTCACCCTAACCCTCACCCTAACTCTTACATTCACCCTAACCCTAAACCTAACCCTCACCCTCACCTTCACACTAACACTCACCCTCACCATAAATATCACATTAAACCTAATCCTCAACCTAACCATAACCCTAACCCTCACCCTTACACTAACCCTTACGCTAAGGCTCACCTTAACACTAAGTCTAACCCTAACCCTCACCCTCACCCTAATCCCCACCCTAACCTTAACACTTAAATAACCGAAACCCTCCCACTCACCCAAACACTAGCCCTCACCATAACACCAATGCTAACCTTATAACTCACCCTCAGCCTCACCATCACCCTCTCACTCAGCCTAACCCTAACCCTAAACCTAATCCTAACCCAAACTCTCAACTTCACCCTCACACTAACTGTAACCCTAACTCTAAACCTAACCCTCACCCTAATCCTAAACCTATCCCTAACCCTAACCTTCACCCTAACCCTAAAACTTACCCTAACCCTAAACCTAACCGTAACACTCACCCTAAACCAAACCCTAAACATCACCCTAACCATAAACCTTAAATTAACACTAACCCTCATCATCACCCTAATCCTAAACCTAACCCTAACCCTAATCTTCATCCTTACCTTACCCTCAGCCTAACCCTTACCCTCACACTAACGCTAACCCTAACCCTAACCTTAATCCTCACCCTAACCCTCACTGTATCCCTAATCCTCATCCTAAGCCTAATCCTCACCCACACCCTAACCCTCACCCTAAGCCTAACCCTAACCCTAACCCTAATCTTAAACCAAACCGTCACCCTCAACTTAAACCTCACCCTAACCCTAACCCTAACGCTCACCCTCACCCTAACCCTCACCATTGGCCTAACACTCACCCGAACCCAAACCCTCACCCACAACCTAACCCTCACCATCTCGCGAACCCTCAACCTCACCAAAACCTCAGCCTCACCCTAACCTTCACCCTCACTCTAAACATAACTCTAACCCTAACCCTAACCCTAACCCTCAAAATAACCCTCAACACTGTAGGGAGCCTAGGCGAGACTCCGCCCACTTGGTGCTTGGCGGGACGCCTGGGCTGTGCGCGTGCACGATCCAGGTAGAGTTCCCAGACAATCCCATGACACCTGGTGACGGTGAAAGGCAGGCGACCAACAATAGAAAGACCCGCGTTCCGATTCTCATATATAAGCGGCTGTGTTTCGGGTGCACGCTCTCTCGCGCCCAAGCTCTCCTACAACTAAAAGGCTCTCCAATAAAGCGTGATCTGAGAAGACTCCTGGTGTGGTGGTCGTTTTTCCTCGCTGGTCGAGTAGACGGTCACTACACAACCTCACCCTTATCCTCACCCTAACCCTAACCCTAACCCATACCTACCTGAAAACCTCAACCTCAACCTCAGCCTCAACTTAACCCTCACCCTCACCATAGCCTTCATGCTAACCCTAAACATCACTCTAATCCTAACCCTAACCCTAATCCTCAAACTAACCCTTACCCTAACCCTAACCTTAACCCTAACCCTAAACCTAACCCTAATTCTAACCCTAATACTCACACTCACCTTAACATCACCCTAAATCTAAATCTCACCCTAAACCTTACCCCCTAACCCTAACACTCACACTAAACCTAACCCTCACCCTAACCATAAACCATGCCTCAGCCTAAACCTCAACCTAACCCTAACCCTAACCGTAACCCTCACCTTATCCCTAACCCTAACCCTCACCCTATCCCTCACCTTAACACTTACCCAAACACTAATCTTCACCCTATCACTAATCCTAATGCTAATCCTAACCCTAACCCTCACCCTACCCTAAACCTTACCCTAACCCTTACCCTCGCCCTAAGGCTAACCATAACCCTGACCCTCAGCCTAATTCTAACCCTCACCCTCATCCTAACCCTACCCCTCAACCTAACCCTCAGCCTAACCCTAACCTAACCCTCACCCTAATCCTCACCCTAACCCTAACACTTACCTAACTGAAACCCTCACCCTCAGCCTCACCCTAGCCCTCACCCTAACCCTAAACCTAACCCTACCCTTCAACCTCACTCTCACCCTCACCCTCAGTCTAACAGTAAACTTAACCATAAACCTAATCCTCACCATCACCCTCACCCTCACCCTAAAGCTAACAATCACCCTAGCCCTAACCCTCACCCTAACCCTAACACTGAACTTAACCCTAACCCTCACCATCATCCTAATCCTAAACCTAACCCTAACCCTAATCTTCATCCTCACCTTACCCTCATCCTAACCCTTACCCTCACACTAACGCCAACCCTAACCCTAACCTTAACCCTCACCCTAACTCTCACTGTATCCCTAACCCTCATCCTAAGCCTAACCCTCACCCTAACCCTCACCATTACCCTAACACTCACCCAAACCCAAACCCTCACCCACACCCTAACCCTCACCCTCTCCCGGACCCTCAACCTCACCAAACCTCACCCTCACCCTAACCTTCACCATCACTCTAAACATAACTCTTACCCTAAACCTCACCCTAACCCTAACCCTCAAAATAACCCTCAACCTCACCCTAATCCTCACCCTAACCCTAACCCTAACCCATACCTAACTGAAAACCTCAACCTCAACCTCAGCCTTAACTTAACCCTCACCCTCACCATAGCCTTCATGCTAACCCTACCCATCACTCTAATCCTAACCCTAACCCTAATCCTCACCCTAACCCTTACCCTAACCCTAACCTTAACCCTAACCCTAAACCTAACCCTAATGCTAACCCTAATCCTCACCCTCACCCTAACCATCACACTAAACTTAAACCTCACCCTAAACCTTACCCTAACCCTAACACTCACACTAAACCTAACTAGCACCCTAACCCTAAACCACCCCTCAGCCTAAACTTCAACCAAAACCTAAACCTAACCGTAACCCTCACCTTATCCCTAACCCTAACCCTCCCTCTATCCCTCACCTTAACACTTATCCAAACACTAATCTCACCCTATCACTAATCTTAATGCTAACCAAAACCCTAACCCTCATCCTACCCTAACCCTCACCATAAACCTTACCCTCGCCCTAAGGCTAACCATAACCCTGACCCTCAGCCTAATTCTAACCCTCACCCTCATCCTACCCCTACCCCTCACCCTACCCCTCAGCCTAACCCTAACCTAACCCTCACCCTAATCCTCACCCTAACCCTAACACTTACCTAACTGAAACCCTCACCCTCAGCCTCACCCTAGCCCTCACCCTAACCCTAAACCTAACCCTACCCTTCAACCTCACTCTCACCCTCACCTTCAGTCAAACAGTAAACTTAACCATAAACCTAATCCTCACCATCACCCTCACCCTCACCCTAAAGCTAACAATCACCCTAGCCCTAACCCTCACCCTAACCCTAACACTGAACTTAACCCTAACTCACACCATCACCCTAATACTAAACCTAACCCTAACCCTAATCTTCATCCTCACCTTACCCTCATCCTAACCCTTACCCTAACACTAACGCTAACCCTAACCCTAACCTTAACCCTCACCCTAACCCTCACTGTATCCCTAACCCTCATCCTAAGCCTAATCCTCACCCACACCCTAACCCTCACCCTAAGCCTAACCCTAACCCTAACCCTAATCGTAAACCTAACCGTCACCCTCAAATTAAAACTCACCCTAAACCTAACCCTAACCCTCACCCTCACCCTAACCCTCACCATTACCCTAACACTCACCCGAACCCAAACCCTCACCCACACCCTAACGCTCACCCTTGCCCGAACACTCAACCTCACCCTAAAACCTCACCCTCACCCTAAACTTCACCCTCACTCTAAACATAACTCTTACCTAACCCTCACCCTAACCCTAACCATCACCCTAATATTCACCCTCACCCTAGACCTTACCCTGACCCTAACACTCACACTAAAGCTAACCCTCACCCTAACCCTAAACCTACCCCTAATCCTAAACCTCACCCTAACCATAACCCTAAACCTAACCTTCAACCTACACGTCACCTTAACCCTTACCCAAACCCTAGTACTCAAACTATCACTAATCCTAACCCTAACCCTAAAACTAACCCTCACCCTCACCCTAATGCTCACCCTAACACTTAGCCTCACCCTAATGCTAACCCTAATCCTAACCCTCAGCCTAAACCTAACCCTCACCCTCACCATAAGCATAACCTTAACACTAAACATAATCCTAAAACTAACACTCATGGTCACCCTAATCCTCACCCTAACCCTAACTGAAACCCTCACCCTCAGCCTCACCCTAGCCCTCACCCTAACCCTAAACCTAACCCTACCCTTTAGCCTCACCCTCACCCTCAGTATAACAGTAAACTTAACCATAAACCTAACCCTCACCATCACCCTCACCCTCAACCTAAACCTAACACTAACCCTAAACCTAACCCTCACCCTAACCCTAACTCTGAACTTAACCCTAACCCTCACCATCACCCTAATCCTAACCCTAACCCTAACCCTAATCCTCACCCTCACCTTACCCTCATCGTAACCCTTACCCTCACACTAACGCTAACCCTAAACCTAACCTTCACCTTCACCCTAACCCTCACCATTACCCTAACAATCACCCGAACCCAAACCCTCACCCACACCCTAACCCTCACCCTCTCCCGGACCCTCAACCTCACCTGAAAACCTCACCCTAATCCTAACCTTCACCCTCAATCTAAACATAACTCTAACCCTAACCCTCACCCTAACCCTAACCCTCAAAATAACCCTCAACCTCACCCTTATCCTCACCCTAACCCTAACCCTAACCCATACCTACCTGAAAACCTCAACCTCAACCTCAGCCTCAACTTAACCCTCACCCTAACCATAGCCTTCATGCTAACCCTAAACATCACTCTAATCCTAACCCTAACCCTAATCCTCACTCTAACCCTTACCCTAACCCTAAACTTAACCCTAACCCTAAACCTAACCCTAATGCTAACCCTAATCCTCACCCTCACCCTAACCATCACCCTAAACCTAAACCTCACCCTAAACCTTACCCTAACCCTAACACTCACACTAAACCTAACTATCACCTTAACCCTAAACCACCCCTCAGCCTAAACTTCAACCAAAACCTAACCCTAACCGTAACCCTCACCTTATCCCTAACCCGAACCCTCACCCTATTCCTCATCTTCACATTTATCCCAACACTAATCTCACCCTATCACTAATCCTAATGCTAACCCTAACCCTAACCCACATCCTAACCTAACCCTCACCCTAACCCTTACCCTTGCCCTAATGCTAACCATAACCCTGATCCTCAGCCTAATCCTAACCCTCACCCTCATCCTAACCCTACCCCTCACCTTAACCCTCAGCCTAACCCTAACCTAACCCTCACCCTAATCCTCACCCTAACCCTAACACTTACCTAATGGAAACCCTCAACCTAACCTTAACCCTAACCCTAAACCTAACCCTTACCCTCACCCTCACCCTCACCCTCACCATCACCCTCAGTCTAACCCTAAACTTAACCCTAAATATATCCCTCACCATCACCCTCACCCTCACCCTAAAAGTAAACCTAACGCTAACCTTAACCCTCAACCTAACCCTAACCCTGGCCCTAACCTTAATATTCACCCTCACCCTAATCCTAAACCTAACCCTAACCCTAATCCTCACCCTCACCTTACCCTCATCCTAACCCTTACCCTCACACTAACGCTAACCTAACCCTAAACTTCACCCTCACCCTAACCCTCACCATATCCCTAACCCTCATCCTAAGCCTAACACTCAACCACACCCTAACCCTCAACCTAAGACTAACCGTAACCCTAACCCTAATCCTAATCCTAACCCTGACCCTGACCCTAAATCTCACCCCAACCCTAACCCTAAGCCAAACCATATCCCTAAACCTAAACCTCACCCTTACCCTCACCCTCACCCTAACCCTAATGCTTAACCCTAACCCTCACCAGCACCCTAACCCTCACCACAACCCTTACCCTCTCCCTAACCCTAACCCTAACCCTAACCCTCACAGTCACCCTAACCCTCACCCTAACCCTAATTCTAACACTAAGCTTCACCCTCACCCTAATCCTCACCCTAACCTTAACACTTACCTAACCGAAACCCTCACCAACACCCATACTCTAGCCCTCACCCTAACCCCAATCCTAACCTTAAAATTCACCCTCAGCCACACCATCACTCTCTCCCTCAGCCTAACCCTAACCCTAAACCTAATCCTAACCCTAACTCTCAACCTCAGCCTCACACTAACCGTAAACCTAACCCTAAACCTAACCCTCATCCTTACCCACACCGTCACCCAAACCCCAACACTAACCCTCACCCTAATCCTCACCCACACCCTAACCCTAAAATTAACCCTCACCCTCACCCTCACCCTAACCCTCACCATAACCCTAACCCTATCCCTAACCCTAACCCTCAACCTAAACCTAACCCTTACCCTAACCCTAAACCTAACCCTAACACTCACCCTAAACCAAACCCTAACCCTCACCCTAACCCTAAACCTTACCCTAACCCTAATCCTAACCCTAACCATCACCCTAACCCTAACCCTAACCCTCACCCTCACACTCAGCCTATCCCTAACCCTTACCCTAACCCTCACCCTAACCCTAAAACTTACCCTAACACTAACCCTAACTCTGACCCTCACCCTAACACTAACCCTAACCCAACCATCACCTTCACCCTAACCCTATCGCTAATCCCAATCCTAACCCTAACCCTAGTCCTAATGTTACACCTAACCCTCACCCTCACCCTAACCATCACCCTAATCCTCACCCTCACCCTAGACCTTACCCTGACCCTAACACTCACACTAAAGCTAACCCTCACCCTAACCCTAAACCTACCCCTAATCCTAAACCTCACCCTAACTGTAACCCTAAACCTAACCTTCACCCTTCACGTCACCTTAACCTTACCCAAACCCTAGTACTCAACCTATCACTAATCCTAACCCTAACCCTAAAACTAACCCTCACCCTCACCCTAACCCTCAACCTAACACTTAGCCTCACCCTAATGCTAACCCTAATCCTAACCCTCAGCATAAACCTAACCCTCACCCTCACCATAAGCATAACCTTAACACTAAACGTAATCCTAAAGTTAACACTCACGGTCACCCTAATCCTCACCTTAACCCTAACTGAGACCCTCACCCTCAGCCTCACCCTAGCCCTCACCCTAACCCTAAACCTAACCCTACCATTCAACCTCACCCTCACCCTCAGTATAACAGTAAACTTAACCATAAACCTAACCCTCACCATCACCCTCACCCTCAACCTAAACCTAACACTAACCCTAAACCTAACCCTCACCCTAACCCTAACTCTGAACTTAATCCTAACCCTCACCATCACCCTAATCCTAAACCTAACCCTAACCCTAATCCTCACCCTACCCTCATTGTAACCCTTACCCTCACACTAAAGCTAACCCAAAACCTAACCTTCACCTTCACCCTAACCCTCACCATTACCCTAACATTCACCCGAACCCGAACCCTCACCCACACCCTAACCCTCACCCTCTCCCGGACCCTCAACCTCACCCGAAAACCTCACCCTAATCCTAACCTACACCCTCACTATAAACATAACTCTAACCCTAATCCTCACCCTAACCCTAACCATCAAAATAACCCTCAACCTCACCCTTATCCTCACCCTAACCCTAACCCTAACCCATACCTACCTGAAAACCTCAACCTCAGCCTCAACTTAACCCTCACCCTCACCATAGACTTCATGATAACCCTAAACATCACTCTAATCCTAACCCTAACCCTAATCCTCACTCTAACCCTTACCCTAACACTAATCTTAACCCTAAACCTAACCCTAATGCTAACCCTAATCCTCACCCTCACCCTAAACATCACCCTAAACCTAAACCTCACCCTAAACCTTACCCGAACCCTAACACTCACACTAAACCTAACCATCACCCTAACCCTAAAACACCCCTCAGCCTAAACCTCAACCTAACCGTAACCGTAACCCTCACCTTATCCCTAACTCTAACCCTCACCCTATCCCTCACCTTAACACTTATCCAAACACTAATCTCACCCTATCACTAATCCTAATGCTAACCATAACCCTAACCCTCATCCTAGCCTATCTCTCACCCTAACCTTTACCCTCGCCCTAATGCTAACCATAACCCTGACCCTCAGCCTAATCCTAACCCTCACCCTCATCCTAACCCTAACCTAACCCTCACCCTAATCCTCACCCTAACCCTAACACTTACCTAACAGAAACCCTCACCCTCAGCCTCACCCTAGCCCTCACCCTAAACCTACCCCTCACCCTCACCCTCACCCTCACCCTCAGTCTAACTCTAAACTTAACGCTAAACCTAACCCTCACCATCACCCTCAACCTCACCCTAAACCTAAAACTAACCTTAACCATAACCGTCACCCTAACCCTAACCCTGACCCTAATCTTAACCTTCACCCTCACCCTAATCCTAAACCTAACCCTAACCCTAATCCTCACCCTCACCTTACCCTCATCCTAAACCTCACCCTCACACTAACGCTAACCCTAATCCTAAACTTCCCCCTCACCCTAACGCTCACCATATCCTTAACCCTCATCCTAAGCCTAACACTCAACCACACCCTAACCCTCAACCTAAGCCTCACCCTAACCCTAACCCTTATCCTAATCCTAACCCTGACCCTCACCTTAAATCTCACCCCAACCCTAACCCTAACCCTAACCCTAACCCTAACACTCACCGTCACCCAAACACTCCCCCAAACCTGAAACCTCACCCACACCCTAACCCTCACAATCTCCCCAACCCTCAACCTCACCCTCAACCTCACCCTCAACCTAAAGCTCACCATCACTCTAAACATAACCCTCACCCTAACCCTCACCCTAACCCTAACCCTAACCCTCATCCTAACCCTAACCCTCAAAATAACCCTCAACCTCACCCTAATCCTCTCCCTAGCCCTAACCCTTACCTAAGTGAATATCTCACCCTCACCCACAACCTCAACCTAACCCTTACCCTCACCATAGCCTTCACGCTAACCCTAAACATCACTCTAACCCGAACCCGAACCCGAACCCTCACCCTTACCCTAAACCAAAGACTAACCCTAACACACACCCTAAACCTAACCCTAACCCTAATGCTAACCCTAATCCTCACCCTCACCCTAACCATCACCCTAACCCTTACCCTCAACCTAAACCTTACCCTAACCCTAACACTCACACTAAACCTAACTTTCACCCTAACCCTAAACCTAACAGTCAGTCTAAACTTCAACCTAACCCTAAACCTAACCCTAATCCTTACCTTATCCCTAACCCGAAACCTAACCCTCACCCTAACCCTCACCTTAACACTTACCCAAACTCTAATCCTCACACTATCTCTAATCCTAACACTAAACCTCAACCTCACACTAACCCTCATCCTAACCCTTACCCTCACCATGATGCTAATCCTAACCCTAACCCTCACCGTAATCCTAAACCTCACCATTACCCTAAGCCTAACCCTAAAACCATTTCTAAATCTAACCCTCTCAGTCACAATAACCCTAACCCTAACCCTAACCCTCACCCTCACCCTAACCCTAACCCTGACCCTCACCCGACACCTCACACTAACCCTCACTCTATCCGTAACGCTAACCCTAACCCTCACCATCACACTAACCGTCACCCTAACCCTTATATCACACTGAACCAAACCCTATTCCTAAATCTAACCCTCATACTAACCGTAACGCTCACCCTAACCCTAACAATACCCCTCAACCTAACCCTCACTCTAACACTCACTCTAACGCTCACCCTAATCCTAACACTGAACGTCACCCGAACCCGAATCCTAAACCTCACCGTAAAACTCACCCTCACCTTAAACATCACACTAACCCTAACACTCACCCTTACTCTAACCCTAAGCCTCACCCTAACCATAATCCTAACCATAACTCTCACCCTGACTCTCACCCTCAACCTAAACCTCACCCTCACACTTACACTCACCCTTACCCTAATCATCACCCTAACCCTAACCCTCACTCTAACCCTAACCCTCACCCTAACCATTATCCTCACACTAACCCTAACACTCACACTAACCCTAACCCTCACCCTATCCCTAAACCTAACCCTATCCCTCAACCTAACCCTCAGCCTCACCCTAAAACTAATGATAACCCTAACCCTCACCCTCACCCTAAACCTCACCATAACTCTTACCCTCATCCTAACCCTAAGCCTCATCCTCAAACTAAACCTCACCCTAACCCTTACTCTCACCCTAACCTGCACTCTAAGCCTAACCCTAACCCTCACCCTTACCCTCACCCTAACCCTAACCGTAATCCTAACCCTCACCGTAACCCTAACCTCACACTCACCCTCATTCTCAACATCAGCCTAAGCCTAACCCTACCCCTAAGCATAATCCTAAACCTAACCCTGGACCTCACCCTCACCCTAAACCTAACTCTATCCCTAAGACTCACCCTAAATCTAACCCTCACTCTAACCCTAACTCTAACCCTCAGCCTCACCCTAACCCTAATCCTAACCAAAATCCTCACCCTATCCCTAACCCTAACACTAACCCTCACCCTAACACTCACCTTAACACTTACCCAAACCCTAACCCTCAGCCTATCCCTAACCCTAACTCTATCCTTCACCCTAACCCTCACGCTCACCTTAACATTAATGATAACCCTAACCCTCACCCTAACCATAACCCTTACCCTCATCCTAACCCTAAGCCTCACCTTCAATCTAAACCTCACCCTAACCCTTACACTCACCCTAACCCTAACCCTAACCCTCACCCTAAGACTAACCTTACCCTCACCCTCAGCCTCAGCCTCATTCTAAGCATAACCCTAACCTTAACCATAATCCTAACTCTAACCCTCACCCTAAGCCTCACCCTAACTCTAACCCTAAACAACAACCTCACCCTCACCCTAACCTTAACCCTATCCCTAACACTCACCCTAAATCTAACCCTCACAATAACCCTAACTCTAAACCTCACCCTAACCCTCATCCTAACCCTAACGCTATCCCTAACCCTCAACCTCACCCGAAACCTCATCCAAACCCTTACCCTCACCATAACCTTAACCCTAACCCTAACCATAATCCTCACCCTAACCTTAACCCTAACCCACACCCTCACACTCACCCTCACCCTCACCCTCACCCTAACACTCACCCAAACCTTAACCTTAACCCTAATCCTAAGCCTAACCCTCATGCTCACCCTCACCCTAAACCTAACACTAACCCTCACCCTCATCCTAACCCTAACCCTCACCCTCACCCTAAACATCACCCTAAACCTAACCGTCACCCTAACCCTAACCGTAACCCTAACCTTAACCCTAAACCTCACCCAAACCATCACCCTAACCCTAACACTAACCCTAACCCTCACCCTCACCCTAAACCTCACCCTATCACTTATCTTCACAATAACCCTAACCCTAACCCTAACTCTCACACTATCCCTAACCCTCATCCTAACCCTAACCCTACCCCTCAACCTAAACCTTACATTTAACCTAACCCTAACCCTATCCCTCACCTTAACCCTAACCCTAACCCTAACTGACACCTTCACTCTAACCCTCACCGTCACCCTAACACTCACCAGAACCCGAACCCTCACCCACCACCTAACCCTCACCCTCTCCTGAACCTCACCCTCACCCGAAACCACACTGTTACTCTAAATCTCACCCTCACCCCAAACTTCATCCTAATCCTAAACCTCACCTTAACCCTAACCATCAAACTAAGACTCACCCTCACCCTAATCCTCACCCTAACCCTAACAGTAGCACTTACCTAACTGCAAACCTCACCCTCAACCTCACCATCACCCTCAACCTAATTCTCACCCTCACCCTCACCCTCACCCTAACCCTTACCCCAAGCCTAAACCCCACCCTAACACTAGCCCTAACCCTAATGCTTACCCTAACCCTCAACCTCACCTTACCCTCACCCAAACCCTTACCCTCACCCTAACCTGTACCCTAACCCTAACACTCACGCTAAACCTAACACTCACACTAACACTAAACCTACCCCTCAGCCTAAATCTCAACCTAACCGTCACACTAACATTCATCTTAACCGTTACCCAAACCATAATCTTCACCATATCACTAATCCTAACTCTAGCCCTGAACTCTAACACTCACCCTCACAATAACGCTAACCCTAAACCTTATCCTCACTCTAATGTTAATCCTAACCCTAACCCTCACCCTAATCCTAACCCTCACCCTCACCTTCACCCTCACCCTAAGCCTAAGCATATCCCTAACCCTAATCCTAAATCTAATCCTCACCCTCACCCTAACCCTAACCCTGACACTGACCCTTACCGTACGCTCACCCAAGCCCTTACCCTCACCCTAACCCTCACCCTAACTCTAACGCTAACCCTAACCCACACCATCACCCTAACAATAACGCTAACCCTAACCCTCACACTAACACTACCCCTCAAACTAACTCTCACACTAACCCTCACCCTAACACTAACCCTCAACGCCACCCTCACACTAACTCTAAACCTAACCCTAATCCTCAGACTAACCCTCACTCTAACCCTCACTCTAACCCTAAGAATAACCCTAAAACTCACCCTAAAACTCACCCCCACCCAAACATTAATGCTAAACCAAACCCGAACAATCACCCTAACCTTCACCCTAACCCTTACCCTCACCCTAATGCTAACCCTATCCCTAATCCAAAGGATAATCCTAAAACTCATCCTCACCCTAAGCATAACCTTAACCCTAAACCTAATCCTAAATCTACCCCTCACCATCAACTTAACCGTAACCCTATCACTAAACCTCACCCTCACCCTAATCCTAACCCTAAACCTCACCCTGACCCTCACCCTAACCCTAACGCTAACCCTAACCCACACCCTCATACTAACCCTCATCCTAACCCTTATCCTCACAGTAACTATAACCCTAACCCTAACCCTAAACCTAACCCTAACCCTCACAGTAACCCTAACTGTCACCCTAAACCTAACTCTACCCCTCACCCTAAGCCTCACCCTAATCCTAACCCTAACCCTCACCATAATCCTCACCATAATCCTATCCCTAACATTTACCTAACCGAAATACTCACTCTCACCCCCACCCTAGCTCTCACACTAACACAAACCCTAACCCTAACAATCACCTTCACCCTCAACCTCACCCTCAGTCTAACCCTAAACCTAACCCTAATCCTAACACTAACCCTCACCGTCACACTTACCCTAACCGTAACCCTAACCCAAACCCTAAACCTCATCCTCAACCTCAACCTCAGCCTAACACTAACCCTAACCCTAACCCTCACCCTAACCCTGAACCTAACCCTAACCCTCATCTTCACCCTAATCCTAAACCTAACACTAACCCTAAGCCTCACCCTCACCTTACCCTCATCCTAACCCTTACCCTCACACTAACGCTAACCCTAACCCTAAACGTCAACCTCACCCTCACTTTCGTCGTCACCCTAACCCTCATCCTAAGCCTAACCCTCACCCACATCCTAACCCTCCCCAGATCCCTAACCGTAACCCTCACCCTAACCCTGACTCTAATCCTCACCCTCACCGTAAGCCTAATCTGAAACGTAACCAGCACTCTAACCCTCAACCTAACTGGATCGCTATCCCTAACCCTCACCTCACCCTAAACCTCATCCTAACCCTTACCCTAACCATAACCCAAACCCTAAATCTAATCCTCACCCTATCCCTAAACCTCACCCATCCCCTAACAGTCACCCTCACCCTCTCCCTCACTCTAACACTCACCCTAACTCTAAAACTAACCGTAATCCTAAACCTAACACACATGCTCACCCTCAACCTAACCCTAACCCTAAACCAAACCCTAAACCTCATCCTCACCCTAACCCTCACCCTCAACCTAAACATCACCCTAATCCTAACCCTCACCCTAACCCTAACTGTAACCCTCACCCTAACGCTAAACATTACCCTCACCCTAAACCTAACCCTCACCCTAACCCTAAAGCAAACCCTAACCCTCACCCTCACCCTAAACCTCACCCTAACACTTACCCTCACACTAACCCTAACCCTAACCCTAACCCTACCCTCAAACTAAGCCTCACGGTAAACCTAACAACAACCATAACCCTCTCTCTAACCCTAACCCTAACCTTAACCTTCACCCTCACCCTAACCCTCACCGTCACCCTAACAATCACCCTAACCCGAACCCTCACACACACCTTAACCCTCACCCTCTCCCGAATCCTCACCCTCACCCGAAAGCTCATCTTCACCCTAACCCTGACCCTCACCCTATACATCACCCTAACCCTAACCCTTACCCTAACACTACCCCTCACCTGAAACCTAACCCTAAAACTAAGCCTCACCCTCAACCTAATCCTCATCCTAACCCTAACCCTAATCCTTACCTAATTGAAAACGTCACTCTCAACCTCACCATCACCCTCAGCCTAACTCTCACCCTCACACTAGCCCTGTCCCAAAACCTAACCCTCATCCTAACCCTAACCCTAACCCTCAACTTCACCCTCACCCTAACCCTCACCCTCACCCTAAGCCTCACAGTAACCCTTAACCTCACCCTAACCCTTACCTTAACCCTTACCCTCACACTAATGCTAACTCTAACCCTAACCCTCACCGTAATCCTAACCCTCAAACTCACCCTCAGCCTCACTGTAAGCCTAACCTTCACCCTAATCCTAAATCTAACACTCACCATCACACTAACCCTAACAATGACCCTCACACTCACCCTAACTCTAACCCTAACTCTCACCCTAACCCTCACCCTAACCCTAACGATAACCCTAACCCTCACCATCACACTAACCCTCAACCTAACAATTATCATCACACTAACCCTACCCCTATCCCTAACCCTAAACTTCACACTAAACCTAATACTCACCCTAACCCTAATCCTACCCCTCAGCCTAACCCTCACACTAACACTCACAAAAACCCTCACCCTCAGCGTAAACATCACACTAATCCTAACCCTCACCCTAACCCTAACCATAACCATCACCCTAAGCCTAACCATAATCCTCACCCTAACCCTAACCTTCACCCTAGCCATCCACCTAACCCTAACCCTAATCCTAACCCTCACCCTCACCCTAAACCTCAACCTAACACTTATCCTCACACTAACCCTAACTCTAACCCTAACTCTAACCCTCAAAATAAGCCTCACCCTAAACCCAACACTATCCCTAATCCTCATGGTAACCCTAACCCTAACCTTAACCCTAAGCCTCACCCTAACCCTCACCGTCAACCTAACACTCACCCGAACCTGAACCCTCACACACACCCTAACCCTCACCCTCTCCCGAAACCTCACCTCACCCTCAACCGATACCTGACCTTCACCCTAACCCTGACCCTCTCCGTAAACATCACCCTAAACCTATGCCTAACCCTTACCCTAAACCTCACCCCAACCCTAACACTCAAACTAAGCCTAATCCTCAACCTAATCCTCATCCTAATCCTAACCGTAACCCTTAGCTAAATGAAACCCTCACCCTCAACTTCACCATCACTCTCAGCCTAACTCTCACACTCACCCTAGCCCTGAACCTAAACCTATCCCTCACACTAAACCTAAACCTAACCCTCACTCTCAACTTAACCCTAACCCTCACACTCACACTAAGCCTCACCCTAAACCTTACCCTCACTCTAAACCTTAAACTAACCCTTACCCTCTCAAACTAATGCTAACCCTAACCCTAACCCTCACCCAAATCAGAACCCACACCATCACTCTTACACTCACCCTAATCCTAACCCTAACCCTAATCCTAAATCTAACGCTCACCATCAGCCTAAAACTAACCATAACAATAACCCTCACCCTCACCCTAACACTAAGGCTAACCCTCACCCTAACACTCACCCTAACCCTAACGCTAACCCGAAACCTCACCATCATGCTAACTCTCACCCTAACACTTATCATCACACTAACCCTACCCCTATCCATTACCCTAACCCTCAAACTAAACCTAATGCTCACTCTAACCCTAACCCTACACCTCAGCCTAAACCTCACCCTAACACTCACCCTAACCCTCATGCTCACCCAAAACATCACCCTAATCCTAACCGACACCCTAACCATAACCATAACCCACATCCTAACCCTAACACTCACCCTAACACTAACGCTAACCCTAACCCTCACCCTCACCCTAAACCTCACCCTAACACTTATCCTCACACTAACCCTAACCCTAACCAATAACCCTAACCCTACCCCTCAAACTAAGCCTCGCCCTAAACCTAACAGTAACCCTAAACCTCACTGTAACCCTAAACCTAACCTTAACCCTAATCCTAAATCTAACCCTCACCATCACCCTAATCCTAACCCTAACCCTCACCCTCACCCTAAACCTAACCCTAACCCTCACACTAACCCTCACCCTAACCCTTAATGCTAAACCTAGCACTCATCATCACACTAACCCTCTCCCTAACACATATCATCACACTAACCTTACCCCTATCCCTAACCCTAACCCTCACTCTGAACCTAATCCCCACCCGAACCCTAACCATAGACCTCAGCCTCCCCCTCACCCTAACACTCACCCTAACCCTCACCCTAAACCTAACCCTAAACCTCGCATTCACCCAAAACCTAAACCTCACCCTAAACCTCACCCTCACCATAAACATCACCCTAACCCTAACACTCACCCTAACTCTAACCCTAAACCGCACCCTAACCCTAACTCTAACCGTAAAACTCACCCTCACTCTCACCCTCACCCTAAACCTCACCCCCACCCTAACCCTCACCCTAACCCTAACGCTAACCCTAACCCTCACCCTCACCCTAAACCTCACCCTAACACTTATCCTCACATTAACCATAACCCTAACTCTAAACATAACCCTACCCCTCAAAGTAATCCTCATCCTAAACCTAACCCTAAGCCTCACTGTAACCCTAACATTAACTTTGACCCTCACCCTCAACCTAAACCTCACTGTCACACTAACACTCACTCAAAACCGAACCATCACCCACCCCCTAACCCTCACACTCTCCCGAACCCTCAACCTCTCCCGAACCCTCAACCGTCACCGGAAAACTCAGGTTCACCCTAACCCTCACCCTCACCCTAAACATCACCTTAACCCTAACACTTACCCTAATCCTAACCCGAACCCGAACCCGAACCCTCAAACTAAGCCTCACCCTCAACCTAATCCTCATGCAAACCCTAACCCTAACCCATACATTATTGAAACCCTCAACCTCAACCTCACCATCACCCTCAACCTAACTCTCACCCTCACCCTAACACTGAACCTAAACCTAAACCTCACCCTCACCCTAAACCTAACCCTCACTCTCACCCTAACCCTAACCCTCAACCTCACCCTAAGCCTCAACCTCAACCTTTTCCTCACCCTAAACCTTACGCTAACCCTTACCCTCACCCTAATGCTAACCCTAACCCTAACCCTCAAACTCACCCACACCATCACCCTAAGCCTAACCCTAACGCTAATCCTAAATCTAACTCGCACCATCACCCTAACCTTAACCCTAAACCTAACCCTCATCCTCACCCTAACCCTAACCTAATCCTCAACCTAATACTCAACCTAACCATAACGCTAACCCTAACCCTCACCATCACACTAACCCTCACCCGAACACTTATCATCACACTAACCCTACCCCTATCCCTAACCCTAACCCTCACACTAAACCTAATGCTCACCCGAAACCTAACCCTACCCCTCAGCCTACCCCTCACCCTAAAACTCACCCTAACCCTTACCCTAAACCTAATCTTAAACCTCACCCTCACCCGAAACCTAAACCTCACCCTAAAACTCACCCTCACCATAAACATCACCCTAACCCTAACACTCACCCTAACTCTAAACTTAAACCACACCCTAACCCTAACCCTAACTGTAACTCTCACCCTCACTCTCACCCTCACCCTAAACCACACCCTCACCTAACCCTCACCATTACACTCACCCTCACCCTGAACATCACCCTAACATTAGCCCTCAGTCTAACCCTAACCCTAACCCTCACCCTAACCCTAACAATTACCATAACCCTCACCCTCACTCTCATCCTCACTCTAAACGTCACCCTCACCATCACCCTCACCCTTACACTCACCCACACCCTAAAAATCAACCTAACCCTAACTCTCAATCTAACCCAAAACCTAACCCTCACCCTAACCCTAACACTCAGCCTAACCCTCAACCTAACCCGAACGATAACCTAACCCTCAGCCTCAACCTAACCCGCACCCTAACCCTTATCCTCACACTAACCCTAACACTTACACTAACCCTATCCCTCAACCTATCCCTAACCCTAACCCTATCCCTCAACCTAACTCTCATCCTCACCCTAACACTAATGCTAAACCAAACCCTAACCCTCACCCTAACCCTTACCCTCATCCTAACCCTCAGCCTCACCCTGAACCTAAACCTCACCCTAACCCTTACCCTCAGCCTAACCCACAGCCTAACCCTCACCCTAAACCTAAACCTCACTCTTAACCTCACCCTAAACCTAACACTAACCCTAACCCTCACCCTAACCCTAACCTCACCCTCACCCTCAGCCTCAGCCTCAGCCTAAGCTTAACCCTAAACCTAATCCTAATCCTAACCCCAATGCTCACCCTCAGCCTCAACGTAACTCTAAACCTAATCCTTACCCTAACCCACACCTTCACCCTCACCCTAACCCGAACCCTACACCTAACCCTCACCCTAATCCTGACTGTAAACCTCAACCTCACCGTAAGCCTAACCTGAAACATAACCCTCACACTAACCCTCACCCTAACTCGAACGATATCCCTAAACCTCACCCTCACCCTAAACCTCAGCCTAACCCTTACCGTCACCATAACCCAAACCCTAACCCTAAACCTAATCCTCACCATAACCCTAACTCTCACCCTCCCCCTCACCCTCACCCTCACCCTAAAACTAATTCTAACTCTAAACCTAACCCTAATCCTAAACCTAACCCTCACACTCACCCTCACCCGAACCCTATCCCTAAATCTAACACTAACCCTCACCTCACCCTAACCCTCAACCTTACCCTAAACATCACCCTAATCCTAATCCTCACCCTAATCCTAACCGTAACCCTCAGCCTAACCCTATACTTAACGCTCACCCTAACCCTAACCCTCACTCTAGCCCTCACCCTAACCATAACGCTAACCCTATCCCTCACCCTCACCATAAACCTCACCCTAACACTTATCCTCACACTACCCCTAACCCTAAAATTAACCCTAACCCTATCCCTCAAACTAAGCCTCACCCTAAACCCAACACTAACCATAACCCTCATTGTAACCCTAACCATAACCTTAACCCTCATCCTCAACCTAAACCTCACCGTCACCCTAACACTCACCCGAACACGAACCCTCACACATACCCTAAACCTCACCCTCTCCCAAACCCTCACCCTAATCCTAAATCTAACCCTAACCCTCTCCCTAACCCTCACCCTAACACTAATGCAAACCCTAAGCCTAAACCTCACCCTCACCCTAACCCTAACTTATCCTCAAACTAACCCTAACAATACCCCTAACCCTAACTCTCACATTAAACCTAATGCTCACCCTAACCCTAAGCCTACCCCTCAGCCTAACCCTCACCCTAACAGTCACCCTAACCTTCATCCACACCCTAAACATCACCCTAAACCTAACCCTCACCGTAACCCTAACGGTAACCCTCATCCTAACCCTAAACCTCACCCCAACACTAACGTTAACCCTAACCCTCACCCTAAACCTCTCCCTAACACTTATCCTCAAACTAACCCTAACCCTAACCCTAACCTTGTCCCTACCACCCAAACTAAGGCTCACCCTAAACCTAACAGTAACCCTAACCCTCAATGTAACCCTAAACGTAACCTTAAACCTCACCATCATCCTAACCCTCACCGCCAACCTAACACTCACCCCAACCCGAACCCTCATCCACACCTAAACCTCACCCTCTCCCAAACCCTCACCCTCACCTGAAACCTCACCTTCACCCTAAACCTGACCCTCACCCTAAACATCACACTAACCCTAACCGTTACCCTAACATTAACCCTCACCCGAACCCTAACTCTCAAACTAAGCCTCACCCTCAACCTAATCCTCATCCTAACCCTAACCCTAACCCTTACCTTACTGAAACCCTCACCCTCAACATCACAATCACCCTCAGCCTAACTCTCACCCTCACCCTAGCCTTTATCCTAAACCTAAACCGCAACCTAAGCCTAACCCTAACCCTTAGTCTCACCCTCACCCTAACCCTAACCCTCAACCTAAGCCTCACCCTATCCCTTTCCTTCACCCTAACCCTTACCCTAATCCTTACCCTCACACTAATGCTAACCCTAACCCTAACCCTCACCCTAATCCTAACCCTCACCCTCAACCTCACCCCCACCCTAAACCTCACCCTAACCCTAACGGTAACCCTAAGCCTCAACATCACACTGACTCTCACCCTAACTCTTATCATAACACTAACCCTACCCTATCACTAACCGTAACCCTCACACTAAACCTACTGCTCAACCTCACCCAAACACTCACCCTAACCCTTATCCTCACACTAACCCTACCCCTACACCTAACCCTAACCCTCACACTAAACCTAATGCTCACCCTAACCGTAAGCCTATCCCTCAGCCTAATCATCACCCTAACACTAACCTAACCCTCATCCTCAGCCTAAACATCACCCTAAACCTAACCCTCACCCTAACCCTAACCGTAACCCTCACCCTAACCCTAATTCTCACCCTCATCCTAACGCTAACCCTAACCCTCACCCTCACCCAAAACCTCACCCTAACACTTATCCTCACAATAACCCTAACCCTAAACCTAACCCTAACCCTACCCCTCAAACTAAGGCTCACCCTAAACCTAACATAACCCTCACTGTAACCCTAAACCTAACCTCAACCCTCACCCTCATCCTAACCCTCACCGCCAACCTAACACTCACCCGAACCCGAACCCTCACCCACACCTAAACCTCACCCTCTCCCGAACCCTCACCCTCACCCGAAACCTCATCTTCACCCTAACCCTGACCCTCACCCTAAACATCACCCTAACCCTAACCCTTATCCTAACACTAACCCTCACCTGAACCCTAACTCTCAAACTAAGCCTCACCCTCAACCTAATCCTCATCCTAACCCTAACCCTAACCCTTATCTTACTGAAACCCTCACCCTCAACATCCCCATCACCCTCAGCCTAACTCTCACCCTCACCCTAGCCTTGACCCTAAACCTAAACCTCACCCTAACCTTAACCCTAACCCTCACTCTCACCCTCACCCTAAACCTCACCCTCAAACTAAGCCTCACCCTAACCCTTTCCCTCACCCTAATCCTTACCTTAATCCTTACCTTCACACTAATGCTAACCCTAACCCTAACCCTCACCCTAATCCTAACCCTCACCCTCACCCTAACCCTCACCATAACAATAACTGTAACCCTAACCCTCACCATCACACTAACACTCAACCTAACAATTATCATCACACTAACCCTACCCCTATCCCTCACCCTAACCGTAACCCTACCCCTCAGCCTACCCCTCACACTAACACTCAACGTAACCGTCACCCTAAACCTAACGGTAAACCTCACCCCCCGCTGAAACCTAAACCTCACCCTAAACCTCCCTCTCACCATAAACATCAACCTAACCTTAAAACTCACCCTAACTCTAAGCATAAACCTCACCCTAACATTTATCCTCACACTAACCCTTAGCATAACCCTAACCCTAAACCTACCCCTCAAACTAAGCATCACCCTAAACCCAACACTAACCCTAACCCTCACTGTAAACCTAACACTAACCTTAACCCTCAGCCTCACCCTAATCCTCACCGTCACCCTAACACTCACCAGAACCCGAACACTCACACACACTGTAACACTCACCCTCTCCTGAACCTTCACCCTCACCCGATGCCTCACGTTCACCCTAACCCTGACCATCACCCTAAACATTACCCTAACCCTAACCCTTACCCTAACCCTAACCCTCACCCGAACCCTAACCCTCAAACTAAGCCTCACCCGCAATCTAATCCTCATCCTAACCCTAATCCTAACCCTTACTTAATTGAAACCCTCACCCTCAACCTCACCATCTCACCCTCACCCTAGCCCTGACCCTAAACCTAACCCTCACACAACCCTAACCCTAACCCTCACTCTCACCCTCACCCTAACCCTCACCCTCACCTTAAGCCTCACCCTAACCCTTACTCTAACCCTAAACCTTACCCTAACCCTCACCCACACACTAAACCTCACTATCACCCTCACCCTCACCCTCAAACTAAACCTCACCCTCCCCTTAACCCTAAACTTAACCCTAATCCTCACGCTAACACTAATATTCACCATCAACCTCCCCCTCCCCCTAAGCCTAGCCGTAAACCTAACCAAAATCCTAAACCTAACCCTCAACCTCACCCTCACCCTAAACCAAACCCTAACCGTAACCCTCACCCTAACTCTAACACTCACCCTAAACCTAACCGTTAACGTCACACTCAACCTAAACCTAACGCTAACCTTCACCCTCACCCCAACCCTCAGACTAATCCTAAGACTAACCCTGATCCTCACCATAACCCTAACACTCACCCTAACCCTTATCCTATCACTAACCCTAAACCTAACCCTAACCCTCAAAATAACCATAACACTCACCCCAAACCTGACCCTACCCATCAACCTAAACCCTACCCAAACCTAACCCTAACCCTAAACCACACCCTAACCCTAACCCTAACCCTAACCCTCACCCTCACCCTAACTCTCACCATCACACTAACACTCAACCTAAATCTAACCCTCACACACAACCTAACCCTCCCCCTCACCCAAACACTCACGGTTACTCTAACCCACACCCTTACCCTAAACATCACCATAACCCTAACCCTCACCCTCACCCTAAACATAACACTCACCCTCACCCTAACCCTAGCCCTGAAACTCACCCTAACAGTCACCCTCACACTCACGCTAACCCTATCCCTCACTCTCAACCTAACCCTCAGCCTAACCTTTACACTTACCCTAAACCTAACTCTAACCCTAACCCTAACTCAAATGCAAAGTGTAACCCTCACCCTCACCCTCACCCTCACCCTCATCCTTACCCTTACCCTCACCCTCACTCTCTCCCTAACCCTCAACCTAAACTTAACCCTTAACCTAACCCTAAGACTAAACCTCACCCTCACCTTCACCCTAACCCCAACCCTAAACCTAACCCTGATCCTAACCCTAATCCTCACACTAAACCTAAACCTAAACATAAACTTAAACCTCACCTTAACCCTCACCCTAAAGCTAAACCTAACCCTAACACTCACCCTCACCCTAACCCTCACCCTAAAACTAAACCAAACCCTCATCCTCACCCTAAAAATAAACCTAACCCAAACCCTCACCCTCACCCTCAACCTCACCCTCAACCTTACCCTAACCCTAACCCTAACCCTCACCCTAACCCTAACCCTCACCCTAACGCTAACCCTAAACCTAACCCTAATCCTCACCCTAAACCTCATGCTAACACTAATGCTAACCCTAACCCTAATCTTTACCCTAACTCTCTTCCTAACCCTTACACTCACACTAACCCTAAACCTAACACTAATCCTCACACTAACCCTAATCCTAACCCTAAACCTCAAACTCACACTAACCCTCACCTTCAACCTAACCCTCATTCTAAACCTAACCCTCACCCACACCCTAATCCTCACCCTAACCCGAACATGAAACCTCACCGTAACCGTCACCCTCAAACTAAACATCACCCTAACCCTAACCCTCACCCTAACACTAACCATAAACCTCACCCTCACCCTAACCTTAACCCTAACACTAACCCTAAACCTAACCCTCACCGTAACCCTGACCCTAACACTCAGGCTAACCCTAACCCTCACTCTCAACCTAACACTCACCCTAAACCTTTCTCTCACCCTAACCGTAAGCCTAACCCAAACCCTCACACTAAACATTAATGCTAACCCTATCCCTCACCCTAACCCTAACCTTCACCCTAATCCTACCCTTAAACCTACCCCTCAGCCTCACCCTAGCCCTCACCTCAACCCTAAACCTAACACTAACCATACAACTAACCATAAACTTAACTCTAACCCTCACCCTCACTCTCACCATCACTCTCACCCTAACCCTCACCCTCACCCTACCCTAACCCTAATCCTCACCCTGACCCTCACCTTAACCCTAACCTTAACCCTCACCCTAACCGTAATCCTAAACCTAACTCTAACCCTCAACATAAACCTCACCCTCACCCTAAACCTAACCGTAACCCTAAAACTCACCCTAACCCTAACCCTAAACCTAATGCTATCCCAAATCCTCACCCTCACCCTAACACTCACTCTAACCCTTAACCTCACCCTATCCCTAACCCTAACCCTAAACCTAAACCTCAATCTAACCCTAACCCTAACAATAGCCCTCAACCTAACCCTTACCCTCACCATCAATCTAAACCTCATTGTAACCCTAACCCTCACCTTAAGCCTAACCTTAACCCTCACCCTCAACCTCACCTTAACCCTAAGCCTAATCCTAATACTCACCCTAACCCTAACCCTATCCCTAACCCTCAACATAACCCTCAACCAAACCCTCACCCTAAACCTAACTGTAACCCTAACCCTCACCCTCACCCTAACCCTAACCCTAATGCTATCCCTAACCCTCACCCTCACCCTAACCCTCACTCTAACCCTTACCCTCAACCTGACCCTAACCCTAAAACTAAACCTCATCCTAACCCTCACCCTAAACCTAACCCTAACCCTGACCCTCGCCTAAACCGAAACCTCAACCTAACCCTAAACCTTTCCCTCACCCTAATCCTAAACCTAACCCTAAGTCTCAGCCAAACCATCTTCCTCACCCTAACCATAACACTCAACCTAACCCTAACGATAACCATAACCCTAAACCTCACCGTAACCCTAAACCTCACCCTCAGCCTAACCTTAAACCTAACTCTATTCCTAACCCTAATCCTCACACTCACCCTCATCCTAACTCTAACCCTAACCCTAATCCTGACCCTCACCCTAACCCCAACCCTATCCCTAACCCTAAAACTAACCCTAACCCTCAAGCTAACCCTAACCGTAACCCTCACCCTCACCCTAACCCTAACCGTAATGCTATACCTAAACCTCACCCTCACCCTAACCCTCACTCTAATCCTTACCCTCACCCTAACCGTCACCCAAACCCTAACCTTAACACTAACACTAAACTTCACCCTAACCCTCACCCTAACCCTAAACCTAAACATAACCCTCACCCTAACGCTCACCCTAACCTTCCACCTAACCCTAACTCTTACCCTCACCCTAAACCTCAGCCTGAAGCTTATCCTCACCCTAACCTTAACCCTAACCCTAACTCTAAGCCTCACCATCACCCTAAGCCTAAACTGAACCCTAATCCAAACCCTAAACCTCACCCTAATTCTAACTCTCTCCCTAAACCTATCCTCACCCTAAACCTCATCCTAACCCTTACCCTCATCATAACCCTAACTATAACCCTAACCCTATTGTCACCGCAAACCTAACCCTCAACATCACCCTAAACCTCACCGTCACATTACCCTCACCCAAACCCTAACCGTCACCCACACCCTAAAACTCACCCTCAACTGAAACCTCAACCCCACCCTTAACATTCCCTGAAACTCATCCTGAACCTAACTCTAACCCTCACCCTTATACTAACCTTAACCCTAACCTTAAACCTCACCCTAACCGTAACGCTAACCCTAACCCTCACTCTCACCTTAACCCTAACCCTAATCCTTATCCTCATACTATCCCTAACCCTAACCCTAACACTCACATTAACCCTAAATATCACCCTAACCCTAACCCTACCCCTCACCCTACCCCTCACCATAACCCTAACCCTAACCCTCAACCTAACCCTAACCCTATCCCTCAACTTCACCCTAACCCTCACTGTCACCATAACCCTCACCCTAACCCTAAACCTCATCTACACCCTCACCCTCACCCTAACCCTCACCCTCACAATAAACATCACTCTAACCCTAACCCTTACCCTAACCCTAACTTCACCTTAACCCTAACCCTCATTTGAAACCTCACCCTCACCCTAGTCCTCACCCTAATCCTAAACCTAAGCGTTTCCTGACTGAAACCCTCACCCCCAACCCTAAGCCTCTCCCTCACCCTAGCCCTCACCCTAAAACTGACCCTAACCCTAACCCTCACCCTCAACATGACCCCCCCTCAACCTAACCCTAAACCTCAACCTCACACTAACCCTCACCCTAACAACCTCACCCATAACCTCAACCTCAACCTCAACACTAACCCTAACCCTAACCCTAATTCAAACCCTAACCCTCACTCTCAACCTAACTCTAAACCTAACTCTAACCATAACATTCACCCTAACCCTAAACCTGTCCCTAAACCTCACCCTTACCCTAAACCTACTCCTAAAATTAACCCTCACCCTCAACCTAAACCTTACCCTCACCCTATCCCGAAGCCTAACCCTCAGTCTAACCCTCATCCTAACCCTAAACCTAACCCTAAACCTCACCCTAAACTTAACCCTAACCAAAACCCTAACCCTCACCCTCACCCTCAACCTCACCATCACGCTCCCCCTAACCCTGAACCTCACCCTCACCCTAACCCGAACTATAACCCTAACCCTCACCCTAAACCTAACACTCAGCCTAACGCTCACCCTAACCCTCTACCTAACCCTAAACCTCACCCTCACCCTAACCCTCACCCTAAACCTTACCCTCAAACAACCAATAACCCTAAACCTAACTCTAACCCTCACCCTCACCATAAGCCTAACCTGAACCCTAACCCTCAACCTCACCCTAACTTTAACGCTATACCTAAACCTCACCCTGACCCTAAACCTCATCCTAACCCTTTCGCTCATCATAACCCTAACCCTAACCCTAACCCTAATCCTCACCATAACCCTAACCCTCACCCTCACCTTAACACTTACTGTCACCTTAACCTTCACTCTAAACCTAACTGCCATCCACACCCTAAAATTCACCCTCATCTGAACCATAACCCTCACCATAGCACTACCCTAAACCTCACCATAACCCTAAACCTCACCCTAAACCTAACTCTAACTCTCACTCTCATACTAACCCTAACCCTCAACTTAACAGTCACCCTAACTCTCACCCTAACTCTAACACTAACCCTAACCCTCATTCTCACCCTAACCCTAACCCTAATCCTTATCCTCACACTATCCCTAACCCTAACCCGAACACTCACATTAACCCTAACCCTCACCCTAACCCTAACCCTAACACTCCACTTCAACCTAACCCTCATTGTCACCGTAACCCTCACCCTAACCCTAACCCTCATCTACACCCTCACCCTCACCTTCACCCTCACCCTCACCCTCACCCTAAACCTCACCCTCACCCTAAACTAACCCCACCCTAAACCTCACCCTAACCTCACCTTACACCTAAACCTCACCTTAAACCCTTAACACTCATCTACACCCTCACCCTCACCTTCACCCTCAACCTCACCCTAAACCTCCCCCTCACCCTATCACTAACCCCACCCTAAACCTAACCCTAACCTCACCTTACACCTAAACCTCACCTTAAACCTCACCTTCACCCTAACCTTCACCCTAACCTTCACCCTCACCCTAGCCCTCACCCTAAAACTAACCCTAACCTAAACACTCACCCTCAAGTGCACCCCACCCTCAACCGAACCTTTACCCTAACGCTCACACTAACCCTAACCCTAACCCTAATGCTAACCCTAAACCTCAACCTCACCGTAACCCTCACCCTAACGCGTAACCTCACCCTCAACCTCACCCTAACCTTAACACTAACCCTAACCCTAACCCTCACCCTAACCCTCACTTTAACCCTAACACTAACCATCACCCTAACCCTAACCCTCAACCTCACCTTAACCCTCACACTAACCCTCATACTCCCCTGAACCCAAAACCTAACAATCAGCCTAACCCTCATCCTAAACCTAACCCTAACCCTAACCCTCACCCTAACTTTAACCCTAACCCTAATCCTAACCATCACCCTAACCCTAACCCTCAACCTCAGCCTCAACCTCAACCTCAATCTAACCCTAACCCTAACACTAATTCAAACCCTCACGCTCACCCTCACCCTAACTCTAAACCTACCCCTAAGCAAAACTCTCACCCTAACCCTAACCCTGTCCCTAAACCTCACCCTAACCCTAACCCTAATCCTAAACCTAACCCTCAGCCTCAACCTAACCTTAACCTCACCCTATCCCTAAGCCTAACCCTCAGCCTAACCCTCAACCTAACCCTAACCCTAACCCTAAACCTCACCCTAACCTTAACCCTAACCCTTACCCTCACGCAAACCCTAACCCTTACCCTCAACCTCAACCTCACCATCACCCTCACCCTAACCATAACCCTAAATCTCACCCTAAACCTAAACCTAACACTCACATTAACCCTAAACCTAAACCTAATGCTATCACTAACCCTCACCCTCACCCTAACCATCATTCTAACGCTTACGTTCATCCTAACCCTCACCCTAACCCTAACCCTAACACTAACACTAAACCTCACCCTAATCCTGGCCTTAAACTTAACCTAAAACTAGCCCTCAACGTAACGCTCACTCTAACCCTCGACCTAAACCTAACCCTAACCTCACGCTCACCGTAAGCCTAACTGAACCCTAAACCTCACCCTCAAACTCACACTAACTCTAATGCTATCCCTAAAACTCACCCTCAACCCAAAACTCATCCTAACACTTACCCTCACCCTAACACTTACCATCATCACAACCCTAACCCTAAACATAAACATAAACCTCACCCTCACCCTAACCCTTACCGTCACCTTAACCCTCACTCTAAACCTAATGGCCACCCACACCCTAAAACTCACCCTCACCCGAACCCTCACCCTCACCGTAGCCCTACCCTAAACCTCACCCTAACCCTAAACCTCACCCGAAACCTATCTATCCATCATCCTCATACTAACCCTAACCCTCACCTTATCCTTCACATTAACCCTCAACCTAACACTAAGGCTAAGCCTAACACTCAGTCTCACCCTAAACCTCTCCCTAACCCTTATCCTCACACTAACCTTAACCCTAACACTAACCCTCACATAAACCCTAACCCTCATCCTAATTCTAAACCTACCCCTCACATTACCCCTCACCCTAACCCTAACCCTAACACTCATTCTAACACTAACCCTAAACCTCTCCTTCACCCTAATTCTCACCGTCACCCTAACCCTCACCCCAACCCTAACCCTCAAATACACCTTCACCCTCATCCTCAACCTTACCCTCACCCTAACCCTAAACCTAATCCTCACATAAACCTAACCCTCACCTTAAACTTCACCCTCACCCTAATCCACACCCTAACCTTATCCCTAAGCCTTTCCTAACCTAAAACCTCACCCTCATCCTAAACCTCACCCTAACCCTAACCCTCACCCAAGACCTCACCCTAAAACTAACCCTATCCCTAACCCTCACCCTCAACCTCACCCCCAACTTCAGCCTAACACTAACCCTAAACCTAATCCTAAACCTAACCCTAACCCTCACCCTCACCCTCAACTAACCGTAACCCTAACACTAACTCTAATGCTAAAACTAGCCCTCACCCTCACACTAACCCTAATCCTAACCCTAACCCTCACCCTAACACTAATACTAACCCTAAACCTCAACCTCAACCTAACCCTCACCCTAACCCTTACCCTCACCCTCAACCTCACCCTAACCATAAATCTAACCCTAACCCTAAACCTCACCCTAACCCTCACCCTAACCCTAAGCCTAATCCTACCACTCAGCCTAACCCTCAACCTAAACCTAACCCTAACCCTAATCCTCAACCTATCCCTAAACCTAACCCTAACCTTACCCTAACCCTCACCCTCACCGTAACCCAAATGCTAACATTAACCCTCAACCAAACCCTAACACTCAACCTAACCCTTACACTCACCCTAACCCTAAACCTAACCCTAACCCTCACACTAAACCTAAACCTCACCCTAACAATAAAGCTAACCCTACCCCTCACACTAACACTCACCATAACAATAAACCTCACCCTAATCCTAACCTTAACCCTAGCCCTCAGCCTCACCCTAGCACTCACCCTAACTCTAAACCTAACACTAACCATAAAACTAACACTAACCATAACTCTCACCCTCACCCTCATACTCACCATCAACCTCACCATAACCCTCACCCTCACCCTCACCCTAAACCTAACCATAACCCTAACCCTCACCCTAAAACTAACTCTGAACTTCACCCTCACGCTAAACCTATGCCTAACCCTAAACCTAAGCCTAAACCTAAACCTAAACCTCAACCTCATACTCACACTAAACCTAAACCTTACCCTAAACCTAACCCTAACCCTAACCCTCACCCAAACACATAACCTCACCGTCACTCTAACCCTCACCATAACGCTAACCCTAAACCTACCCCTAAACCTAACCCTCACCTTCACCCTCACCCTAAACCTAACCCTAACCATAAACCTCACCCTAACCCTATTCCTAACCCAAAACCCAACCCTCAACATAACCCTCACCCTTACCCTCACCCTAAACCTAACCGCAACCCTAACCCTCATCCCCACACTAACCCTAACCCTAATGCTATTTCTAACACTCAAACACACACTAACCCTCACTCTAACCCTTACCCTTACCCTAATCTTAACCCTTACCCTCACCCTAAACCTAACCCTCCCCCTAACCCTCACACTCACCCTAACCCTAACCCTACCCCTCAGCCTAACCCTCACTCTAAACCTAACCCTAACCTAATCCTCACCATATACCTAACCCTAACACTTACACTCACCTTAACCCTAACCCTAAACCTAACCCTCAAACTAAACCTAACCCTCACCCTAACAATGACGCTAACTCTACCCCTCACCCTAACACTCACCCTAAACTTAATCCTCACCCTAATCCTAACCTTAACCCTAGACCTCAGCCTCACCCTAGCCCTCACCCTAACCCAAAACTAAAACTAACCGTAAACCTAACCCTAAACCAAAATCTCACCCTCACCCTCATCCTCACCATCACCCTCACCCTAACCCTCGCCACCTTATCCCTAAGCATAACTCTAACCCTCACCCTAAACCAAACTTTGACCCTCAACCTCACGCTCATCCTAAGCCTAACACTAAACCTAAGCATAATCCTAAACCTAACCCTCACCCTTACTCTTACCCTCACCTACACTCTAACCCTCACCCTAACCATTAACCTCACCCTAACCCTAACGCTAACCCTCACCCTCACACTCACCCTAACCCCAAACCTAAACCTAACCCCACCCTAACCTTAACCTAACCGTAACTCTCAACATAAACCTCACCCTCAACCTTACCCTAACCCTAACCGTGACCCTAAACCTCACCCTAAACCTAACCCTAACCCTAATGCTATCCTTCACCCTCACCCTCACCCTAAATCTCACTGTAACCCTTACCCTCACCCTCACTCTAACCATAACCCTAAAACTAAACCTCACCCTAACCCTCATCCTAACCCTAACCCTAACCCTAACCCTCAACCTAACGCTCACCCTAATCCTCACCCTAACCCTAACACTCACTGTCACCCTAACCCTAACCCTAAACCTTTCCCTCACCCTAATAATAACCCTAACCCTAAGCCTAACCCTCACACTAAACCTATCCCTCACCCCAACCCTAACCATTAACCCTCAGACAAACCCTCTTCCTAACCCTAACCCTAAGACTAACTCTAACCCTCACATTCACCCTAATCCTAACCTTAACCCTAACCCTCACCTTAAACCTCACCCTAATTCTAATGCTATACCTAAACCGCACCCTCACCCTAAACCTCATCCTAACACTTACCCTCACCATAACCCTCACCCTAAGCCTAATCGTCACCACAACCCTAAACCTCACCTTCACCCTTAACCTCACCGTCACCTTAACCCTCACTCTTACCCTAACCGTCACACCCTAAAACTCATCCTCACCCATACCCTCATACTAACCCTAACCCTCAACTTAACCCTCACCCTAACCCTCACCCTAACCTTAAGGCTAACACTAACCCTCACACTCACCCAAATGCTAACCCTATCCCTACCCCTAACCCTTAAGCTCACATTAACCCTAACTCTCACCCTAACCCTTACCCGCACCCTAACCTTAACTGTAACAATAACCGTGACACTAAACCTAAACCTCACCCTAACCCTAACCATAACCCTCAGACAAACCCTCTTACTAACCCTAACCCTAACCCTCAAACTAACCCTAACACTAACAGTCAACCTAACCCTAACCCTAACCCTAAACCTAACCCTCACCCTAAACCTAAACCTCACACTCACATTAACCCTCACCCTCATCCTAACCCTAAACATAACCAATACTGACCCTAACCCTCACACTCACCCTGAACCAAACTCTAACGCTCATCCTCATACTAAACCTAACCCTTACCTTAACCCTCACCCTCACCCTCACCCTAACCCTAACCCTCATCCTCACCCTAAACCTAAACCTCACATTAAACCTCACCTTCACCATAAACCTCAACTTAAATCTAAAAATAAACCTTTCCTAAATGAAACCCTCACCCTCACCCCAAGCCTCACCCTCAGCCTCACCCTAAGCCTAAACCTACCCCTAAGCCTAATCCTAAACCTAACCCTCAACCTCAACCTAACCCTAAACCTAATCCTCACCCTAACCCTCAACCTCACCCTAATCCTAACTCTCAACCTAAACTTTACCCTCAGCCTAACCCTAACCCTAAACATAACTGTAACCCTCAACCTCACCCTAAGCCTAACCCGAATCCTAACACTCACACTAACCCTCACCCTAACTTTAACGCTATCCCTAAACCTCACCCTCACCCTAAAACTCATCCTAACCCTTACCCTCTCCATAACCCTAACCCTAACCGTAACCCTAATCCTTAACGTAATCCTAACCCTCACCCTCACCCTAACCCTAAACGTCACCTTAAACCACTCCCTAACAATAACTATCACGCACACACTAAAACTCACCCTCAACCGAACCCTCACCCTCACCCTAACCCTACCCTAAACCTCACCCTAAACCTAACCCTAACCCTAACCCTGACCCTCACCCTAACTCCAAACCTATCCCTAAACCTCAACCTAACACTAACCCTCACTCTTACCCTAACCATAACCCTAACCCTAATGCTATCCCTAAACCTCACCCTCACCCTAACCCTAACCCTAAACCTAAACCTATCCCTCTCTCTAACGCTCACCCTAACCCTCAACTCAATCCTAAGCCTCATCCTAACCCTAAACCTTACCCTCACCTTAACACTAACCCTAATCTTAACTCTAACCCTCATCCTCACCCTAAGCCTAACCTGAACTCTAAACCTCACCCTAACTCTAAAGCTAACTCTAAACCTCACCCTCACCCTAAAACTCATCCTAACCCATACCCTCACCATAACCATAACCCTCACCCTAATCCTAATCCTCACCGCAACCCTAACCCTCACCCTCACCCTAACCCTCACCGTCACCTTAACCCTCACCCTAACCCTAACTTTCACACACACCCTAAAACTCACCCTCACCTAAACCCTCACACTCACCCTAACCTTACCCTAAACCTCATCCTAACCCTAACCCTCACACTTAACCTAACTCTAACCCTCACCCTCATACTAACCCTAACGCTCACCTAAACCCTCACCCTAATCCTCACCCTATAACCCTAACACTAACCCTAATGCTCACTCTCACCCTAACTCTCACCCTAACCCTTATCCTAACTCTAACCCTAACACTATCCCTAACCCTCACATGAACCCTAACACTCACTCTAACCCTAAGCATACCCCTCAGCCTACCCCTCACCCTAAACCTAAACCTAAATCTCACCCTAACGCTAACCCTAACCCTCACCTTCACCCTAACCCTCACCTACACCCTCACCCTCACCCTCGGCATAACCATAACCATAACGCAAAACCTAACCCTCAACCTAACCCTAAAACTCACCCTCACCCTCACCCTCACCCTCAGCTTAACCCTAACCCTAACCCTTATCCTAACCCTAACCCTCACACTCACCCTCACCCTAACTCTAACCCTAACCCTAACTCTGACCCTCACCCTAACCACTACTCTGTCCCTAACGCTCAACCTAACATTAACCATCACCCTAACCCTAACCTTAACCCTCACCCTAACCCTAAACCTAACCCCAATGCTATTCCTAACCCTCTCCCTCATACTAACCCTCACTCTAACCCTAACCCTGACCCTCACCCTAACCCTCACCCTAAACCTTACCCTCACCCTAACCCTAACCCTAATCCTAACTCTAACTCTCGCCCTCACCCTAAGCCTTACCTGAACCCTAACCCTCACCCTAACCCTCACCCTAACTCTAATGGTATCCCTAAACCTCACCCTCACCCTAAAGCTATTCCTAACCCTTAGCCTCACTGTAAGCCGAACCCTTACCCTAACCCTAATCCTCACTGCAACCCTAAACCTCACTCTAACCCTAACCCTCAGCATCACCTTAACCCTCACCCAAACCCTAACCGTCACCCACACCTTAAAACTCACCCTCAGCCGAAAAATCACACTCACCCTAAACTTACCCTAAACCTCATCCTCACACTAACCCTCACCGTAATTCTAACTCTAACCCTCACCCACATACTAAGCCTAACCCTCACCTTAACCCTCACCCTTACCATCACCCTAACCCTAACGCTAACCATAACCCTCACTCTCACCGTAAGACTCACCCGAACCCTTATCCTCACACTAACCCTAACCCTAACCCTAAACCGCACATTAACGGTAACCCTCACCCTAACCTTAACCCTACACCTCACCCTAACCCTCACCCTAACCCTAACCCTAACCCTCACCCTAAACCTAACCCTAACCCTCACCTTCAAACTAAACCTCACATACACCCTGAACCTCACCCTCAGCCTGACCCAAAACCTAACCCTAAACCTAACCCTAAACCTAACCCTCACCGTAACCCTAAATCTCACCCTCAGCCTCACACTCACCCTCAGCCTAACTCTAACACTAACCGTAATCCTAACCCTAACCCTCACCCTCACCCTAACCCTAACCCTACTGCTATCCCTAACCCTCATCCTCACCCTAACCCTCACTCTAACCCTTACCCTCACACTAACCCTAAACCTAACCCTAATGCTATCCCTAAACCTCACCTTCGCCCTAACCCTGACTCTAACCCTTACCCTCACCCTAACCCTCACCCTAACCCTAACCCTAACACTAGCACTAAAACTAACCCTAACCCTCACCCTCACCCTAAACCTCACTCTAACACTTACCCTCACCCTAACGCTAATGCAAACACTAAATCTAACCCTCAACCTCACCCTAAGCGAAACCTGAACCCTAAACCTCATCCTAACCCTCACCCTAACTCTAACACTGTCCCTAAACCTCACCCTAACCCTCACCCTCATTCTAACCCTTGTCCTCACAATAACCCTAAACCTAAACCTAAACCTAATCCTCACCACAACCCTAACCCTCACCTTCCCCCTAACCCTCACTGTCACCTTAACACTCAACCTAACCCTAACCGTCACCCACCCCCCAAAATTCACCCTCACCCTCAAGCTCATCCTCACCAGCACCTTACACTAAACCTCACCCTAAACCGAACTCTAACCCTCATCCTCATACTAAACCTAACCCTTACCTTAACCCTCACCCTAACCCTCATGCTAACCCTAACCCTCATCCTCACCCTAAACCTAAACCTCACATTAAACCTCACCTCCACCAATATCCTCACCCTAACCCTAAAAATAAACCTTTCCTAAACGAAACCCTCACCCTCACCCCAACCCTCACCCTCAGCCTCACCCTAAGCCTAAACCTACCCCTAAGCCTAATCTTAAACCTGACCCTCTACCTCAACCTAACCCTAAACCTAATCCTCACCCTAACCCTCAACCTCACCCTAATCCTAACCCTCACCCTAAACTTTACCCTCAGCCTAACCCTAACCATAAACATAACTGTAACCCTCAACCTCACCCTAAGCCTAACCCGAATCCTAACACTCACACTAACTCTCACCCTAACTTTAACACTATCCCTAAACCTCACCCTCACCCTCAAACTCATCCTAACCCTTACCCTCTCCATAACCCTAACCCTAACCGTAACCCTAATCCTTAACATAATCCTAACCCTCACCCTCACCCTAACCCTAAACTTCACCTTAACCATCACCCTAACCATAACCATCACGCCCACACTAAAACTCACCCTCACCCGAACCCTCACCCTCACCCTAACCCTACCCTAAACCTCACCTTAAACCTAACCCTAACCCTAACCCTGACCCTCACCCTAACTCCAGACCTATCCCTAACCCTCAACCTAACACTAACCCTCACTCTTTCCCTAACCGTAACCCTAACCCTAACCCTAAGGCTATCCCTAAACCTCACCCTCACCCTAACCCTAACACTAAACCTCACCCTAACCCTAACCCTAACCCTAAACCTATCCCTCTCTCTAACGCTCACCCTAACCCTCAACTCAATCCTAAGCCTCATCCTAACCCTAACCCTTACCCTAAACCTTACCCTCACCTCAACACTAACCCTAATCTTAACTCTAACCCTCATCCTCACCCTAAGCCTAACCTGAACTCTAAACCTCACCCTAACTCTAATGCTATCTCTAAACCTCACCCTCACCCTAAAACTCATCCTAACCCATACCCTCACCATAACCATAACCCTCACCCTAATCCTAATCCTCACCGCAACCCTAACCCTCACCCTCACCCTAACCCTCACTGTCACCTTAACCCTCACCCTAACCCTAACTTTCACACACACCCTAAAACTCACCCTCACCTAAACCCTCACACTCACCCTAACCTTACCCTAAACCTCATCCTAACCCTAACCCTCACACTAAACCTAACTCTAAACCTCATCCTCATACTAACCCTAAGGCTCACCTAAACCCTCACCCTAATCCTCACCCTATAACCCTAACACTAACCCTAATGCTCACTCTCACCCTAACTCTCACCCTAACCCTTATCCTAACTCTAACCCTAACACTATCCCTAACCCTCACATGAACCCTAACTCTCACCCTAACCCTAAGCCTACCCCTCACCCTAACCCTCACCCTATCCCGAAACCTAACACCAATGCTATCCCTAACCCTCCACCTCATACTAACCCTCACTCTAACCCTAACCCTGACCCTCACCCTAACCCTCACCCTAAACCTTACCCTCACCCTAATCCTAAACAAAATCCTAACTCTAACTCTCACCCTAACCCTAAGCCTTACCTGAACCCTAACCCTCACCCTTAACCCTCAACCTAAGTCTAATGGTATCCCTAAAGCTCACCCTCACCCTAAAGCTATTCCTAACCCTTCGCCTCACTGTAAGCCAAACCCTAACCCCAACCCTAACCCTAACCCTAAACCGCACATTAACGCTAACCCTCACCCTAACCCTAACCCTACACCTCACCTTAACCCTCACCCTAACCCTAACCCTAATCCTCACCCTAACCCTAACCCTAACCCTCACCTTCAACCTAACCCTCACATACACCCTGATCCTCACCCTCAGCCTAACCCTAAACCTAACCCTAAACCTAACCCTCACCGTAACCCTAAACCTCACCTTCAGCCTCACACTCACCCTCAGCCTAAATCTAACACTAACCGTAATCCTAACCCTAACCCTCACCCTCACCCTAACCCTAACCCAAATGCTATCCCTAAACCTCAACCACGCCCTATCCCTCACTCTAACCCTTACCCTCATCCTCACCCTCACTCTAACCCTATCCCTAACACTAACACTAAACCTAACCCTAAGCCTCACCCTAACCCTAAACCTCACCCTAAAACTTACCCTCACCCTAACGCTAATGCTAACACTAACTCTAACTCTCAACCTCACCCTAAGCGAAACATGAACCCTAACCCTCACGCTAACCCTCACCCTAACTCTAACACTGTCCCTAAACCTCACCCTCACCCTCACCCTCATTCTAACCCTTATCCTCACCATAAACCTAACCCTAAACCTAAACCTAATCCTCACCACAACCTTAACCCTCACTGTCACCTTAACAAACAACCTAACCCTAACCGTCACCCACAACCTAAAATTCACCCTCACCCTCAAGCTCATCCTCACCGTAACCTTACCCTAAACCTCACCTGAAACCTAACCCTCACCCTAAACCTAACTCTAACCCTCATCCTCATACTAAACCTAACCCTTACCTTAACCCTCACCCTAACCCTCACCCTAACCCTAACCCTAATCCTCACCCTAAACCTAAACCTCACATTAAACCTCACCTTCACCATATTCCTCACCCTAACCCTTACAGTAAACCATTCCAAAACGAAACCCTCACCCTCACCCCAACCCTCACCCTCAGCCTCACCCTAAGCCTAAACCTACCCCTAACCCTAATCCTAAACCTGACCCTCAAACTCAACCTAACCCAAAACCTAATCCTCACCCTAACCCTCAACCTCATCCTAATCCTAACCCTCAACCTAAACTTTACCCTCAGCCTAACCCTAACCCTAAACGTAACTGTAACCCTCAACCTCACCCTAAGCCTAACCCTAATCCTAACACTCACACTAACCCTCACCCTAACTTTAACGCTATCCCTAAACCTTACCCTCACCCAAAAACTCATCCTAACCCTTACCCTCACCATAACCCTAACCCTAACCCTAGCCCTAATCCTTAACATAATCCTAACCCTCACCCTCACCCTAACCATAACCATCACGCCCACACTAAAACTCACCCTCACCCGAACCCTCACCCTAACCCTACCCTCAACCACACCCTAAACCTAACACTCACCCTAAACCTAACTCAAACCCTCAACCGAATACTAAAACTAAAACTAACCTTAACCCTCACCCTAACCCTCACCCTAAACCTAACTCTAACCCTAACCCTAACTCTCAACCTAAAACTCACCTTAACCCTTAACCTCACACTAACCTGAACCCTAACCCAAACCCTCACATTAACCCTAACACTCACGCTAAGCCTAAACCTACCCCTCACCCTACACCTCACCCTAATCCTAACCCTAACCCTCAGCCTAACACTACTCCTAACACTCACCTTGACCCTAACCCTCACCATCACCCTCATCCTCAGCCTCACCCTCAACCTAACCATCACTCTAACCCTTACCCTCACCCTAAACCTCACCCTAACCCTAACCCTAACACTAACACTAAGCCTGACTCTAACCTTCATCCTAACCCTCAACCTAAACCTAATCCTCAGCCTAATGCTCACCCTAACCCTCACCCTAAACCTAACCCTCACCCTAAACCTCAGGCTAACCCTATCTCTAACCCTAATCTTAACCCTCACCCTCACCATCACCCTAACTCTAACACTAACAGTAACCCTGACCCTCACCCAAACCCCAACCCTCACCCTAACCCTAACCCTCACACTCAACCTAAACCTAACACTCTCCTTAAACCTCACCCTTACTCTAATGCTAGCCCTAACTCTCATCCTCACCCTAAACCTCACCCTAAACCTTACCCTCTCCATAACCCTAAACCTAACCCTATTCCTGACACAAAGCCTCACCCTAACACTCACCCTAAAAGTAACCCTAACCCTCACCTTCACCCTAACCCTCACCGTCACCCTATCCCTCACCCTAAACCTAAACCTCACCTACACCCTAACCCTCATCCTAACACTCATCCTCACCCTCACCCTAACCCTCAACCTAAATATCACCCTAACCTAACCCTCATCCTCACCCTAAGCCTAATCCTCACCCTAACCACAACCGTCACCTTAAACTTCACCCTCACCCTAATCCTCACCCTACCCTTTACCCTAAGCCTTTCCTAACCGAATCCCTCACCCTCACCCTAACCCTCACGCTAACCCTAACCCTCACCCTAGCCCTCACCCTAAAACTAACCCTAACCCTAACCTTCACACTCAACCTCACCCCCACACTCAGGCGAACCCTAACCCTAATCCTAATCCTAGCCCTAACCCTAACCCTCACCCTCACCCTCACCTTCAACCTCACCATCACCCTCACCATAACCCTCAACCTCACTCTCAACCTAACCCTAACCATAACCCTAACCCTCACACTAAACCTAACCCTCACCCTCACCCTCACCATTACCCTCACCCTAAACTTGAACCTCACCCTCACACTAACCCTAAACACAAGCCTAAACCTCACCCTAAACCTAAATCTGACCCTCACCCTCAAGCTCACCCTAAACCTAACCCTACACCTGAGCCTAATAATAAACCCCACCCCAACCCTAAACATATACCTGTCACTAACACTAACCCTAACCCTAGTCCTCACCCTAACCCTTACACACACCTCACCCTAAACCTAACCCTCACCCTATCCTTCACACTAACCCTCAGGTTAACCCTAATCCTCACCCTCAGCCTAACCCTCATCTTAACCCTAACCCTAACCCTAACCCTCACCCTAATCTTAACCCTAACCCTAACCCTCACCCAAACCCTAACCCTCACCCTCACCCTCAACCTCACCATCACCCTCACCCTAAACCTCACTCTCACCTCCACCCTAACGCTAACCATAACCCTAACCCTCACCCTGACCCTCATCCTCACCCTATATCTTACACTCATGCTAACCCTAAGCCTAACCTGAAGCCTAACCTTCACCTTAAATCTAACCATATCTGTAAACCTCACCCTCACCATAAACCTCATCGTAACCCTTACTGTCACCATAAATCTAAACCTAAACCTAAACCTAACCCTAACCCTAACCCTAACCCTCACCCTAATCTTAACCCTAACCCTAACCCTCACCCAAACCCTAACCCTCACCCTCACCCTCAACCTCACGATCACCCTCACCCTAAACCTCACTCTCACCCCCACCCTAACGCTAACCATAACCCTAACCCTCAACCTGACCCTCATCCTCACCCTATATCTTTCACTCATGCTAACCCTAAGCCTAACCTGAAGCCGAACTTTCACCTTAAATCTAACCATATCTGTAAACCTCTCCCTCACCATAAACCTCATCGTAACCCTTACTGTCACCATAAATCTAAACCTAAACCTAAACCTAATCCTCACCAAAAGCCTAACCTCACCCTCACCCTAACCCTCATCATTACCTTAACCCTCTCTCTAACACTAACTGCCACCCACACCCTAAAACTCACCCTAACCCGAACCCGAACCCTCATCCTAACCCTACCCAAAACCTCATCCTAAACATAACCCTCACCCTAAACCTAACTCTAACACTCACCCTCATATTAACCCTAGCACTCACCTTAGCCCTCACCCTAACCCTCACCCTAACCCTAAAGCTCACCCTAACCCTCAGTCTCACCCTATCCCTCACCCTAACCCTAAACCTAACCCTCACCTTAAGCCTAACCCTCACCTTCACACTCATCTTCACCCGCACCCTCACCCTAACACTCACCCTCACCCTAAACATCACCCTAACCCTATCCCTCACCCTAACCCTAATATTAATCCTCACATAAGCCTAACCCTCACCTTAAACCTCACCCTCTACCTAATCCTCACCCTAAACCTAACCCTAAGCTTTTCCTAACCGAAACCCTCACCCTCACAATGACCCTCACCCTAACACTCACCCTCACCCTAGTCCTCACCCAAAAACTAACCCTAACCCTAACCCTCACCCTCAACCTCAACCCAACTTCAGCCTAACCCTAACCCTAAACCTAATCCTAAACCTAACCCTAAATCTCACCCTCACCCTAACACTACCCCTAACCCTAACTCTAACACTAATGCTAACACTAGCCCTCACCACAACCCTAACCCTAATCCTAACGCTAACCCTCACCCTAAACATAATGCTAACCCTAAACCTAAAACTCACCCTAATGCTCACCCTAATCCTCACCCTAACCCTCACCCTCACACTAACCCTAACACTACACCTCAGCCTCAACCTCACACTGAACCTAACCATAACCCTAATCCTCACCCTATAGCTAACCCTAACCCTAACCCTCACCCAAAACCTCCCCCTCACCGTATCCCTGATGCTAACATTAGGCCTCAACCTCACCCTAAACCTCGCCCTAACCCTTACCCTCACCTTAACCCTATCCCTCACCTTCACCCTAAGCTTAACCCTAACCCTAACTGTAATCCTCACACTAACCCTATCCCTCAACCTAAACCTAACCGTACATGTCACCCTAACGCTAACTTTAACCTAACCCTAACCCTAACCCACAACCTAACACTAACACTAACCCTCACCCTAAACATCACCCTAAACCTAAGCCTAACCTTAACAATCACATTACACTCACCCTTACCCTTACCCTCCCCCGAACCCTAACCCTAACCCTTAGCCTAACCCTAAACCTAACCCTAAACCTTACCCTAAACTTAACCCTAACCCTAACCCTAATCCTCACATTAACCCTAACCCTCACCCTAAACCTAGCCGTACACATCACCCTAACCCTACCTTTAACCTAACCCTAACACTAACCCTCACCCTAACCCTTAACCTAACCTTAAACCTCAAACTCACCCTAACCTTCATCATCACCCTAACCCTCACTCTAAACGTAAACCTCATCCACACCCTAACCCTCATCCTAACCTAACCCTAACCCTAAACCTTTCCCCCACCATAACCAGAACCATAACCCTAAACCTAAACCTCACCCTAATCCAAACCCTAACCTTATCCCTCACCCTAACCGTTACCCTCACCGCCACTCTAACCCTCACCATAACCATAACCCTCATCCTAAACCTAACCCTAAACCTAACCCTCATCCTAACCCTAACCCTAACCGTAACCCTAACACTCAACATAACACTCAACCTCAAACTCACCCTAACCCTAACAGTAACCCTAACCCTCACCCTAACCATAACCCTAACCTAATGCTATCCTTAAATCTCACCCTCACCCTAAATCTCACTCTAAACCTTACCCTCACCCTAACTCTAACCTTAACCCTAAAACTAAACCTCAACATAACCCTCACCTTAAGCCTAAACCTAACCCTAACCCTCACCCTAACGCTCACCCTAACCCTCACCCTAACTCTATCACTCACCGTCACCCTAACACTCAACCAAAAACTTTCCATCACCGTAATCCTAACCCTAACCCTAAACCTAACCATCACACTAACCCTATCGCTGACACTAACCCTAACCCTTCAGCCAAACCCTTTTCCTAACCTTAACCCTAACCCTCAACCTAAATCTAACCCTAAACCTAAACCTAATTCTCACCCTAACCCTAAACCTCACCCTCATCCTCACCCTCACCCTAACCCCAACCCTAACCCTAACCCTCAAACTAACACTAAACCACACCCTAACCCTTACCCAACCCTTACCCTAACCCTAACCCTAAACCTAATGCTATCCCTAACCCTCACCCTCACACTTAACCTCACGTTAAATCTTACCCTCACCCTAACCCTAAACCTAAACGTAATCCTCACCCTAAAGCTCACCCTATCCCTCAACCTAAACCTAACGCTAACCCTAACCCTCACTCTCACCCTAATCCTCACACTAACCCTTATCCTCACAGTAACCCTAACCCTAACCCGCATATTAACGCGAACCCTCACCCTAACCCTAACCCTCACCTTCAACCTAAACCTCACCTACACCCTCATCCTCATCCTCAGCCTCGCCCTAACCCTAAACCTAAACCTGAGCCTCACCCTAACTCTAAACCTCACCCTCCCCCACAACCTCACCCTCAGCCTAACCCTAACCCTAATCCTAACCCTAAACCTCACACTACCCCTCATGCTAACTCTAAACCTAACCCTAACGCTGACTTTCACCTTAACACCCACCCTATCCCTAACCCTCAACCTAACCCTAACCCTCACCCTAACCTAAACCTAAACCTCACCCAAACCCTAACCCTAACCGTAATGCTACACCTAACCATCACCCTCACCCTAAACCTCACTCTAACCCTTACCCTCTCCCTAACACTCACCCTAATTCTAACCCCAATTCTAACACTAAACCAACCCTAACCTCACGCTAACCCTAAACCTAACACATTCTTTAACGCCCACCCTAACCCTCAACCTAACCCTAACCCTCACCCTCACACTAACCCTCACCCTAAACCTTACCCTAACCCTAAACCTAACCCTAACCCTAACTCTAACCCTCACGCTCAACCTATCCCTAACCTGAACCCCAACCCTCACCCTAACTCTCACCCTAACTCTAACGCTGTCCCTAAACCTCACCCTCACCCTAGTCCTCATTCTAATCCTGACCCTCACCATAACCCTAACCCTAACCCTAACCCTAATCCTATCGCAACCCTAACCCTCACCCTCACCCTAACCTTCACCGACAAGTTAACCCTCACCCTAAACCTAACCGTCACCCACACCCTAAAACTCACCCTCACAAGAAACCCTCACCATCACCATAACCGTACCCTACCTCACCCTAAAACTAATCCTCACCCTAAACCTAACTCTAACACTCACCCTCATACAAAACCTAATGCTAACCTTCACCCTCACCCTAACCCGAACGGTAACCCTAACAATCAATCTCACCCTAATCCTTATCCTCACACTAACCCTAACCCTAACGCTAACCCTCACATTAACCCTAACCCTCTCCCTCACCTAACCTTACTCCTCACCCTCGCCCTCACCATAACCTTAACCCTAACCCTCACCTTCACCCTAACCCTCACGCTAACACTCATCCTCACCCTAAACATCACCATAACACTAACCCTCACCATAACACAAACCCTAACCCTAATGCTATTTCTAACCCTCACTTTCACCCTAACCCTCACTCTACCACTTACCCTCACACTTACCCTAACTCTTACCCTCACCCTAAACCTAACCCTAACCCTTACCCTCACAATAACCCTAACCCTGACCCTACCCCTCAGCCTAACCCTCACCCTAAACCTAACCCAAACCTAATCCTCACCCTACACCTAACCCTAAACCTTACCTTCAACCTAACCCTCAGACTCACCCTCACAATAACCCTAACCCTATCCCTAACCCTGACCATCACCCTAACACCAACCCTATCCCTAACCTTCAACCTAACACTAAACTTCACACTAACCCTAACCCTAACCCTCACCCTAACCCTAACCCTAACCCTAATGCTATCCCAAACCCTCACCCTCACCCTAACCCTAACACTAACACTAAACCTCACCCTAACCCTCACCCTAACCCTAAACCTAAACCTAACCCTCACCCTTACGCTCACGCTAACCCTCAACTTAACCCTAAACCTCACCCTAAATGTAACCCTCACCCTAAATCTTACCCACATCCTAACACTAACCCTAACACTAACTCTAACCCTCACCCTCACCCTAAGCCTAACCTGAACTCTAACTCTCACCCTAAATCTAACACTATCCCTAAACCTCAACCTCACCCTAAACCTCATCCTAACCCATACCCTCACCATAACCCTAAACCTAACACTAAACCTCACCTTCACCCTAAACCTCAGCATCACCCTAACGCTCACCCCAACCCTAACTCTCACCTACACCCCCACCCTCACCCTCACCCACACCATAACACTCACCCTCACCCTAAACTTCACCCCAACACTAACCCTCACCCTATCCCTAACCCTAACACTACCCCTCAGCCTAACCTTCACACTAACCCTAACCCTAACCCTAATCCTCATCCTATAGCTAACCCTAACCCTAACCCTCACCCTAACCCTCCCCCTCACCATAACCCTAATGCTAACATTAACCCTCAACCTCACCCTTAACCTCGCCCTAACACTTACCCTCACCTTAACCCTATCTCTCACCTTCACCCTAAGTTTAAAACTAACTCTATCCCTAATCCTCACACTAACCATAAACCTCACCCTAAACCTAACCGTATATGTCACTCTAGCTCTAACTTTTACATAACCCTAACCCTAACCCACACCCTAACCCTAACACTAACCCTCAACCTAATCCTCACCCTAACCCTAAGCCTAACCTTAACCCTCACATTACCCTCACCCTTACCCTTCCCCTCCCCTGAACCCTAACCATAACCCGCAGCCTCACCCTCGTTCTAACCCTAACCCTAACCCTAACCCTCATCCTAACCTTACCACTAATCCTCACACTAACCCTAATCCTCACCCTAAACATAACCTTACAATTCACCCTAACCCTAACTTTAACCTAAACCTAACCCTTACCGTCTTCCTAACCCTAACACTAAGCCTAAACTTCAAAGTCACCCTAACCCTCACCATCACCCTAACACTCACTCTAGCCCTAACCCTTACCCACACCCTAACCCGAACCCGAACCCGCAACCTAACCGTCACCCTCAACCTAAATATCACCTTAACCCTAACCCTGACCCTAACGTTAAACATAATCCTCACCCTCACCCTAACCTTAACACTAACCCTAACACTGAACCTAAACCTCACGGTAACCCTCACCTTAACACTCAGGCTAAACATAACCCTCACTCTCACCCTCACCCTCACCCTCACAATCACCCTCACCCTAACTCTTACCCTCACCCTCACCCTAACAGTAACCCTAACCTTCACACTAAACCTAACCCTCACCCTAATCCTAAACTTGACCCTAGACCTCAACCTCACCCTAGCCCTCACCCTAACCCTAAACCTAAAACTAACCATAACCCTCACCCTCACCCTCAACCTAAACCTAAACCTCACCCTAATACTAACTCTAAACCTAGCCCTCACACTTACCCTTACCATCACAGTCACTCTAACCCTCACCCTAACCCTAACCCTAAGCCTCACCCTCACCCTCACCCTAACCCTCACCCTATCCCTAAACCTAAACCTAACCCTACACCTCAACATAACCCTCACCCTCACCCTAACCCTAACGGTAACCGTAACCCTCACCCTAACCCTAACCCTAACCCTAATGCTATCCTTAACCCTCACCCTCTCCCGAAATCTCACTCTAACACTTACCCTCACCCTCACCCTCACCCTAACCCTAAAACTAAACCTCAACCTAACCCTCACCTTAACCCTAAACCTAACCCTAACCCTCACCCTAACGCTCACCCTAACCCTAACACTCACTGTCACCCTAACCCTCAACCTAAAATTTCCCTCACCCTAATCCTAAACCTAAACTTAAGCCTAACCCTTACACTAACCCTATCCCTCACCCTAACCCTAACCCAACCCTCAGCCAAACCCTCTTCCTAAACCTAACCCTAACCCTCAACCTAACACTAACCCTAAACCTAATTTTCACAATAACCCTAAACCTCACCCTCACCCTCACCATCAGCCTAAACCTAACCCTAACCCAAATCCTAACCCAAAGCCTCACACTCACCCTCACCCTAACTCTAACCCTAACCCTAACATTGACCCTCACCCAAACCACAATCCTCTCCCTAACCCTCAACCTAACTCTAATCCTCACCCTAAACCTTACCTTAACCCGCAACCTAACACTGACCCTAATACTAATGCTATCCCTAACCCTCACCCTCACCCTTATCCTCACTTTAAATCTTACCCTCACCCTAACCCTCACCCTAACCCTAAAGCTAAACCTAACCCACACCCTAACACTCACCCTATCCCTCAAACTAACCGAAACGCTAACCCTAACCCTCACTCTCACCCTAATCCTCACACTAACCCTTATCCTCAGAGTAACCCTAACCCTAACCCGCACATTAACGCTAAATCTCACCCTAAACCTAACACTACCCTTCACCCTACCCCTCACCCTAAATCTAACCCTAACCCTCACCGTCACCCTAACCCTCACTTACATGCTCACCCTCACCTTCAGCCTAACCCTAACCCTAACCCTAACCCTACTCCTCACCCTAGCCCTCACCTTAACCATAACCCTTAACCTCACCCTACCCTAACCCTAACCCTCACTTTCACCCTAACCCTCACCGTCACCCTACCCTCACCCTCACCATAACCCTCACCCTCACCCTAAGCCTCACCATAACCCTCACCGTCAACCTCACCCCACCCTCAACCTACCCCTAACCCTAACCCTAACCCTCACACTAAACCTAAACCCAATGCTAACCCTAAACCTCAACCTCACCCTAAACCTCACCCTAACCCTTCACCTCAACCTCAACCTCAACCTAACCCTAACACTAACCGTAACCCTAACCCTCCCCTAACCCTCACCCTAACCCTAACCTTAATCCTACCCCTCAGCCTAACCGTAACCCGAACACTAATCCTTACCCTATACCTAAACCTAACGCTAACCCTCACCCTAACCCTCAGCCTCACAATAAATCTAATGCTAACATTAACCCTCAACCTCACCCTAAACTTTGCCCTAAACCTTACCTTCACCTTAAACCTATCCCTCACCCCCACCCTAACCCTCACCCTAAGCCTAAACCTCACCCTCAGCCTCAATCTCAACCTCAGCCTAACCCAAACCCAAACCCTAACTCAAACCCAAACACTCAACCTCACCCTAACTCTAAACCTAACCCTAACCCAAACACTCAGGCTAACACAAACTCTATCCCTATCCCTCAGCCTAACCCTAAACCTAATCCTAAACCTAACCCTCACCCTCACCCTAACCCTTACCCTCACCCTTACCCTAAGCCTAACCCTCAGCCTAACCCTCATACTAAACCTAACCCTAACCTTAACCCTCACCCTAACCTTAACTTTAACCCTAACCATAACCCTCAACCCAACCCTAAACCTCACCCTCACCAGCAACCTCACCATCACACTCATCCTAACCCTCACACTCTCCCTCACACTCACCCTCACCCTAACCATAACCCTTACCCTAAACCTAAGCATCACCCTCACCCTCACAATGACCCTCACACTAACCCTCACCCTCACCCTCACCCTAACCCTAAACATAACCCTAAACCTCACCTTAAACCTAACTCTGACCCTCACCCTCACCCTCACCCTAAGCCTAACCCTACACCTAATCCTAATCCTAAACCTAACCCTCACCCTCACCCTCACCCAAACCTAAAACCCCGCCTAAGCCTAAGCCTAACCCTAGCACTCACCTAACCCTTATCCTCACCGTCACCTTAACCTTAATCCTCAACATAACCTAACCCTCATCGTAACCCTAACCCTCACAGTAACCCTTACCCTAAACCTAACCCTAGCCCTCTACCTAACCCTTACCCTCACTGTCACTCTAACCCTCACCCTAACCCTAACCCTCACCCTAACGCTAACTCTCACCCTAACCCTAAACCTAACCCTAACCCTCACCCTCACCCTAACCCCAAAACTCACCCTAACCCTATTCCTAACCCTAAACCTAACTCTCAACATAACCCTCACCCTTACCCCCACCCTAACCCTATCCCCAACCCTAAACCTAACCCTACCCCAAACCCTAAACCTAATGCCATTTCTAATCCTCATTCTCACCCTAACCCTCACTCTAACCCTTACCCTCACCCTAACCCTAACACTTACCCTCACCCTAACACTAACCCTAACCCTAAAACTAAACCTCATCCTAAACCTCTACCTAACCCTAAACCTAACCCTAACAATGACCCTAATGTTCACCCTAACCTTCACCCTGACCCTAACCCTCACAGTGACCCAAACACTGACCCTATACATTTTCCTCACCCTAATCCTAAACCTAACCCTAATACTAACACTCACTCTAACTCTAACCCTCACCCTAACCCTAACAGTAACCTTCAGCCAAAACCTTTTCCTAACCCTAACCCCAACTCTCAACCTAATCCTAACCCTAACCCTCAACCTAATCCTAACCCTAACCCTCAACCTAACCCTAATCCTAACCCTAAACGTAACCCTCAACCTAAACCTAAACCTCACCCTCACCCTCACCCTCACCCTCACCCTCAGCCTAAATTAACCCTAACCCTAATCCTAACCCTAAACCACAAACTCACCCTCATCCTAACTCTAACCCTAACCCTAACCATGACCTCACCCTAACTCCAACCCTATCTCTAACCCTCAACCTAAAACTAACCCTCACCCTTAAACTAACCCTAACCCTAACCCTAACCCTAACCCTAACCCCAATTCTATCCCTATACCTCACCCTCACCCTAACCCTAACACTAACACTAAACCTCACGCTAACCCTCAACCTAACCCTAAACCTAAAACTATCCCTCACCCTAACGCTCACCCTAACCCTCAACTTAACCCTAAACCTCACCCTAAACCTAACCCTCACCCTAAAACTTACCCATACCCTAAAACTAACCCTAGCACTAACTCTAACCCTCACCCACACCCTAAGCCTAAGCTGAACCCTAACCCTCACCATCACTGTCACCCTAACTCTAACACTATCCCTAAACCTAACCCTCACCCTAAGCCTCATCCAAATCCATACCCTAACCATAACCCTAACACTCACCCTAACCCTAACCCTGACACTCACTGTCATCCTAACGCTCACCCCAACCCTAACCCTCATCTACACCCTCACCCTCACACTCACCCTCACCATAACACTCACCCTCACCATAACCATCACCCTAACCCTAACCCTCATGCTAACCCTAACCTCAATCCTCACATAACCCTAATCCTCACCTTAAACCTCACCCTCACCCTAATCCACACCCTCAACATAACCCTAAGCCTTTCCTAACCGAAAACCTGACCCTCACCCTGAACCTCACCCTAACCCTCACCCTCACCCTAGCCCTCACCGTAAAACTAACCCTAACCCTTACCCTCACACTCAACCTCACCCCCAAATTCAGCCTAACCCTAACCCTAATCATAATCCTAAAACTAACCCTAACCATCACACTCACCCTCACCCTAACCCTCACCCTAACACTAACACTAATGCTAACACTAGCCCTCACCCCAACCCTAACCCTAATCCTAACCCTAACCCTCACCTTAAAACTAATGTTCACCCTAAACCTAAACCTCACCCTAACGCTCACCCTAACCCTTACCCTCACCCTCAACTTCACCCTAACCCTAACCCTAACACTACCCCTCTGCCTAAACTTCACCCTAAACCTAACCCTAACCCTAATCCTCACCCTATAGCTAACCATAACCCTAACCCTCACACTAACCCTACCCCTAACCGTAACCCTAATGGTAACATTAACCCTCAACCTCATCCTAAACCTCACCCTAAGCCTTACCCTCACCTTAATCCTATCCCTCACCTTCACCTTAACCTTAACCCAAACCCTAAACCTAATCCTCACACTAACCCTAAACCTCACCCTAAACCTAACCGTACATGTCACCCTAACGCTAACTTTAACTTAACCTAACCCTAACCCACACCCTTACACTAACCCTAATCCTAACCCTAACCCTCACCCTCACCCTAACCCTCACTCTAACACTTATCTTCACCCTAAACCTCAGACTAACCCTTACCCTAACACTCCCCCTCAACCTAACCCTCACCCTCACAATAAACATCACACTAATCCTATCGCTCAGCCTAACCCTAACCCACTACCTAACCCTAACCCTCACCCTGAACTTCAACCTAAACCTAACGTTAACCCTAACCCTCACCCTAAACCTTACCCTAAACCTAAGCGTCACCCTAAACCTAACACTCACACTAAGCCTAACCCTCACCCTAACCCTAACCCTAATACTAATCCTAACGCTAATCTTAACTGTCCACTTAACCCTAAACCTCACCCTAACCCTTTCCCTCACCATAACACTAACCATAACCCTAACCCTACCCCTCAGCCTAAATCTCACCCCAAACCTAACCCTGACCCTAATCCCTACCCTAACCCTCACCCTAACCCTAAACCTCACCATAACCCTAACCCTCACACTAATCCTAACGATAACCCTCAACCTCACCAACACCCTCATCCTCACCCTAACCCTCATCCTAACACTCACCTTCACCTTCACCCTCACCCTAACCCTAACCCCAACTCACACCCTCACCCTAAATCTCACCCTGAACCTGACCCTAAACCTTACCTAATCAAAAACCTCACCCTCACACTAAACCTCACCCTCACCCTAGCCCTCACCCTAACACTAAACCTCACCCTAACCCTAAACCTAAACCTAACCCTCACCCTAAGCCTAACCCTCACCCTAACCCTAACACTAACCCTACCCATCATTCTAACCCTCACCCTATCCCTAACGCTAACCCTAACTCTTTCCCTAAGGCTAACCATCACAGTAAACCTCACCCTCCTACTAACATCACCCTAACGCTAACACTCACCCTAACCCTAACGCTAACCCTCACCCTAACGATAATGCTTAACCTAACCCTCACACTCCCCTAAACCTCACCCTAAACCTAAACCTACCCCTAACCTTAAACCTAACCCTTAACTAACCAAAACCCTCAACCTCACACTCACCCTCACCCTAACACTCACCCTAACCCTTACCCTCACCCTAACCCTAACCCTAACCCTCAACTGAACCCTAACCCTACCCTTCACACTAACCCTCACCCTAACCCTCACCCTAACCCTAACCCTCAGCCTAAACGTAACCATAACCCTCACTTTCACCCTAACCCTCACAGTCACCCTAACACTCAATCTAACCCTAACCCTCACCCACGCCCTAACCCTCACCCGAACCCGAACCCTAACACTAAACATCACCCTAAACTTCACCCTAACCCTAACCCTCACCCAAAACCTAACCCTAACCCTCACCCTAACCATAACACTCACACTAACCCTAAACCTCAACCTAATCCTCACCCTAAAATTAACCCTAATCCTTACCTAACCGAAACCCTCACCCTCACACTCACCCTAACCCTCACCCTCACCCTCACACTCACCCTATCCCCAACGCTAACCCTAACCCTCATCCTGACCCTAACCCTCACCCTAACCCTATCCCTAAACCTCACCGTAACTCTCACCATAACCCTAACGCTAACACTAAAACTCACCATAACACTAACCCTAAATCTAACCCTCACCCTCACCCTAACACTCACCCTCAACCTAACCCTCCCCCTCACAATATACATCACCCTAACACTAACCCTCAGTCCAACCTTAACACTCACCCTAACCGTAAACCTAATCCTAACACTAACCCTCACCCTCACCCTCACCCTAACCCTAAACATAACCCTATCCCTAACCCTCACCATAACCCTCATCCTAAACCTCAGCCTCACCCTAACTCTAATGCTAACCCTACCTCTCACCCTCACCCTTACCCTCACCCTAAACCTCACCTTAACCCTTACCCTCACCATAACCCTAACCCTAACTCTAACCCTAATCCTCACCCTAAACCTAACCCTTGCCCACACCCCGACCCTCACCCTCACACGAACCCTCACCCTCACCCTCACCCTCAACCTATCCCTAAAGCTAACCCTAACCCTAAACCTAATCCTACCCTCACCCTCACTCTCACCCTAACACTCACCCTCACCATAAACATCACCCTAACCCTAACCCTCACCCTAAACCTAACCCTAACCCTAACCCTAAACCTAACCCTCACCCTAACGCTCACCCTATTCCTAAAGCTAACCCTACACCTCACCCTCAAACTAACCCTCACCCTAACCCTTATCCTCACACTAACCATAAACCTAACCCTAACCCTCACACTCATCCTAATCCTCACCCTAACCCTCACCCTAAATCTCACCCTAACGCTTACCCTCACCCTAACCCGCAAACTAACACTAACCCTGACCCTAACGCTCACCCTAAACATCACCCTAAACCTAACACTAACCCTAACCCTCACCCTCACCCTAACCCTCAAGCTAAACCTATCCCTAAACGTGACCCTAATCCTAACTCTGACCTGAACACTCACGCTCACCCTAACCCTCACACTAAACATCACCCTAACCCTAACCTTCACCCTCACACTTACCCTAATTCTAACCCTCACCCTAACCCTAACCCTCACCATAATCCTAACCCGCACATTAACCCTAACCCTACCCCTCACACTCACCCTCACCCTCACCCTAACCCTCATCCTAACACTAAACCTCAACCTCACCCTCACCCTCAAAATAACCCTAACCCAAACCCTAACACTAATAGTCCCCCTAAAACTAGCCCTAACTCTTACCTTACCAAAAATTTCACCCTCACCGTTAGCCTCCCCCTAAACCTCACCCTCAGCCTAGTACTCATCCTAACACTAACCCTCACCCTAACCCTAAACCTAACCCTCGCTCTCACCCTAACCCTAACCATAAACCTAACCCTAACACTCATCCTAACCCTAACCCTAAACCTAATTCTAACACTAAACCTCACACTCACTCTAACCCTCACCCTAACATTTACCGTCACCCTAACCCTAACCCTAACCCTCACACTAAACCTAAACCTCATACTTAACCTAACCCTACCCCTCAGCCTAACTCTAACCCTAAACCTAACTCAAATCCTCACCCTATCCTCAACCTTAAACCAAACCCTCACCATATCCCTCACTCCCAACCAAACCCTCATCCTTACCCTTACTCTCACCCGAACCCTAACAACCACCCACACCCTAAACCTCACGCTAACACCTACCTACACCCTAACACTCACCCTAAATCTAACCATAAACCTAACCTTGACCCTAACCCTCAACCGAACTCTTAGCCTCACCCTCACCCTAACTCTCACCCTAAATTTTACCCTCACCCTAACACTTACCATAACCCTAAACCTAACCCTCACACTAACCCTAACTCTAACCCTCTGCCTAACCCTTATCATAACCCTAAACCTAACCCTAATCCTCACTCTAAACCTAACCCTAATCCTAACCCTAACCCTCACACTAAACCTAACCATAACCATCAGTCTAAACCTCACACTAACCCTAACCATAACCCTAACCCTAATCCTAACCATAATCATTAACATAACCCTCAACCTCCCCTTCCCCCTCAGCCTTACCCTAAACCTAACCCTAATTCTCACCCTAACACTCAACCCCACTCTCACCCCAAACATAAACCTAATCCTAATGCTAACCCTCATTCTCAGCATATCACTAACCCTAATCCTAACCCTAACACTCACCCTTATCCTAACTCTCAACCTCACCCTAAGCCTAAAATTAACCCTAACTCTCACACTCACCCTCACCCTCAGCCTCTCAACTTCATCCTCACCCTAACACTAACCCTAACCCTAACCCTCACACTAACCCTAAACCTCACCAAAACCCTAACGCTAAATCTAAACCTCACCATCACCCTAACCCTCATCCTAACCCTAACCCTCAACCACACCCTAACCCACACACTCACCCGAACACTCACCCTCACCCTAACACTCACTCTTACCCTAACCCTCAACCTCACAATATACATCACCCTAACCCTAACTCCCAGCCTAACCCTAACCCTCATCCTAACCCTAAATCTAATCCTAACACTAACCCTCACCCTCACCCTCAATCTAACCCTAACACTAAACTTAACCCTCACTCCAACCTTAACACTTACCCTAACCCTAATCCTAAGCCTCACACTAACCCACACCCTAACCCTTATACTCACACTAAACCTAACCCTAAAGCTCAACCTCACCCGCACACTAACCCTAACTTTAAACCTAACCCTCACCCTGACCCTTACACTAAACCTAACCATAACCCTCACACTAATTCTCACCCTAACCGTAACCCTAACCCTAACGCTCACATTCACACTCACCCTCAACCTAAACCTAACCCTGAACCAAACACTCACCCTAACCCTAACCCTAAACCTAACCCTAACCCTAACCCTCACCTTATACCTCACCCTGACCCTAACCCTAACCCTAAACCTAACCCTAACCCTAATCCTCACCCTAACACTAACTCTATCCCACACCCTATACCAAAACCTAACCCTCACCCTAAACCTAACCCTAACCGTAACCTCACCCTTACCCTAACGTTAACCCTCACCCTAAACCTAACCCTTACCCTAAACTTAACCCGAAACCTAACCCTCACACTAACCCACCCCTAACCCTAAACCTCACCCTAACCCTTACCCTAACCCTAACCCTAAACCTAACCCTCACCCTAACCATAAACCTAACCCTTAACCCTCACCCTCACCCTCAACCTTAACCCTAACACTAACCCTAACCGTCACCCTACCCTAACTCTAAGCCTAACCCTAATCCTCACCCCCACCGTCACCCTCAGCATCACCCTCACCCTCACCCTCAAACTCACCGTCACCCTAACCCTCAAACTAACCCGAACACTCATCCTAACCCTAACCCTAAACACCACACTCACCGTCACCCTCAGCCTAACCCTAAACCTAACACTAATCCTAACCTTAACCCTCACCCTCACCCTAAACATAACCCTCAACGTCACCCTCACCCTCACACTCACCCTAACCCTAATCCTCAACCTCCCCCTCCCCCTAATATTCAACCTCACCCTAAACATCACCCTAACCCTAATGCTCAACCTAACCCTAACCTTTATCCTAACCCTAACCTTAACACTCACCCTAAATTTATCTTCAGACTAACCCTTACTCTAAACCTAACCCTAACCCTCAAACTAACCCTAACCCTCTCCCTAACCCTAACAATACCCCGCACCCTAACCCTCACCCTAACTCTAAATCTAACCCTTAACCTCACCCTAAACTTAACCCTAACCCTCACCATCACCCTAACCCTCATCGTCACTCTAACCCTCACCCTAAACCTAACCCTAACCCACCCCCTAACCCTCAAACTCACCGGAACCCTCACCCTCACATGAACCCTCACACTCACCCTAGCCCTGAGCCTCACCCTAAACCTTACCCTTACCCTAACCCTCAACCTAACCCTCACCCTAACCCTGAACCTCACCCTAACCATAAACCTAACCCTTACCTAAGGGAAACACTCACACCCACACTCACAGTCAACCTAACCCTCACCATCACCATAGCCCTCAACCTCAACATAAACCTCACACTAACCCTCACCCTCACCCTAACCCTAACCCTAAATCTCAAACTAACCCTAACATACCCTAACCCTCACCCTCACCCTAACCCTAACCTTAATCCTAACTCCCACCATAATCCTAACCCTTACCCTAACCCTAATCCTAAGCCTCACCCTAACCCTCACCTTAACCCTAATCCTAACACTAACCCTCACACTAAACCTAACGCTAACCCTAACACTCAACCTCACCCTAACTATCATCCTAACCCGTATCCTCACACTTACCCTAACTCTAACCCTAACCCTCACCCTCAACATCACCCTAACCCTAACCCTCACACTAACCCTCACCCTAACCCTAAACCTAACCCTCACACTAACCCAAACCCTTACCCTAACCCTAATCCTAACCCTTAAACTAAGCCTCCCCTCCCCCTAACCCTAACCCTAAACCTCACTGTAAACCTAACCTAACCCTAACCCTCACCCTAACCCTAATATTAAACCTCACCCTAAACCTAACTCTTATCCTAAACCTAACCCTAAACCTAACCCTCACCCTAACCCTAACGCTCACAGGAACCCTCACATTCAACGTAATCCTCACCCTCACAATAAACCTAAGTCTTACCTAACCGAAACCCTCACCTTCAGCCTCATTCTCACCCTAACCCTCACACTCACCCTAGCCCTCACCTTAACCCTAACATTAACCCTAACCCTTCCCCTCACCCTAAACTTCACCCTAACCCTAACCCTCTCCCACACCCTAAACCTCACCCTAATCTGAACAATAACCCTCACCCTAGCCCTCAACCTCACCCTAAACATCACACTCACATTCAACCTAACCCTTACCCTACCTCTCAACCTAACCCTAACCCTCGCCCTCACCTTCACCATCAGCCTAACCCACATCCTAAACCTACCCCTAACCCACAACATAACCCTCTAACTCACCCGAACCCTCAACCTCACCTGAAACCTCACCCTCACACTAACCCTCAGCCTCACCCTAAATATCACCCTACCCTAACCCTAACCCTCACTCTTACCCTAAAGCTAACCCTCACACGAACCCTAACTCAAAACCTTACTAACCGAAAACCTCACCCTCACACTCACACTCACTGTAACCATCACACTCACCGTAGCCCTCACCCTAAACCTAAACCTCACCCTAAACCTAAACCTAACTCTCAGCCTAACCCTTACCCTAAACCTCACCCTAAACCTCACCCTAAACCTAAACCTAAATATAACCCTAACCCTCACCCTAACTCTCACCCTCACTCTGAACCTAACTCTAACCCAAACCCTCACCCTCACCCTCACCCTAACCCTAACCCTAACCCTCAACCTCACACTCACCCTCATCCTAACAATTACCATAAACATAACCCCAACCCGAACACTCACGATCACCCTAACTCTAACCCTAACCCCAACATTCACCGTCACCCTCACCCTCACAGTCACCCTCATGCTAAACCTCACCCTCAAACTCACCTTCACCCTAACCCTCACTGTCACCCTAAACAACACCCTAAGCCTAACCCTCAACCTAACCATAACCCTTACACTAACCCTAAACCTAAACTTAATCCTCACTCTAAACCTAACTCTAACCCAAACCCTCACCCTAACCCTAACCATAACCCGAACCCTCACACTAACTCTAACCCTAACCCTAACCCTAACCCCCACCCTAAACCTAATGCTAACCCTAACCCTCACCCTCACTCTAAACCTGACCCTAACCCTTATCCTCACAATAACACTAACCCTAACCCTCACTCTCACCCTAACACTCACACTAAACCTAATCCTCACCCTAGCCCTTAGCCTTACCCACACCCTCACACTCACACTAACCCGAACTCTTAACAAAACCCTAATCCTAACCTTAACCCTCACACTCACACTAACTCTAACCCTAACAATAACCCTCACCATCACCCTCACTCTAACCCTCCCCCTTATCCTCACCCTCAACCTCACATTCACCCTAACCCTCACCGTCACCCTAAACTTAACCCTAACCCTAACATTCACCCTAATCCTAAACCTAAAACTAACGCTAACCCTAACCCTAACCCGCAACCTAAACCTAACCCTAACCCTAACCATAACCCTCACGCTAACCCTAACCTTAACATTAAACCTAAACCTCATCCTAAGACTCACCCTGACCCTAACCCTCAAACTCACGGGAATTCTCAACCTAACCCTTGCCATCACAATAAACCTAACACTTGCCCTAACCCTAACTCTCATCCTAACCCTAACCCTAACTCTAATCCTAAACCTAACCCTCACCCTTACACCAACCCTCACACTGACGCTCAGCCTCACCCTCAGCCTAAACCTAACCCTAACCCTCACCCTCACCCTAAATGTCACCCTAAACCTAACGCTCACTGAACCCTAACCCTCACCCTAACCCTAACCCTAACCCTAACATTAACCCTAAACCTCACACTAACACTCACCCTAACCCTAACCCTCAAACTCACACTAAGCCTCAACCTAACCCGTACCATCACCCTAAACATAACCCTTGCCCTAACCCTAACCCTCATCCTAACCCTAACCCTAATCCTAATCCTAACCATAACCCTTATCCTCAGCCTCACCAAAAATCTACCGTAACCCTAATCCTAAACCTAACCCTCACCCTCACCCTATCCCTAAACCTAACCCTTGCACTAATCCTCACCCTAACCCTATTGCTAACCCTAAACCTCACCCTCACCCTAAACCTCACTCTAACTCTAAAGCTCACTATAACCCTAATACTAACCCTAACACTAATCCTCACCCTAACCCTAATCCTCAACCACACCCTAACACTCAACCTCACCCTCAGCCTCACCTTCACGCTCACACTCACTCTAACCCTAAACCTAACACTAACCCTACAGCTAACCCTTACCCTCACCATCACCCTAAACCTAACCCTAACCCTAGACCTCACCCTCACCCTAATTATCACCCTAACCCTAACCCTCACCCTAACCCTAACCCTAAAACTAACCCTAACCCTAACCCTCATCCTCACATTAACACTAACCCTAACCCTAACACTCACCCTAACCCTTACCCTAACCCTAAACCTAAAACTAACCCTCACCCTAATCCTAACCCTAACCCTAACCCTCAACCTCACCCTCACCCTAACCCTAACCGTCACCCTACCATAAACCTAATCCTAAACCTAAACCTCACCCTCACAATCACCCTCACCCTAACCCTCACCCTCAATCTCAACTTCACCCTAACCCTCAAATGAACCTTAACCCACACCCTAACCCTAACCCCAACCCACACCCTCACCCTAAACCTAACACTAATCCTAATCCTAACCCTCACCCTCACTGTAAACATAACCCTCAACATCACCCTCACCCTCACACTCAAACTAACCCTCACCCTCAACCTCACCCTCACCCTAATATTCAACCTCACCCTAAACATCACCCTAACCCTAACCCTCAACCTAACCCTAACCTTTACCCAAAACCTAACCATAAGCCTCACCCTAAACATAAACCTATCCCTTACCTAAGGGAAAAACTCAACCTAAAACTAACCCTAACCCTAAACCTAAACCTCACCCTAACCTTAACCCTAAACCTCACCCTCACCCTCATCCTAAACCTAACCCTAACCCTTACCCTCACCCAAAACCTAATCTTAACCTTAACACTTACCATAAACCTAATCCTAACCCTAACACTCACCCTCACCCTAAACCTCACGCTAACCCTTATCCTCATCCTAACCCTAACCCTAACACTCACCCTCACCATCGCCCTAATTCTAACACTAAACTTAACCCTCACTCTAACCCAAACTTTTACCCTAACCCTAAACCAAACCCTAACCCTCACCCTAACCCTAACCCTCACCCTGACCTTCACCCTAACCCTAATCCTAACCTAACCTTCACCCTAACTCTCACCCTAACCCTAACGATAAACCTTACCATCATGCTCATTCTAAAATTCCACCTAAGCTTTATCCTCATACTAACCCTAAGTCTAACCCTAATGCTAACCGGCACAATAACCCTAACCCTCTCCCTAACCCTAAACCTACCCCCCAACCTAACCGTCACCCTAAACCTAACCCTAACCCTAACCCTCACCCTAACCCTAACCCTAACCCTCACCCTCAACCTAACCCTCACCGTCACCCTAACCCTCACCATAAACCTAACCCCAAACCACACCCTAAACCTCACCCAAACCCTCACCCTCATCCGAACTGTCACCCTCACCCTAATCCTCAGCCTAACCCTAAACCTCACCCTATTACTAACCCTCAATCTAACCCTAACCCTAACCCTCACCCTAACCCTAACACTCAACCTAAACCTCACCCTCAACATAAACCTCACCCTAAACCTAACCCTAATCCTTCCCTAACTGAAAACCTCACCCTTACCCTCACATTCACCCTAACCTACACCCTCACCCCAGCCCTCACCCTAAAACTAAACCTCACCCTAACCCTAACCCTAAACCTCACAATCACCCTCACCCTGAACCTAACCCTAAACTTGACTCTAACCCTCACCCTCACCCTAACCCTCACTCTGACCATAAACCTCAACCTAAACATCACCCTAATTCTAATCCTCACCCTAACCATAACACTAATCCTTACCTAAAGGAAACCCTCACCCTCACCCTCACAATTACCCTAACCCTCACCATCACCGTAGCCCTCACCCTAAGCCTAAACGTCACAATAACCCTTACACTCAACTTCAGCCTAACCCTAACCCTAACCCTAACCCTCACCCTAACTCTAATACTCACCCTAAACATAATCCTAACCCTAAAAATAATCGTCACCCTAACTCTAATCCTTACCCTAAGCCTAACCCTAACCCTAAATTTCACCCTAACCCTAACCCTAACCCAAAACCTCACCCTCACCCTAACCCTCATCTTAAACCTAACCCTAACACTAACCCTCACACTAAACCTAACAATAACCCTAACACTCACACTTACTCTAACCCTCACCCAAACCTTATCCTCACACTAATCCTAACCCTAACCCTAACCCTCACCCTCACCATCACCCTAAGACTAACCCTAACCCTCACCTTCACCATCACCCTAACACTAACCCTAACCCTAACCCTCACCCTAAACCTAACACTTGCCTTAACCCTAAACCTAACCCTCACACTAACCCTCACCCTCACCCTAACCCTAAACCTAAACCTAACCCTCACCATAACACTCACCCTAACCCAAAACCTTACCCTAACCCTCACCCTATCCCTCACCCTACCCCTCACCCTCAGCCAAACCCTAATCCTAAACCTCTCTCTACATCTAACCCTAAGGTTAACCCTAAATATTACCCTCAACCTAACCCTAACACTAACCCTAACTCTCAACCTCACCCTCACCGTAAACTTAACACTAACCCTCACACTCACCCTAAACCTAATCCTAACCCTAACCCACAACCTCACTGTCACCCTCACCCTAAAACTCACCGTCAACCTCATCTTCACCCTAACCCTCAAACTAACCCTAACCCTCACCCTAACCCTAACCCTAAACCTCACCCCCACCATCACACTTACCCTAACCCTAAACCTAACCCTAATCCTCACCCTAACCCTCACACTCACCCTAAACTTTACCCTCACCATCACCATCACCCTCACCCTCACCCTCACCCTAAACCTCACCCTCAACTTCACCCTCACCTTAACCCTCACCTGTGGAGCACATGGGCAGCAAAGATGGTGCTGGGAAGGGGTTGAGTGGGCAGACCCCAATTGATCTTCTGATCAGTACCTAACCAGCCCGTGAAGGCTCAGGTAAATGATAGGGTGTGACCTTGACAGTGATTGGTTCCTCTTCCTCCCTTACCATACCACCCACCCTCTTTGTCTTTAAAAAAGGGGCTGCTCTCTGTTAATAAACGAGTTTTTCTACCTGCTGGATTTGGCTCCCCGCTGTGTCTGATTGTCTCCTGGGCTGAGGGAGGCTAGGGAACGGGCGAGCGCCGCACTTACCTTTCCTCGGACCCCGTCCGTCTTTTGTGGGAGGGACGAAGACCCAACATCTGGTGCCCAACGAGGGGCACGAAATGAAAAGATACCGGACGAGGCTAAGAGGTCTCTCGGGGTAAGTGAAACCCTAAATATGGGTAATGCTATATCACAGAAGGAGGAGGAAGAGGCAACATCAGGCCTAGAAGGGGTACAGGAGGATGTGGGAAGTGAGAAGGAAAAGGAAAGGGTCAAATCCAATCGAGAACACACTGAGACGTGCACAGTAGAAGTCAAAACGAGGGTAAAAATTACCCCCTCTGACCCAGCTGATATTACCCCCTCTGACCCAGCTGATACTGACGGTCCGAGGCCCCCTCCCTATTCTCCTGATTGGAGGGGAGGTACGGCGCCCTAGGAGACCTGCGAGAGGGACTTGCAAGACCCAGACCCCTACCAGCCTTCTATGGAGGGGCCGAGGGCCAGGGAAGTAACCTCCTCGGAGACCTCCTCTGGAAAGGAAGGGCCACCCAAGAGCCCAGACTCTCGGCCACAGGATTCGCTTCCCCAAGCCTATCCAGTCAATCTGGCACCAGGGGCTAACAGGCCCTTGGAATGGTATCCATGGGAAGCTAAGGATCTTAAAGAGCTCCACAAGGCGGTGGCGGAGGATGGCCCAAACTCTCCCTGGGCCCAGACCCTATTACAAGACATTGCCTATCACCCTTGTGTCCCTAAGGACTGGATGGATGTGGCCAAAGCCGTTCTTACTAGTTCTCAGTTTATTAAATGGCATGCTTTCTTTAAGGAAGAATGCAGAGTGAGAGCAGAGAGTAACCGGCAGGCTCAACCTGCAATACCCATTACTTATACCATGTTAGCAGGGACGGGGGAAGCCTACTCCACTGGCGTCGAACAGGCCGCAATACCTGGCCCGTACCGTGACCAGGTGAGGCAGGCAGGACTTGCTGCATGGTACAAACTAGATGATGGGCCTACTGAGTCCCCCATAGCAGGAGTGAGACAAAAACCAGATGAGTCTCTACCTGATTTCATAGACCGAGTCCAACAGAGTGTTCACCGCAAGCTGCCAGCAGAGAACCTCCGAGATCAGTTTGTAAAGCTGCTGGTCTGGGAAGGGATGAATGCAGACCACCGCATGGCCTGCGCAGGATTGAAAGAGAGTTCCCTGAGCAGATGGGTGGTGGCCTCACAGGATGTGGGAACGCAACAGCACCAGTCCCAATCACTAGCTTTAGCTTTACAGGCTCAGACGCCAGCAGCCCGGGGCCAAGGAACCCCAGGGGGGAGAGGGACTTGTTTTAAATGCTGGCAAGAGGGGCACTTTAGGAGGGACTGTACACAGCAATCCTCTGCCAACCGGCCCGGGGGGGCCAAACTGCCACCTACGCCCTGCCCCAGGTGCAGGAAGGGATACCATTGGAAAAAGGATTGTCGATCCAAGTTTGATTTAGATGGGAAGCCTTTAAACTAGGGGAGGGGCATCCTCCAGCCCCGTTAACCCAAGGAGGAACCCCCTCTGCTGTGAGGCCCAGGCAGCCTCATGGCAGGGCAGCCCAGGTCCATTGGACCATCCCCCTGGTGAACGGACTCCGCCCTAAAATGAGTATTCTCATAGGCGGAAAGAGGTTTCACTGCTTAATTGACACTGGGGCAGACCGAACCATACTCAGGGAGGAGGAAGTGCCCTTGGACTGGAAGCTTGCACCTGGGCCCCCGATATTGGAGGTAGGGGGCAACTCCCAGACCAAAGAAACAGTTGCCCTTATGACATGGACTAGCCCAGATGGAGAACAGGGAAAGATACGCCCTTTAGTGGCAAAGAACCTCACTGCCAATTTACTAGGGCAAGATATGCTAAGACAAATGGATGCCGTGGTCACTACAGACCATCGAGCATCCTATGATGATATCCTGGATGGGGAAGAAGCACAAAGGCTTAAACAGGATGGAGAGGGAGTTAAGGAAGGGGATTTTTTTAACTTTCATAATTACAGAGAAGAACATAGGGGGCCCGCTCTGGTGCACCCCCAATCCTAAAGGCCACTGCCCCCCGGGTACCTCCCATTAGGTGGAAGCCGGGATGCCCAATCTGGGTGGAGCAGTGGCCATTGACTAAACCTAAACTTGAAGCCCTCCACCTTCTGGTGGAGGAGCAGATAAGCCTCGGGCATATCCGCCCTTCTATAAGTCCTTGGAACACACCCATATTTGTTATTCAAAAAGCCTCCGGGGCTTGGCGGATGCTCCAAGATCTACGGAAGGTAAATGAAAGGATGGAGCTAGTAGGAACGCCCCTAAGAGGCATGCCCTGGACTCCTGCTATACCTTCAGAATATACCTTGGTTGTGATTGATATTAAAGATTGTTTTTTTTCTATCCCTCTGCATCCAGATGACTGCGAGAAGTTTGCTTTCTCTATACCTTCTCTTAATTTTTCCCAGCCTGATCAGAGGTTTGAATGGACAGTGCTGCCACAGGGTATGGCCAATAGCCCAGCCTTCTGCCAACAATACTTGGCCACACTGTTAGAGCCTGTGCTGGGTTCAGATACCTCCCTTGCCTATGCCTACATGGACGATATAATTCTGGGGCACCGAGACCCAAGCTGCCTGGAGGGCCTTCTGGCCCAGGTTCTGGACATATTAAAAAAGGGGGTTTTTACTATAGCCCTTAATAAAATTCAAAAGGTGGCTCCTTTTAAGGTGCTCGGGACCCACCTTACCTTGACTCAGGCCAGCCCCCTTAAGCCTTTGCTGGATATTCCAGGCTCTCTGACCTTAACCCAACTTCAGAGTCTTTTAGGGGAAATCAATTGGCTGTTGCCATGGGTTTCTGTCCCTAAAGATAGTCTTGTGCCCTTATTTGCCCTGCTAAAAGATAGGACGCCACAAGAAGTTATTACAATTACAGACAGCCATCGGGCAATATTTTTGCAGTTCCAAAAAGCCCTGGATAAAGTTTCTCTAAAGAGGTATTCTATCAGTGAGTCCATTTCCCTTTGGTTGTTTGCAGGGGTTACATTAATATCTGCAGTTTTAACTCAAAATGGGGAGCCATTAGAGTGGGTTCACACTCCCCTGGGGGGCACGCCTCGGGTGTACTCTCAAGCAGACCAACTTGCAGATGCTATTGTGAAGGGAAGGACGCAAGCCCAAAGGCATTATGGCCTCGACCCTCACTCCATTGTTTTTCCTTTTCGGATGGCAGACGTTGAGTGGCTCACTCGAGCCAATGCTCGTCTTGCTCTCTCCTTGGAGGGGTTTCTAGGCCAAACTGTCTGCCATTATGGGCCGTCCAAATGGACTGTCATGTTATGGCGACTTCCCCTCAAAATACCATCTCTATTTTCTCCTACGCCTATTCCTGGCGCCCTTCATGTTTTTACTGACGGAGGTAAAGCAGGCTCTGCATATGCAGCCTTTGAGGAGCAACAAAAGACCCCGAGCCAACAAAGATTTCAACCTTGTCAAGGGTCAGCACAATATAAGGAAATGCTGGCCGTAATTATGGCTCTTCAGGACATTCAAAAACCCTTCAATTTGTATTCTGATAGCCTGTATATGATTAACTTGCTCCCTCATATTCCCCAGGCACATCTTAAACTGGATGAAAACCCTATTTCCCCCCTTATGGTTACCCTTAAGGGCCTATTAGAAGGGCGGGGAGCCCCTATTCATATTCAACATTTGAGAGGGCATTCAAAACTTCCTGGGTTTTTTTCCCTAGGCAATAAGTGGGCGGACCAGTTAGCTACTGGCCCACAAGCATTAACATTACAAGAGGCTACCTGTTTGCATGATTTAACCCATATTAATTGGAGAGGTCTTCAGCAGAGATTTCCTCAGATTCCTGTAAAGGACCTTAAAAGAATAGTACATACCTGTAAAACATGCCAGCCTTTCTTAAAAGTACCCCCGTTACAGCCCCCGGGGGTAAATCCCAGAGGCCTTAAACCTAATGTCCTCTGGCAAACGGATGTCACTCATTTCCTGGCCTTTGGTAAGTTTAAATATATCTTTGTCTCTATAGATACCTACTCGGTAGCATGCTGGGCCACAGCACATACAGGAGAAAGAACTAAACATTCACAAGCACATTTTCTTCAATGCTTTGCCACCTTGGGTCTACCAGCACTAGTTAAAACCGATAATGGACCCTGTTTTGTTAGCAAAGCAATGTCAGAGTTTTTTGACAAATGGCATATTAATCATACTACAGGAATTCCCTATAATCCCCAAGGCCAAGCAATTATAGAAAGAAATCATCAATGTCTTACAGATAGCTTTGTTTACCATTAACATCTTAAATTTTTCAAAAGGGGCAACTGAATCCAGATTTCAGAAGCACTGGGGACAACTAAACCCTAAGCCCCAAGTGGAAGTCAGGTGGAAGGACCCCCTGACACAACAATGGAGAGGACCTGACCCCCTAGTTACTATGGGCAGGGGATTTGGATGCGTTTTCCCCATAGGGGAGTCCGCTCCCATTTGGATCCCTGCCAGGAACCTTAAGTTTTTACCCATTTCCTCTATACAGGAGGATGCCCAAGAATAAGCTAAAGACAAAAGCCAGAAAGACAATTATTAACCATCCCCAAGGGCAACCAGCCCTTGAGAAGCTCTCTTGTGTTCTCTAACAATTGCAGATGGCAATACTCCAGCTGTCCTGACACTCCAGCTGTTGGCTGTCCTGACTCTCCCGATCCTGTGAACGGCCCTATGGAATCTGCATCAACCTCAGCGAGTGACCTGGGCAGTGATCAACGCTGGCAATGCAGAAATCGTCAGGAGCACCACAAGAGAAGCTGTCCCTTCGACCTGGATGCCTGACCTTCATTTTGATCACCACCCTATGGACTATTTAATATTTTTTTAGGAGTTAATTATTTTAATGTTACCTGCTTTAATTGTTCTTTTACTAATTGCTTGTATAGCGGCATTGAATCCATACTTATTGTTAAACAACCACCTTTTGTTATGCTTCCAGCTTAGATTTTGTCCAACCCCACAGGCAAATAGCTGGATTAGAACAATCCCCACCTCTGGACTCTGAAGTGGCAAAGACTGCTATCCCATCCTTCACTAAGGTTAAAGGACTAGTAGTGACATTTCCTGGCCTGGGAATGCTTTTGCTGATGGTTTTTCTATGCCTTCCTTGGGTTATACGTGCACTGCAAAACTCTTATGAGCTTAGCCAGCCAGTTATCAAGCTCCAAATGAATGAATTTCCCCCCCAAGAGGAATCGCAGCCAGAGACGGGTAAGAGGGGGTGTCAGTCTGACCAACCTAAGACAGGGCCTTCAGCTTTGCTCTGAAGAAGTTCCCAATGACGGGTAAGGCAGACAGGGCGATCCACCCAACCTAAGACAGGCGGGTTCGCTTCTTTAACCAAAGATGGGGGGAGATGATGTTGGGAGCAATTGGGAGCTGACAGTAAAGCTCAAAGGTCATCTTGACTACTGTGCTAGCTTAAAGGCACGTACAAGGAACTGGCTTACTAAAGACACCAGGTGCCCAGGAATTAATTGAACTGCTTCGGACATTTCTAACTGTGGTGGGACTGATGTTTATTACTGTGCTAGGTGGGTCTGTCATTAAAACAACAAAAAAAAGGGGGAATATGTGGAGCACATGGGCAGCAAAGATGGTGCTGGGAAGGGGTTGAGTGGGCAGAGCCTAATTTACTGAAGAGCACATGGCCAGCCAAGATGGCTCTGGGAGAGGGTTGAGTGGGCAGACCCCAATTGATCTTCTGATCAGTACCTAACCAGCCCGTGAAGGCTCAGGTGAATGATAGGGTGTGACCTTGACAGTGATTGGTTCCTCTTCCTCCCTTACCATACCACCCACCCTCTTTGTCTTTAAAAAAGGGGCTGCTCTCTGTTAATAAACGAGTTTTTCTACCTGCTGGATTTGGCTCCCCGCTGTGTCTGATTGTCTCCTGGGCTGAGGGAGGCTAGGGAACGGGCGAACGCCGCACTTACCTTTCCTCGGGCCGCGTCCGTCTTTTGTGGGAGGGACGAAGACCCAACACTCACCCTCACCGTAAACATCACCCTAACCTAACCCCACCCTCACCCTAAACCTAAACCTAACCCTCCCCCTAACCCTAACAATAAACCTTAACCTCACGCTCACCCTAAAACTCACCCTAAGCTTTATACTCATACTAACCCTAACACTACTCCTAACGCTAACCGTCACACTAACCCTAATCCTCTCCCTAAACCTAACCCTACCCCTCAACCTAACCGTCACCCTAAACCTAACCCTAACCCTAATCCTCACCCTAACCCTAAACCTCACCCTCACCCTAACCCTCACCGTCACCCTAATCCTCACGATAAACCTAACACTAAACCACACCCTAACATTCACCCTCACCATCAACCTCACCGGAAACGTCAACTTCACCGTAACCCTCAGCCTCACCCTAAACTTCACCCTACCCCTAACCCTCAATCTAACCCTAACCCTAAAGCTCACCCTAAACCTAACCCTCAAAAGAACCCTCACCATCATCCTAATCCTCATCCTGAACTTAACCCTAATCCTTACCTTACTGAAAACCTCACCTTCACCCTCACATTCACCCAAAACCACACCATCACTGTAGCCCTCACCCTAAACGTAAACCTCAACCTAACCCTAACCCTAAATCTCACCCTCACCCTCACCCTAACCCTAACCCTAAACCTCACCCTCACCCTAAACCTAACCCTAACACTAACCCTCACCCTCACACTAACCCTCAACCTAACCCTTACCCACAACCTGACCCTAACCCTAACCCTAACCCTAACCCTCATACTAACCCTAACCCACACACTAACCCTAACCCTACCTCTCACCGTAACCCTCACCTCACCCTAACCCTAAACCTAACCGTAACCCTAACCCTCACCCTAACTCTGACCCTAACACTCATCCTAAACTTAACCCTCAAACTATCCCTCAAATTCAACCTAATCCTCACCCTAACAATAACCCTAACTCTTACCTAACCAAAACGCTCATGTTCACCTTCATTCTCACCCTAACACTCACACTCACGCTAGCCCTCACGATAACCCTAACCCTAACCCTAACCCTAATCTTCACTCTCACCCTCACTGTCACCCTCACCCTAACCCTAACCCTAACCCTAACCCTAACCCTAACCCTAAACCTAACCCTCAACCTCACCCTCAACCTAACAATAATCCTAAACCTAACCTTCAACCTCACCCTCACCGTCACCCTCAGCCTTACCATATCCATAACCCAAATCATAACACTTACCCTCAAACTCACCCTTCACACTCACCCTTAACCTCACCCTCACCATAGCCCTCACCCTGAACCTAAACCTCACCCTAACCCTAACCCGAAACCTCACTTTTACCCTAAACCTAACCCTAACAATAACCCTGACCCTAAACCTAATCCTAACTCTAACCCTCATCCTACCTCTAACCCTATACCTAAAACTCACCCTAACCCTAATCCTAACCTTAGCCCTCACCCTCACTGTCACTGTCATCCTAACCCTGAACCTCAACATCACCCTCACCCTAACCCTCACACTAAACCTAGACCTCACCCTAACCCTAACCCTAACCCTGACCCTCACCCTCACACTCAGCCTAACACTTAACCAGGCCTTAATCCTAATCCTATCCCTCACACGCACCATTACCCTAACCCTCACACTCACCATTACCCTAATCCTAACAATAACCCTCACCATCACCTTCACCCTCAGCCTCACCCTAACCCTCACCCTCAACCTCACCCTCACCCTAACACTCACCATCACACTAAACTTCACCCCAACCCTAACTCTCACACTAACCCTAAACCTAACCCTAACCCTCACCCTCACCCTAACCCTCACCCTCAACCTCACCCTCACCCTAACACTCACCATCACACTAAACTTCACCCCAACCCTAACTCTAACCCTAACCCTAACCCTAACCCTAACCCTCGACCTCACCCTAACCCTAAACCTCACTCTGAACCTAACCCTAAACCTAACCCTCACCCTAACCCTAACGCTAACCCTCACACTAACCCTAACTCTTACCCTAACCCTAACCCTAACCATCACCCTAAACCTAACTCTAACCCTCACCTTAAAACTAACGCTGACCCTAACCATAAAACTAACCCTTGCCCTGAACTAACCCTAACCCTCAACCTCACCCTCACACTAAATTTAACCCTAACTGTCACACTCACCCTAACCCTAATCCTAACCCTAACCCACACCCTCACTGTCACTCTCACCCTAACCCTCACCGTCAACCTCACTTTCACGCCTACCCCCAAACTAACCCTAACCCTCACCCTAATCCTAACCCTAAAACTATCCCTCATCCTCACCCTAACCCTCATCCTCACCCTAGACCTAATACTCAAGATCACCCTCCCACTCCCCCTCTTCCTAACCCTCACCCTCAACTTCACCCTCATCCTAACCCTCACCCTCACCAAAAACATCACCCGAACCCTAACCCTCACCTTAAACCTAACCCTAACCCTAAACCTCACCCTAACCCAAACGATCAACCTTACCCTCAGGCTCACTCTAAAACTCACCATAAGCTTTATCCTCATACTAACCCTAACTCTAACCCTAATGCTAACCGTCAAACTAACCCTAACCCTCTACCTAACCCTAATCCTACCCCTCAATCTAACCCTCATAGTAAACCTAACCCTAACCCTAAACCTCACCCTAACCCTAAGACTAAACCTCACCCTCACCCTAACCCTCACAGTCACCCTAACCGTCACCCTAACCCTAACACTAAACCACACCCTAACCCTCACCCTCACCCTCACCCGAACCGTCACCCTCACCGTAAACCTCAGCCTTACCCTAAACATAACCCTAACCCTAACCCTCATTCTAACACTAAATCTAACCCTCACCCTAACCCTAACACTCAAACTAACCCTCACCCTCAACCTAATACTCAACCTAACCATAACCCTAACCCTTAACTAATGGAAACCCTCACACTTAACCTAACACTCACCATAACCGTAGCCCTCACCCTAAACGTAAACGTCACAATATCCCTCACCCTCACCTTCACCCTAAACCTAACCCTAACACTAACCCCCACTCTAACCCTCAACCTAAACCTAACCCTGACGATAACCATAATCCTCACCATAACTCTAACCCTAACTCTATCCCTCACCCTAACCCTTATCCTCACACTAAACCTAACCCAAACCCTAAACCTAACCCTCATCATCACCCTAATCCTAACACTATCCCTCACCCTCACCAACACCCAAACCCTAACCCTAACCCTAACCCTCACCCTAACCCTAACACTTACCCTAAGCCTAACTCTAACCCTCACAATGACCCGCAACCTAAACCTAATATTAAACCTAACCCTCACCCTCACCCTCATCCTCACCCTCACCCTCACCCTCACCCTCACCCTCACCCTCACCATAACCATTATCCTCACACTAACCCTAACACAAACCCTAACCCTAACCCTCATCATCACCCTAACCCTAACACTTTCCCGCACCCTCACCAACACCCAAACCCTAACCCTAACCCTAACCCTCACCCTAACCCTAACACTTAACCTAAGCCTAACCCTAACCCTCAAAATAACCCTCACCCTAACCCTAACCTTAAACCTAACCCTCACCCTCACCCTCACCCTCACCCTCACCCTAACCTTAACCCTCACCCTAACCCAAACCCTTACCCTAAACCTAACCCTACTCCTCTCCCTCAACTAAACCCTAAACCTAAACCTCACTCTAAACCTAACCCTAACCCTAAACCTTACCCTCACCCTAATCCTAATTCTAACTCTAACCCTAATCCTTGCTTAATTGTAAACCTCAACCTCACCCTCAGACTCACTGTAAACCACACCCGAACCGTAGCCCTCACACTAAACCTAAACCTCACCCTAACCCTAACTCTTACCCTAACCCTCACCCTCACCCTAGCCCTAACACTAAACCTAACCCTCATATTAATCCTCACCCTAAACCTAATGTAACCCTAACCCTCACACTCACCCTAACCCTCAAAATAACCCTTATCCTCAACCTGACCCTAACTCTAACCCTAACCCTCACACTAACCCTAACTCTCACACTAACCCTAACCCTGCCTCTCACCCTAACCCTCACTTTCACCCTAACCTTAAACCTAACCCTAACCCTAACCCTCAGCCTAACTCTGACCCTAAAACTCACCCTAACCCTAACATTCACACTAACGCTCACATTCAACCTAATCCTCACACTAACAATAAACCTAACTCTTACCTAACGGAAACCCTCACGTTCACCTTCATTCTCAACCTAACACTCACACTCACGCTAGCTGTCACCTTAACCCTAACCCTAACCCGAGCCCTAATCTTCACCTTCACCCTCACCGTCAACCTCAGCGTTACCATAACCCTAACCCAAATCATAACCCTTAACCTCACACTGACCCTCACACTCAACCTAAACCGCACCATCACCATAGACCTCACCCTGAACCTAAACTTCACCCTAACCCTAACCCTAAACCTCATTCTTACCCTAACCCTAACCCTAACCCTAACAATAACCCTAACCCTAATCCTAATCCTAATTCTAAAACAAATCCTAACCCTAACCCTATACCTAAAACTCACCCTGACCCTAATCCAAACCCTAAACCTCACCCTCAATGTCACCGTCACCCTAACCCTGACCCTCAACCTCACCCTCACCCTAACCCTCACACCTACGCTAGCCCTCACCCTAACCCTAACCCTAACCATCACCCTCACCCACACTCAGCCTAACACTTAACCAAACCGTAATCCTAAACCTAACCCTCACACTCACCCTAACCAAAATCCAACAATAACCCTCACCATCACCATCACCCTCACCCTCACCCTAACCCTCACCCTCACCCTCACCATCACTCTAACCCTCACCATCACCCTAAACTTCACCCCAACCCAAACCCTCACCCTAATCCTAAACCTAACCCTAACCCTCACTCTCACCCTAACCCTGAAGCTAAACCTCACTCTAAATCAAACCCTAACCCTAACCCTCAGCCTAACCCAAAAAATAACCCTCACCCTAACCCTAACTCTTACCCTAACCCTCAATCTAAACCAAACTCTAATGCTCACCCTAAACCTAACACCTACCCTAACCCTAAACCTAACCCCTACCCTCACCCTAACCCTAACCCTAAACCTAACCCACAACCTCACCCTCACCCTAAACTTAACCCTAACTCTCACATTCACCCTAACACTAAACCTAACCCTAACCCACACCTTCACTGTCACACTCACCTTAACACTCACCGTCAACCTCACCTTCACCCTAAACCTCAAACTAACCCTAACCCTCACCCTCACTGTCACCTTAACCCTAACCCTAAAACTAACCCTAATACTCACCCTAACCCTCATCCTCACCCTAAACCTAATCCTCAAGGTCACCCCCACCCTCACCCTCACCCTCACTGTCACCTTAACCCTAACCCTAAAACTAACCCTAATACTCACCCTAACCCTCATCCTCACCCTAAACCTAACCCTCAAGGTCACCCCCACCCTCACCCTCACCCTCACCCTCATATTAACCCTTACCCTAACCCTAACCCTAAACCTAAACCTAACTCAAAACCTAACCCTAACCCTAAACCTCACCCTAACACTTATTCTCACACTAACCGTAAAGCTCACCCTCACCCTAATCCTGACCCTAAATTTAACCCTCAATTTAAACTTAACACTTACTCTAACCCTAACCCTAACCCTCATACTAACCCTCACCCTAACCCTTATCCTCACACTAACCCTAAGCCTAACCCTCAACCTCACCATCCCCCTAAACCTAACCTGAAACCTAACCCTCACCCTAACCTTAAACCTTACACTAACCCTAACCATAAACTTCACACTAAGCCTCACCCTAACCCTAAAACTAACCCTAACCCTCACCGTCACCCTCACACTCACCCTAAACCTAACCCTGCATCTTACCCTAACCATAACCCTAACCCTAACCCTAACAATAACCCAAATCCCAACACTAATCCTAACCCTAAACCTCACCCTAACCCTAACCTTAAACCTAAAACTCACCGTAAACATAATCCTAAACCTAAACCTCACCCTTATTGTCACTGTCACCATAACCCTGACCCTAAACCTCATCCTCACCCTAACCCTCACACTAACCTTAATCCTCACCCTAAACCTAACCCTAACCCTCACACTCACCCTAACCCTAAACCTAATGCTAACAATAACGGTCACCATCATCCTCACCCTAACCCTCACTGAAACACTAACCCTAACCCTACCCTTCACCCTAAATTTCACCCTAAACCTAACCCACTCCCACACCCTAAACCTCAGGCTAACCTGAACCCTAACCCTCACCCTAGCACACACCCTCACCCTAAACATCACCCTCACCCTCACCCAAATCCTAACCCTAATCCTAACACTCAACCTAACCGTAACACTTAGCCTCACCCTCAGCGTCAGCCTAACCCTCACCCTAACCCTAACCATAACCCACAACCTAACCTTCACCCGAACCTGAACCCTCAACCTCAACTGGACCCTCACCCTCACCCTAACCCTCAGCCTCACACTAAACATCTCCCTAACCCTAACCCTCAATCTAAACCTAACAATAACCAGAACACTAACCATAAACAAACCCTTACCTAACCTAAAACCACACCCTCACGTTCACACTCACCCTAACACTCACCCTCACCGTAGCCCTCACCCTAAACCTAAACCTCAACATAACCCTAACCCTAAACCTCAGCCTAACCCTAACGCTAACCCTAACCCTCACCCTAAACCTCACACTAACCCTAACCCTAACCGTAACCCTAACCCTCACACTAACCCTCACCCTCACCCTAACCCTAACGCTAAACCTAACTCTCAGCCTCACCCTAACACTAACCCTAACCCTCACCCTCACCCTCATCCTATCCCTTACGCTAACCGTAACCATAAGCCTAACCCTCACCTTCACCGTAACCCTAACCCTAACCCCAACATTCACCATCACCGTCACCTTCAGCCTAACCCTCACCCTAACACTCACCGTCACCCTAAACATCACCCTAACCCTAACCCTCAACCTAACCCTAACCCTTACACTAACCCTAACCCTAACCCTAAACCTCAACTTAACCCTAACCCTAAAACTAACCTTAACCCTCACCCTAAACGAATGCTAACCATAACACTCACCTTCACCCTAAACCTCACCCTAACCCTTATCCTCACACTAACCCGAAACCTAACCCTCACCCTCACCCTCACCCTAACCCTAACCCTAAACTTAACCCTCACTCTAACCTTAACAATTACTCTAACCCTAACCCTAACCCTCACACTAACGATCACCCTAACCCTTATCCTCACACTAACACTAAGCCTAATCCTCAACCTCACCCTCACCCTAAACCTAACCCTAACCCTAACCCTCACCCTCACACTAACCCTAATCCTCATCATAACCCAAAACCTTACCATAATCCTAATCCTACTCCTCACCCTAACCTTTATCCTCAGCCTAACCCTAAACCTAAACCTCACCCTAAAACTAACCCTAATCCTATCCCTAACCCTCAACCTCACCCTTACCCTAACCCAAACCCTAAACTTAACCCTCACTCTAACCTTAATAATTACTCTAACCCTAACCCTAACCCTCACACTAACGCTCACCCTAACCCTTATCCTCACACTAACCCTAAGCCTAACCCTCAACCTCAGCCTCACCCTAACCCTAACCCTAACCCTAACCCTCACCCTCACCCTAACCCTAACCCAAACCCTCACCCTAAACCTCACCCTAATCCTAACCCTAACCGTAACCCTAACCCTCATGCTAACACTCATCCTCACCCTAACCCTAACGCTAACCCTTACCCTAATCCTCACCCTCACCCTCACCCTCACCCTCATCCTATCCCTTAGCCTAACCATAAGCATAACCCAAAGCCTCACCTTCACCGTAACCCTAACCCTAACACCAACATTCACCGTCACTGTAAGCTTCACCCTCACCGTCACCCTAAACATCATCCTAATCCTAAGCCTCAACCTAACCCTAACACTTACACTAACCCTAAACCTAACCCTAACCCTCAATTTAAGCCTAACACTAACCCTAACCCTAACCCTCACTCTAACCCTAATGCTAAACCTAAATCTCACCCTCACCCTAAACTTCACGCTAACCCTTATCCTCACACTAACCCTAAACCTAAACCTCACCCTCACCCTCACCCTCACCCTCACCCTAACCCTAACCCTAAACTTAACCCTCACTCTAACCTTAAAAATAACTCTAACCCTAACCCTAATCCACACAATAACGCTCACCCTAACCATTATCCTCACACTAACACTAAGCCTAACACTCACCCTCAACCTCACCCTAATCCTAAATCTAACCCTCAACCTCACCCTCACCCTCACCCTCACCATCACCCTAACACTAACCCTAACCCTCACCCTTACCCAAACCCTTACCGTAACCCTAACCTTACTCCTCACCCTAACCCTCACCCTCAGCCTAAACCTAAACATAAACCTCACCTAAACCTAAACCTAATCCTAACCCTAACCCTTACCCTCACCCTAACCCTAACCCTAACCCTAACCCTAATCCTTACCTAACTGAAAACCACACCTACACCCTCAGACTCACCCTAACCCACAATCTCACCATAGCCCTAAACCTAAACCTAAACCACACCCTAACCCTAAACCTAAACCTCACCCTCACCCTCACCCTAACCCTAACCCTAACCTAACCCTCACCCTAACCCTGACCCTCAGCCTAACCCTAACACTAAACCTAACGCTAATCCTAACCCTAAACCTAACCCTAATCCTAACCGTCAACCTAACTCTGAGCCTAACACTCACCCTAAACCTAACCCTCACACTAACTCTCACATTCAACCTAATCCTCACCCTAACAATAACCCTAACACTTACCTAACCGAAACCCTCACATTCACCCTCATTCTCACCCAAACACTCACACTCGCGCTAGCCCTCAACCTAACCCTTATCCTCACACTAACCCTAAGCCTAACACTCAACCTTACCCTCACCCTAACCCTAACCAGAAACCTAACCCTCACCTTCACCTAACCCTTTCACTAACCGTTAAAATAACCTTTACATGAACCCTAACCCTAACACTCACACTAAGCTGAACCCTAACCCTAAACCTAACCCTAACCCTCACCTTCACCCTAACCCTGACCTTACACTAAACCTGAACCTTACCCTTACCCTAATCCTAACTCTCACTCTCACCTTAACCTTAACCCTAAACCCAACATTCACTGTCACCCTCACCCTCACCCTAACCCTCACAGTCACCCTAAACATCACCCTAACACTAACCCTCAACCTAACCCTAACACTTACACTAAACCTAACCATAAACCTAACCTCACCCTAACCCTAACCCTAACCCTTACACTCAGCCTCATGCTGACCCTAACCCTAACTCTAGCCCTAACACTAACCTTAACCCTCACCCTAACCCTAAACCTTACCCTAAACTGAACCCTAACCCTCACCGTCACCCTAAACCTCACTATAACCCTAACCCTAAACCACAACCTAACCCTCACCCTCTCCCTCACCCGAAAATTCACCCTCAACCTAATCCTCAGCCTCACCCTAAACTTCACCCTAAACCTAACCCTCAATCTAACCCTAACCCTAACCCTCACCCTAACCCTAATCCTAAAACTAACCCTCAGCCTCAACCTAATCCTCACCCTAACCCTAACCCTAATCCTTACCTAATTGAAAACCTCACCATCACCCTCACACTCACCCTAAACCACACCCTCACCCTCACCCTAACCCTAACTCTAACCCTCACCTAACCCTCAACCTCATCCTAACCCTAACCATAATCCTAAACCTCACCCTAACCCTCACCCTAAACCTAAAACTCACCCTAACCCTAACCCTAAACCTCACCCTCACCCTCACCCTAACCCTAAGTCTAACCCTCACCCTAACCCTCAATCACACCCTAACCCTAACCATAATCCTAAACCTCACATTAATTCTCACCCTAACCCTAAAGCTAACCCTAACCCTCACCCTCACCCTAACCCTAACCCTCACCCTAACTCTAACCTTAACCGTCAACCTGATCCTCACCCTCACACTAACCCTCACATTCAACCTAATCCTCATCCTAACATTAAACCTAACTCTTCCCTAACCGAAACCCTCACCTTCACCCTCATTCTCACCCTAACACTCACACTCACCCTAGCCCTCACCTTAACCCTAACCCTAAGCCTAACCCTAATCTTCACCCTCACCCTCAGCATCACCCTCAGCCTAACTCTAACCCTAAACCTAGTCCTAAACCTAACCCTCAACCTCACCCTCACCCTACCCCTAACCCTAAACCTAACCTTCACCCTCAACCTCACCGTCACCCTCACCCTAACCCAAATTATAACACTTACCCTCACGCTCACACTCACACTCACCCTAAACCTCACCCTCACCCTGAACCTAAACCTCACCCTAACCCTAACCTTAAACCTCACTCTTACCCTAACCCTAACCCTACCAATAACCCTAACCTAACACTAATTGTAAATCTAACCCTCATCCTTACCCTAACCATATACCTAAAACTCACATTAATCCTAATACTAACCCTTACCCTCACGCTCAATGTCACTGTCAACCTATCCCTCACCCACAACCTCACCTTCACCCTAACCCTCACACTAACCCTAGCCCTCACCCTAACCCTAACCCTAACCCTCACCCTCACCCTCACCCTCACCCTAACCCTAAACCTCACCCTCGAATTAATCCTCACCCTAACCCTAAAGCTAACGGTAACCCTTATCCTCACACTAACCTTCAACCTAAATCTTCCCCTCAACCTGACCCTAACCCTTACCCTAACCCTCACACTCACCCTAACCCTACCTCTCACCCTAACCCTAACATTCAAACTAACCCTCACCCTCAACCTAATCCTCACCCTAACCATAACCCTAACCTTTACCTAACAGAAAACCTCTCCCTCATACTCACACTCACCCTAACACTCACCATCACTGTAGCCCTAACCCTAAACCTTAACGCCACACTAACCTTCACCCTCACCTTCATCCAAACCCTAACCCTAACCCTAAACCTCACTCTAACCCTCACCCTAACCCTAACGCTAACCCTTACCATAACTCTCACCCTAACTCTGACATTACCCTAACCCTAACCCTAACACTAAATCTCACCCTTACCCTAACCCTAAACCAAACCCTCACCCTCACCGTAAAACTCACCTTAACACTAACCCTAAAATTAACCCTCATCCTAAACCTAATATTAACCCCAACCCTCACCCTCACCCTAACCCTCACACTAATCCTTATCCTAACCCTAACCCTAACCCTAACCCTAACCCTCACCCTCACCATCACCTTAAGCCTAACCCTAACCCAAGCCTCACCCTATTGCTAACACTTACCCTAACCCTAACCCTAACCCTCACACTAACCCTCACCCTAATCCTAACCCTAAGCCTAACCCTCACCCTCACCCTCACCCTAACCCTAGCCCTAACCCTCACCCTAACCCCAACCCTTACCCTAACCCTAACCGTACCCCTCACACTAACCCTAACCCTCAGCCTAACCCTAAACCTAAAACTCACTCTAAACCTAACCCTAACCCTAACTCTAACCCTTACCCTCACCCTAATCCTAACCCCAAAGCTAACCCTAATCCTTACCTAACTGAAAACCTCACCCTCACCCTCATACTAACGCTAACCCACACCCTCCCCGTAGCCCTCACCCTAAACTTAAACCTCAACCGAAACTTAACCCTAAACCTCACCCTAACCCACACCCTAACCCTAACCCTAACCCTAACCTAAACATCACCCTAACCCTCACCCTCACCCTAACCCTAACTCTAACACTCACATTAATTCTCACCATAACCCTAAAGCTACCCTAACCCTCACGCTCACCCTAACCCTTAAACCAACCCTTACCCTCAACCTGACCCTAACCCTAACCCTAACCCTAAACCTCACACTAAGCCTAACCCTCACACTAACCCTAACCCTACCTCTCACCGTAAACCTCACGCTCACCCTAACCCTAAACCTAACCCTAATCCTAACCATCAACCTAACTCTGACCCTAACACTCACCCTAACCCTAACCCTCACACTAACCCTCATATTCAACCTAATCCTCACCCTAACAATAACCCTAACTCTTACCTAATCGAAACCCTCATGTTCACCCTCATTCTCACCCTAACACTCACACTCACGCTATCCCTCACCTTTACCCTAACCCTAACCCTAACCCTAATCTTCACCTCACCCTCACTGTCGAGCTCAGTCTAACCCTAACCCTAAACCTAACCTTCACCCTCAATCTCACACTCACCCAAAACGACAACCTCAACATAGCCCTCACCCTAAACCTAAACCTCACCCTAAAACTATCCCTAAACCTCACTCTTACCCTAACCCTAACCCTAACCCTAACAATAAACCGAACCATAACCCTAATCCTAACCCTAACCCTCACCCTAAACCTAACCCTAAACCTAAAACTCAACGTAACCCTAATCCTAACCCTAACCCTCACCCTCACACTCACCCTAACCCTAAACCTAACAATAAAGCTCACCATCATCCTCACCCTAACCCTCAACATAACACTAACCCTAACCCTACCCCTCACGCTAAACATCAACCTAACCCTAACCCACTCCCACACCCTAAACCTCAGGCTAACCTGAACCCTAACCCTCATCCTAGCCCTCAACCTCACCCTAAACATCACCCTCACCCTCACCCTAATCCTAACCCTAACCCTAACCCTCAACCAAAACCTCACCCTCACCCTCACCTTCAGGTTAACCCTCACCCTAAACCTAACCCTAACCCACAACCTAACCCGAACCTGAAACCCAAACCTCACCCCCACCTGAACCCTCACCCAAACCCTAACCCTCATCCTCACACTAAACATCACCCTAAACCTAACCCTCACTCTAAACCTAACCCTAACTGAAACACTAAACCTAACTCAAACCCTTACCTAACCGAAAAACTCACCCTCACCCTCACACTAACCCTAAACTTCACCCTCACCATAGCCCTCACCCTAAACCTAAAACTAAACATAACCCTAACCCTAACCCTCACCCTCACCCTAACCTAACCCTAACCCTCAACCTAAATCTCACCTTAACCCTAACCCTAATCGTAACACTAACCCTCACCCTAACCCTCAACCTGACCCTAACCCTAACGCTAACCCTAACCCTCACCCTCATCCTAAACCTATCCCTAACCCTCACTCTCACCCTCTCCCTCACCCTCATCCTATCCTTTACCCTAACCGTAACACTAACCCTAAACCTCACCTTCACCGTAACCCTAACCCTAAACCCAACATTAACCGTCAATGTCACCTTCACCCTCACCCTCACCCTAACCCTCACCGTCACCCTAAACATCACCCTAAACCGAACCCTCAACCTAAACCTAACCCTTACACTAACCCTAACCCTAAACCTAACCCTCAACATAACCCTAACCCTAACAATAACCCTCACTCTAACCCTAATGCTAACCCTAACACTGACGCTCACACTAAACCTCACCCTAACCCGTATCCTCACACTAACCCTAACAGTAACCCTCACCCTCAGCCTCACCTAACTGTAACCCTAAACTTAACCCTCACTCTAAACTTAACACTTACTCTCACCCTAACCCTAACTCTCACACTAACCCTCACCCTAACCCTTATCCTCACACTAACCCTAAGCCTAACCCTCAACCTCACCCTCACCCTAACCCTAAACTGAAACCTAACCCTCACCCTAACCCTAACCCTTACACTAACCCTAACCTAACCCTCACAATAACCCTCACCCTAAACATAAATCTAACTAAAACCCTGATATTCATCCTCACTCCACCCTAACCCTAACCCTTAACCTTACCCTCACCCTAACCCTAACCCTTAACCTAACAAAAACTGTACCCCTAACCCTAACCCTCACCCTCACCGTAACCTTAACCTGACCCTAACATTAACTGTCACCCTGACCCTCACCCTCACCCTCACCCTAACCCTCACAATTACCCTAAAGATCACCCTAAACCTAACCCTCAACCTAAACCTAACACTTACACTAACCCTAACCCTAAACCTAACCTTCACCCTAACACTAACCCTAACTCTAACCCTAACCCTCACCCTAAACCTAATCCTAACCCTAACCCTCAACCTCACCCTCACCTTAACCCTAGCCCTAATACTAACCCTAACCCTCACCCTAACCCTAAACCTTACCCTAAACCCTAAACCTAACCCTCACCCTCAACCTAACCCTCACCCTCAACCTAACCCTAAACCACACCCTAAACCTCATCCTCACCCTCACCCAAACAGTCACGCTCACCCTTAACCTCAGCCTCACCCTAAACATCACCCTAACCCCAACCCAAAAACTAATCCTCACCCTCAACCTAATCCTCACCCTAACCCTAAAACTAATCCTTACCTAACTGAAAACACCTCCCTCACACTCTCACTCACCCTAACCCACACCCTCACCGTACCCCTCAACCTAAACCTAAACCTCACTCTAAACCTAACCATAAACCTCACCCTCACCCTAAACCTAACCCTAACCCTCACCCTCATCCTAACCCTAATTCTAAACCTAACCCTCACATTAATCCTCACCCCAACCCTAAAGCTAACACTAACCCTCACCCTCACACTAACACTCAATCTAACCCTTACCTCAACCTGACCCTAACCCTAACCCTAACTCTCACACTAACCATAACCCTCACACTAAACCTAACCCTACCTCTAACCCTAACCCTCACCCTCACCCTAACCCTAAACCTAACCCTAACCCTCGCTCTAACTCTAACCCTAACCCTCACCCTCACACTAACCCTCACATTCAACCTAATCCTCACCCTAACATTAAACCTAACTCTTCCCTAACCGAAACCCTCACCTTCACCCTCATTCTCACCCTAACACTCACACTCACCCTAGCCCTCAACTTAACCCCAACCCTACACCTAACCCTAATCTTCACCCTCACCCTCAGCATCACCCTCAGCCTAACTCTAACCCTAAACCTAGTCCTAAACCTAACCCTCAACCTCACCCTCACCCTACCCCTAACCCTAAACCTAACCTTCACCCTCAACCTCACCGTCACCCTCACCCTAACCCAAATTATAACACTTACCCTCACGCTCACACTCACACTCACCCTAAACCTCACCCTCACCCTGAACCTAAACCTCACCCTAACCCTAACCTTAAACCTCACTCTTACCCTAACCCTAACCCTACCAATAACCCTAACCTAACACTAATTGTAAATCTAACCCTCATCCTTACCCTAACCATATACCTAAAACTCACATTAATCCTAATACTAACCCTTACCCTCACGCTCAATGTCACTGTCAACCTATCCCTCACCCACAACCTCACCTTCACCCTAACCCTCACACTAACCCTAGCCCTCACCCTAACCCTAACCCTAACCCTCACCCTCACCCTCACCCTCACCCTAACCCTAAACCTCACCCTCGAATTAATCCTCACCCTAACCCTAAAGCTAACGGTAACCCTTATCCTCACACTAACCTTCAACCTAAATCTTCCCCTCAACCTGACCCTAACCCTTACCCTAACCCTCACACTCACCCTAACCCTACCTCTCACCCTAACCCTAACATTCAAACTAACCCTCACCCTCAACCTAATCCTCACCCTAACCATAACCCTAACCTTTACCTAACAGAAAACCTCTCCCTCATACTCACACTCACCCTAACACTCACCATCACTGTAGCCCTAACCCTAAACCTTAACGCCACACTAACCTTCACCCTCACCTTCATCCAAACCCTAACCCTAACCCTAAACCTCACTCTAACCCTCACCCTAACCCTAACGCTAACCCTTACCATAACTCTCACCCTAACTCTGACATTACCCTAACCCTAACCCTAACACTAAATCTCACCCTTACCCTAACCCTAAACCAAACCCTCACCCTCACCGTAAAACTCACCTTAACACTAACCCTAAAATTAACCCTCATCCTAAACCTAATATTAACCCCAACCCTCACCCTCACCCTAACCCTCACACTAATCCTTATCCTAACCCTAACCCTAACCCTAACCCTAACCCTCACCCTCACCATCACCTTAAGCCTAACCCTAACCCAAGCCTCACCCTATTGCTAACACTTACCCTAACCCTAACCCTAACCCTCACACTAACCCTCACCCTAATCCTAACCCTAAGCCTAACCCTCACCCTCACCCTCACCCTAACCCTAGCCCTAACCCTCACCCTAACCCCAACCCTTACCCTAACCCTAACCGTACCCCTCACACTAACCCTAACCCTCAGCCTAACCCTAAACCTAAAACTCACTCTAAACCTAACCCTAACCCTAACTCTAACCCTTACCCTCACCCTAATCCTAACCCCAAAGCTAACCCTAATCCTTACCTAACTGAAAACCTCACCCTCACCCTCATACTAACGCTAACCCACACCCTCCCCGTAGCCCTCACCCTAAACTTAAACCTCAACCGAAACTTAACCCTAAACCTCACCCTAACCCACACCCTAACCCTAACCCTAACCCTAACCTAAACATCACCCTAACCCTCACCCTCACCCTAACCCTAACTCTAACACTCACATTAATTCTCACCATAACCCTAAAGCTACCCTAACCCTCACGCTCACCCTAACCCTTAAACCAACCCTTACCCTCAACCTGACCCTAACCCTAACCCTAACCCTAAACCTCACACTAAGCCTAACCCTCACACTAACCCTAACCCTACCTCTCACCGTAAACCTCACGCTCACCCTAACCCTAAACCTAACCCTAATCCTAACCATCAACCTAACTCTGACCCTAACACTCACCCTAACCCTAACCCTCACACTAACCCTCATATTCAACCTAATCCTCACCCTAACAATAACCCTAACTCTTACCTAATCGAAACCCTCATGTTCACCCTCATTCTCACCCTAACACTCACACTCACGCTATCCCTCACCTTTACCCTAACCCTAACCCTAACCCTAATCTTCACCTCACCCTCACTGTCGAGCTCAGTCTAACCCTAACCCTAAACCTAACCTTCACCCTCAATCTCACACTCACCCAAAACGACAACCTCAACATAGCCCTCACCCTAAACCTAAACCTCACCCTAAAACTATCCCTAAACCTCACTCTTACCCTAACCCTAACCCTAACCCTAACAATAAACCGAACCATAACCCTAATCCTAACCCTAACCCTCACCCTAAACCTAACCCTAAACCTAAAACTCAACGTAACCCTAATCCTAACCCTAACCCTCACCCTCACACTCACCCTAACCCTAAACCTAACAATAAAGCTCACCATCATCCTCACCCTAACCCTCAACATAACACTAACCCTAACCCTACCCCTCACGCTAAACATCAACCTAACCCTAACCCACTCCCACACCCTAAACCTCAGGCTAACCTGAACCCTAACCCTCATCCTAGCCCTCAACCTCACCCTAAACATCACCCTCACCCTCACCCTAATCCTAACCCTAACCCTAACCCTCAACCAAAACCTCACCCTCACCCTCACCTTCAGGTTAACCCTCACCCTAAACCTAACCCTAACCCACAACCTAACCCGAACCTGAAACCCAAACCTCACCCCCACCTGAACCCTCACCCAAACCCTAACCCTCATCCTCACACTAAACATCACCCTAAACCTAACCCTCACTCTAAACCTAACCCTAACTGAAACACTAAACCTAACTCAAACCCTTACCTAACCGAAAAACTCACCCTCACCCTCACACTAACCCTAAACTTCACCCTCACCATAGCCCTCACCCTAAACCTAAAACTAAACATAACCCTAACCCTAACCCTCACCCTCACCCTAACCTAACCCTAACCCTCAACCTAAATCTCACCTTAACCCTAACCCTAATCGTAACACTAACCCTCACCCTAACCCTCAACCTGACCCTAACCCTAACGCTAACCCTAACCCTCACCCTCATCCTAAACCTATCCCTAACCCTCACTCTCACCCTCTCCCTCACCCTCATCCTATCCTTTACCCTAACCGTAACACTAACCCTAAACCTCACCTTCACCGTAACCCTAACCCTAAACCCAACATTAACCGTCAATGTCACCTTCACCCTCACCCTCACCCTAACCCTCACCGTCACCCTAAACATCACCCTAAACCGAACCCTCAACCTAAACCTAACCCTTACACTAACCCTAACCCTAAACCTAACCCTCAACATAACCCTAACCCTAACAATAACCCTCACTCTAACCCTAATGCTAACCCTAACACTGACGCTCACACTAAACCTCACCCTAACCCGTATCCTCACACTAACCCTAACAGTAACCCTCACCCTCAGCCTCACCTAACTGTAACCCTAAACTTAACCCTCACTCTAAACTTAACACTTACTCTCACCCTAACCCTAACTCTCACACTAACCCTCACCCTAACCCTTATCCTCACACTAACCCTAAGCCTAACCCTCAACCTCACCCTCACCCTAACCCTAAACTGAAACCTAACCCTCACCCTAACCCTAACCCTTACACTAACCCTAACCTAACCCTCACAATAACCCTCACCCTAAACATAAATCTAACTAAAACCCTGATATTCATCCTCACTCCACCCTAACCCTAACCCTTAACCTTACCCTCACCCTAACCCTAACCCTTAACCTAACAAAAACTGTACCCCTAACCCTAACCCTCACCCTCACCGTAACCTTAACCTGACCCTAACATTAACTGTCACCCTGACCCTCACCCTCACCCTCACCCTAACCCTCACAATTACCCTAAAGATCACCCTAAACCTAACCCTCAACCTAAACCTAACACTTACACTAACCCTAACCCTAAACCTAACCTTCACCCTAACACTAACCCTAACTCTAACCCTAACCCTCACCCTAAACCTAATCCTAACCCTAACCCTCAACCTCACCCTCACCTTAACCCTAGCCCTAATACTAACCCTAACCCTCACCCTAACCCTAAACCTTACCCTAAACCCTAAACCTAACCCTCACCCTCAACCTAACCCTCACCCTCAACCTAACCCTAAACCACACCCTAAACCTCATCCTCACCCTCACCCAAACAGTCACGCTCACCCTTAACCTCAGCCTCACCCTAAACATCACCCTAACCCCAACCCAAAAACTAATCCTCACCCTCAACCTAATCCTCACCCTAACCCTAAAACTAATCCTTACCTAACTGAAAACACCTCCCTCACACTCTCACTCACCCTAACCCACACCCTCACCGTACCCCTCAACCTAAACCTAAACCTCACTCTAAACCTAACCATAAACCTCACCCTCACCCTAAACCTAACCCTAACCCTCACCCTCATCCTAACCCTAATTCTAAACCTAACCCTCACATTAATCCTCACCCCAACCCTAAAGCTAACACTAACCCTCACCCTCACACTAACACTCAATCTAACCCTTACCTCAACCTGACCCTAACCCTAACCCTAACTCTCACACTAACCATAACCCTCACACTAAACCTAACCCTACCTCTAACCCTAACCCTCACCCTCACCCTAACCCTAAACCTAACCCTAACCCTCGCTCTAACTCTAACCCTAACCCTCACCCTCACACTAACCCTCACATTCAACCTAATCCTCACCCTAACATTAAACCTAACTCTTCCCTAACCGAAACCCTCACCTTCACCCTCATTCTCACCCTAACACTCACACTCACCCTAGCCCTCAACTTAACCCCAACCCTACACCTAACCCTAATCTTCACCCTCACCCTCACCATCACCCTCAGCCTAACTGTAACCCTAACCTTAGTCCTAAACCTTTCTCTTAACCTCACCCTCACCCTAACCCTAATGCTTACCCGAACCTTCACCCTCACCCTCACTATCACCCTCAGCCTTACCATAAACCTAACCCAAATCATAACACTTACCCTCACCCTCACTCTCAAACCCACCCTAAATCTCACCCTCACCATAGACCTCACCCTGAACCTAAACCTCACCCTAACCCTAAACCTCACTCTTACCCTAACCCTAACCCTAACCCTAAAAATAACCCTAACCCTAACCCTAATTCTAAATCTAACCTTAATCCTAACCCTAACCCTATACCTAAAAATCACCCTAACTCTAATCCTATCCCTAACCCTCACCCTCACTGTCACCGTCACCCTAACCCTGACCCACAACCTCACCCTCACCCTAACCCTCACACTAACCCTAGACCTCACCCTAACCTTAACCCTAACCCTCACCCTCACCCTCACAGTCAGCCTAACACTTAACCAAACACTAATCCTATCCCTAACCCTCACACTCACCTTAACCCTAATCTTAACAATAACACTCACCATCACCCACAACCTGACCCTCACCCGAAACCTCACCCTCAAACTCACCCTCACAATAACCCTCACCGTCACCCTAAAGTTCACCCTAAACCTAACCCTCACGCTAACCCTAAACCTAACCGTAACGCTCACCCTCACCATAAACCAAACCCTGAACCTAACTCTAAACCTAACCCTAAACCTAAACCTCACCCTAACCCTAACTCTTACCCTAACCCTAACCCGCACCCTTACCCTAACTCTAACCCTCATCCTAAACCTAACGCTTACCCTAACCCTAAACCTAAACCTTAACCTCACCCTAACCCTAATCCTAACACTAAACCTCAAACTCACCATCACCCTAAACTTAACCCTAACTCTCACACTCACCCTAACCCAAATCCTAACCCTAACCCACACCCTCACTGTCACCTCACCCTAAAATTTGCCCTAAAACTTACCGTAAGCTTTATCCTCATGCTAAACCTAACTGTAACCCTAATGCTGTAACACTAACCCTAACCCTCTCCTAACTCTAATCCTACCCCTCAACCTAACCGTCACCGTAAAATTAAACCTAAACCTAACCCTCACCCTAACCCTAACCCTCACCTTCACCCTCACCATAACCCTCACCGTCACCCCAACCCTCACCATAAACCTAACCCTAAACCACACCCTAAACCTCACACTCAACCTCACCTGAACCAGCACCCTCACTGTAACTCTCAGCCTCACCCTAAACATCACCCTAACCCTAACCCTCTATATAACGCTAACTTTAAACCTCTCCCTAAACCTAACCCTCAAACTAACCCTCACCCTCAACCTAATCCTCACCCTAACCCTAACCCTAATACTTATAACTGAAAACCTCACCCTCAACCTCACACACACTGTAACCTATACACTGACCGTGGCCTTCAGCCTAAACCTAAACCTCACCCTAACCGTACACCTAAACCTCACCCTCACCCTCACCCTAACCCTAACCCTAACCCTCACCCTAACCCTCACCCTCACCTCACCCTAAACCTAAACTTAATCCTAACCTTCACATAAATCCTCACCCTAACCCAAACGCTAACCCTAACCCTCACCCTCACCCTAACCCTCAAGTTAAGCCTTACCTTCAAACTGAACCTAACCCTAACACTAACCCTAACCCTCACACTAACCCTAACCCTACCTCTCACCCTAAACCTACCTCTCACCCTAACCCTCACCCTAACCCTAAACCTAACCCTCACCCTAACTCTAACCCTAACCTCCACCCTAACCCTAACCCTCACACTAACCCTCACATTCAACCTAATCCTCACCCTAACAATAACCCTAATACTTACCTAACCAAAACCCTCACCTTCACCCTCATTCTCACACTAAACCTCACACTCACCTTGGACCTCACCTTAACCCTAACCCTAACCCTAACCCTAACCTTCACCGTGAACCCCACCCTCACACTCAGCCTAACCCTAACACTAACCCTAATCCTAAACCTAACCCTCAACCTCACCCTCACCCTAACCCTAACCTTTACCCTCAGCCTCACCGTCACCCTCAGATTTACCATAACCCTCACCCAAATCGTAACGCTTACCCTCACCCTCACCCTCACACTCACCCTAAACCTCACCCTCACCATAGCCCTCACCCTAAACCTAAACCTCACAATAACCCTAACCCTAAAACTCACTCTTACCCTAACCCTAACCCTAACACTAACACTAACAATAACCCTAACCCTAACACTAATCCTAACCCTAACCCTCACCCTAACCCTATCCCTAAACCTAAAACTCACCCTAACCCTAATCCTAACCCTAACCCTCACCCTCACCCTCACACTCAGCCTAACCCTTAATCAAACCCTAATCCTAACCCTAACCCTCACACTCACCCTAAACCTATACCTAACACTAACCCTCACAATCACACTCACCCTCACCCTCACCCTAACCTTAACCCTAACCCTCACCCTAACCCTCACCCTCACCTCACCCTAAACCTAATCCTAATCCTAACCTTCACATAAATCCTCACCCTAACCCTGACACCAACCCTAACCCTCACCCTCACCCTAACCCTCAAGCTAAGCCTCACCTTCAACCTGACCCTAAACCTAATGCTCACACTAACCCTAACTCGACCTCTCACCCTAAACCTACCTCTCACCCTAACCCTAAACCTAACCCTCACCCTAACTCTAACCCTAACCCCCACCCTAACCCTAACCCTCACACTAATCCTCACATTCAACCTAATCCTCACCCTAACAATAACCCTAATTCTTACCTAACCAAAACCCTCACCTTCACCCTCATTCTCACCCTAAACCTCACACTCACCATGGACTTCACCTTAACCCTAACCCTAACCCTAACCCTAACCTTCACCGTGAACCTCACCCTCACGCTCAGCCTAACCCTAACCCTAACCCCAATCCTAAACGTAACCCTCAACCTCATCCTCAACCTAACCCTAAACCTAACCCTAACCTTCACCCTCAGCCTCACCGTCACCCTCAGATTTACCATAACCCTCACCCAAATCGTAATGCTTACCCTCACACTCACACTCACACTCTCCCTGAACCTCACCCTCACCATAGCCCTCACCCTAAACCTAAACCTCACAATAACCCTAACCCTAAACCTCACTCTTACCCTAACCCTAACCCTAACCCTAACACTAACAATAACCCTAACCCTAACACTAATCCTAACCCTAACCCTCACCCTAACCCTAACCCTAAACCTAAAACTCACCCTAACCCTAATCCTAACCCTAACCCTCACCCTCACCCTCACACTCAGCCTAACCCTTAACCAAACCCTAATCCTAACCCTAACCCTCACACTCACCCTAACCCTATACCTAACAATAACCCTCACAATCACACTCACCCTCACCCTCACCCTAACCCTAACCCTAACCCTAACCCTCACCCTAACCCTCACCCTCAATTCACCCTAAACCTAACCCTAAACCTAACCTTCACATAAATCCTCACCCTAACCCTGACGATAACCCTAACCCTCACCCTCACCCTCACCCTCAAGCTAAGCCTTACCCTCAACCTGACCCTAACCCTAACCATCACACAAACCCTAACCCTACCTCTCACCCTAAACCTACCTCTCACCCTAACCCTCACCCTAACCCTAAATCTATCCCTCACCCTAACTCTAACCCTAATCCCCACCCTAACCCTAACCCTCACAGTAACCCTCACATTCAACCTAATCCTCACCCTAACCCTAACCCTAACCCTAACCCTAACCCTCACCATCACCCTAAACATCACCCTAAACCGAACTCATACCCAAACCCTAACGCTCACTCTCAACCCAACCCTAACCCTGACCCCAACACTTACCCTCACCCTAAACATCAACCTAACCCTACCCCTCAACCTAACTCTAACTCTAACCCCCACCCTAACCCTAACCCTCACAATAAACCTCACATTCAACCTAATCCTCACTCTAACAATAACCCTAACTCTTACCTGACCAAAACCCTTATCTTCACACTCATTCTCAACCTAACCCGCACACTCACCCTGGACCTCACCTTAACCCTTACATTAACTCTAACCCTAAACTTCACCGTGAACCTCACTCTCACGCTCAGCCTAACCTTACCCTAAGCCTACTCCTAAACGTAACCCTCAACCCCACCCTCAACCTAACCCTAACCCTAACCCTAACCTTCACCCTCAGCCTCACCATCACCCTCAGATTTAGCATAATCCTCACCCAAATCATAACGCTTAACCTCACCCTCACCCTCACACTCACCCTAAACCTCTCCCTCACATTAGCCCTCACCCTAAACCTAAACCTCACAATAACCCTAACCTTAAAACTCACTCTTACCATAACCCTAACCCTAACCCTAACACTAACAATAACCCTAACCCTAACACTAATCCTAACCCCAACTCTCACCTTAACCCTAATCCTAAACCTAAAACTCACCCTAACCCTAATCCTAACCCTAACCCTCACCCTCACCCTCACACTCAGCCTAACCCTTAACCAAACCCTAATCCTAAACCTAACCCTCACACTCACCCTAACCCTATACCTAACAATAACCCTCAAAATCACCCTCACCCTCACCCTAACACTGACCCTCAACCTCACCCTCACCTTAACCCTTACACTAACCCTAGCCCTCACCCTAACCCGAACCCTAACCCTTACCCTCAACTTCAACCTCATCTTAACCCTCACCCTCACCAAAAACATCACCCGAACCCGAACCCTCACCCTCAACCTAAACCTAACCCTAACCCTCACCGTAACCCAAATGATAAACCTTACCCTCATGCTCACACTAAAACTCACCATAAGGTTTAACCTCATACTAACCCTAACTCTAACCCTAACGCTAACAGTCAAACTAACCCTGACCCTCTCCCTAACCCTAATCCTACCCCTCAATCTAACCCTCATACTAAACCTAACCCTAACACTCACACTCACCCTAACCCTCACCCTCATCCTCACCCTCACCCTAACCCTCACCGTCACCCTAAACATCTAACTAACCTTAACCCTCCCTCTAACACTAACCCTAACCCTAACCCTAACCCTCACCCCAACCCTCACCATAAACCTAACAATAACATCATCCTAACCCTAACCCTAACCCTAACCCTAACCCTAACCCTCACCCTCAACCTAAACCTATCCCTAAGCCTTATCCTCACACTAACCCTAAACCTAACCCTAACCCTATACCTCACACTAAACCTCCCCCTCACACTAACCCTAACCTTCACCCTAACACTAACCCTACCCCTCACACTAGCCCTGACCCTAACCCTAACCCTAATCCTAACCCTCACCCTCACCCTAAACCTAACCCTAACACAAACCCTCACCTTCACCTGAACACTCACCAGAACCCTCACCCTAAACATCACCCTAACATTAAGCTTCACCCTAACCCTCAACCTAACCCTCACCCTAACCCTAACCCTCAACCTAATCCTCACCCTCCACCCAATCCTCACTGTAACCCAAAGTGTAACACTTTCCTACCCGAAATGCTCACCGTCACCCTCAACCTCACCCTAACCCTCACCCTCACCCTAGTTCTCAACCTAAACTTAACCTCACCCTTACCCTAACACTAACCCTCACCTTCACCCTCACAATAAACCTAATCCTAAACCTAATGCTTACCATAAACCTCACACTAACCCTAACCCAAACCATTACCCTAACCCTCACCCTAACCATCACCCTAGCTCTAATCCTCACCCTAAACCTAAACCTCACCCTAACACTAACCCTAAAGCTCACCCTGACCCTAACCCTCACCCTCACCCTAACCCTAACCCTCTCCCTAGCCCTAAACCTACCTCTCAACCTACCCCTCATCTTAACCCTAAACCTAACCCTCACCCTAAACCTAACCCTCAACCTCACCCTCAGCCTCACCTTCAGCCTAACGCTAATCCTAACCCTAATCTTAAACCTAAACCTCAACCCCTCCTTCATCCTAATCCTAACCATGACCCAAATGCTAACCCTCACCCTCACACTCAACTTAACCCTAACCCTAACAAAAACTGTAACCCTAACCCTAAACCTAATCCTAACCCTAACCCTCATACGAACCAAAAACCTAACCCTAACCCTCACTCTCAACCTAACCCTAACTCTAGCCCTTATCCTCACACTAACCTTAAACCTAACGCTAACCCTAAACCTCACACTAACCCTAACACTCACCCTAACACTAACCCTAGCCCTCACACTAACCCTGACCCTAACCCTAACTCTAATCCTAACCCTCACCCTAATGCTAACCCTAACACTAACCCTCACCCTCACTGGAACCCTCACACTCACCAGAAACCTCAGCCTAAACATCACCTTAAAACTAAGTTTCACCCTAACGCTAACCCTAACCCTCACCCTCACCCTAACCCTTATCCTCACGCTAAGCCTATCCCTAACCATAACCCTCACCCTCACCAACACCCTACCCCTTACCCTAACCCTAACCCTCACCCTAACCCTAACACTTACGCTAACACTAAACCTCACACTAACCGTCACCCTAACACGAAACCTAACCCTAACCCTCACGCTCACCCTCACCATAACCCTAAACCTAACCCTAACCCTCACCCTAACCCAAACCCTTACCCTAACACTAACCCTACCCCTCATCCTAACCCTCACCCTCACCCTATCCCTAACCCTAAACCTCACTCTAAACCTAACCCTCACGCTAACCCTCACCCTAACCCTAACACTAACCCTCAAGCTAACCCTAACTCTTACCCTAACCCTAACCCTAACCCTCACCCTAATCCTAACACTAACACTCGCCATAAACCTAAACCTTACCCTAACCATAACCCTAACCCTTACCCTCACCTAAACCCTAACCCTAACCCTAACACTCAACCTCACCCTCACCCTAAACTTAACCCTCACCCTCACCCTCACCCTATCCCAACCCTAACCGTAACACTCACCCCCCCTAAATATCACCCTAACCCTAACCTTCACCCTAACCCTAACACTAATCCTAACCCTAACCCTCACCGTAACCCTCAGCCTAGCCCAAACGCTCACCCATACCCTCACCCTCACCCTAACCCTCATCCTCACACTTACCCTAACCCTATCCTTAACCCTAACCATCACGCTAACCTAACCCTCACCCTATCAATAACCCTACAATTACCCTAAACCTCACGATAACCCTAACACTAATGCTAACCCTCACCCTAATCCTAACCCTAAACCTAACACTCACCCTCACGCTAACCCTCACGCTCACCCTAACCCTCACCCTACCCCTAACCCTCACCCACACTCTAACCCTCACCCTAAACCTAACCCTGAACCTCACCCTCACCCTAAACCTAACCCTAATCCTAACCCTAATCCTCACCCTACCCCTAAACCTTACACTAACCCTACACCTACCCCTCACCCTAAAACTAACCCTCACACTAAACCTGACCCTAAACTTAAACCTCAACCTAACCCTAACCCTAACCCTCACCCTAAACCTAATCCTCACCCTCACTGTCACCCTCACCCTAATCCTCACCCTCACACTAACCCTAACACTAACCCTACCCCTCACTCTAACCCTAACGTTCACCCTCACCAGAACCCTACCCCTCACATTAACCCTCACCCAAACCGCAACCCTAATCCTCACCCCCATTCTAACTCTCATCCTCACCCTAATCCTCACCCTAACACTAACCCTTACCTAAGGGAAACCCTCATCCTCACCCTCACCCTAACCCTAATGCTAACCCTAAACCTCAAGCTCACCCTCAACCTCACCCTAAGTCTAATCCTAACCCTAATCCTAATTCTAACCCTCATCCTCACCCTCACACTAACTCTAACCCTAACCCTATAACTAACCCTCACCCTCACCCTCACCCTAACCCTCACCCTCAACCTAACACTAATACTAACCCTCACCCTAACCCATACCCTTACCCTAACCCTAACCCTCACCCTCACCATAACCCTCACTGTTGCCATTATCCTCACCCTAACCACACTCTAAAACTAACCCTAACCTTAACCCTATCCCTTACCCTAACCATAAATCTACCCAACAACCTAACCCTAACCCTCAACCTCAACCTCAACTGCGTCCTAAGCATAACCCTAAACCTAACCCTAATCCTAAACCAAAAACTCAACCCCACCCTCACCCTAACCATAACCCTAAACCTCTCCCTAAACCTAACCCTAACCCTAACCCTATCCTTAACCCTCACCCTCACCCTAACCATCACCCTAAACCTAACCCTCAAGTTCACCCTAGCCCTCATCCTCAACCACACCCTAAACCTCACCCTAACCCTGATAATCACCCTAACTCTAACCCTAACCTTAATCCTCACCCTAACCCTAACCCTCAACCACACAGTAACACTCAACCTCACCCTCACCCTCACCCTCACACTCACATTCACTCTAACCTTAACCCTAACACTAACCCTACACTTAACCCTCACTCTCACCCTCACACTCACTCTAACCCTAACCCTAACCCTAAACCTCACCCTAACCCTAAATATCACCCTAACCCTAACCTAAAACTAACCCTAACCCTAACCCTAATGCTAACCCTAACTCTCACCCTCACCCTAACCCTCATGCTAACCCTTACCCTAACCCTAAACCTAACCCTTACACTAACCCTAAACCTAACCCTAAACCTAACCCTCAACCTCACCCTCACCCGAACCCGAACCCTAACCCTAACCCTCACCCTACCCTAACCCTAATCCTAAACCTAACCCTCACCTCACCCTCAACCTAAACCTCACCCTCAAACTCACCTTTACCCTAACCCTAAAATGAAACCTAACTCTCACCCTAACCCTAACCCTAACCCCCACCCTCACCCTCACCCTCAGCCTAACCCCAAACCTAACACTAATCCTAACCCTAACCCTCACCCTCACGCTAAACATAACCTTCACCGTCAAACTCACCCTCACCCACACCCTAACCCTCATACTCAACCTCACCCTCACCCTAAAATTCACCCTCAATCTAAACATCACCGTAAATCTAACTCTCACCCTAACCCTAACGTTAAACCTAACCCTAACCCTAAGCCTCACCTTAACCATTATCTTCAGCCTAATCGTTACTCTAAAGCTAACACTAACCCTCACACTATCCCTAACCGTCTCCCTAACCCTAACCCTACCACTCACCCTAACCCTCACCCTAACCCTAATCCTAACCCTAAACCTCACCCTAACCTAACCCTAACCCTCATCCTCACCCTAACCCTCATCGTCACTCTAATCCTCACCCTAAACCTAACCCTAACCCACACCCTAACACTCACCCTCACCCTTACCCTCACCCTCACCTGAACCCTCACCCTCACCCTAACCCTCAGCTTCAAATTAACCCTCATCCTAACCCTAACCATCAACCTATCCCTCAACCTAACCCTAATTCTCACCCTAACATTAACGCTAACCCTTACCTAAGGGAAAACCTCACCATCACCCTCACATTCACCCTAACCCTCAACATCACCGTAGCCCTCACCCTGACCCTAATCCTCACCCAAACCTTAAGCCTTACCTAACCGAAAACCTCACCCTCACCCTCATTCTCACCCTCACCCTCACCCTCACCCTAACCCTAACCCTAATGCCAAGCCTAAACCTGACCTTCACCCTGACCATCACCGTAACCCTTACGCTCACCCTAACCCTAACCCTAACCCTACCCCTCACCCTAATACTAACCCTCACTCTCACCCTCAAACCTGACCTAAGACTAACCCTAACTCTAATCCTAAACCAAACCCTCACCCCCACCCTCCTCCTAACCCTGACCCTAAACCTCACCCTCACCCTCACCCTCACTCTAACTCTAAACCTCACACTACCCCTAACCCTCAGCCTCATCCTAACACTAACGCTAACCCTATCCCTCACCCTAACCCTAAACATCACCCTCACCCTCACCCTAACCCTATCCCTGAAGCTCACTCTTACCCTCACCCTACCCCTCACACTAACCCTCAACCTAACCCTAACCCTAATCCTAATCTTCACCCTAAACCTAACCCTAACCCTAACCCTCACCCTCACACAAACCCTCACCATCACCCTAAAACTCCCCCTCACCCTAATCATCACCCTAACCCTAACCCTCACCCTAAACCTAACCCTAACCCTCAAGCTAACCCTCAACCTCACCTTAATCCTCACCATAACCCTAAACCTAACCCTGACCTAACCAAAACCCTTAACCTCACCCTCACACTCACACTCACCCTCACCCTCTACCTATCCCTCACCCTAAACTTAACCCTCACCCTAACACTAACACTCACCCTCAACCTCACCCCAAACCTAACGCTAACCCTAATGCTCACCCTACCTTAAACCTCACTCTAAACATTACCCTCACCATAACCCTAAAACTAACCCTAATCCTCACACTAACCCTAACCCTAACCCTCACCCTAACCCTCACCGTAACCCTAAGCCTCACCCTCGCCCTAACCCTCACCGTCACCTAAACCCTCACCCTAACGCTAACCGTCACCCATACCCGAAATCTCACCCTCACCCGAACCCTCACCTTCATGCTAACCCTACCCTAAACCTCATCCTAACCCTAACCTTCACCCTAAAACTACCTCTAACCCTCACCCTCATACTAACCCTAACCTTCACCTTATCCCTCACCCTAAACCTCACCCTAACCCTAACCCTAACCTTAACTTTCACTCTCAACCTAAACCTCACCCTAACCCTTATCCTCACACTAACACTAACCCTAACCCTAACCCTCACCCCAAACCTGACCCTACCCCTCATCCAATCCCTCACCTTTACCCTAACCCTAACTCTCACCCTAACCCTAACCCTAACACACACCGTCACGCTAACCCTCACCTTAAACCTAACCCTCACTTACACCCTAACCCTCACATTTGCCCTCATCCTAACCCTCACCCTCACCCTAAACATCACCCTAATCCTAACCCTCACACTAACCCTAACCTTAATCCTCACTCTAACAAAAACCCTCACCTTAAAACAAATCCTTACCCTTATCCTCACCCGAACCCTTAACTTAAGCCTTTCCTAACCGAAAACCTCACCCTCACCCTAATCGTCACCCTAAACCTCACCCTCACCCTAGCCCTCACCCTTAAAATAACCCTAACCCTCACCCTAACACTCACCCTAACCCTAAGCCTAACCCTAACACTAACTCTCACCCTAACCCTCACCCTAACACTAACCATAACACTAACAGTCACCCTAAACCTAACCCTAACCCTAAGCCTAACCCTAACCCTCACCCTCAACCTAACCCTCACCTAACCCTTACCCTCACACGAACACTAAACCTAACCCTAAGCCTAACCTTCATATTAAACCTAACCCTAAACCTAACCCTCACCCTAACCCTAACCCTTACCTAACCGAAACCCTCATCCTCAACCTCACTTTCACCCTCACATTCACCCTCACCCTAACCCTAACCCTAATGCCAACACTAAACCTGATCTTCACCCTAACCATCATCGTAACCCTTACCCTCACCCTAACCCTAAACCTAACCCTACCCCTCACCCTAACCCTAACCCTCACCGTCACCCTCAAACTCGATCTAAGCCTAACCCTAACCCTAACTCTAATCCTAAACCAAAGCCTCACCCCCACCCTCTTCCTAATCCTAACCCTGACCCTCACCCTCACACTCACCCTCATCCTAACTCTAAACCTAACCCTAACCCTCACCCTAATTCAAACCCTTACCCTAACCCTATACCTAACCCTCACTCTAAACCTAACCCTCACCCTAAACCTAACCCTAAAGCTCACTCTAACCCTCATCCTCACCCTCACTCTAAACCTCACCCTAACCCGATCCTCACACGAACCCTAAACCTAACCTTAATCCTCAACCTCACACTAACCCTAATCCTAACCCTAACCCTCACGCTCACCCTCACCCTCACCCTAACTCTAACCCTAACCCTAATACTAATTGTAAACCTCACCCTCACCCTCACCCTAAGTCTAACCCTAACCCTATCACTAACCATCACAGTCACCCTAACCCTCACCGTCATCCAAAAACTCAACCGAACCATAACCCTCACCCACACCCTAACCCTCATCCTCAACCTCAGCATCACCCTCACCCTCACCCTCACCGTTTCCCTAACCGTAACCCTCACCCTCACCTTCGCCCTCAGCCTAACCCTAACCCTAAGCCTAACTCTCACCCTCACTCTCACCCTAAGCCTAAAGCTAGCCCTAATTCTAACGCTAACCATCACCCTAACCCTAATCCTAAAGCTAACCCTAACGTTTACCCTCACTCTAACACTCACCCTAACTTTTTCGTTCAACCTAACCCTAACTCTAACACTAACCCTAACCCTCACACTAACCCTGAACCTCAACCTAACCCTAACCCTAATCTTCACCCTAAGCATCACCTTAACCCTAAACCTTACCCTAACCCTAACCCTCACCATAAACCTATCCCTAACCCTCACAGTCACACTAATCCTCACCATCACCCTAATCCTCAACCTAAACCTCAACCTCACCCACACGCTTATGCTCAACCTCACCCGAACCCTAACCCTCACCCTAACCCTAACCATAACCCTCACCCTCACCCTAACCCTATCCCCAACCCGAAAAATAATCCTAACCCTAAACCTAACCCTAAACCTAACGGGAAAACTCACCTTAACACCAATCGTAACCCTAACACTAACACTCACCCTAACCCTCAACTTCAACCTAAATCTCACCCTAACTCTAACGCTAACCCTAACCTTCACCCTCAACCTAACCCTCACCCTAACCCTTATCCTCAAACTAACCCTAACCCTAAACCTAACCCTAACCCTCACACTAACCCCAACCCTCACCCTAACCCAAACCCTACCCCTCACACTCACCCTCACCCTAACCTTAACCCTAATCCTAATCTTCACCCTAACGCTAACCCTAACGCTAACCCTCACCCTCACTTAAATTCTCCCCCTCACCCTAAACAACTCCCTAACCCTAACCCTCACCCTAAACCTGACCCTAACCCTCACCCTAACCCTAACTCTCAACCTAACCCTCACCCTAATCCTCACCATAACCCTAACCCTAACCCTTACCTAACCAAAAACCTCACCCTCTCCCTCACACTCACCCTAACCCTCACCCTCAACCTATCCCTCAACCTAACCTTAACCCTCACCCTAACCCTTACCCTCACCCTAACCCTCACCCTAAACCTAACGCTAACCCTAAGCCTCACCCTATCATAAACCTCATCCTAACCCTTACCCTAACCATAACCCTAACCCTAACCCTAAACCTCACACTAACCCTAACAGTAAGCCTCATCCTAACGCTCACTGTAAATCTAACCCTCGTCCTCACCCTAACCCTCACCGTCACCTTAACCCTCCCTTAACCCTAACCGTCACCCACACCCTAAAACTCACCCTCACCCAAACCCTCACCCTCACGCCAACCCTACCTTAAAACTCACCTTATCCATAACCCTCACTCTATCGCTAACCCTAACCCTCACCCTAATCCTAAACATCCACCTAACCCTCACCCTCAACCTAATCCTCTCCCGAAACCTAACCCTAACCCTTACCTAACAGAAACCCTCAACATCACTCTCACCCTAACCATCACCCTAACCCTAACCCTAACCCTGAACCTCACCCTCATCCTAATCCTAACCCTAAACCTAACCCTCACCCAAACACTCATCCTAACCCTAACCCTAACCCTAAGCCTCACCCTAACCCTCACCCTAACCCTAACGCTAACCCTAACACTTACCCTCACCCTAACACTCACTGTAACATTTAGCTCAATCTAACCCTAACCCTAACCCTAACCCTCAACCTAACCCTCATCCTCACCCACACCTTAACACTCAACCTCACCCGAAACCTAACCCTCACCCTAAACCTCACCCTCACCCTAAACCTCACCCTAATCCTAACACTCACCAAAACCCTAACCCTAACATTCACCCAACCCTAACTCTCACACTAACCCTCACACTCAACCTAATCCTCATCCTAACAATATCCCTAACACTTTCCTATCCGAAACACTCACCCTCACCCTCACCCTCACCCTAACTTTCACCCTCATGCTAGCCCTCACCCTAACCCTAACCCTAACCCTAAACTTCACCCTCCCCCGCCCCTCACCCTCACCCTAAACATAACACTAACCAAAATCCTAAACCAACCCCTCACCCCCACCCTCACCGTAACACTGAACCTAACACTAACAGTCACCCTAACCCTAAACCTCACCCTAACCCTTTCCTAACCATAACGCTAACCCTCACCCTCACCCTAACCCTATCTGTAACTTTAACAACAATCCTAACCCTAACCCTAACCCTAATCCTAACCCTAACCCTCACCCTAACACTAAACCAAACCCTAAAACTCACCCTAACACCAATCCTAACGCGAATCCTCACCCTAACACTAACCCTCACCCTAACCCTAGTCCTAACACTCACCCTAACCCTAAGACTCACCCTAAACATCACGCTAAACCTCACCCTAACCCTAACCCTCAACCTAACCCTCACCCTCAGCTAATCCTCACCATAACCCTAAACCTAACCCTTACCTAACGAAAACCCTTAACCTCACCCTCACACTCACACTCACCCTCACACTCTCCTATCCCTCACCCTAACTTTAACCCTCACCCTAACCCTAACACTCACCCTAAACCTCACCCTAAACCTAACGCTAACCCTCACCCTCACCCTACCATAAACCTCACTCTACACATTACCCTCACCATAACCTTAACCCTATCCCTAACCCTCACCCTAACCCTAACCCTCACCGTCACTTTAACCCTCAACTTAATCCTTACCGTCACCCACACCCTAAAACTCACCCTCACCCGAACCCTCACCTTCATGCTAACCCTACCCTAAAACTCATCCTAACCCTAACCCTCACCCTAAAACTAACTCTAACCCTCACCCTCATACTAACCCCAACCCTCACCTTATCCCTCACCCTAATCCTCATCCTAACCCTAATGCTAACCCTAACCCTCACTTTCAACCTAAACTTCACCCTAACCCTTATCCTCACACTTACACTAACCCTAATCCTAAACCTCACATTAACCATAACCCTCACCCCAACCTTTACCATACCTTCATCCAACCCCTCAGCCAAACTCTCACCAAACCTAATACAAACCCTCAGTGTCACGCTAACCCTCACCCTAACCCTAACCCTCAAATACACCCTAACCCTCACACTTGAACTCACCCTAACTCTCACCCTCACCCTAAACATCACCCTAATAATAAACCTAACCCTAACCCTAACACTAATCCTCACCCTAAACCAAACCCTCACCTTAAAACTCACCCTCACCCTAATCCTCACCCTAACCCTAACGCTAAGCCTTTCCTAACCAAAACCCTCACACTCACCCTAACCGTCACCCTAACCGTAGCCCTCACCCTCAAACTAACCCTAACACTCACACTCAACCTCACCCCCACCCTCAGCCTAACCCTAATCCTAACCCTAACCTCAACCTCACCCTCACCCTCACCCTCACCCTAACTCTAACACTAACCCTAACCCAATTGCTAAAACTAGCCCTCACTCTCACACTAACCCTAACCCTCAGCCTAACCCTAACCCTACCCCTAACCCTCACCCTCACTCTAATCCTCACTCTAATCCTCACCCTAAACATAACACTAACCTAACAGAAACCCTCACCCTCACCCTCATTCTCAACCTAAACCTCACCCTAACCCTAACCCTAACCCTCACCTTAACCCTCACCCTCACAGTAACCTTAACCCTAAACTTAACCCTCACCCTCAACCTCACCCTCACCCTAACCCTTACCCTAACCCTTACCCTCAACCTAACCCTATCCCTAACCCTCACAGTCAGCCTAACCCTCACTGTCACCCTAACCCTCATCCTTACCCTAAATCTCACCCACACCCTATCGCTCACCATCACCCGAACGCTAATACTCACCCTAACCCTCACCATACTCTAAACCTCACTCTAACTCTAATCCTCACGAAAACTGTAACGCTAACCCTCACCCTAACACTAACCATCACACAAACCCTCACCCTCAACCAAACCTCACCCGAAAAATAACCCTAACCCTTACCTAACCAAAACCCTTACCTCACCATAGCCCTCACCCTCAACCTCACCCTCACCCTAACCCTCACCCTAAAACTTGTCCTCAACCTAACCCTAACGCTAACCCTCAAAGTCACCCTAACCCTCACCGTCACCCTAACCGTCATTCTTATCTTAAACCTCACCCACACCCGATCGCTCAACATCACCCGAACCCTAACACTCACCCTAACCCTCACCCATACTCTAAACGTCACTCTAACCCTAACCCTCACCAAAAGAGTAACGCTAAGCCTCACCCTAACACTAATCCTCACCCAAACCCTCACCCTCAACCTAATCCTCACCCTAACAATAACCCTAACCCTTACCTAACCGAAACCCTTATCCTCACCCTCACCCGCAACCAAAACTTCAACCACACCCTAGCGCTCACACTCTCCCTAACCCTAACCCTAACCCTAAACCTCACCCACACCCTCCCACTCCCCCTCGGCCTAAACCTAACCCTGACCCTAACCCTAACGCTAACCCTCAACCTCAACCGAAACCTAACCCTAAACATAACCTTAACCCTAAACCTAATCCTATCCCTAAACCTCACCCTAACCCTAAACATAATGCTAAAACTAACGCTAACACCAATCCTAACCCTAACCCTCACCCTAAACCTGTCCCTCACCCTAACCCTAACCCTAACCCTAACACTCCCCCTAACCCTAAACCTCACGCTAACTCTCACCCTAACCCTAACGCTAACCCTAAACCTCACCCTCAACTTAAACTTCACCCTAACCCTTACCTTCACGCTAACCCTAATACTCACACTAACACTAACCCTCCCCTGAACCCTAACCCTAACCCTCACACTAACCCTCACCCTAAATCTAACCCTAATGCTAACCCTCACCATAACACTAACCCTAACCTTAACCCTCACTCCCACCCTCCCCCGAACCCTCACCCTAACCCTCACCCTCACCCTAAATATCACCCTAAACCTAACCCTCACCCTAAACCTAACCCTAAACCTCAACCTAACCCTAACCCTCAACCTAACCCGAACCCTCACCATAATCTTCAACATAACCATAATCCTAACTCTTACCTAATCGACACCCTAACCCTCAACCTCACCCTCACCCTAAACCTCACTTTAACCTTAACCCTCACCCTAATCCTAACACTACCACTCACCCTCACGATAAACCTAAGCTTAACCCTAACCTAACCCTAAAACTCAACCTAACCCTAACCCTAACCATAACCATAACAATCACCCTAACTCTAACCTTTACCCTAACCCTAAACCTAAACCTAAATCTCACCGTAACCCTAACCCTAACCCAAACCTTCACCCTCACCCTAAACCTCACCTTAACCCTAACCCTAACACTAACCCTCACCCTAAACCTAACACTAACACTAACCCTCCCCCTCACACTAAACCTCATCCTAACACTTATTCTCACACTAACCCTAACCCTAACCCTAACCCTCACCCTCAATATCACCCTAACCCTAACCCTAACCCTAACCCTCACCCTCAATATCACCCTAACCCTAAACCTAACCCTCACCCTCACCATCACCCTAACCCTAACCCTAACCCTAACCCTCACCCTAACCCTAACACTTACCCTAACCCTAACCCTAACACTCACACTAACCCTCACCCTACACCTAACCCTCACCCTCACCCTCAACCTCAAACTAACCCTAACCCTAATACTCACCCTAACCCAAACCCTTAACCTAACCCTAACCCTACCCCTCACCCTAACTTTCACCCTCAGCCTAACCCTAAACCTAAACCTCACTCTAAACCTAAACCTAACCCTAACCCTAACCCTTACCTCACCCTAACCCTAACCCTATCCCTAACCATCAACCTCAACCAGACCCTAAACTTAACCCTAACTCTCACACTCACCCTAACCCTAATCCTAAACGTAACCCACACCCTCACTCTCACTCTCACCCCAAAAACTCACCTTCAAACTCACCTTCACACTAACCCTCAAACTAAACCTAACCCTCACCCTCACAATAACCCTAACCTCACCCTCACCCTCATCCTCACCTTCACCCCAATTCTAAACCTAACACTAATGCTCAGCCTAAACCTCACCCTCACCCTAATCCTAAACCTCACTATCACTCTTATCTTCTCCCTCACCCTCACCATCACCCTAACCCACACCTTCATCCTCACCCTCATCCTAACACTCACACTCACCGTAAACCTCACCCTAACCCCAACGCTCGCCCTAACCCTAACCCTAAAACTAACCATCACCCTAACTCTCACCCTAACTCTAACCCTCAACGTCACCCTCACCCTAAACATAAGCCTAACTCTCACACTCACCCTAACCCTAATCCTAATCCTATCCCACACCCTCACTCTCACCCTCACTCTAACCCTCTTCGTAAACCTCACCTTCACCCTAACCCACAAACTAACCCTAACCCTCACCCTCACCCTAACCCTAACCCTCACCCACACCCTCACCCTAACCCTAAATCTAACGCTAATCCTCACCCTAACCCTCAACTTCTCCCTAAACCTAACACTCACCATCACCCTCAACCTCACCCTAACCCTCACCCTGAACTTCACCCTCACCTTCACCCTCACCCTCACCGTAAACATCACCCTAACCCTAACCCTCACCCTAACCCTAACCCTATCCATCACCCTAAGCCTAACGATAAACCTTACCCTAACGCTCACCCTAAAACTCACCCTAAGCTTTATCCTCATACTAACGCTAACACTAACCCTAAAGTTAACCGTCACACTAACCCTAACCCACTCCCTAACCCTAATCCTACCCCTCAAACTAACCCTCACCCTAAACCTAAACCTAACCATAACCCTCATCCTAAAGCTAACCCTAAACCTCACCCTCACCCTAACCCGCACCGTCACACTAACCCTCACCATAAACCTAACACTAAACCACACACTAAACCTCACCCTCACCCTCACCCTCACCCAAAACTTCACCCTCACCCTAACCCACAGACTCACCCTAACCATCATCCTAACCCTAACCCTCAATCTAACCCTAACACTCAAACTAAACGTCACCGTCATCCTAATCCTCACCCTAACCCTAACCCTAATCCTTACCTAACTGAAAACCTCACCCTCACCCTCAGACTCACCCTAACCCACACCCTCACCGTAGCCCTCACCCTAAACCTAAACCTCAACCTAACCCTAACCCTAAACCTCACCCTCAACCTCACCCTAACCCTAATCCTAACACTAAACCTCACCCTATCTCTCACCCTCACCCTAACCCTCACCCTAACCCTAACCCTCATATTAATCCTCACACTAAGCTTAAAGCTAACCCTAACCCTCACCCTCACCCTAACACTAACCCTAACCCTAACCCTCACACTAACCCTAACCCTCACACTAACCCTAACCCTACAATTCACCATAACCCTCACCCTCACCCTAACCCTAAACCTCACCCTAAACCTAACCCTCACACTGACCCTCACATTCAACCTAATCCTCACCCTAACAATAACCCTCCCTCTTACCAAACCGAAACCCTCACGTTCAACCTCATTCTCAACCTAACCTTCACATGCACGCTAGTCCTCACCTTAACCCTAACCCTAAACCTAACCCAAATCTTCACACTCACCCTCAGGTCACCGTCAGCCTAACACTAACACTAACCCTATTCCTAAACCTAACCCTCAAACTCACCCTCACCCTAACCCTAACACAAAACCTAACCTTCACCCTCACCCTCACTGTCACGCTTAGCCTAACCCTAATCCTAACCCTAAACTTAAACCTAAACTTCAACCTCACCCTCACCATAACACTAAACCTAACCCTAACCCTAAACCCAACCTTCACCCTCACCCTCACTGGCACGCTTAGCCTAATCCTAACCCTAACCCTAATCCTAAACATAACCCTCAACCTCACCCTCATTCTAACCCTAACCCTAACCCTAACCCTAACCTTCACCCTCACCCTCACCGTCAACCTCAGCCTTATCATAACCCTCACCCAAATCGTAACCCTTACCCACACCCTCAAACCACACTCACCCTCAACCTCACCCTCACCATAGCCCTCACCCTAAACCTAAAACTTACATTAACCCTAACCCTAAACCTCACTCTTACCCTAACCCTAACCCTAACCCTAACAATAATCCTAACCCTAACAATAATAATAACCCTAACCCTCACCCTCACCCTCATTCTAACCCTAAAACTCACAGTAACCCTAATCCTAACCCTAAAACTCACCCTCACTGTCACTGTCACCCTAAACCTGACCTTCAACCTCACCCTCACCCGAACCCTCACACTAACCCTAACCCTCACCCTACCCTAACCCTCTCCCACACCCTAAACCTCACCCTAACCCTCACCCTAACCCTCACACTAGCCCTCACCCTCACCCTAAACCTCACCCTCAAACTCACCCTAACCGTAACCCTAAACCTAACCCTCAACCTAACCATAACCCTCACCCTCACCCTCATCGTCAGCCTAACCTCACCCTAAACCCAACCCTAACCCACAACATAACACTCACCTGAAACCAAAACCGAATCCTCACCTGACGCTTCACCCTCACCCTAACCGTCAGCCTCACCCTAAACATCACCCTAAACCTAACCCTCAATCTAAACCTAACCTTAACCCTAACACTAACCATAAACCAAACGGTTACCCAACCGAAAACCTCACCCTCACACTCACACTCACCCTAACCCTCACCCTCACCATAGCCCTCACCCTAAAACTAAACATCAACATAATCCTAAACCTAACCCTCACCGTCACCCTAACCCTAACGCTAACCCTAACCCTCATCCTCACCTTAACCCTAACCCAAACCTTAAATGTCACCCTCACCCTCACCCTTACCCTCATCCTATCCCTTACCCTAACCATAACCCTAACCCTAAGCCTCACCTTCACCGTAACGCTAAACGTAACCCCAATATTCACAGTCACCTTCACCCTCATCCTCACCCTCACGCTAACCCTCACCATCACCCTAACCCTAACCCTCAACCTAACCCTAACCCTTATACTAACCCTAACCCTAACCCTAACCCGCACACTCACCCTAACAGTAACCCTAACCCTAACATCACCCTAACCCTAACCCTAACCCTAACCCAAACACTCAGCCTAACGCTAACCCTTAGCCTAACCCTAACCCTAACCCTCAAACTAACCCTAACCCGAACCCGAACCCTCAACCTAACCTTAATGCTAACCCTAACACTCACCCTCACCCTAAATCTCACACTAACCCTTATCCTCACACTAACCCTAACCTTAAACCTCACCCTCACCATCACCCTAAACCTAACCCTAAACTTTACCCTCACTCTAAACTTAACACTTACTCTAAACCTAACCCTCACACTAACCCTCAAACTAACACTTATCCTCACACTAACCCTAACCCTAACCCTCAACCACACCCTCAACCTAACCCTAACTTGAAACCTAACACTCACCCTAACCCTAACCCTTACACTAACCCTAACCCTAACCCTCACACTAACCCTCAACCTAACCCTAAACCTAACCCTAACACTGACCTTCACTCTCATCCTGACCCTAACCCTAACCCGGAACCTAACCCTCACCCTAACCCTAACCCTTCCTCTAACCAAAAGCCTATCCCTAACCCTAACCCTCACCCTCACCCTAACCCTAACCCTAACCCCAACATTCACTGCTACACTCACCCTCACCCTCACCCTCACCCTAATCCTCACAGTCACCCTAAACATCACCCTAACCCTAACCCTCAACCTAACCCTAACACCTACACTAACCCTAACTCTAACCCTAAACCTCACCCTAAACCTAACCCTAACCCTCACCCTCACCCTCACCCTAAACCTAAACCTAACCCTAACCCTCACCCTCACCCTAATCCTAAACCTTACCCTAACCCTAACCCTAAACCTTACCGTCACCCTAACCGTCACCATAAACCTAACCCTAAATCACACCCGAACCCTCAACCTAAACCTCACCCTAACCCTAACCCTAATCCTTTCCTAACTGAAAACCTCACTCTCACCCTCACACTCACCCTAACCTGAACCCTCACCATAGCACTCACCCTAAACCTAAACCTCACCCTAACCCTAACCCTAAACCTCACCCTCACTCTCACCCAAACCCTAACAATAACTCTCATTCTAAACCTCACCCTCAAACTAACCCTAACCCTAAATCTAACCCTCACATTAATCCTCACACTAACCCTAACGCGAACCCTAAACTTCACACTCACACTAACACTCAACCTAACCCTTACCCTCAACCTGACCCAAACCCTAACCCTAACCATCAAACTAACCCTAACCCTCACACTAAACCTAACCCTAACCCTCACACTAAACCTAACCCTACCTCTCACCCTAAACCTCACCCTCACGCTAACCCTAACCCTAACTCTAACCCTCACCTTAACTCTAACCCTAACCCTCACACTAACCCTCACCCTCACACTAACCCTCACATTCAACCTAATCCTCAGCCTAACATGAACCCTAACTCTTACCAAACTGAAATCCTCACCTTCACCCTCATTCTCACCCTAACCCTTACAGTCACTCTAGCCCTCACCTTAAACCTAACCCTAACCCTAATCTTCAACCTCAACCTCACCATCACCCACTGCCTAACTTTAATCCTAAACCTAGTCCTAAACCTAACCCTCAAACTCACTCTCACCATAACCCTAACCCTAACCCTAAACTTCACCCTCATCCTCACTCTCACCCTCAGCCTTACCATAACTCTAACCCAAATCGTAACCCTTACCCTCACCCAAACACTCACACTCACCCTAAACCTCACCCTCACCATAGCCCTCACCCTGAACGTAAACGTCACTGTAACCCTAACCCTAAACCTCACTCTTACCCTAACCTTATCCCTAAACCTAACCCTAACAATAACCCAAATCCTAACCCTAATCCTAACTCTAACCCTCATCCTAACCCTATCCCTATACCTAAAACTCACTCTATCACTAATCCTAACCCAAACCCTCACCCTCACTGTCACCGTCAACCTAACCCTGACCTTCAAACTCAACCTCACCTTAACCCTCACACTAACCCTAGCCCTCCCCCTAACCCTAACCCTATCCCTCACATTCACCCTCACACTCAGAGTAACACTTAACCAAACCCTAATCCTAACCCTAACCCTCACACTCACCCTAACCCTAATACTAACAATAACCCTCACCATCACCCACACCCTCACCCTCACCCTAAACCTCGCCTTCATCCTCATCCTCACCCTAACCCTCACTGTCACCATAAATTTCACCCTAACCCTAACCCTCACCTTAACACTAAACCTAACCCTAACCCTCACCCTCACCCTAACCCTAACCCTAAACCTCACTCTAAACCTAACCCTAAATCTAACCCTCACCCTAAACCAAACACTAAGCCTCACCCTAACCCTAACTCTTTCCCTAACCCTAATACTAACCAAAACATTCACCCTAACCCTAACTCTAACCCTCACCGTAAACCTAACACTTACCCTCACTCTAACCCTAACCCTATCCCTAAACCTCAACCTCACCCTCACCATAAACTTAACCCTAACTCTCACACTCACCCTAACACTAATCCTAACCCTAACCCGGACCCTTACTGTCACCCTCACCCTAAACCTCACCCTCACCCTAAACCTAACCCTCAATATCACCGTGACCCTCACCCTCACCCTAACCCTAACCCTCACCCTCAACTTCAGCATCACCTTAACACTCACCGTAAACATCACCCTAAGCCTAACCCTCACCCCAAAAATAACCCTAACCCTAACCCTCACCCTAACCCTAATGATAAACCTTACCCTCACGCTCACCCTAAAACTCAACTTAAGCTTTCTCCTCATACTAACACTAACTCTAACCCTAATGCTAACCGTCACAATTACCCTAACCCTCTCCCTAACCCTAATCCTACCCCTCAACCTACACCTCACCGTAAACCTAACCCTAACCCTAACCCTCACACAAACAATAACCCTAACCCTAACCCTAATCCTAACCCTAACCCTGACCCTAAAACTCACCCTAACCCTAATCCTAACCCTAAAACTCACCCTCATTGTCACCGTCAATCTAACCCTGACCCTCAACCTCACCCTCACACTAACCCTCACACTAAACCTAACCCTCACCCTACCCCTAAGCCTAACCCTCACCCTCAACCTCACACTCAGGCTAACCCTTAACCAAACCCTAATCTTAACCCTAACCCTCACACTTACCCTAACCCTAACCCTAACAAACACCCTCACCATCACCATCACCCTCACTCTCACCCTCAAGCTCACCCTCAAACTCACCCTCACTCTAACACTCACCGTCACCCTAAACTTCACCCTAACCCTAACCCTCAACCTAACCCTAAACCCTACCCTAACCCTAATCCTCACCCTAAACCTCAACCTAACCCTAACCCTACCCCTCACCCTAACCCTCATCCTAAACCTAACCCTAACCCTCACCCTAACCCTAACCCTCAACCTCACCCTCACCCTTACCCTCAGCCTAACCCTAACCCTAACCCTAATCTTAAACCTAACCCTCAACCCCTCCCTCACCCTAAACCTAACCATAACCCTAATGCTAACCCTCACCCTCACACACAACTTAACCCTAACACTAACACTATCAAAAACTGTTACCCTAACCTTAAACCTAATCCTAACCATAACCCTCACAATAACCCTAAACCTAACCCTAACCCTCACCCTCAACCTAACCGTATCCCTAAACCTTATCCTCACACTAACCCTAAACCTAACACTAACTCTGACCCTCAAACTAAACCTAACCCTCACCCTAACACTAACCCTAGCCCTCACACTAACCTTGACCCTAAACCTAACCCTAATCCTAACCCTCACCCTAACGCTAAACCTTACACTAACCCTCACTCTCACCGGAATGCTAGCCCTCACCCGAAACCTCACCCTAAACATCACCTTAACATTAACCCTCACCCTAACACTAACCCTAACCCTCACCCTAACACTAACCCTCAACCTAATGCTCACTGTCAACCCAAACCTCACCGTAACCCAAACACTAACCCTTACCTACAGGAAAACCTCACCCTCAACATCACCCTCACCCTAAACCTCAACCTCACCCTAGTCCTCACCCTATACTTAACCCTCACCCTAACCCTAACACTAACCCTCAAATTCACCCTCACCCTAAACCTAACCCTAAACCTAATCCTCACTATAACCCTCACCCTAAGCGTAACCCAAACCCTCACCCTAACCCAAACCCTAAACCGCACCTACACTCTATCCTTCAACCTAAACCTAACCTCACCCTCACCCTAAACGTCACCCTAACCCTCACTCTAACTCTAAACCTAAAGATCACGCTAACCCTCACCCTCATCCGCACCCTCACCCTAACCCTAAACCTAAGGCTAACATTAACCCTAAAAGTCACCCTAACACTCACCCTAACCCTAACCCTCAAACTCACCCTAAACCTCAACCTAACCATTTCCATCACCCTAAACCTAAGCCTCGCCCTAACCCTAACCCTCATCCTAACCTAACCCTAACTCTAACCCTAAACCTAACCCTTACCCTTACCCTAACCCTCAGACTGACGGTCACCCTCAACCTCAGCCTATTCATAACCCTAACACTCACCCTCAGCCTCACCAAAACTCTAACTCTAAGCCTAATCGTAACCCTAACCCTCACGCTCACCCTATCCCTAAACCTAACCCTTACCCTAATCCTGTCCATAACCCTATTGCTCACCCTAAACCTCACCCTAACTCTAAAGCTCACTATAACCCTAACCCTAACACTAACACTAATACTCACCCTAACCCTAAACCTCAACCACACCCTAACACTCAACCTCAACCTCACCCTCACCCTAATGCTCACATTCACTCTAACCCTAAACCTAACACTAACCCTACACTTAACCCTCAACCTCACCCTCACCCTAACCCTAACCCTAACACTCAACCTCACCCGAAATATCACCCTAACCCTTACCCTCACATTAACCCTAACCATAACACTAACTCTAACCTTAACCCTCACCCTATGCCTAACGCTAACCCACACTCTAACCCTAAACCTAACCCTATAACTCACCCTAAACCCTAAACCTAACCCTAATACTCACCCTAACACTAACCCTCACCCTACCCCTACCCCTACCCCTCACCCTAAACGTAACCCTCACCCTAACCCTCAGCCTAACCCTAAAGCTAACCCTAACCCTCACCCTCAACGTAACGCTAACGCTAAACCTTATCCTCAAACTAACCCTAAACCTAACCTAAACCCTAACCCTCACACTTAACCTAACCCTCACCCTAACATTAACCCTACCCCTCACACTAACCCTGACCTTAGCCCTAACCCTAATCCTAACGCTTACCCTAACCCTAACCCTAACACTAAACCTCACCCTCATCTGAACCCCCACCTGAACCCTCACCCTAAACATCACCCTAACATTAACTCTCACCCTAACCCTAAACCTAACCGTCACCCTAAAACTAACCCTCAACATAAGCCTCACCCTCATCCCAATCCTCACTGTAACCCAAACCGTAACACTTTCCTACCCGAAATGCTCACCCTCACCCTGACCCTCACCCTAATCCTCACCCTCACCCTAGCCCTCACCCTAAACTTAACCCTCACCTTAACACTAACAAAAACCCTCACCTTCACCCTCACCCTAAACCTGAACCTAAACCTAATCCTTAAATAACTCTCACCCTAAACCTAACCCAAACCCTTACCCTATCCCTCACCATAACCCTCACCCTCACCCTAAACATCACCCTAGCTCTAATCCTCACGCTAAACCTAAACCTCACCCTAACCCTCACCCTAACCCGAACCTTAAAGCTCACCCTAACCACACCATCACCTTCACCTTAAACCTCACCCTAGCCCTAACCCTCACCCTAACCCTAAACCTCACCCTAACCCTCACCCTAATCCAAACCCTAACCCTCACCCCCACCATCATCCAACTCTAAACCTAACTCTAATCCTACTTCTAACACTCACCTTCACCCTCACACTAACCCTAATCCTCATATTATCCCTAACACTAAGCCTAAACCTCACCCTAACCCTCACCCTCAACCTAACCCTAATGCTAACCCTAACCTTTGTCCTTAACCTAACCCTAAACCTAACCCTCACCCTAACCCTAAACCTAGGCCTAAACCTCACATTAACCCTAACAATAAACCTAACCCTCACCCTCACCCTAACCCTCAACCTAAACCTTACCCTAACCCTAACACTAACCCTAACCCTCACACTATCCCTAACCCTCACACTAACCCTAACCCTAAATTTCACCCTCACCCACACCGTCATCCTCAGTTTAACCATAACCCTAACCCAAATCCTAACCATTATCCTCACCCTCACACTCACCCTAAACCTCAACCTCACCATAGCCCTCACCCTAACCCTAACCCTAAACCTCACTCTCACCCTAACCATAACCCTAACCCTAACCCTAAAAATAACCATAACCCTAACCCTAATCCTAACCCTAACCCTCACACTAACCCTTACCCTAAAACTAACGCTCATCCTAAACGTATCCCTAACCCTCACTGTCACCCTAAGAGTCACCGTAAGCCAACCCTCAACCTAAACCTCAACCTCACCTACATGCTAATGCTCAACCTCACTCGAACCCTAACCCTCACCCTAACAGTAATGATAACCCTCAACCTCACACTAACGCTATAGCTACCCCTAAAAATAATCCTAATCCTAATCTTAATCATCACCCTAACCCTAAACCTAACCTAAACTCACCCTAACACCAATCATAACCCTCAACCTAACACTCACCCTAAACCTAAACCTCACAATAAACCTAACCCTAACCATAAAGCTAACCGTAACCTTCACCCTCAACCTAACCCTCACCCTAACCCTTATCCACTAACTCTTAGGCTAACCCGAACCCTAAACCTCACACTAACCCCAACCCTCACCCTAACCCAACCCTACCCTCACAATAACCCTCACCCTAAACCTAACCCTAATCCTAACCTTCACCCTAACCCTAACCCTAACCCTAACCCTCACCCTCAACTTAATCCTCCCCCTTACACTAAACATTACCCTAACCCTAACCCTCACCCTAACCCTAACCCTCAACCTAATCCTCACCCTCATCCTAATCCTCACCATAACCCTAACCCTAACCCTTACCTAACCAAAAACCTCAACCTCTCAATCACACTCACATTAACCCTCACCCACACACTAACACTCACCCTCACCCAAACCCTCACCCTCATGCCAACCCTACCCTAAACCTCACACTAACCATAACCCTCACTCAATCCCTAACCTTAAACTTCACACTAATCCTAACCGTCCACCTAACCCTCACCCTCAACCTAATCCTCTCCCTAACCCTAACCCTAACCCTTAAATAACTGAAGCCCTCACCCTCACTCTCACCCTAACCCTCACCCTAACCCTAACCCTAAACATCAGCCTCACCCTAACCCTGACCGTAACCGTAACGCTAGCCCTAAGGCTTACCCTCACCCTAACACTCACTCTAACCCTTACCCTCAAACTAACCCTAACCCTAACCCTCACCCTCACACTAACCCTAACCCTCACCCTAACACTAAACCTAACCGTACCCCTCACCCTAACCATCACCCTAACCCTAACCCTAACTCTAACACTAACCCCCACCCTAAACCTATCCCTAAACCTCACAGTCACCCTAACCCTCACCCTAACGCTAACCCACAACCTAACCCTCATCCTCACCCACACCCTAATGCTCAACCTCACCCGAACCCTAACCCTCACCCTAAACCTCACCCTAACCCTAAACCTCACCCTAATCATAACACTCACCAAAACCCTCACACTAACACTCACCCAACCCTAAATCTTACATTAACCCTCAAGCTCAACATAATCCTCACCCTAACAATAACCCTAACCCTTTCCTAAGCGAAACACTCACCCTCACCCTCACCCTAGTATCAACCTCATGCTAGCCTTCACCCTAACCTTAACTCTAAACCACACGCTTCTCTTCCCCTCCCCCTCATCCTAACACTAACACTAACCCTAATTCTAAACCTAACCCTCACCCCCACCCTCACCCTAACCCTAAACCTAACACTAACAGTCACCCTAACGCTAAACCTCACCCTAACCCTCACCCTAACCCAAACCCTACCCCTCAAACTAACCCACACCCTAACCCTAACAGTAATCCTAACCTTCACCGCAACCCTAATCCTAACCCTTACCCTCACCCTCACACAAACCATCACCCTCACCCTAACCCTCACCCTCACTCTAAACATTACCCTCACCCTAACCCTCACCCTAAACCTAAACCTAACCCTCACCCTAACCCTAACCCTAACCCTCACCCTAAACCTAACCCTCAACCTAACACACACCCTCACCCTAATCCTCACCATAACCCTAACCTTAACCCTTACGTTACCAAAATCCTTAACCTCACCCTCACCCTCACAATCATGCTCACGCTCTCCCTATCCATCACCCTAACCTTAACCCTCACCCTAACCCTAACACCCACCCTCAACCTCACCGTAAACATAACTCTAACCCTAACCCTCACCCTACATTAAACCTCACTTTAACCATTACCTTCAACATAACCCTAATACTAACCCTAAACCTCACAATAACTCTAATCCTAACCCTCACCCTAACGCTCACCGTAACCCTAACCCTCACCCTCACCCTAACCCTCACCGTCACCTTAACCCTCACCCTAACCCTAACCATCACCCACACCCTAAACCTCACCCTCAATCGAACAATCACCTTCACGCTAACCCAACCCTAAACCTCATCCTAACCCTAACCCTCACGCTAAAACTAACTCTAACCCTAACTGTCATATTAACCCTAACCCTCACCTTATCCCTCACCCTAAACCTCATCCTAACCCTAACACTGACCCTAACCCTCAATCTCAACCTAACCCTCACCCTAAACCTTATCCAAACACTAACACTAACCCTAACCCTAACCCTCACATTAACCCTAACCCTCACCCCAACCATTACCCTACCCCTCATCCAACCCCTCACCCCATCCCTAAACCTAACCCTTACCCTAACCCTAACACTCACCGTCACGCTAACCCTCACCCTAACCCTAACCTTCACCTATACCCTAACCCTCACACGTGTCCTCACCCTAAAACTCACCCTCACCCTAAACATCAGCCTAAGCCTAACCCTCACCCTAACCCTAACCCTAATCCTCACCCTAACCCTAACCCTCACCTTAAAACTCACCCTCAACCTAATCCTCACCTTAACCCTAACCCTAAGCCTTTCCTAACCAAAATTCTCACCCTCACCCTAACCATCACACTAACCGTCACCCTCACCGTAGCCCTCAACCTAAAACTAAACCTAACCCTCACCCTCACCCACACACACAGCCTAATCCTAATCCTAACGCTAACCTCAAACTCACCCTCAACCTCATCCTCACCCTAACCCTAACCCTAACATTAACCCTAATGCTAAAACTAGCCCTCACCCTCACACTAACCAAACCCACAGCCTAACCCTAACCGTAACCCCAACCCTACCCTAACACTCACCCTCACCCTAACCCTCATCCTCACACTAGCCCTCACTCTAACCCTAAACCTCACCCTAACCATAACCCTAACTCTAACACTCTCCTTTACCATAAACCTCACTGTTACATTAAACCTCGCCCTAAACCTTACCCTCACCCTAACACTAACCCTAACCCTCTCCATAACCCTCATCCTAACCCTTACCCTAATCCTAACCCTAACACTCACCCTAACCCTAACCATAACACTAAACCTCACCCTAACCCTAAGCCTAACCCTAACCCTCACCCTCACCCTAACACTCACCCTAACCCTTATCTAACACGAACCGTAACCCTAACCCTCAGCCTAAACCTCATATTAAACCTAACCCTAACCCTAACCTTCACCTTACCCTTAAACTTAACCTTAAACCAAACCCTGACCCTAACCCTAACCCTCACCCTCACCCTCAACCTCACCCTCAGCCTAACCCTAACACTAACCCTAATATATACCCTAACCCTCACCCTCACCCTCACCCTGACTCTAAACCTAACCCTAAACAAAATGCTCACCCTCACCCTAAACCTATCCCTAACCCTCAGCCTAACCCTCATCCAAACCCTAACCCTAACCCTAACCCTCACACTAAATTTAACCCTATCCCTAATGCTAACCCTAAAACTCGGCCTAAATATAATCCTAAACCTAACCCTCACCCTCACCCTAACACTAACCCTAAACCTAACATTCACTGTCACAGTCACCGTCACTGTCACCTTAGCACTCACCCTCACCCTCACCCTCACCCTCACCCTCACCCTCACCCTAAGCAGTACTCTCACACGAACTCTCAGCCTAACCCTAACCAGAACCCTCATCCTAACCCTAACCCTCACCCTAACCCTCACATTTACCCTAACCATAACACTTACCCTCACCCTCACACTAACCACCACCCTAACCTTTAACCTCACACTAACCTTCTAACGCTAACCATAACCCTCACACTAATCCTACCCTCAACCTAACTCTAACCCTACCCCTCCCCTAAACCTCAGCCTTATCCTAACGCTAACCCTGAACCTCACACTCAACCTAACCCTAACAATCACCCTCACCCTAACCCTAACCGTCACCCTGAACCTATCCCTAACCCTCACCCTCACCCTGACCCTAAATGTCACCCTAAACCTCACCCTAACCCTAACACTAACCCGCGAACTAACAGTCACCCTCACTAGAACCCTCAATCTCACCCCAACCCTCAGCCTTATCCTAAACTTCACTCTAACACTAACCCTCACTCTAACCCTAACCCTAACCCTCATGCTAAATCTAACCCTCAACCTAAACCTCACCCTCACTCTAATCCTCACCCTAACCCTAACCATAACCCTTACCTAATTTAAACCCTCACCCTCACCCTCACTCTCAACCTAACTCTCAACCTAACCCTAACCCTAAAACTCACCCCAACCCTCACCCTCACAGTAAACCTAAACCTAACCCCAAACCTCACCTTCAACCTCACCCTCACACTAACCCTCACCCTAACCCTTACCCTCAACCTAACCCTAACCCTAACTCTCACAGTCACCCTAACCCTCACCGTCACCCTAACCCTCATCGTTACCCTAAACCTCAACCACACCCGATCGCTCAACATCACCCGAAACCTAACACTCACCCTAACCCTCACCCATACTCTAAACCTCACTCTAACCCTAACCCTCACCAAAACCATAACGCTAACGCTCACCCTTACACTAACCCACACACAAACCCTCACCTTGCATCTAATCCTCACCCTAACAATAACCCTAACCCTTACCTAACCAAAACCCTTACCCTAAACCTCACCCTCACCCTCAACCTCACCCTCACCCTAGCCCTCACCCTAACCCTTACCCTCAACCTAACCCTAAACCTCACCCACACACTCCTCCTCCCCCTCAGCCTAACCGTAACCCTGACCCTAACCCTAACCCTAACCCTCAACCTCACCCCAAACCTAACGCTAAACCTAACCCTAACCCAAAACCTAATCCTATCCATAACCCTCACTCTAACCCTAAATGTAACGCTAAAACTCAGCCTAACACCAATCCTAACCCTAACCCTCATCCTAAACCTAACCCTCACTCTAACCCTAACGCTAACACTCACCCTAACCCTAAACCTCACCCTAACCCTCACCCTAACCCTAACCCTCACCCTCACCCTAATCCTCATCATAATGCTAACCCTAACTCTTACCTAACCGAAACCCTCACTTTCACCCTCACCCTCACCCTAAACCTCACACTCACCCTAGCCCTCACCCTAAACTTAACCCTCACCCTAACCCAAACACTAACTCTCACCCTCATCCTAAACCTAAGCTTAACCCTAAACCTCAATCTATCCCTCAACCTATATCTAACCCTAACCTTATCGCCCACCCTAACCCTCAACATAACCTTAATCCTCAACCTCACGCTAACCCTCACACTCAACCTCACCCTCACGCTAACCCTCATTCTAACCCTTATCGTCACACTAATTGTAACCCTTATCCTGACCCTAACCCTAACATTCACCGTCACTCTCACCCTAACCCTAACCTTAACCCTAATCCTAACACTAACCCTCATCTGCACCATCACCCTAACTCTAACCCTAACCCTAACCCTCACTCTCACCCTCACCCTAACCCTAATCCTAACCCTAATCCTAACCCTAACCCTAATGATCACACTACCCCTAATCCTCACCCTAACCCTAAACCCAACCCTAACCCTCACCCTAACCCTCACCCTAACCATAAACCTCAACCTAACCCTAAACCTCACCCTGTCCCTAACCCTCAAACTCTCCCTCACCCTCACCCTAACCCTTACCCTCACCCTAACCCTAAACCAAAAACTAAGCTTAACCCTCACACTAACCCTAACCCTAACCCTCAGCCTATCCCTCATCCTAACCCTAAACATAACCCTAAACCTAAACGGCACCCTAACCCTAACCCTCCCCCTCACCCTCAGCCTCAGGCTAACCCTATCCCTAAACCTAATCCTTACCCTAAACCACACACTCAGGCTCACCCTAACTCTAACCAGAACACTAATCATAAGCCTCACCCTCACCCTCACCCTAACCCTAACCCAAACCCTCACCCTAACCCTCACCCTCACCCTAACCCTAACCCAAACCCTCACCCTAACCCTCACCCTCACCCTAACCCTAACCCTAACACCCACCCTCACCCTAAACCTCACCCTAACCCTTAAACTCATCAAAACCCTGACCCTAACCCTAACACTAATATGAACCCTAACGCTAACACTCACCCAAACCCTAACACTCAAGGTCACCCGATTCCTCAACTGAACCCTTACCCTATCCCTAACCCTAAACCTAATCCTATACCTATACCTCACCCTGAACTTAACTCTTACCCTATAACCCTAACCATCACCCTCACCCTAACATTCACCCTCACCCTTAATATCACCCTAACCCTAACCCTCACCCTAACCCTGGTCCTAACCCTAACCCTACCCCTCACCCTAACACTACCCCTAGCCCTAACCCTCTCGCTAACACTAACCATAATCATAAGCCTCACCCTCACTCTAACCCTCATCGTCACCCTAACACACAGCTGAAACCTAACCCTAACCCACACCCTAACACTCGCCCTCATTATCACTCTACACATCAACCTAAACCTAACCCTCACCCTAACCGCTTCCCTAACTCTCACCCTAAAGCTAACCCTCAACCTAACCTTCACCCTCAACCTAATTCTCATCCTAACCCTAACCCTAACCCTTACCCAACAGAAACCCTCACCCTCACCCTAAATCTCACCCTCACACTAGCCTTCAACCTAACATTAACCCTCACCCTAACCCTAACTCTAACCCTCAACCTCACCCTCACCGTCACCCTCACACTAATCCTCACCCTCAAACTCACCTTCACCCTAACCCTCAAAGTAACAATAACCCACACCTTAACCCTAAGCCTCACCATCAACCTCACCCTTAACTTCAGCCTAAACCTAAACCAAACCCTAATCCTTATCCTAACCCTCACATTCACCCTAAACCTAACACTCACCCTCACCCTCACTCTCAACCTCACGACACCCTAACCCTCACCCTAACCCTAACCATAACTCTAACCCTAACCCTCTAACCCTAAACCTAACTCTAAAACTCACCCTAATCCTAACGCTAACCCTAACCCTTATCCTCACATTAACCCTAACCCTAACCCTAAACCTCACACTAACCCCAACACTCACCCTAACCCGAACCATACCCCTCACACTAACCTTCACCCATATGCTAAGCCTAATTCTAAACTTCACCCTGACGCTATCCTTAACCCTAACTCTCACCCTTACCCAAACACTCACCCTCACCCTAACCTTCCCCCTCACCCTAAACATCACCCTAAATCTAACTGTAACCCTCACCCTAACCCTAACCATCAACCTAACTCTCACCCTCACCATAATCCTCACCATGACCCTAACTCTAACCCTTACCTGAACTAAAGCCTCACCCTCATTCTCACCCTCATGCTCACCCTCACACGCTCCCTGTTCCTCACCCTAACCTTAACCCTCAAGCTAACCCAAACCCTCACACTAACCCTCACCCTAATCCTAACGCAAACCCTAATCATAAACCTAATGCTAACCCTAACCCTCACCCTACCCTAAACCACAAACTAAATCTTAGCCTCACTATAACCTTAAACCTAACCCTAATTCTTACACTAACCCTAAACCTAACACTCAACCTAATGCTCACAGTAACCCTAACCGTCACCCTCTCCTTAATCCTCACCATCACCATAACCCTCACCCTAACCCTAACCATCACCCACACCCTAAAACTCACACTCACCCGAACACTCACCCTCACGTGAACCCTACCCTAAACCTCACCCTAACCCTAACCCTCACCCTAAAGCTAACTCTAACCCTCACCCTATTACTAAACCTAACCCTCACCTTATCCCTCACCCTAAACCTCACCCTAACCCTAACGCTAACCCGAACCCTCACTCTCAACCTAACCCTCATCCTAACCCTTATACTCACAATAACTCTAACCCTAACCCTAACCCTCACATTAACGCTTACCCTCACCAAAACTCTTACCCTACCCCTCACGCAAACCCTCACCCTAACCCTAGCCCTAACTTTCACCCTACCCATAACCCTAACCCTCACCTGGACCCTAACCTTCCCTGTCACCATAACCCTCACCCTAAACCTAACCCTCACCTACAACCTAACCCTCACACTCGCCCTCACCTAACTCTCACCCTCAACCTAAACATCACCCTAATCCGAACCTTCACCTTAACCCTAACCCTAATGCTCCCCCTAACCTAACCCTCACCTTAAACCTCACTCTCACCCTAATCCTCACCCTAATCCTAACCCTAAGCCTTTCCTAACCGAAACCTTCACCCTCACCCTAAACGTCACCCTAACCCTCACCCTCACCCTGGCCCTCACCCTAAAACTAACCCTAACCCTCTCCCTCACCCTCACCCTCACCCCCACCCTCAGCATTTCCCTAACCCTAACCCTAACCTCAACCTCACCCTCACTCTCACCCTCACCCTCACCTTAACCCGAACCCTAATGCTAAAACTAGCCCTCACACACACACTATCCCTAAACCTCAGCCTAAACCTCAACCTAATGCTAACCCTACCCCTAACCCTCACCCAACCCTAACCCTCTCCTTCACACTAGCCTTCACCCTAACCCTAACCCTCACCATCACCCTAAACCTAAACCTCTCCTTCACCCTAACCCTCACCGTCATCCTAAAACTCGGCCTAACCCTTAACCTCACCCTAACCCTCACCCTAAATCTAACCCTAACCCTGACACTAACCCTCACCCTAACCCTAAGCCTAACCCTAAGCCTAACCCTAACGGTCACCCTCACCCTAACACTCATCTTAACCCTTACCCTTACAGGAATCCTAACCCTAACACTCAGCCTAACCCTTATATTAAACGTAACCCTAACCCTAACCCTCACCTTACACACTTAACCCTATCCTTAAACCTAACCCTCAACCTAACCCTCAGGCTCACCCTCAACATCACCCTCAGCCTAACCCTAATACTAACCCTAATCCAAACCTTAACCCTCATCCTCATCCTCACCCTAACTCTAAACCTAACCCTAAACAAAACGCTCACCCTAACCCTAAACTTATCCCTAAACCTCACCCTAACCCTAAACCTAATACTAATCCTAAACCTCACCAGCACCCTAACCCTTACCCTAACCCTAACCCTAACCCTAACCCTCAGCCTAACCCTAATTCTCAACCTAAACCTAACCCTCACCTTAAACCTCACCCTCACCATAATCCTCACTGTAATCCTAATCCTAGGCCTTTCCTAACCGAAACCATCACCCTCACCCTAACCGTCACCCTAACCTTCACCCCCTGGCCCTCACCCGAAAACTAACCCTAACCCTCACACTCACACTCACCCTCACCCCCACCCTCAACCTAACCCTAACCCTAACCTTAACCTCAAACTCACCCTCTCCCTCAACCTCACCCTAACCCTAACCCGAACCCTAATGCTAAAACTAGCCCTCACACTCACACTAACCCTAACCCTCAGCTTAACCGTAACCCTAACCTTAAACCTGCCCCTAACCCTCACCCTAACACCAACCTTCTCACTCACACTAGCCATCACCCTAAACCTAACCCTCACATTAAACCAACCCTAACCTCCTTCACACTAACCCTCACCGTTACCCTAAAACTCGCCCTAGCCCTTACCCTCACCCTAACCCTCACCTTAAACCGAAACCTAACCCTAACACTAACCCTCACCCTAAACTGAAACCTAACCCTAACCATAACCCTCACCCTCACCCTAACACTCACCCTAACCCTTACCCTCACAAGAACCCTAAACATAACACTCAGGCTAACACACATATTAAACGTAACCCTAACCCTAACCCTCACCTTACCCTTAATCCTAACCCTATACCTAACCCTCACCCTAACCCTAACCCTCACGCTCACCTTTAACCTCACCCGCAGCCTAACCATAACACTAACCCTAATCCAAACCCTATCCTTAATCCAAAGCCTAACCCTCATCCTCACCCTCACCATAATTCTAACCCTAAACCAAACCATCACCCTAACCCTAAAACTATCCCTAACCCACACCCTAACTCTAAACCTAATCCTAATCCTAACACTCACCCTCACCCTAACGCTTACCCTAACCCTAACCCTAACCCTAACCCTCAACCTAAGCTTAACCCTAACCCTAACCCTATCACTCACCCAAACCCTAACCCTCAACCTCACCATCAACCTCACCATCACCCTCACTCTCACCCTCACCCTAACCCTAACCATAACCCTAAACCTAACCCTAACCCTAACCATCACCCTAAACTTAACTCTGACCCTCACCCTCACACTCACTCTAAGCCTTATCATACACCTAAGCTTAATCATGAACCTAACCCTCACCTTCATCCTCACCCTAAATCTAAACCTGACCCTAACCTTAACCATAACCCTAACCGTAAACCTAACCGTCACCGTCACCGTCACCCTCACCATCACCTTAACACTCACCCTCAATCTCACCCTCAGCCTAAACCTCACCCTCACCCTAAGCAGTAGTCTCATCCTAACCCTCACCCTAACCCTAACAATAACCCCCATCCCAACCATAACCCACACCCTAACCCTCACCCTAACCCTAACCATAACACTTACCCTCACCTTAACCCTAACCCTAACCCTAACTTTTAACCTCACACTAAACCTAACCCTAACCCTAACCCTAACCCTCACCCTCACCCTCACGCTAAATCTCCCCCTCCCCCTCCCCCTAACACTAACCCTCACCCTCAACATAACCCTAACCCTCATCCTCACCCTAACACTCACTGTCACACTAACCCTCACCCTAAGCCTAACCCTAACCCACAAACTAACCGTCACACTCACCCCAAACCTCACCCGAAACTGAACCCTCAATCTCACCCCAACACTCAGCCTCAACCTAAACATCACCCTATCCCCAACCCTCACTCTAACCCTAACCCAAACCCTCACCCTAACCCTCAACCTAAACCTCACCCTCACCTTAGTCCTCACACTAACCCTAACAATAACGCTTACCGAAACGAAACACTCACCCACACCCTCACTCTCACCCTAAACCTCACCATAACCCTAACCCTAACCCTCACCATCACCATCACAATAACCCTAACTCTATCCCTAACCCTCACCCTAACCCTCACTCTAAACCTAACCCTAACCCTAACCCTCACCCTCACCCTCAACCTAACACTAATGCTAATCCTAACCCTTACACTCACCCTAAACCTCACCCTAACCCTTATCCACAACCTAACCCTAATCCTAACCCTAAACCTCACAATCACCTTAACCCTCACCGTCACCCTAACCCTCATCCTTACCCTAAACCTCACCCACACCCGATCGCTCAACATCCCCCGAACCCTAACACTCACCCTAACCCTCAACCATACTCTAAACCTCACTCTAACCCTAACCCTCACCAAAACCATAACCCTAACACTTACTTAACCGAAACCATTACCCACACCCTCACCGTCACCCAAAACTTCACCCACACCCTAGCTCTCACACTAACCCTAACACTAACTCTAACGCTAAACCTCACCCATACTCTCCCCCTCCCCCTCAGTCTAACCCTAAACCTGACCCCAAACCTAACCCTAACCCTAACCCTAACAATAACCCTAACCCTAACCCTAACCCTAATCTTATCCCTAACGCTCACCTTAAACCTACACCTAATGCTAAAACTCACGCTAACACCAATCCTAACCCTAACCCTCACCCTAAACCTAATCCCCACCCTAACCCTAAACCTAAAACTCACACTAACCCTAAAGCTCACCCTAACCCTCACACTAACCCTAACACTAACCCTAAAACTCACCCTCAAATTTACCCTCACCCTAACCCTTATCCTCACACTAACACTAACCCTAAGCCTAACCCTCACATAAGCCCTCACCCTAAACCTCACACTAACCCTAAGGCTAATCCTAACCCTCACTCTCAACCTTACACTCACCCTATCCCTTATACTCAACTAACCCTAACATTAACCCTAACATGCACATTAACCCTAACCCTCACCTAACCCTTATCCTACCCCTCACCCAACCCCTCACCCTAACCCTAACACTAACCCTCACCCTAACCCTAACCCTAAACCTCAACTTGACTTAACACTCCCCGTCACCCTAACCCTCACCCTAACACTAACCCTCACCTACACCCGAACCCTCACACTCGCCCTCACCCTAGCTCTCCCCTTCCCCCTCAACATCACCCTAATCCTAACCCTCACCCTAAATCTAACCCTCACCTACACCCTAACTCTAGCTCTCAACTTAAACCTCACCTTCACCCAAATCCTCACCCTAATCCTAACCCTAAGCCTTTCTTAACCGAAACCCTCACCCTCACCCGAACCATCATCCTAACCCTCACCCTCACCCTAGCCCTCACCCTAAACTAACCCTAACCCTCACCGTCATGCTCATCCTCACCCTCACCATCAGCCTAACCCTACCGGTAACCCTAACCTCAAACTCACCCTCACCCTCACCCTCACCCTAACCCTAACCCTAACCCTAATGCTTAAACTAGCCCTCAACCTCACACTATCCCTAAACCTCAGCCAAACCCTAACCCAAACACTACCCCTAACCCTTACCCTCACCCTAACCATAACCCTAACCCTCTCCTTCACACTAAGCCTCACCGTCATCATAAAACTTGCCCTAACCTTTACCCTCAACCTAACTGTCAACCTAACCCTAACCATAACCCTAACACTAACCCTCACCCTAACCATCACCCTAACCCTAAGGCTAACCCTAACCATAACCCTCACCCTAACACTCACCCTTTCCCTTACCCTCACACGAACTCAGCCTAACCCTCATATTAAACTTAATCCTAAACCTAAACCTCAGCTTAGCCTTAACCCTAAACCTAACCCTCACCCTAACCCTAAACCTCACGCTCACACTAAACCTCACCCTCAGCCTTACCCTAACACTAACCCTAATCCAAACCCTAACCCTCACCCTCACCATCACCCTAACTCTAAACCTAACCCTAAACAAAACCATCACCCTAACCCTAAACCTATCCTTAACCCTCACCCAAACCCTAACCCTAATCCTAATCCTAACCCTCAACCTCACCCAAACCCTTACACTAACCCTAACCCTAACCCTCAGCCTAACCCTCATCTTAACCCTAAAGCTAACCCTACCCCTCACCCTAAACTTAACCCTAACCCTAACCCTATCCCTCACCCAAACCCTAATCCTCACCCTCACCATCAACCTCACCATCACACTCACCCTACCCCTCACCCTCACCCTCAACCTAACCATAACCATAACCCTAAATCTTACCCAAAACCTAACCCCCACCCTCACCCTCATCATCACCTTCAACCTAAACCTCACCCTCACCCTCAACCTAACCCTAACCCTAACCCTAACCATCACCCTAAACTTAACTCTGACCCTCACCCTCACACTCTCCCTAAGCCTTACCAAACACTTAAGCCTAATCCTAAACCTAACCCTCACCCTCAACATCACCCTAACTCTAAACCTAAACCTCACCGTCACCGTCACCCTCACAGTCACCTTAACACTCACCCTCAACCTCACCCTAACCCTAACCCTAACCCTCACCCTAAGCAGTACTCGCACCCTAACACTCACCATAACCCTAACCATAACCCTCATCCAAACCCTAACCCTCACACTAACCGTAACCATAACACTTACCATCACCCTCACCCTAACCCCCACCCTAACTTTTAACCTCACACTAAAACTAATTCTAACCCTAACCCTACACCTCACACTAACCCTAACCCTCACCCTTACCCTCACCTTCACCCTAACCCTAACCCTCACCCTCACCCTAACCCTAACCCTCATCCTCAACCTAACACTAACCCTCACCCTCACCGTAACCCTCACTCTAACCCTAACCCTCAACCTAACCCTAACACTAATCCACAAACTAACCATCACCCTCACCCGAAACCTCACCCTCACCCGAACCCTCAATCTCACCCCAACCCTCAGCCTCACCCTAAACATCAACCTAACCCTAACCCTAACTCTAACCCTAACCCTACCCCTCACCCTAACCCTAAGCCTCAACCTAAACCTCACCCTCACCCTAATCCTCGCCCTAACCCTAACCATAACCCTTACCTAACCGAAACCCTCACCCTCACCCTCATTCTCACCGTAACCCTCACCCTCACCCTAACCCTAACCCTCACTCTCACCCTCACCCTCACAGTAACCCTAACCCTAAACCTCACCTTAACCCTCACCCTAACTCTAACCCTAACCTTAACCCTAAGCCTCACCCTTACACAAACGCTAACCCTAAAATTAACCTCAGCCTAACTCTTACCCTCAACCTAACCCTAACCCTAACCCTAACTCTCACAGTCACCCTAACCCTCACTGTCACCCTAACCGTCATCCTTACCCTAAACCTCAACCACACCCTATCGCTCAACATCACCCAAACCCTAACACTTACCCTAAACCTCACCCACACTCTAAACCTCACTCGAACCCCAACCCTCACCAAAACAGTAACGCTAACCCTCACCCTAACACTAACCCTCACACAAACCCTCAACCTCAACCCAATCCTCACCCTAACAATAACCCTAACCCTTACCTAACCGAAACCCTTACCCTCACCCTCACCCACACCCAAAACTTCACCCTCACCCTAGCCCTCACACTAACCCTAAACCTAACCCTAATCCTAACCCTGACCCTAACCCTAACGCTAACCCTCACCCTCACCCCAATCCTAACCCTAACCCTAACCCTAACAATAACACTAACCCTAACCTTAAACCTGATCCTATCCCTAACCCTCACCCTAACCCTAAACCTAACGCTAAAACTCACCCTAACACCAATCCTAACCCTAACCCTCTCCCTAAACCTAACCCTCACCCTAACCCTAACCCTAACACTCACCCTAACCCTAAACCTCAGCCTATCCCTCACCCTAACCCTAACGCTAACCCTAACCCTCACCCTCAACTTAACCCTCACCCTAACCCTTATCCTCACACTAACCCTAACCCTAACCCTAAACCTCACACTAACTCTAACCCTCACCCGAACCCTAACCCTCAACTTAACCCTCACCCTAAACCTTATCCTCACACTAACCCTAACCCTAACCCTAAACCTCACACTAACTCTAACCCTCACCCGAACCCTAACCCTCAACTTAACCCTCACCCTAAACCTTATCCTCACACTGACCCTAACCCTAACCCTAAACCTCACACTAACCCTAACCCTCACCCGAACCCTAACCCCACCCCTCACACTAGCCCTGACCCTAACTCTAACCTTATGCTAACATTCACCTTAACCCTAACCCTCACCCTAACCCTCACCCTCACCTTAAACATCACCCTAAACCTAACCCTCACCTTAACCCTAACCCTAAACTTCACCCTAACTTTAACCCTCAACCTAACCCTCACCCTCACCCTAATCCTCACCATAAACCTAACCCGAACTCTTACCTAACCGAAACCCTCACCCTCACCCTCACCCCCACCTAACACTTACCCTCTCCCTAGCCTGCCATGCCTACTCCAGTGGAGTCTTCTTAGGATGGGAAACCAGCTTTCAGACCTGATAATGGGGCTTCATAGACCCATCTCTGAGTACTGGGACTTCACCGAAGTCTACCTCAGAGAATGGGGTTTTACAGAGACCTATCTCCGAGTATTGGGATTTCACCAATATCTACCTCGGAGAATAGGGCTTCTAAGAGGCCTACTCCTGGAAAGGCTGGCAAACCCCTGGGAAAGATGTGTTTCTGCCTTTCTTTTCCTCACTGTATAAGAGTGCCTATTAATCTTTTACTGTTTCTACTGCTCTTTGTACTTACTCGTTGTCAACGTTCCCTTAGTCAAAGCTCTTTCTTAAGAGTGTTGACGACTCCAATATATGATGAATTTCTTAAAAATATGACTAAATCACCAGAGTTAAGTGCTACCCTGGAAGCCCTCTTATGGACACTAGTAGACAAGTCATAAGCAAATATAAAAGTATTGGGGGTTTCACCAAGTCACTTCAGCAGAAGGAATTGTCTGTAAGAGATTTACAAGAAGCTGTAGGTGTGGCTAGAACAGAAAGAATGTATGGCAATTGCTGAGATAACTACTTGGGAGAAAGAACTTCCTGTTATTCTCTTGCATTTACTAAGAGACTTGCTAGATGTAGGCCTCCATGACCTTACTATTAAAGAAGGAACAGGAAAAATCTTATGGGATAATTTAGGCCTCTATAGATGGTGACAAACGTCGAAACGCATTATATTTCTTAGAGATAAGCTGGAAACAAGTGCCTTTCAGGCGACCAGCTGGGGTAACCACCCAAGAATGAAGCCCTGCAGCAAGATTGTGTAAACTTTAGCCCTTTCAGGCGACCAGCTGGTGACCATCCAAGAATGAAGCCCTGTAGCAAGATTGTGTAAACTTTTGCCTTTTTCATATGGAGACTTTCTGCTATAAAAGTTTGTTATCCTCTGCATTAAATCGCACTCAGCATCCACTCCTCTTGTGTGTGAGTTGTCTGTTTGCCATCTCGTCCCCTATTCCAGGTTCCTCCCCTAAGTATGCTCAGTCGTCCCAACAGAGCCGGTCCTCGGCACTAGCCCTCACCCTAAACTTAACCCTCACCCTAACCCTAACACTAACTCTCACCCTCACCCTAAACCTAAGCTTAAACCTAAACATCATCCTATCCCTCAACCTAAATCTAACCCTAACCCTAACACTAACCCTGACCCTCAAACGAACCTTTAACCATACACTAACCCTAAGTCTAAACATAACCCTAACCCTCACACTAATACTAACCGTCACCCTAACCCTAACCCTAACCCTCAACCTAACCCTCACTCTAAGCCTAAACTTAACCCTAACACTAACCCTCACCCTAAACCTAACCCTAACCCTCACCCTCACCCTAACCCTCATGGTCACCCTAACCCTCAGGGTCACCCTAACCCTAACCCTCACCCAAATTCTAACCCTCACCCTAAACCTAAACCTAACCCTAACACTCACCATCACAGTCAGCCTAAACCTAAAATTAATCCTAAACCTCACCCTAACCCTAACCCTTACCCTAACCCTCACCATAAACCTAAACCTAACTCTAAGCCTCACCCTCAACCTAATCCTAAACCTAACCCTAACCCTCACCCTCACCCTAACCTTAACCCTAACCCTCACCTTAAATATAACCCTAACCGTAAACCTCAACCTAACCCTCACCCTAAGCCTCACCCTAACCCTAATCCTTACCCTAACCCTCACACTACCAATAACCCTAACTCTAACCCTCACCCTCACCCTCACCCTAACACTAACATTAACACTAACCCTAATCCTAATCCTAACCCTCACCCTCAACGTCACCCTCACCCTAATCCTCACCTTCAAACTCACCTTCACCCTAACCCTCAAACTATCTCTAAATCTCACCCTAACCATAACCCTAACCCTCACCCTCACCCTCAACTTCAGCCTAACCCTAAACCTAACCCTAATCATAACTCTAACCCTCACATTCGCCCTAAACCTAACCCTCACCGTCATCCTCACCCTCAACATCATCCTCAAATTCACCCTCACCCTAACCCTCACCCTAAGCCTAAACATCACCCTAAACCTAACCCTCACCCTAAACCTAACCTTGATCTTAACCCTAACCCTAACCCTCACCCTAACCTTTATCCTCATACTAACCCTAACACTAACACTAAAACCTAGCTCTCACACTCACCCTAACCCCAAACCTAAAACCTAACCCACACCCGCACTGGCACCCTCACCCTAACCCTCACCTTCAACCTCACCTTCACGCTAATTCTCAAACTAACCCTAATCCTCACCCTAACCCTAAACCTAACCCTCACCATCACCCTAAACCTAAAACTAACCCTAATCCTCACCCTAACCCTCATCCACACCCTAAACCTAACCCTCACCATCACCCTCACACTCACCCTCACCCTAACCCTACCCCTCACCCTCAACTTCACCATCACCTTAACCCTCACCCTCACCGTAAACATCACCCTAAACCTAACCATTACCCTAAACCTAAGCCTAACCCTAACACTCACCCTAAACCTAACTATAAATCTTACCCTCACGCTCACCCTAAAACTCACCGTAAGCTTTCTCCTCATACTAACCCTAACTCTAACCCTAACGCTAACTGTCACACTAACCCTAACACTCTCCCTAACCCTAATCCTACCTCTCAACCTAACCATGACCGTAAACCTAACCCTAACCCTAAACCTCACCCTAACCCTCACCCTAACCCTAACCCTAACAATAAAACTAACCCTCACCCTAACCCTAACCCTAACAATAAAACTAACCCTAACCTTAATGCTAACCCTAACCTTCACCCTCACTGTCACCGTCACGCTAAACCTGAACCTCAACCTCACCCTCACCCTAACCCTCACACTAAACCTAACCCTCACACAAACCCTAAGCCTAACACTCACCCTCAACCTCACACTCAGCCAAACCCATAACCAAACCCTAATCCTAACCCTAACTGTCACACTCATCCTAAACCTAACCCTAACAATAATCCTCACCATCACCCTCACTCTCACACTAACCTCACCCTCAACTTCACCCTCACCCTAACACTCACCGTCACCATAAACTTCAAACTAACCCTAACCCTCAACCTAACCCTAAACCTAACCTTAACCCTAACCCTCACCCTAAACCTCACCCTATCCCTCACCCTAACCCTAACCATACCCCTCACCCTAATCCTCATCCTAACACTAACCCTAACCCTCACCCTAACCCTAACCCTCAACCTCACCCTCACCCTCACCCTCCGCCTAACCCTAAGCCTAAACCTAATCTTAAACCTAACCCTCAACGCCTCCCTCACCCTCATCCTAACCATAACCCTAATGCTAACCCTCACACTCACACTCAACTTAACAATAACCCTAACCCTAATCCTAACCCTCACCCTAACGCTAAGCCTAACACTAACTCTCACCCTCACCTGAAACCCCACCCTAAACATCACCTTAACACTAACCCTCACCCTAACCCTAAACCTAACCCTCACCCTAACCCTAACCCTCAACCTAATCCTCACTGTCAAGCCAATCCTCACCATAACCAAACACTAAACCTTACCTACCAGAAACTCTCACCCTCATCCTCACCCTCACCCTAACCCTCATCCTCACCCTAGACCTCACCCTAACCCTAACCCTCAATTTCAGCCTCACCCTAACCCTAACCCTAAACCTAAACCTCACCATAACCCTCACCCTAACCCTAACCCTAACCTTCACCCTAACCCTCTCCCAAACCCTATCCCTCACCTTAACCCTAACCCTCACCCTCACACTAAACGTCACCCTAACCCTCACTCTATCTCTAAAACTAAAGCTCACGCTAACCCTCACCCTAACCCTTACCCTAGCCCTGAACCTCACACTAACCCTAACCCTAACCCTAACCCTAACCCTCACCCTAACCCTAACCCTAACATTAACCCTAAAACTCACCCTAACACTCACCCTAACCCTAACCCTCAAACTCACCCTAAACCTCAACCTAACACTTGCCATCACCCTAAACTAAACCCTCGCCCTAACCCTAACCCTCATCCTAACCTAACCCTAACTCTAACCCTAAACCTAACCCTCACCCTTACCCTAACCCTAACACTGAAGCTCACCCTCAGCCTCAGCCGAATCTTAAACCTAACCCTAATCCTAACCCTAACACTCACCCTCAGCCTCACCAAAACTCTAACACTAACCCTAATCCTAAACCTAACCCTCACCCTCACTCTATCCCTAAACCTAAACCTTACCCTAATCCTCCCCCTACCACTATTGCTAACCCTAAAACTCACACTCAGCCTAAACCTCACTCTAACTCTAAAGCTCACTATAACCCTAACCTTAACACTAACACTAATACAAACCCTAACCATAAACCTCAACCACACCCTAACACTCAACCTCACCCTCACCCTCACCCTAACACTCACATTCACTCTAACCCTAAACCTAACCCTAACCCTACACCTAATCCTCCCCCTCCCCCTCACCTTACCCTAAACCTAACCCTAACCATAACCCTCACCCTCAGCCTAAATATCATCCTAACCCTAACCCTCATCCTCACACTAACCAAAACCCTCAACCTAACCCTCACCCTAACCCTAATCCTCACACTAACCCTAATGCTAACCCTAACCTAACAGAAACCCTCACCCTCACACTCACACTCACCCTAACAATCACCATCAACTTAGCCCTCAACCTAAACCTAAACCTCACACTAACCCTCACCCTCACCCTGACCTTAACACTAACCCTAACCCGAACCCTCACCCTAACCCTCACCCTAACCCTATCCCTCACCCCAACTCTAACTCTTACTGTAACTCTTACCCTAAATCTCAGCCTAACCCTAACCCTAACCCTAACCCTCACCTTAACCCTAACCCTAACACTAACCCTCACCCTAAACATAACGATAACCCTAACCCTCACCCTCACCCTAACCCTCACCCTAACCCTTATCCTCATACTAACCCTTTCCCTAATCCTAACCCTCAACCTCACCATCACCCTAACCCTAAACCTAACCCTCACCCTCACCGTCACCCTAACCCTAACCCTAACCCTCACCCTCACCCTTACCCTCACCGTAACCCTAACCCTAACTCTAACCCTCAACCTAACCCAAACCCTGAAAGATTAAAAACTGCCCATTACCATTACTAACTTGCTAACTGCTGATTCTGCTTCTGTAAACTTGCTTACGCTAGCATTGACCCTTCCCTTCCCAGAAATGAGTTAAGAAGTTTCAGGGACCAGATGCCGGCCCCAGGACAAGGTCAGTGGTCGTAGATAAAGAACAGTCAGTACATGTTCCTCAGTTCCCATTTAGAAATTCCCCAGTCAGGACCTTGAGATAACGACCACCTGGCAAGACCACAAGCTGAGCCAAGTGTCAACCAATCATGGGCCTGTAACCATGTAAACCCCCCCCCCCCTTAAACCAACCATGGGCAAGTCATTTTACAAAGAGTGTTACAAAATTTTCCGCTTGGCAAAGTGATTGTTGGCGTATATGATGACCTTTAAATGGACCAATCATGGCATGCTTTGTGTTATGCATTAATCTTGTGGTTTTTGCCTTTAAAAGAAGGCTTGTAACCGCTGCTCAGGGCTCCCTGACCACCCGGGGCAGGGAGTCCGTTTGCACAAACGTCGAATAAACTCCTCTTGCTTATTGCATCTCCCGGCCTGGAGTCTGAGTTTTCTTGGACGCCCTCCCATTGACGAAAGTATCCTAGGGGACTAGGGTCTTTCATTTGGTGCATTGGGCTGGGAACCAGGCACCCCCAAACCCCAGATTCCAGGACCAGCAGGAGGTAAGATAGAGCTCTTGTCTTTCGTGTTTGTCGTGTTCGTTTTATGTTTTGGGGATCCAAAAGTGCCTGTACAGGAATTGTGTGGTGGACCAGAGGGAAAAGCAGACGTGCCCACTACCCTGGTCCCGCCCTGGGGTTCTACTCCAGTGTGCATGAATTTGTGGTGTACTAGAGGGAAAAGCAGACGTGGCCACTACCCTAGTCCCGCCCTGGAGTCCTACTCCAGGGTCGCGTGGAGGGGGGACGAGATCCGAGTGTCTCTGTGTTTGGGGGATTTAAGGCACGGCCGGCCTCTCCCTTCTGAAGTTTCTCTCCTCATTTGTGCTCACTCGGGGACTGCTCGGCATTTGTCTAGTCTTGTCTGTGTCTGTCTGACGTTAATTGTCTTTGGTGTTTGTTTTGTGACTTTCAAGGAAATGGGTCAACAATTGAATCCACTCCTAGGACACCTGAGACCTTGTCCTAGTTCATTTAAAAACAAAAACCGCTGGTTCTGCTTTTGTAACTTGCTTGTTTGTCAATTATGAAGCTGCCATTGACCACCTGCGAGTGGCCTCAGTTAGATCTCAGCCTCGGGCCTTGGCTCGGGGGGGTCTAAACGTGGGGGAGAACCTGTCAGTCTGAGGGGATGGCCGCTAGGGACTTCTTTCCCTTGCCCCAAGATGACTGGCAATTCTCCTCCACCTTGGAAGGCCTCTGGGTCAACGTCTGCAGGAATCTAAGAGAAAAATCCTCCGGAGGTGAGTAGTGGTGTTGAGTCCCCTGGTAAGTGAATGGTGGTGAGATGTTGCCCCATTCACTGAGACCTGATTTTGTCTTTGTGGCCACTTTTTTGTCTTGTTTACTTTAGTGTGTGTGTTTGTTTTATGTTTTCTGGGATAGGGAAGTTCTGGGTGAGTGTGGCAGGCTCACCCAGCAGACTCTGGGTTCAGCTTGCTGAGAACAGCACAGAGTTCCGGTAGGGATAAACTGGGGCCCATTAGTCCCCAACTCAGCCTTCAGTTCTTGTCTAGTTCTGTTTTAGAATTGGTACCAGTTTTAAATGTGGATCCTTGGTTTTTGTGTTTATCTGTGTTTTTGTTATTTATTTGAACATCTCTGGGGAAATAAAAGTTCCAGCTGGGCTCAGTCACAGACCTGCTATGCCCACCCCCCACCCCCACCCCCCCCCCCGAGGCATGGAAGGTTACTGGGCTAGTTTGGTTCCCTTCAAGCCTTAAGCTGCATTTTCTCCTTGTAGAGGCTGCCAGCAGGGAGGGTGTAGAAGGCTGTGTGCCTAGTTTGGACTTTTTCAACTAGTCCTGACAATGTAACAATTTGTATAGTGTTCTTGTCTATCTGTGTGAGTGTTTTGTGTGTGTCTGTGAACATGTTCAAAGATAAGAAGTGTCAGCATGCTGTAACAATTGGGTGAGTTTAAATTTAAAATTCAAAAGGTTATGAGGTTTGGACATTACCAAAAATTCTAAAAAAATCTTCACATTGTTTTAAATGGCTTTTTAAAGATTTTTTTAACTTGCAAATTAGAAAATCTGGTATTTTAAAAAACTTATATTTTAAATGCATAAGACTGTTTATACTGTAATCAAGTTATCTGGCTTAACAAAATGCATTGGCTGTTTGGGATCTGGTTCCCTTGGCTAAAATTTGGGATAAATATTAAAAATTTAAATGTAAAAGTTAGTTTAACACTGTCAAAGATGTTACCTGTTCTGTCTGTCTAAAAACTGTGTATTTCATTCAAGAACCAAGAAAAGAGACGGGGAAAAACTTAGAAGCCAACAGAAGACCTATCTTTAGGGATAAAGGGTGAACAAGCAGAAGTGCAATTCAGCTAGTCATGCATGGTGGGACAGGTCCTGGGAAGAGTCCATGCATGGTGAAAGATGGCAAGCTGGCACAAACGCAGTTCATCTAACCCTAAAGAGTCGGATTGGGTGTGTACCCATTCCATAGAAGGGGCTGAGTGGCCCATCTTTGTTCTCTCTTTTCCATGCAGATAGACACTGAAAACATGATGGTTAAAATAAGGGATGTGATGATCTGATTATTATTGCTAAAACTTCCCCTTGGATATGTTAACATTAAAATTAGGAAGGCCTTAAAAAGAGGGCTAAAAAGTTATTTGTATAATGTGACTTGCTTTTAATGTTTTACAATTAGGATGATTAAAGGTCATAAAGACGCTAAGTCTGGCTTTTTGGTTCAGTTATGATGATTGTTATTTTCGCATTAAGGAAAAATTGTCATTTGAGTTTAAAAATCTAAATGTGTGTCTGTTTTAAAACAAGCAACTAAGAGGCAATGAGTGACACTTGGCCTCAAGATTTCAAGGGATCTTTTCAAAATGCAAATAAGAGGTTTAAAAAAAATAGAAATGGATTTTTGGATATAAAGTTTAAATGTAAAATTGTCCTTAAAATTGGCCTCAATGTACACAAAGGAAAAAATTAGGATTACCAAAATAATTGCTATTCCAGTTTGGTCTTATAGGTTGTTTTTTTAAGTTTCCAGCAAGCCCAGAGCAAAGCACAGAGGATTCTTAAAAGTTTGTCAGATGTAACTTTGACTCTTAATAAGTTTCAGGTAAGAGCATGCTTAAAAGCTACTTCTATGTTGACCACCTTGTTGCTTTTAATTGGAGTAAAATGGCCTTTTATAAGACTCACTGATCTGCAAACTGGTTCAAAGCCAGCCCAGGCACAAAAAGGTTCCTGTGAGACTGTCACCTCTATTCAGCCAGCAGAGTACTAGCCCTGGACTGAAGAGTCAGGGGACAGTACTCAAGCCCCAAGCTCGAGACTCACAGTGGCAGAGTACTAGCCCTGGACTGAAGAGTTAGGGGACAGCATTCAAGCCCCAAGTCTGGGACTCAAAGTGGCAGAGGGCTAGCCTTGAGCTGTAGAGCTGAGGGACAGTGCTCAGGCCCCGAGTTCAAGTCCAGCGACCAGCTAACGGGAAATGCCAATGAGGCATTTTTCCCAATGTGAAGAAGACACTCCTGGGACAAAAGCAATGGAGGAGCATCCAGAGGAAGTAAGCTATTGCTTGGATGGCAGAAATGTGAGATCCTAGAGTCACTTGTGCGTGGACCTTCAAAACTGGTCAGAGCCGGGAGGTCATAAAAAGAGTTTATAAGCATGCCAAATGTCCATGACTATCTACCTTGTCAGGGACAGGAACGTGCCAGTCCTCTGTGACAGTAAAAGCCAATGTTATAAAATGTGGGGGATAGTTTAAATCTCAACCCCTTTATGTGCCAAAAGCTCTAATTGAGCTGACACTAGTTACATGAAGTTCATCTGCTAAGGAAAAAGTTTGTAAACCTGAGAGTGTGTTTCTATTTGATATCTGTCTAAAGGCCTGCAAAGGTAACTTAGGCATTGTTTGGGATCATTAGAGATCACATTCCTAAGCCATCTAGAAAGATGCTTTTGCAAACCAGAGTGCTAAACAAGCTACACTGCTGTAGCCGGAAAAAAGGTCTGTGGAGTTGTCAACAGTTAAATACTGTTCTTAATGATATCTAACCCTGATGGCCTCTTTGTAAAATAGGCTAAGGTTATAGGTTCCTGGCTAGGTAGGATCAACTCCCCTGAAGTCAGCTTGAAGAAGTTACAGAAGATGGACCTTCGCCCTTCTACCCCATTTTAAGATCAAGTGTCCAGAGTCAGTTTTGAAAAAAATGAGACAAAATAGATGGCATAAAAAATAGTGTTAACAGTTGTCGGTGTACAAGGTGTAAAGACTGTATCTGTCAGAGATGGCTACAAGACTAAGCCTTCTGAGCCTTCTGTGTCTATTTACAAAAATATCTGGTTAGTAGAAAGTTGTGATTTTGGTAAATTGTCCTGGACTATTGTTTAAAGATCATAACAATCAGCAGGATCAAAGCCTGCCAAGCCTATGCAATGTATTTTTAACCAGTCTGTGTAGGAATTTACAGCCGAGCATGAGGTGTGACAGTCCCTTGGAGCCACTGACAGACCCTGCTGCTGCTGTTGCTGCTGCTGCTGCATACCCTGATGGGTAAAGTTCAAGGACGGCCTGACAGCCACCTGGAGGAACTCCTGCCTGATTCCATCACCTGAGTCTGCTTCCTGGTTGACTGCTGCTAAATCTAAGTTCTTGTGAGACATTCTTTTGGGTGATATCCAGAAACACTCTCTTCCCACAGTGGATACTGAGGACAAGGATATCGGTGGCTTGCTTGTCTTAGGCACTTCAGTGCATAGTGACTGAAAATCCACTCTATGGTCACAGCCTAGTTTGGCTCTGGTATGGTAATAAACTGAGTGTGTTATCAATGAAAATTGTAAAGGAGAGGGGGGTGGTAAAGAAAGCCTTGGAAAAGGAATTATAAAGGAGAGGGGGTAGTAAAGAAAGCCTTGGGAAGGGAATTGGGGAAAAATTGGTATCCCCTTTAGATAAGGAAGGATTTGAAAAGTAAGGATTGTCTTTTATTGTTTGGAAAAGGGAAAGAAGACAAACCTCAGAAAGTTTAAGTATGTAGCAAATGGTATGAGTATGTCGCAAATAGTATGAGTATGTCTTAAAATTGGAGCTTACAAGTACAACTGGTATAAAATTAAGTTAACTGTGATACACGGACGCAGGACTGGTAAAAAAAAATGTAAGGGGCTCTGGTACTGTTACTTTTGTTACAATCGGACCTTGTATACTCAACAGACTGATGTCTTTTGTAAAAAAAAAAATCAGCGCAGTCCGTCTATTAGTTCTGGGGTCTCATTACCAAGCACTAAGAACAAGTGACACCCCACAAAATAATATAGAGACACCCTAAATTTTAAGATTAAAATTAGTTCAGAGAAGAAGTGGGGAAAATGAAAGATTAAAAATTGACCATTACCATTACTAACTTGCTAACTGCTGATTCTGCTTCTGTAAACTTGCTTACGCTAGCATTGACCCTTCCCTTCCCAGAAATGAGTTAAGAAGTTTCAGGGACCAGATGCTGGCCCCAGGACAAGGGCAGTGGTCGTAGATAAAGAACAGACAGTACGTGTTCCTCAGTTCCCTTTTAGAAATTCCCCAGACAGGACCTTGAGATAACGACCACCTGGCAAGACCACAAGCTGAGCCAAGTGTCAACCAATCATGGGCCTGTAACCATGTAACCCCCCCCTTAAACCAACCATGGGCCAGTCATTTTACAAAGAGTGTTACAAAATTTTCCGCTTGGCAAAGTGATTGTTGGCGTATATGATGACCTTTAAATGGACCAATCATGGCATGCTTTGTGTTATGCATTAATCTTGTGGTTTTTGCCTTTAAAAGAAGGCTTGTAACCGCTGCTCAGGGCTCCCTGACCACCCGGGGCAGGGAGTCCGTTTGCACAAACGTCGAATAAACTCCTCTTGCTTATTGCATCTCCCGGCCTGGAGTCTGAGTTTTCTTGGACGCCCTCCCATTGACGAAAGTATCCTAGGGTACTAGGGTCTTTCAACCCTTACTCTAACCCTAACCATCCCCCTCCCCCTAACCCTCACCCTCACCCTAACCCTAACCCTAAACCTCACTCTAAACCTCACACTAACCCTAACACTAACCCTCACCCTAACTCTTACCCTAACCCTAACCCTAAACCTCAAACTAAACCTAACCCTTCCCCTAACCCTAAACCTAACCCTTACCCTCAACCCAACCCTAACTCTAACCCTAAAATTCAACCTCACAATCACACTAACCCTAACCTTAGAACCTAACCCTCACCTTCACCCAAAATATCACCCTAACCCTAACCCTCACCCTAACCCTAACCCTAACACTAACCCTAACCCTAACCTTCATCGTAACCTCAGCATAACCCTAACGCTAACCCAAACCCTCACCCTCATCGTAACCCTCATCCTCACACTAACCCTAACCCTATACCTAACCCTAACCCTCACACTAACCTAACCGTCACACTAACACTAACCATACCCCTCACCCTAAACCTCACACTAACCCTAAACCTAACGCTAACACTCACCCTAATCCTAACCCTAACCCTAACCCTCACCATCACCCTCAACCTAACCCTAAACCTAAACCTACCCCTCACCCTCACGCTCACCCTCACCCTAACCCTAACCCTCAACCTAAAACTAACCCTAACCCTAAACCTCAAACTAACCCTAACCCTAACCCTCACCCTAACACTAATCCTTACCCTAAACCTAACCATAACCCTCACACTCACCATCACCCTAACCCTAACCGTAACCCTAACCCTAACCGTCACCCTCACTGTCACCCTCACCCTAATCCTCACCCTCAAACTCACCTTCACCCTAACCCTCAAAGTAACTCTAACACTCACCCTAACCCTAAACCTAACCCTCACCCTGACCGGCAACTTCAGCCTAACCCAAAACCTAACCCTATTCTAAACGTAACCCTCACATTCACCCTAAACCTAACCCTCACTGTCACCCTCACCCTCACCGTCACCCTCAACCTCACCCTCACCCTAACCTTAACACTAAACCTAACCCTCACCATAACCCTAACCCTCACACTAACCCTCACATTCAACCTAATCCTCACCCAAACAATAAACTTAACTCTTACCTAACCAAAACACTCACCTTCACTCTCATTCTCACCCTAACCTGCACACTCACCCTGGACCTCACCTTAACCATAACCCTAACCCTAAACCTAAACTTCAACCTCACACTCATCATCACGCTCAGCCTAACCTTACCCTAACCCTAACCCTAACCTTCGCCCTCACCCTCACCATCACCCTCAGCCTAACCATAACCCTCACCCAAATCGTAAACCTTACCCTCACCTAAACCTCACCCTCAACATAGCCCTCAGCCTAAACCAAAACATATTAAACCTAACCCTAAAGCTCACTCTTACCCTAACCCTAAACCTAAACCTAACCCTAACAATAACCCCAACCCTAACCCTAATACTAACCCTAACCCTCAAACTAACCCTAACCCTAAACCTAAAAGTCACCCTAACCCTAATCCTAACCCTAAACCTCACCCTCACTGTAACTTTCACCCTAACCCTGACCCTCAACATCACCCTCACCCTAAACCTCACACTAACCCAAGCCCTCACCCTAACCCTAACCCTAACCCTCAGCCTCACCCTCATACTCAGCCTAACCCTTAACCAAACCCTAACCCTCACACTCACCCTAACCCTAATCCTAAAAATAACCCTCACAATCAGCCTTACCATCAACCTCAGCCTCACTCTCAGCCTCAGCCTAACCCTAAACCTAACCCTAACCCTAAAACTAACCATTACCCCCTCACTCACACTTACACTAACCATAACCCTAATGTTAACCCGCACCCTCACCCTCAACCTAACCCTAACCCTCACCCTAAGAATAATGGTAACCCTAAACCTAAACCTAATCATAATGCTAACCCTCACACTAATACTAAACCTAACCCTATAACTCACACTAACCCTTAACCTAACCCTAACCCTCACCCTTACACTAAACCTCACCCTAACCATACACCTAACGCTCACCCTAAACAAAACCCTCACCCTAAACCTCACACTAACCCTAAATCTAACCCTAACCCTCACCCTCAAACTAAACCTAACCCTAACCCTTATCCTCACACTAACCCTAACCCTAACCCTAACCCTGACCCTAACCCTGACCCCAACCCTAACGCTAATACTAACCCTCACCCAAACCCTAACCCTAACACTAATCTTCACCCTCACCTGAGCCCTCACCCGAACCCTCACCCTAAACATCACCCTAACATTAACTCTCACACTAACCCTAACCCTAACCCTCACCCTAAACCTAACACTCAATCTAACCCACACCCTCAACCCAATATTCACCGTAACCCAAAACGAAACACTTTCCTAACTGAAATGCTCACCCTCACCCTAACCCTCCCCCTTACCCTAGCCCTCGCCCTAAACTTAATCCTTACCCGAACCCTAACACTAAACCTCACCTTCACCCTCACCCTAAACCTAAACCTAAACCTAGTCCTTACCATAAGCCTCACCCTGAACCTAACCCAAACCCTTACCAAATCCCTCACCCTAACCCTCACCCTCACAATAAACATCACCCTAGCTCTAATCCTCACCCTAACCCTAAATAACACCCTAACCCTCACCCTAAACCTAAACCTAAAGCTCAACCTAACCCACAACGTCACCCTCACCCTCAACTTAAACCTCACCCTAGCCCTAACCCTCACCCTAACCCTAAACCTCACCGTAACCCTCACCCTAATCCAAACCCTAACCCTCACCCTCACCCTCATCCTAACTCTAATCCTAACTCTAATCCTAATTCTAACCCTAAACCTCACCCTAAATGTAACCCTAACCCTAAACCTAACCCTCACCCTCCCAATAACCCTAATCCTCACCCTATCCCTAACCCTAACCCTAAACCTCACCCTAACCCTCACCCTCAATCTAACCCGAATGCTAAGTCTAACCCTCATCCTCACCCTAACCCTAACCCTCATTTTAACCCTCAGCCTCACCCTAACCCTAACCCTAGCCCTAACCCTCACATGAACCCTAACGCTAACCCTAACCATCACCCTCACCCTATCCCTCAACCTAACCCTTACCCTAACCCTAACACTAACCCTAACACTCACACTAATCCTAACCCTCACACTAACCCTAACCTTCACCCTCACCCACACCGTCATCCTCACCTTAACCATAATTCTAAACCAAATCCTAACCATTACCCTCACCCTAAACCTCAACTTCATCGTAGCCCTCACCCTAAACCTAAACCTCATCCTAACCCTAACCTAAACCTCATTCTCAACTCTAACCCTAACCCTAAACCTAACAATAACCCTAACCCAAACCCTAACCCTAATCTTAATCTTAACCTTCACACTAACCCTAACCCTAAGCTTAAACTCACCCTAACCCTAATCCTAAACCTAACCCTCACACACACTCTCACCTTCACCCTAATCCTGACCCTCAACCTCACCCTAACCCTAACCTCACATTAAACCTAACCTTCACCCTAACCCTAAATCTAACCCACACCCTCACGCTCACACTCAGCCTAACCCATAACCTAACCCTAACCCTCACACTCACCCTAACCCTAACACTAACAATAACCCTCACTAAAACCCTCAAACTCACCCTCACCCTAATCCTCACACTCAACCTCACCTGCACCCTAACCCTCACCATCACCCTAAACTTCACCCTAACCCTAACTTTCACCCTAACCCTAAGCCTAAACCTAAAGATAACCCTCACCCTACCCGCACCCTAAACCTAACCCTCAACCTAACCCTAACCCTCACCCTAACCCCAACCCTAACATTAAACCTAAAACTCAACTTAACACTCACCCTTACCCTAACTCTCAAACTCTGCCTAAGCCTCAACCTAACCCTTGCCATCACACTAAACCTAACCCTCGCCCTAGCCCTAACCCTCATCCTAACACTAACCCTAACTCTAAACCTAAAACTAACCCTCAACCTTACCCTAACCCTCACACTGAGGCTCAACCTCACCCTCAGCCTAACCCTAACACTAACCCTAACCCTCACCCTCAACCTAAAAATCACCCTAACCCTAACCCTCACTGTAACCCTAACCCTCACCCTAACCCTAACATTAACCCTAAACCTCACAGTAACACTCACCCTAACCCTAACCTTCGCCCTAAACCTAACCCTCATCCTAACCCTAACCCTAACGCTAATCCTAACCCTAAGCCTCACCCTTAGCCACACCAAAACTCTAACCCTAACCCTAATCCTAAACCTAACCCTCATCCTCATCCTATCCCTAAACCTAACACTTACACTAATCCTCACCCTAAACCTATTGCTATCCCTAAACCTCACCCTCAACCTAAACCTCACTTTAACTCTAAAGCTCACTTTAAACCTAAACCTAACCCTAATCCTCACCCTAACCCTAACCCTCAACTACACCCTAACACTCAACCTCACCCTCAACCTCACCCTAATGCTCACACTCATTCTAACCCTAACCCTAACACTAACCCTACACCTAACCCTCACCCTCACCCTCACCCTAACCCTAACCCTAACCCTAAACCTCACCCTCACCCTAAATATCACCTTAAGCCTAACCCTCACCCTAACTCTAACCCTAAAACTAACCCTAATCCTAACCCTCATTCTCACACTAACCCTAACACTAACCCAAACCCTCACGCTAACCCTCACCCTAACCCTAAACCTAAACCTAACCCTCACCCTAAACCTAATCCTAACCCTAACCCTCAACCTCACCCTCACCCTAACCCGAATTCTAACCCTAACCGTCACCCTACCCTAACCCTAATCCTAAACCTAACCCTCACCCTCACCATCACCCTCACCCTAACCCTCACCCTCAAACTCACTTTCACCCTAACCCTCAAACGCACCCTAACCCTCACCCTAACCCTAACCCTAACCCGCACCTTCACCCTCACCCTCAGCCTAACCCTAAACTTAACCCGAATCCTAAACCTAAGCCTTGCCCTCAAACTAAACATAACCCTCACCGTCAACCTCACCCTAACCCACACCCTAACCCTCATACTCAACCTCACCCTCATCCTAACATTCACCCTCACATTAAATATCACCTAACAATAAACCTCACCCTAACCCTAACGTTAAACCTAAACCTAACCCTAAACCTCACCCTAACCATTATCTTCAGACTAAACCTTACTCTAAAGCTAACATTAACCCTCACACTAACCCTAAGCCTCTCCCTAACCCTAACCCTACACCTCACCCTAACCTCACCCTAACCCTAAACCTAACCCTAACCCTCACCCTAACCCTAACCCTCACCCTCACTCTAACCATCATCATCACTCTAATAATTACCCTAAACCTAGCCTTAACCCACACCCTAACCCTCACCCCCTCCCTCACCCTCACCCTCAACTGAACTCTCACACTCACCTGAACCCTCACCCTCACCCTAACCCTCACCCTAACCCTAACTCTCAACATAACCCTCACCTAACCTAATACTCACCTTAACCCTAACGCTAACCCTTATCTAAGGGAAAAACTCACCCTCATCCTCACACTCACCCTAACCCTCACCATCACTGTAGCCTTCACCCTAAACCTAAACCTCACACTAACCCTCAACCTCACCCTCACCCTAACACTAACCCTAACCCTAACCCTAACCCTAACCCTCACCTTCACCCTAACCCTAACCCTAACCCTCACCCTAAATCTATCCCTTACACTAACCCTAACCCTAACACTAACCCTAAATCTCACTCTAACCCTAACCTTAACCGTAACCCTCACCCTGACCCTAACTCTAAACTTAACCCTAACTCTCACCCTAACCCTAACCCTTACCCTAACTCTAATCCTAAGCCTCACCCTAACCCTCACCTTAACCCTTACCCCAACACTAACCCTCACCCTAAACCTAAGGCTAACCCTAACCCACACCCTCACTCTAACCCTCACCCTTACACTCATACTAACTCTATCACAAACCCTATAACTAACCCTCACCCTCAACCTAACCCTAATACTAACCCTCACCCTCACCCTCACCCTAAATCTTACCCTCACCATAACCCTAACTCTCACCCTCATCATAACCCTCACTCTAATCCTTACCCTCACCCTAACCCTCACCCTAAAACTAACCCTAACCCTCACCCTAAACCTCACCCTAAACCTCCCCCTAACCCTAACCCTAACCCTAACCCTAACCCTAAAGCTCACCCTAACCCTAAACCTGAAACTCACCCTAACCCTCACCGTAACACTTACCCTCAACCTAACTTTAACACTAACCCTAATCTTCACACTAACCCTAAACCTAACCCTCAGCCTAACGCTCATCCTAAACCGAACCCTAACCCTAACCCTCTCTCAAAACCCTAACACGCATCCTCACCCTCAGCCTCAGCCTAACCTTAACCTAACCCCAATCCTAACCCTAACCCTAAACCTATACCTCAGCCTCACCAAAAGTCTAACCCTATCCCTAACTCTCACCATCACCCTAACATTATTGCTAACCCTAACTCTCAACCTCACCCTCACACTAACCCTAACCCTTACCCTCACGATAACCCTAAACCTACCCCTAACCCTAATCCTCACCCTAACCCTAACCGTCAACCACAACCTAACACTCAACCTGGCCAGAACTCTCACGTTCATACTCACACTCACCATAACCCTAACCCTAACCCTAACCCTAACTTTAACCCTAAGCCTCAGTCTCACCCTAACCCTCACCCTAACCCTAAATATCACCCTAACCCTAAACCTCACCCTAACATTCACCCTAACCCTAAAACTAACCCTCATCCTAAACCGCACCCTAACCCTAAGGATAACCCTAATCCTCACCCTCACCCTAACCCTAACCCTAACCTTTATCCTCACACTAATAATAACCCTATACATAACCCTAACTCTCACACTAACCCTAACCCTCACCCTAAACCTAACCCTACCCCTCACCCTAAACCTCACCCTAACCCTACCCCTAACGCTAACACACACCCTAATCATAACTTTAATCCTAACCCTCACCCTCACCGTCACCCTAAAACTCACCCGAACCCTAAACCTAACCCACAACCTAACCCTCATGCTCACGTTAACCCGAACCGTCACCCTCACATTAACCCTCACGCTCAACCTAAACCTCACCCTAAACATAACCTTCACCCTAACCCCAACACTAACCCTCACCCTAAATATAACACTGAACCTAACACTCACCCTCACCCTTATCCTCACCCTAACCCTAAACCTCACACTCACCCTCAGACTCGACCTAAACCTAACCCTAAACCTAACTCTAATGCTAAACCAAACCCTCACCCCCACCCTCCTCCTAACCTGAAAACTAACCCTTACCCTCACCCTCACTCTCATCCTAACTCTAAACCTAACCCTCACCGTTACCCTAAATCAAAACCTTACCCTAAACCTATACCTAACACTCACCCTAAACCTAAACCTCACCCAAACCCTCACCCTCACCCTAATCCTCAAGCTCATTCTAACCCTCACCCTCACCCTCACTCTAAACCTCATCCTAACCCTGATCCTCACACAAACCCTAAACCTAACCCTAACACTCAAATTCACATAAAACCCTAATCCTAACCCTAACCCTCACACTCACCCTCACCCTCACCCTAACTCTAACCCTAACCCTAATCCTAATGCTAAACCTCACCCACACCCTCACCCTAATTCTAACCCTAACCCTATCCCTAACACTCACCCTCACCCTTACCCTCACCGTCACCCAAAAACTCACCCGAACCATAACCCTCACACAAACCCTCATCCTCACCCAAAAGCTCAGCCTCACCCAAGCCCTCACCATCACCGTAAGCCTAACCCAAACCCTAACCCTCACCCTCACCCTCGGCCTCAGCTTAACCCTAACCCTAACCCTAACATTCACCCTCACCCGCACCCTAACCATAAACCTAACCCTAATCCTAACAGTAACCCTCACATTAACCCTAACCCTAACGCTTACCCTCACTCTAACACTCACCCTAACCCTTCCCCTCAACCTAACTCTAACCCTAACACTAACACTAACCCTCACACTAAACTTGAACCTCAACCTAATCCTAATCCTACCCTTCACCCTAAGCGTCACCCTAACCCTAACCCTTACCCTAACCCTAACCCTCATCCTAAACTTATCCCTAAACGTCACAGTCACCCTAAGCCTCACCGTCAACCTAACCCTCAACCTAAACCTCAACCTCACCCACACGCTATGGCTCAACCTCACTCGAAACCTAACCTTCACCCTAACCTTAAGGTTAACCCTCACCCACATCCTAACCTTATCCCTAACCCTAAAAATAATCCTAACCCTAACACTAACCTTAACCCTAACTCTAACCTAACCCTAACCCTAACCCTACCCGAAACCTCACACTTACCAAAACCCACACTCTATCCATAACCCTAACCCTCACCCTAATCCTAACCATCCACCTAAACCTCACCCTCAACCTAATCCTCTCCCTAACCCTAACATTAACCTTACCTTACTGAAACCCTCACCCTCACTCTCACCCTAAACCTCACCGTAACCCTAACCCTAACCCTGACCCTCACTCTCATCCTAACCCAAACCCTAAACCTAACCCTCACCCTAACCCTCACCCTCACACTAACCCTAACCCTAAGCCTCATCCTAAACCTAACCCTACCCCTCACCCTAACCATCACCCTAACCCTAACCCTAACTCTAACCCTAACCCTCACCCTCAACCTTTCCCTAACCCTCACAGTCACCATACCCTCACCCTAAACCTAACCCTCAACCTAACCTTCATCCTCACCCACACCCTAAATCTCAAACTCAACCGAAACTTAACCATCACCCTAAAGCTCACTCTCACCCTAAACCTCACACTAATCCTAACACTCACCAAAACCCTAACCCTAACACTCACCCAACCCTAAATCTCACACTAACCCTCAAGCTCAACCTAATCCTCACCCTAACAATAACCCTAACCCTTTCCTAACCGAAACACTCACCCTCACCCTCACCCTCACCCTAACTTTCACCCTCATGCTAGCCCTCACCATAACCCTAACTCTAAACCTCACGCTCCCCCTTCCCTCCCCTCCCCCAACCCTAACACTAACCCTAATCCTAAACCTACCCCTCACCACTACACTCACCCTCACCCTAACCCTAAACCTCAACCTAAAACTCACCCTAACCCTAACACTAACTCTTACACTCACCCTAACCCTATCGGAAACACTAACAATTACCCTAACAATAACCCTAACCCTATTCCTAACCCTAACCCTCACCCTAACCCTAAACCTCAACCTAACACTCACCCTAACCCTAACACTAACTCTTACACTCACCCTAACCCTATCGGAAACACTAACAATTATCCTAACACTAACCCTAACACTATTCCTAACCCTAACCCTCACCCTAACCCTAAACCTAACCATAAAACTCACCCTAACACCAATCCTAAAACGAATCCTCACCCTAACACTAACCCTCATCCTAACCCCAAACCTAACACTCACTTTAACCCTAAAACTCACCATAACCCTCACCCTAACCCTAACGCTAACCCTAACCCTCACCCTCAATCTAACCCTCAACCTAACCCTTATCCTCACACTATCCCTAACCCTGTCCCTAACCGTAACCCTCACACTAACCCTAACCCTCACCCCAACACGAACCCTAGCCCTCACACTAACCCTCACCCTAACCCAAACCCTAATACTAAACTTCACCCTAACCCTAAACCTAACCCTAACCCTCACATTAACCCTAACCCTCACACCAAACCCTTACCCTACCACTCATCCATCCCCTCACCCTATCCCTAAACCTAACCCTCACCCTAACCCTAAACTTCACCATCACGCTAACACTCACCCTAACCCTAACCCTCACCTAAACCCGAAACCTCACACTTGCCTTCACCCTAACACTCACCCTCACCCTAAACATCACCCTAATCCTAACCCTCACCCTAACCCTAACCCTAATCCTCACCCTAAACCTAACACTCACCTTAAAACTCACCCTCACCCTAATCCTCACCCTAATCCTAACCCTAAGCCTTTCCTAATGGAAACTCTCACGCTTACCATAACCGTCACCCTAACCGTCACCCTCACCCTAGCCCTCACCCTAAAACTAAGCCTAACCCTCACCCTCACCATCACCCTCCCCCCCACCCTCAACATAACCCTAACCATAACCCTAATGCTAAAATTAGCCCTCACACTCACACTATCCAAAACACCAGCCTAAACCTAACCCTAAACCTAACCCTACCCCTAACCCTCACACTCACCCTAACCCTCAAGCTCACACTAGCCCTCACTCTAACCCTAACCCTTACCCTAACCCTAACCCTATCCCTCTCCTTCATCCTAAACCTCACCGTCACCCTAAACTTCACCCTAAACTTTACCCTCACCCTAAACCTCACCCTAACCCTAACCCTAAACCTAACACTAACCCAAACCCTAACCCTCACCCTAACACTAGCCCTAACCCTAACACTCACCCTAACCCTTACCATAACACTAACCCTCACCCTAAACCTAAGCCTAACCTAACCCTCACCCTCACCCTAACCCTCACCCTAACCCTTACCATCACACCAACCCTATCCCTAACACTCAGCCTAAAACTCATATTAAACCTAACCCTAACCCTAACCCTCACCTTACCCTTAAACCTAACCCTAAACCAAACCCTCACCCTAACCCTAACCCTCACCCTCAAACTCACCCTCAGCCTAACCCTAACACTAACCCTAAACCTATCCCGAACCCTCACCCTAACCCTAACCCTAATCCTAATCCTAAACCTCACCCTCACCCTAAGCCTTTCTCTCACCCTAACCCTAACCCTAACCCTCAAACTAACCCTAAACCTCACCCTAACCCTAACCCTCACTCACATCTACACACTACTCCTAACCCTAACCCTAAGCCTAAACCTCACGCTCACCATAAAACTCACGCTAACCCTTACCCTCAAACTAAACCTAACCCTAAACCTAACACTCACACACCCAAACCTCAACCTAAAATTAAGCATAACACTAACCCTAACCCTAACCTTCATCCTCATCCTCAGACTAAACCTAACCCTAACTGGAAACCTAAACCTCACCCTCATCGTCACCCTCACCCTCAGCCTAACCCTAACCCTAAAAATAACCCTAACCCTAACACTAACACTAAGCCTAACCCTAAACCTAAATCTAACACTAACCCTAACCCATACCCTAACGCTCACCCTAACCACAACCCTAAACCTAACCCTCACACTAACCCTCACCCTAACACTCACCCAAACACTCACGATAACCCTAACCCTATCTCTCACACTAACCCTCACCCTAAAGCTTATCCTCACCCTAACCCTAACCCAAACCCGAACCCTAACCCTCACACTAAACCTAACCCTCACCCTAAACCTAAACCTAAACCTCACCTAACCCTAAAACTAATGCTAACTCTCACCCTAACTCTATGCCTAACCCTAACCCTAACCCTCAACCTAACCCTTATGCTAACCCTAACCTTAACATTAAACCTAACCCTCACCCGAAACCTATCCCTAACCTTAACCCTAACCCTCAACCTAAGCTTCACCTTAACCCAAACCCTAACACTAATCGTCCCACTCACCTTAAGCCTCAACCTATCCCTTACCCTCACTCTCAATCTAACACTCACATTAACCCTTACCCTCACCCTCACCCTAACCCTTACCCTAACCCTAACCCTAACCCTAACACACACCCTAACCCTAACCCTAATTCTCACCCTATCCCTAAACCTACCGCTAACCCTTACCCTCACCCTAGCCCTCACATAACTCTAACCCTAACCCTAAACCTCACCCTTACCCTCACCCTCACACTAACCCTCACCCTCACCCTAAACATCACCCTAACCCAAGCCTCACCCTAACCTATTCCTAACCCTCACCCTAACCTTAACCCTCACCCTCACTTACCCTCACCCTAACTTTAACCCAAAACCAAACCCTCACCCTCAGCCTAAGCCTAACCCTAAACCTATTCCTAAACCTACCCCTCACCCTCACCCACACCCTACCCCTAAACCTAACCCTAACCCTCACCCTCACTAACACCCTCACCTTAATTCTAACCCTAACCCTAACCCTCACCCTAACCCTAAACCTCACCCTAACCCTAATGATAACCCTAACCGTCACCCTCAACCTCACCCTAACCCTATAGCTACCCTGAACCCTCACCGTCACCCACAACCTCACCCTAACTCTAACTCTAACCCTAACCCTCACCCTAACCCTAAACCTCACCCTAACAATAACCCTAACCCTCACCCTCACCCTCACCCTCAGTCTAACCCTAAACCTAATCCTAATCCTAAACGTAACCCTCACCCTCAACCTCACACTAAAATGAACCCTAACCCTAAACCTCACCCTCACCATCACCCTCACCCTAAGCCTAACCCTAAACCTCACCCTAACCCTAAATTCACCCTAAACCTAATGATTACCCTAACCATCACCCTCAACCTCACCCTAACCCTAAAGCTAACCCGAACCCGAACCCTCACTCACACCCTCACCCTAACTCTAAATCTAACCCTAACCCTCATCCTAACCCTAAACCTCACCCTAACACTAACCCTAACCCTCACCCTCACCCTCACCCTCAGTCTAACCCTAAACCTAATCCTAATCCTAACCGTAACCCTCACCCTCAACCTCACCTTAAAATGAACCCTAACCCTAAACCTCACCCTCACTGTCACCCTCACCCTAAGCCTAACCCTAACCCTAATAATAAAACTTACCCTAACCCTAACCCTCACCCTAAACCTAACCCTAACCCTAACCCTCACACTAACCCTAACCCTAACAGTCACCCTCAACCTAACTGTAACCCTAACCCTAATCCTAACCCTAACCCTCACCCTAAAACTCACGCTAACTCTAACCCTGATTCTCACACTAACCCTCAACCTAACCCTTACCCTCACCCTAACACTTACCCTAATCCTAAACCTAACCCTCACACTAAAGCTAACCCTCACCCTAATCCTAAACCTACCCCTCACCCTAACATTAACAACAACCCTAAAACTCACCCTAAACCTAAGCCTAACACTAACCCTCACCCTCACCCTAGCACTCTTCCTAACCCTAATCCTAACCCTAAACCTCACCCTAACCCTAACCCTCACCCTAACACTAAAGCTCACCCTCATCCTAACCCTTACCCTAACCCTAACCCTAATATTAACCATAACCATCACCCTAACACTAAACCTAACCTTAACCCTAACTCTCAACCTAACCCTCACCCCAAACCAAACCCTGACGCTAACCCTCCCCTCCCCCTAACGCTCAAACTAAACCTTACACTCACCCTTACTCTAACCTCACACTAACCCAAAACCTCACCCTAATCCTAAACTTAACATTAACCTTAACCCTGACCCTTACACAAAACCCTAACCTTAACCCGAACCCTCCCCCTAACACTAACCCTAACCCTAACGCTCATCCTCACCCAAAGTCTCAACCTTACCCTTAATCTCGCCCTCACACTAACCCTCACACTTACTCTAAAAATCACCCTAACCCTAACCCTCACCCTCACCCTCACACTCACACTCAGCCTAACCCAAAACCTAACCCTAATCCTAACCTTAACCCTCAATCTTCACCCTAAACCTTAAACCTTCACCCTAAACCCTCAACCTTCACCCTAAACCTAACACTAACGCTAATCCACACCCTCACTCTCACCATGAACTTCATCCTCAACCTCACACTAACCCTAACCCTAACCTGATCCCTCACCCTAAACCTAAACCTCACCCTAACCCTTAAACTAACCCTCACCTTCACCCTCAAACTAAACCTAAACCTAACCCTCACTCTAACACTCACCCTCACCCTAATGCTAACCCTAAGCCTCACCCTCACTCTCACACTTACCCTCACCCTTAACCTCACCCTAAACCTAACCCTAAAGTTAACTCTAACCCTAAAACTATACCTAACCCTCACCCTCACCCTAACCCTACCCCCCAGCCTAACCCTCAACCTAACCCTAACCATCAACCTAACACTAACCCTAACCCTAATTCTCACCCTATCCCTAACCCTAACACTAAACCTCACCCTAACCCTAACCCCATCACTAACCCTAACCCTCCCCCTCCCCCTCATTCTCACCCTAAGCCTAACTGTAACCTTAATGCTAATCCTAACCCTAACCCTCACTCTCACCCTAACCCTGAACCTAACCCTAACGCTAAAACTCACCCTCAGCTTCATACTCACCCTCACCTTTAACCTCACCCTAACCTTAAAAATAACCCTAACCCTAACCCTCACACTACACCTAACACTCACCCTTACCCTAACCCTACCCCTCAGCCTAACCCTACCCCTCAGCCTAACACTCACTCTAACCCTACCACTAAACCTAACCCTCACCCTCTCCATAACCGTAACCCTAAACCTAACCCTTCCCCTAACCCTTACATTCACCCTAAACCTAACCCTCACCCTGACCCTTACACTCACCATAACCCTAACCCTAACCCTATCCCTCAATTTAACCCTCACTCTCAACCAAACCCTAACCTTCAGTGTACTCCTCACCCTAACCCTAAACCTAACCATAACCATAACCCTCACCCTAACCCTCAAGCTAACCCTTACCCTCAACCAAACCCTCACCCTAACTCTAACCCTAACACTCACCCAAACCATAACCCTAACCCTCAACCTAACCATAACCCTACTCCTCACCCTAACCCTCATCATAACCCAAACCCTAACCCTAACCCTCAGCCTCACCCTCACCCTAAACCTAACTCTAACCCTAACCCTCAACCTAACCCAAACCCTCACCCTCACCCTCAGTCTAACCCTAATTCTAAGCCTAATCGTAACCCTCACCCTCACCCTCACCCTCACCCTAACCCTAAACCTAACCCAAACCTAACCCTCACCCTAACCCTCAAACTCACCCGAAACTTCACGCTAAACCTTACCCTCAACCGAACCTTAACCCTAACCCTAATCCTCACACTGATCCTAACGCTAACCCTAAACCTATCCCTCACTCTAACTCTCATCCTAAATCTAACCATTACCTTAACCCAAAGCCTAACCCTAACCTTCACCCTCACCCTCACCCTGAGCCTAAACCTAACCTTAATCCTAAGCCTAACCCTAACCCTCACTCTCATCGTCAACCTAAACCTAAACCTAACCCTAAATCTCCCCCTCACCCTCAAACTCTCTGTCATCCTAACTCTGAAAATTACCCTAACCCTAACCCTAATCCTTACTCTAACCCTAACCCTAACCCTAACCCTAACCTCAGCCCTAAACTTAACCCTCTTCCTCAACCTCAACCTCAGCCTAACCCTAAAACTAATCCTAATCCAAACCCTAACCCTCACTCTCAACCTCACCCTAAACCTAACCCTAACCTAATTCTCAGCCTCACCATCACCATATCCCTAACCCTAACCCTTTTCCTCACCCTAGCTCTCAACCTAACACTCACCCTGACCCTATCCCTCACCCTAACCCTAACCCTCACACCAATCCTAACCTGAACCCTAACCCTCACTCTCACCCTCACACTAAACCTAACCCTACCCCTCAACCTCACCCTCACCCTCACCCTCAACCTCAACTCACCCTCACCATAACCCTAACAATAACCCTAACATTAACCCTAACCCTCACCCTAACCCTAACCCTCACCCTCACCCAAACCGTAAACCTAACCCTAAACCTAACACTCCCCCTCCCCCTCCCTCTCACCCTAACCCTAACCCTAACCCTAAACCCAACATTCACCCTCCCCTCACCTCACCCTCAGCCTAACCCTAACCTTAATCCAAATAATAAACCTAACCCACACTGTCACCCTCACTTAAAACCTAACCCTAACCCTAAACCTCGCCCTTCCCCTACCTTTCCCATCAATCTCACCCTCACCCTAACCTTTACAATAACACTAACCGTAACCCTAACCCTCACCCTCACCCTAACCCTAATACTAAACCTAACCCTATGCCTAAACCACCCTCCCCCTCCCTCTCCAACTCAGCATAACCCTAAACCTAATCCTAACCCTAAACCTAAACCTCACCCTGACCTTAATCCTTACCCTAACCCTAACAATAATCCTAAACCTAACCCTAAACCTTACCCTAACCCTCACCCGAACACTAACTTTAACCCGATCATCAACAGTAAACCTAAACCTAACCCTCACCCTAACCCTCACCCTCACCCTAATCCTAACCTTCACCCTGACCCTGAACCTCTCCGTAACCCTAATCCTAAACCTAACGCTCACCCTAATCCTAAATTGCAACCTTATCCTCAACCTAACCCTAACCATAACCGTAAACCTCAGCCTCACCCTAACCCTCACCATCACCCTAAACCTCACCCTAAACCTATCCCTCACCCACACCCTAATACTCACCCTCAGGGGACCACTCCCACAAACACTAAACCTCACCCTCCCCTTAATCATCACACTAACCCTAATCCCCACCCTAACCCTAACCCTAACCCTCACCCTAACCCTCACCCTCACCCTCATCCTCACACTCACCCTAAGCCTAACATTAAACTTAACTAGTCCTAAACCTAAATCTCACCCTCACCTTCACCCTAACTCTAACCCTAACACTAACACTAACCTTAACGGTCACCCGCACCCTAGATTTCACCATAACCCTAACCCTAACCCTAATCCTAAAACTCAAACTAACCCTAACACTAACCCTAAACATATCCCTCACCCTAACCCTAAACCTCACCTTAGCCCTAACCCTAAACCTCACACTAACCCTAAATCTCACCCTCAATCTCACCCTAACACTAATGTTAACCCTAACCCTAACCCTCAAACTAAATCTACACTTCACCATAACCATAACCCTACCCCTCAGCCTAACCCTCACCCTAACACTCACCCTAACACTCAGGCTAACCCTAACCCTCACTCTCATCCTAAACCTCACTCTAACACTTACCCTCACCCTCACCCTCACCCTCAGCCTAACCCTAACCCTAACCCTAATCCTAACCCTAATGCTCACCCTCACCCTCACCCTAACATTAAAACTAACCCTAAACTTCACCCTCACCCTCACCCTCAACCTAACCCTCATCCTCACCCTCACCCTCACCTTAGTCATAACACTAACCCTCACCCTATCCCTAATTCTCACCCTAACCCTAATGCTAACCCTCACCCTCACCCTTACCCTAACCCTATCACTCACCCTCACACTCACCCTAACCCTCACCAGAAAACTTACCCATAGCTTAAGAGTAACCTTATACCTTACCCTAATGCTCAGACTAAACCAAGCCCTCACCCCAACCATAACCCTACCCCTCAGCCTAACCGTCACCCTAACACTAATCCTAACCCTAATTCTCACCCTATCCCTAAACCTAACCTAACCCTCACCCTCAACCTAGCCCTCACCATAACGCTAACGCTAACCCTAACCCTCATCCTAACCATCACCCTCATCCTAACCCTAACCCTAAACCTCACCCTGACCCTAACACTCACCCTCATCCTAACCCTAAACCTAACACTCAACTTCACGCTAACCCTCACCCTTAACCTTACCTTGACCCTCACTCTCAACATAACCCTCACAATCACGCTAACGCTCAACCTAACCCTCACCCTAACCCTTACCCTAACCCTAACCCTAACCCTCATCCTAACCCTCACCCTAACCCGAAACCTAACACTAACCCTATCCCTCACACTAAATATAACCCTCAACCTAACCGTAATCCTACCCCTTAAATTAACACTCATCCTAACCCTAACCCTAAACCTAAACCTAACCCTCACCCTCACCCTAAACCTAACCCTAACCCTCACCGTAACACAATCCCTTACCCTCACCCTCACCCTCACCGTCAGTCAAAGCCTAACCCTAACCATAATCCTAATGCTAACCCTAACCCTAACCCTAATCCTAACCCTAACACTCACCTTCACCTTCACCCTAACTCTAACCCTTACACAAACCTAACCCTAAACTCTCCCTAACTCTAATCCTCACCGAACCCCAAGCCCCACCCTCACACTCAACCTAACCCTAAACCTAACCCTAACCGTCACCTTCATCCTAACTCTAAACCTAACCCTAACCCTCACCCTAAACATCACCCAAACCCTGAGGCTAACTCTAACCCTCACCCTCACCATAAACTCTAGAGAGCTGCGTGCAGCCGCACCTGAAAGATGGTGCTGGATTCTGCCCTCCGCCTTCCCAATGGCTAGTGCTCTCTGTGGTAAACAACTCCTTATATGGCTAAGGCAAAGAATCTGGCTTGCTTCCGCGCACCTGAACCTATTGGTGGTTCCCACGTGGTGTATCAGGGTTGGCTACCCAGCGGGTACTTAAGGCTGTGGGGAATTCTCCCCGGGGTTGGGGTCAGAAGATTGCTCAAAGGTCCAGAATAAACTGCAGAGAGAAGAGCTTGGTGTCGCGTCTTCCTTGCTGGTCGAGGCGGTCGTGACAATAAACCTCGCCCTAACACTTACACTAACCCTAAACTTATCCTAACCCTAACCTTAACCGTGACACTAACCCTAACCCTAACCCTAACCCTCACCCTCACCCACACCCTAACCCTCACCTCAACGGAACACTCAACCTAACCCTAAAAAACACCATCACCAAAAACATCATCCTAAAGCTAACCCTCATCCTAACCCTAAACCTCACCCTAACCCTTACCCTCACCCTAATCCTAACCCTAAACCTCACCCTAACCCTAACCCTGACCCTTACCCTCACCTTAACCCTAACCCTCCCCATAACCATAACCCTCCCCCTAACACTTACCCTCACACTAACCCTAACTCCAACCCTAAGCCTAACCCTCACACTAACCCTAAACCTCACCCTAACCCTAACCCTAACCCTAAGGCTAACACTAACCCTCACCCTCACCCTAAACCTCTCCCTAACCCTTATACTAACCCTAACCCTAACCTAACTCTAAACTTAACCCTCAAACTAATCCTAACCCTAAACCTCACCTTCACAGTAACCCTCACCATCACCCTAACCCTCAACCTAAACCTAACCCTCACCCATACCCTTAAATTCACCCTCACCTGAACACTCACCCTAACCCTAAACCTCAGCCTCACCCTAAACTTCACACTAACCCTAACCCTTACCCTAACCCTAACCCTAACCCTCACACTAACCCTCACCCTCAATCTCACCCTCACCGTAAACCTCACCCTAACCCTTATCCTCACTCTAATCCTAAGCCCAAACCTAACCCTCACTCTCAACCTAACTCTTATGCTCACACTAACCGTTACCCTCCCCCTAACCCTAAGCCCAACCCTAACCCTAAACCTCACACAAACCCTAACCATCACCCTAACCCTAAACCCAACCCTAACCCTCACCAAAATCCTCACACTAACCCTACACCTCACACTAACCCTTACACTTACCCTCCACCTAACCCTCAAACTCACACTCACCCTCACCCTCAGCCTGAGCCTAACAATAACCCTAATCCTAACCTTAACACTCACTCTCACCCTAACCCTAACCCTAACCTTAACTCTCACCTTCACGCTCACCCTCAGCCTAAGCCTCAGCCTCAACATCACCCTCAACCTAAACGTAATCCTAACCCTAACACTAACCCTAACCCTAAACCTAACCCTAACCCTCACACTAAAGTTAACCCCCACCCTAATCCTAAACCTACCCCTCACCCTAACCCTAACAGTAACCCTAACCCTCACCCTAACCCTAACATTAACCCGCACCCTCACGCTATCCCTAAGCCTAACCCTAACTCTCACCCTCACCCTAGCAGTCACCCTAACCTAATCCTAAACCTATCCCTCACCCTCACCCTAACCCTAACCCTAACCCTAATCCTCACCCTCACTCTAACCCTCACCGTCACCCTAAACCTCACCCTCACTGGAACACTCACCCTAAACCTAACCCTCATCCTAACCCTAACCTCACCCTAACTCTTACCCTCACCCTAATCCTAAACCTAAACCTCACCCTAACCCTACCCCTAAAACTTACCCTCACCTTAACCCTAACACTCACCGTAACCCTAACCCTCCTCCTAACACTTACCCTCACCCTAACCCTAACCCCAACCCTAAGCCTAACCCTCACACTAACCCTAACCCTCACCAAAACACTAACCCTAACCCTAAGGATAACTCTAACCCTCAACCTCACTCTAAACCTCTCCCTAACCCTTACACTAACCCTAACCCTAACCTAACTCTAAACTTAACCCTCAAACTAATCCTAACCCTAACCCTAACCCTCACCTTATCTCTAACCCTAACCCAAACACACACCCTCACACTAACCCTAAAACTCATCCTAACCCTCACCCTCAACCTCACTCTCATCCTCACCCTAAGCCTAACCCTAAACCTAACACTAATCCTAAACCTAAATCTCACCCTAACCGTCACTCTAACGCTCAACCTAACCCTAACCTTAACACTCACCCTAACTCTTACCCTCACACTAACCCTAACCCCAACATTTACCCTCATCCTCAACCTAATTCTTACCCTCAACCTAACCGTTACTCTCACCCTAAACCTAAGCCCATCCCTAACCCTAACGGTCACACTAACACTAACCCTCACCCTAACCCTAAACCTAACCCTAACCCTAACCCTAACCCAAATCTTCACACTAACCCTAAACCTCACCGTAACCCTTACCCTAACCCTAACACTCAAACTAAACTTCACCCTCATCCTCACCCTCACCCTCACCCTCAGCCTAACCCTAACCCTAATCCTAACCCTAACGCTCACCCTCACCCTACCCCTACCCCTAACCTTAACCCTAACCCTCACGTTCACACTCACCCTCAGCCTAACCCTCAACCTGAACATCACCCTCACCCTAACCGTAATCCTAACCCTAACACTCCCCCTAACCCTGACCCTCACCCTAACCCTAACCCTAAACTTCACACTCAACTTCCCCCTCCCCCTAAACCTAAACCTAAACCGAACACTCACCCTAACCCTAACCCTCACACTAAAACTAACCCCCACCCTAATCCTAAACCTACCCCTTACCCTAACCCTAACAATAACCCTTAACCTCAGCCTAATCCTAAACCTAACCCTAACTCTCAATCTCACCCTAGCCCTCACTCTAACCCTAATCCTAACCCTAACCCTCACCCTAATCCTAACACTAACCCTAACCCTCACCCTCACTCTGACTCTCACCGTCACCCTAACCCTAACCCTAAAACTAACCCTCACCTTCATGCTCACCCTCAGCCTAATCCTAAACCTAAATCTCTCCCTCACTCTCATCCTAACGCTCACCCTAACCCTAAACTTAAGCCTCAACCTAACCCTTACCCTAACACTAACCCTAACTTCACCGTCAACCTAACTCTCACACTCACCCTAACCGTTACCCTCACCCTAACCCTAACCCTAACCCCAATCCTAATCCTCACCCTCAACCTAACACTTACACTCACCCTAACCGTTACCCTCACCCTAATCTAAGCCCAATCCTAACCCTAAAGCTCACACTAACACTAACCTTCACCCTAACCCTAAACCTAACCCTAAACCTAAACCTAATCCTCACACTAAACATAAACCTCACCCTAACCCTTACCATAACCCTAAATCTAAACCTCAACCTCACATTAACCCGCACACTAACCCTTGCCCTCAACCTAAATCTAACCCAAAACCTAAACCTAACCCTCACACTAACACTCATCCTAACCCTAACCCTAACCCTAACCCTCACCCTAACCCTAACCCTCACCCTAATCCCAAACCTCAACCTCACCCGTACCCTCACCCTCAGTCTAACCCTAAACCTAACCCTAATCCCAACCCTAAACCTAACACTAATCCTAACCCTAACCCTCACCCTCACCCTCACCCTAAATCTAACCTTAACCTAACTCTAATCCTCACACTAACCCGAAACCTCACCCTAACCCTAACCATATCCCTATCACTACACTAACCCTTACCCTCACCCTAACCTAATATTAACACTAAACCTAACCGTCAGATTAAACCTACACCTCACGTTAACCATAACCCTACCCCTCAGCCTAACCCTCACCCAAACATTAAACGTAACCCTAACCCTCAGCCTCACAATAACCCTTACCGTCACCCTAACCATCAACCTAAACCTAACCCTCACCCACACACTTACCCTAACCCTAATCCTAACCCTAGCCCTCACCCTAACCCTCATCCTAACCCTAAACCAAACCCTAACACTCACCCTAACCCTAACACTAACCCTCACCCTCACCCTAATCCTCACACTAACCCTTACCCTCACCCTAACCCTAGCCCTAACCCTAACCCTCACACTAAATCTAACCCTCACCCTAACGGTAACAATACCCGTCACCCTAACACTCATCCTAACCCTAAATCAAAACCTAACCCTAAAACTCACCCTCACCCTAAACATAAGCCTAACCCTCACCCAAACACAAATCCAACCCTCACCCTCATCTTCACCCAAAGTCTAAGCCTAACCCGAAACCTAATCCTAACCCTACCTTAACCCTCATCCTAACCCTAGCCCTAAACCTAACCCTAAACATAAACCAAACTCGAACTGTAACTCTAACACTAACCCTCACCCGAAACCTCACGCTAAACCTAACCCTCAAACTAAACCTTACCCTCATCCTCACCCTAACCCTAACCCTATCACTAACCCTTACCCACCCCCTCACCCTCAACTTCACCCTCAGCCTAACCCTAAACCTAATCCTAATCCTAACCCTAACCCTCAATCTCACACTCACCCTAAACCAAAAAATAATCCTAAACCTCACCCTCAAAATAACACTAAAAATAACCCTAACCCTAACCCTAAACCTTACCCTAACCCTCACCCAAACACTAACCCTAAACCTAACCCTATCCCTCACACTAAACCTAACCCTCACCCTAACCCTAACCCTAACCCTAACCCTACCACTCAGCCTAACCCTAACCCTACACTTAACCCTAAACCTAATATTAACCCTAAACCTCACCATAACCCTAACCATCACCCTAACCCTAAACCTCACCCTGACCCTCATCCTAACCCTAAACCTCATCATAAGCATCCCTAACCCTCACCCTAATCCAAACCCTCACCCTAAACCTAAGCCTCACCCTGACCCTAACTCTCACCCTAACCCTATTCCTACCAATCAGCCTAAACCTAACCCTAAACCTAACCCTAACCCTAATACTCACCCTAAACCTCACCCTAACCCTCACCCTTACCCTTACCTTAACACTAAATCTCACCCTCACCCTCATGCTAACCCTAAACTTAAACCTCAACCAAACCATCACCCTAACGATAAATCGAACCCTAACCCTCACACTAACCCTAAACCTAACCCTAACCCTAACCATAACCCTCACCCTCACCCTAACCCTAACGCTAAGCATCACCCTCACCCTAACCCTAATCCTACCACTCAGCCTAACCCTAAAACTAACCTAATCCTCACCCTAACCCTCACACTTACCCTAACCTTAACACTAAATCTCTACCTCACCCTCACAATAACCCTAACCCTAAACCTCACCCTAACCCTCACCCTAACCATAAATCGAACCCTAACCCTTTCCATAACCCTAAACCTCACAATAACCATAACCCTAACCCTCACCCTAAACCAAACCATCGCTCTAACCCTAACCCTGACTCTTACCTTCACCCTAACCCTCACACTAGTCCACAACCTAACCCTAAACCTAACCTAATCCTCAACCTAACCCTCACCCTAACCCTCACCCTATCCCTCACCCACACCCTAACCCTCACACTAAACCTCACCCTCACCCTAACCATCACCCTCACCCTCACACAAACCTAACACTAACCCTAACAATAACCCTTACCCCCACCCTAACCCTAAACCTAACCCTAACCCTCACCCTAACCCAAAGGCTAAACCTAACTCTCACCCTCACCCTAACACTTACACTCATCCTAACCTTAACACTAAACCTAAACCTATCCCTCACACTAACCCTCAAGCTAACCCTAACCCTAACACTCACCCTAAATCTAACCCTAACCCTCACCCTAAACCTAACCCTAACCCTGAACCTCACCCTAAACCTCACCCGAACACTCACCCGAAACCAAACCCTAATCCTAACACTCAGCCTAACACTCACCCTAACCCTAACCCTACCACTCAGCCTAACCCTCACCCTAATCCTAACACTAACCCTAATCCTCACCCTATCCCTAAACCTAACCCTTACCCTCACCCTAATCCACACCCTACCCCGAAACCTAAACCTAAACGTAACCCTCACCCTAACCCTAACATTCACCCTGACACTAACCCTAAACCTAACCTAACCCCAACCCTAACCCTCACACTAACCCTAACCCACATCTTAACTGTAACCCTGCCCCTCACCCTAACACTCATCCTAACACTCAGGCTAAACCTAACCCTAAACCTAACCCTCACCCTAACCCAAAACCTCACCCTCACACTCAACCTCACCCTCAGTCTAACCTTAACTCTAACCCAAATCCTAACCCAAACCCTAACCCTAATCATAACCCTAACACTCTCCCTCACCCTCACCCTCACCCTAACTCTAAGCCTTACCCAACCCTAACCCTAAACCTCACCCTAACTCAAACTCTCACCGAACCCCAACCCTCACCCTCACACTAACCCTAACCCAAACCCTAACCATAACCCTAAATCTCATCCTAACCCTCACCCTAACCCTAACCGTCACACTAACCCTCACCTTAACCCTAAACCTCACACTAACACTTACCCTCACCCTGACCCTAAGACTCACCCTAACCCTAACCCTAAACCTAACACTCATCCTCAGTCTTACCCTCACCCTTACCCTTACCTTCACCCTAACCCTCACCGTAACCCTATCCCTAACCCGAACCCTCACCCTAACTCTCACCCTCACCGTAACCCTCACCCTAACCCTCACCCTATCTCTAACCCTAACCCTCACCCTCACCCTAACCCTCACACTAAACCTTACCTAACCTTAACCCTCAGCCTATCCCTAACCCTAACCTAACTCTATCCCTAACCCTAACCATCATCCTCACCCTCACCCTAGCCCACACCCTAACCCTAACCCTAAACCTAAACCTAACCCTCACCCTAATCTTAACCCTCACCCTGACCCTAACCCTCAACGTAACACAAATCCTAACCCTAACCCTCACCATAATTCTTAGCCTACCCCACACCCTAACCCTCACACTACCCCTAAGTCTAAACCTCACCCTAACCCTAAACCTAACCCTAAATCTCAGCCTCAGCCTAACACTCACCGTCACCCTAACCCTCACCCTAACCCTAACCATCACCAACACTCTAACCCTCACCCTCAACTGAACACTCATCCTAACCCTGATCCTAATCCTTACCCTAAACATCACACTAAACCTAACCCTCAAACTAACACTAACACTAACTCTCATGCTAACCCTTACCTTCACCCTAACACTCACCCTCACACTCATCCTCACCCTTAACCTAAGCCTAACCCTAAACCTCACTCTAACACTAATCCTAACCCTAAACCTCACCCTAAACCTAACCCTAAACTAACCCTCACCCTAACCCTAATCCTAAACCTAGCACTAACCCTAACCCTCAACCTCACCCTAACCGTAACCCTAACTCTCACACTAAACTCAACACTCACCCTTACCCTAAACCTCACCCTAACCATAACCTGAACCCTCACCCTCATCCTAATCCTCACTGTTACCCATACACTCACCCTCACCCTAACCCTGACACTAACCCTAACCATAAACTTAACCCTAACCCTAACCCTAATCTTCAGACTAACCCTAAACCTCAACCTAAACCTAACCCTAACCCTAAACTTCACCCAAAACCTGATCCTCACCCTAACCATAACCTTAACCCTAACCGTATCCCTCAGACTAAACCTAACCCTCACTTTAACCCTAACCCTAACCCGCAGCCTAACCCTCACCCTAACACTCAGGCTAACCCTAACCCTCACTCTCACCCTAACCCTCACCCTTACACTTACTCCCACCCTAACCCTAACCCTAAACTTCACCCTCACCCTCACCCTCACCCTCAGCCTAAACCTAACACTAACCCTAATCTTAACCCTAAATCTCAACTTCACCCTCACCCGAACTCTAACGCTATTCCTATCCCTAACCGCACCCTCACCCTCACCCTAAACCTCAGGGTCACCCTCAAACTCACCCTAACCCTAAACCTAACACTACCCCTCACCCTAAACCAAAGCCTGACGCTAACCCTAACTCTAACCCTCACCTTCACCCTTACCCTAACCCTCACCTTAACCCTAACCCTCACACTAAACGAAATGCTAACCCTAACCCTCATTCTAACCCTCAACCTCACCCTCACCCTTACCCTAACCCTAACCCTAACCTTCACACTAACCCTAACCCTCAGCCTAACCATAACCCTACCACTCACCCTAACCCTAGCCCTAACCCTAACCCTCCCAAAAATCCTAACCCTCAACCTAACCTTAAACCTACCCCTCACCCTACACCTCACACTAACCCTCAACTTCACCCTAACCCTCACCCTAACCCTAATCCTCACCCTGAACCTAACCCTCATCCTAACCCTAAAATTAAACCTAACACTCAGCCTCACACTAACCCTCAACCTTACCCTTACCTTCACCTCACCCTAACCCTCACCCTAACCATAAACCTAACCCTAACCCTCACCATAACACTCACTCTAAACCTAAACCTAACCCAAACCCTCACCCTAACCCTCACTCTAACCCTAACTCTAACCCTCACCCTCACCCTAACCCTCACACTAAGACTTATCACCACCCAAACCGTGACCGTAACCCTAACCCTCACACTAACCCTAACCCTCAACCTAACCATAAACCTAACCCTCACCCTAACACTCACCCTAACCCTAACCCTCACGCTAACCCTAACCCTAACCCTAACCCTCACACTAAGCCAAACCCTCAACCTCACCCTCACCCTCAACAACAGTCTAACCATAACCCTACTCCTAACCCTAACCCTAACATTAATCCTAAACCTAACCCTCATCCTCACCCTCAACCTAATTCTAACCCTTACCCAACCATAACCCTCACCCTAACTCTAACCCTCACCAAATCCTAATGCTCATCCTCAAACTCACCCTAACCCTAACCCTTACACTCACCCGAACCCTAACCCTAACCCTAAACTTAACCCTGACCCTAACACTCACATTAATCCTAACTTTAAACCTAACCCTAAACTTCACCCTAACCCTCACCCTAACACTTAGCCTATCCCTCACCCTAACCCTAAACATAACCCTAACCCTAATCGTCACACTAACACTAAGCTTCACCCTAATGCTAAACCTAATCCTAAGCCTCACCCTAACCATTACCCTCACCATAACCCTAACCTTAACCCTAACACTAACACTGTGACGAAACCTAACCCTCACCCTAAAACTACCCCTACCCCTCAGCCTAACCCTCACCCTAATCCTCACCTTAACACTCAGGCAAACCCTAAACCTCACCCTCACCCTAAACCTAATCCTAACCCTTAACCTCACCCTAACCCTAGCCCTAACCCTAACCTTCACACTCACACTAATCCTATCCCTAACCCTAAGGCTACCCCTCACTCTAAACCTCACCCTAAACCTAACCCAAACCCTTACCCTAACCCTAACCCTAACCCTAACCCTCACCCTCAATGTAACCCTCACCAACACCCTAACCCTCCCCCTCCCCCTCACCCTAACACTCAGCCTCACCCTAACACTAATCCTAATCCTAACCATAACCCTAAACCTAACCCTGACCCTAACCCTCCCCTTCACCCTCAGCTTCAGCCAAACCTAATCCTAATCCTAACACTAACCCTCACTCTCACCCTAACCCTAAACCTAACTCTAACCCTACCTCTCAGTATAACACTCACCCTAACGCTAACCTTAACCCTCACCCTATCCCTAACCCTAACCCTAACCCTCATCCTAGCTCTCACCCTAACCGTAACCCTAAACCTAACACTTACCCTAACCCTAACCCTAAACCCTAACCCTAACCCTCACCCTAACATGAACCCCAACCCTAACCCTCTACTGATTACATCCTTGACGGCTACACTCTATTCAACCTGAGGATTAAGTTGAACCTGTACTTATGGTACTCTGTGAAAGTTTGGAGAACTACACCTCAGTTGTTTGGGACGTGAAAACTGTCCATCCTGGAATATGTACCGCACTAGTTATGTCAGTCTCTAATTAGTCCACCGTTGTGTTCAACTGAATGACTTCTGCCAGAAACACTCAGAATGAGGTTCTGAGTTATTGCAAGACAGGTGCGTTTCACTCCTTTTCAAGGGTTCTTAGGAAGAATTTCAGATTCTGCCTGCCTGCAGGCTTCCGTATGTTCCTGGTAAACATCTAATTGTAAACGCTAACCCTAACCCTAACCCTAACGCTGACCATAACCCTAACCCTAATCCTAACCCTCACACTAACCCTAACCCTCACCCTCACCCTAACCTAACCCTAAATCTAACCATAACCCTAATCCTATCCCTCATCTTAACACTCACCTTAACACTCAAGCTAACCCTAACCCTCACTCTCACCCTGCCCCTCACCCTAACCCTTACGCTCACTCTAACCCTATCCGTAACCCTAACCCTCACACTAAACCTAACGCTCATCCTAAACCGAAACCTACTCCTCACCCTAACCCTAACCCTAAGTCTAATCCTAAACTTAAACATCACTCTAACCCTAAGCCTCACCCTCATCCTAAACCTTACCCTAACCTTTACACTCACCCTAATTCTAACCCTAAACCTAACCCTCACTCTCACACTCACCCTCACCCTCAGCCTATCCCTAACCCTAAACCTAATCCTAACCCTAAACTTCACCCTGACCCTCACCCTCACCCTCAACCTAACCCTAACCCTAACCCTCACCCTAACCCTTACATAACCTAAACCCTAGCCCTCACCCTCACCCTCAACCTAACCCTAACTCTCATCCTAAGCCTAACCTTAACCGTAACTCTCACCTTAACCCGAACCCTAAACCTCACCCTCACCCAAACAATTAACCTAAACCTAACCCTAACCCTAACCCTCACACAAACCCTAACCCTCACCCTCACACTCAGGCTAACCTTAACCTAAACCCTAATCCTAACACTAAGCCTTACGCTCACCCTAACCCTAACCCTAACCCCAACCCTAAACATCACCCTCACCCTAACCCTAAAAATATCCCTAACCCTCATCCTAACCTAACCATAACCCTCACCCTAAACATAACCTAAGCCCTAACCATAAACCTTAACCTAAACTTAACCCTAACTTTAACCTAACCCTCACACTAAACCTAACCCTAGACTTTACCCTAACCCTCAACCTAATCCTCACCATAACCTTAACCCTAAATCTAACCCTCCCCCTCACCATAACCATTAACCTAAACCTTACCCTCATCCTCACCCTAACCCTCACAATAAACCTAACCCTCACCCTAAACCTAACACTAACACTCACCCTCACGCTCAAGCTCAACCTCAGCATAACCCTAACCCTAACACTAATCCAAACACTAATCCTCACCCTCAGCCTCAACCTAAACCTAACTGGAACCCTAACACTCAACCTCAAAGTAACACTCACCCTCACATTAAACCTCATCCCCAGCCTCACCCTCAACCTAAACCTAACCCTAAACCTCACCCTAAGCCTAACCCTGACCCTGACACTAACCCTAATCCACACCTTTACCCTCACACTGACCCTAACCCTCAACCTCACCCTAGCCCATACCCTAACCCTAAACCTCACCCTAACTCTAACCCTCATCCTAACCCTCACCCTCATCCTAACCCTCACCCTAACAATTACCCTCACCCTAACCCTAAACCTAACCCTAAACCTCACCCTCACCCTCACCCTTAGGCTCACCCTAACCTTAAACCTAACCCTCAAACTAACCCTAATCCTAACCCTAACCGTAACCTTAATCCTTACCCTGACTCTAACCCTAACCCTAACCCTAACCCTCACCGTCACCAAAACACTCACACTACCCTAACAATCACCGACACCCTAAAACTCACCCTCATCCTCACCCTCAACCTCAACCTAGACCTCAACCTAACCCTAAACCTAAACCTAAACCTCACAGTAACCCTAACCCTCACCCTCACCCTAATCCTAACCCTAACCCTCACCCTAACCCTCACCGTAAAACTAAACCTCATCCTCACCCTAACCCTCACCCTAACCCTAACCCTCACAATAACAGTAACCCACACCCACATACTAACCCTCACCCTTAACCTTACCCCCGGGGTAAACCTAAACTTAACCCTACCCCTCACCCTAACCCTAAACCTCACCCTCACCCTAAACGTTTCCCTAACCCTAACCCTACCCTAACCCTGATCCTCACCCTAACCCTAACCCTCACCCTCACCCTCACCCTAACCCTAACCCTACACCTCACCCTAACCCTCATCTAACCTTAACCCTAACACTCATCGTAACACTAACCCTAACCCTAACCCTCACCCTCACCCTCACCCTAACCCTAAACCTATCCCTAACACTACCCTCACACTCACCCTAACCCTAACACTAACCCTCACACTCACCCTACCCTAACCAAAACCCTAACCCTAACTGTCAACGTACCCCTCACCACAACTCTTAACCTAACCCTTACCCTCACCCGCACCCTTACCCTAAAGATAACCCTAACCTTCAACCTAAACCTAACCCTCACCCTGACCCTAAACTTAACCCTCATCCTCACGCTAACACTCACTCTCACCCAAACTCTATCCCTAACCCTCACCCTCATCCTAACCCTCACTTTTACCCTTAACCTCACGGTAACCCTAAACCTAACCCTAACCTTCACACTAATACTAAGGCTCACACTAACCCTAAATCTACCCCTCACCATTACCCTCAACATAAACCTAACCCTAACTGTAACCCTTAACCTAAACCTAAACCTCAGCCTAAACCTGACCGTAACCCTCATCCTCACCCTCACCCTAACCCTAACCGTAAACCTAACACTAACCCTCACCCTAACCCTAACCCTAACCCTAACCCTAAACCTAACCTTTACCCTAAACCTAACCCTAACATTAACCCTAACCCTAACCCTTACCCTAAACTTAACCCTAACATTAATCCTAACCCTCAACCTAAACCTAACCCTAAACTTAACCCTAACCCTCACCCTAACCCTAAACCTCCCCTTCACCCTAACCCTCAACCTAATCCTTACCCTCATCCTTACCCTAACCCTCACAATAAACCTAACCCTCACCATAACCCTAACACTAACACTCACCCTCACGCTCACCCTCAGCCTAAACCTAACCCTCACCCTAAACCTCACCCTAAACCTAACCCTAACCCGAACCCTCCCCCTCAACCTATCCCTCAACCTAAACCTTACCCTCATCCTCACTCTAACCCTCACCCTAACCCTACGAATAAGCCTCACCCTCACAATAACACTAATTCAAACTCTCACCCTAACCCTCACCCTCACCCTAACCCTAAACCTAACCCTCACACTAACCCTCACCCTAAACCAAAACCCCACCCTAAAACTGACCCTGACCGGAACCATAACCCTACTCCTCAGCCTAACACTCACACTAACTCTAAACCTCACCCTCACTCTAAACCTCACCCTAACACTTACCCTCATCCTAAGTCTAAACCTACCCCTAACCCTAACCCTAAACCTCAACCTAACCCTAACCCTCAGCCTAACCCTAACCTTAACACTAACCTTAAACCTCACCCTAACCCTCACCCTACCCTAACCATAACACTAACCCTAACCCTCAACCTAGGCCTCACCCTAACCCCAAACCTCACCCTAACCCTCACCCTCAGCCTACCCCTAAATCTAACCAAAATCCTCAACATACCCCTCACTCTCACACTAAGCCTAACCCTAACACTAACACTAATCTTAAACCAAACCCTCCCCCTACCCCTAACCCTAAACCTAATCCTCACCCTAACCCTAAACCTAACACTCACCCTCACACTGAACCTCACAGTCACCCTAACCCTCATTCTACACTAACCCTCAACGACACCCTAACCCTCACCCTAAACTTCACCCGCACCCTAGCCCTCACCCTCACCCTAGTCCTCAGCCTAACCCCAAACATAAATCTAACCCTCACCCTAAACCTAAACCTAACCCTAAACCTCACACTAAGCCTAACCCTCACACTAACACTAACCCTAAACCTAAACCTCACCCTAACCTATCCCTAACCCTCACCCTCATTCTAACCCTCAACCTTTCCCTGTCCCTCACGGTAATCCTAACCCTACCCCTAACCCTTACCCTCACACTAACACTAAGGCTCACACTAACCCTAACCCTAACCCTCACACTTACCCTCAACCAAAACCTAACACTAACCGTAACCCTCACCCTAACCCTAACCCTCACCCTAACTCTCACCCTCACCCTCACCCTAACCCTAAACCTAAACCTAAACCTCACCCTAATCCTAACCCTAACCCTAAACCTAACCGTAACCCTAAACCTAACCCTAACATTAACCCTCTTCTTACCCCTTACCATAAACCTACCCCTAACATTAACCTTAACCCTCAACCAAAACCTAACCCTAACCCTAAACTTAACCCTAACCCTCACCCTAACCCTCACCCTAACCCTAAACCTCCCCCTCACCCTAACCCTCAACTTAATCCTTACCCTCATCCTCAACCTAACCCTCACAATAAACCTAACCCTCACCAAAACCCTAATACTAACCCTCTACCTCACGCTCACCCTCAGCCTAACCCTAACCCTCACCCTAACCCTCACCCTAAACCTACATCTAACCCTAACCCTCAACCTAAACCTTTCCCTCATCCTCACCCTACCCTCTCACTAACCATAACACTAAGCCTCACCCTCACCCTCACCCTAACCCTAACTCTAAGTCTCACCCTAACCCTCACCCTCAACCTAGCCCTAAACCTAACCCTCACCGTAATCCTCACCCTAACCCTAACCCGAACCCTCACCCGAACCCTAACCCTACTCCTCAGCCTAACCCTCACACTAACTCTAACCCTCACCCTCACTCTAACCCTCACCATAACCCTTACCCTCACCCTAAGCAAAACCTAACCCTAACCCTAAACCTCAACCTAACCCTAACACTGAGCCTAACCCTAACCCTAACACTAACCTTAAACCTCACCCTAAACCTCACCCTACCCTATACATAACCCTAACCCTAACCCTCACCCTACACCTCACCCTAACCCTAACCGTCACCCTTACCCTCACCCTCACCATAACCCTAAAAGTAACCCAAAACCTGACCCTACCCCTCACCCTCACCCTAAGCCTAGCCCTAACCCTAACACTAATCCTAAACCAAACCTTCCCCCTCCCCCTAACCCTAAACCTAATCCTCACCCTAACCCTAACCCTAACTCTCACACTAACCCTCACAATCCCCGTAACCCTCACCCACAGTAACCCTCACCGACACCGTAACCCTCAACCTCACCCTCACCCTCACCCTCTCCCTAGCCGTCACCCTAGCCCTCATCCTAACTCTAAACCTAAACCTAAGCCTCAACCTAACCCTAATCCTAACCCTAAACCTCACACTAAGCCTAACCCTCACACTAACCCTAACCGTATCCTTCACCGTAACCCTCATCCTAAACCTAACCCTAACCCTAACCCTACCCCTCGAACTGAACCTCATACTAAACCTAACCCTAATCTTAACACTCACACTCATCCTAAACCTAACGTTAAACCTCACCCTCAGCCTAACACTAAACCTCACCCTAACCCTCAATCTACCCTAACCCTCACCGACACCCTAAACCTCACCCTCACCATCACCATCACTCTAACCCTCACCTTCATCCTAGCCATCAGCCTAAACCAAACCCTAACCATAACACTAACCCTAACACTCAAACTAACCCTCACCCTCACCCTCACCCTGACCCTAACCCTAACCCAAACCCTCACCCTAACACACAACCAAACCCTAACCTTAACACAAACCCTAACCCTCACCCTAACACTAACCTTAAGCCTAACCCTAAACCTCACCCTACCCCTCACCCGAACCCTAACCCTAACCTTAATCCTAACCCCACCCTCATCCTAACCCACACCGCTACACTTACCCTCACGGTAAAACAAACCCAATACCTAAGCCTAACACTAACCCAAAACCTAACCCTAACCCTCAACCTCACCATAAGACTCACCCTAACCCTTACCCTAAACCTAAACCTCAAATTCACCGTCACCCTTACACTCACACTAACCGTAACCCTCACACACACACACTAACCCTCACTCTCACCCGAAACCTCACCCTTATCCTAAAACTCACCCTCACACTAAACATCACCCTAACCCTTACCCGCACCCTAACTCTAACCCTAACCCTCACCCTCACCCTCCCCCAAACCCTAAACCTAGCCCTCACCCTAACCCTCAACCAGAACCTAACCCTAACCCTAACCCTCAAGCTAACCCTAACCCTCACCCTCACCCTCAGCCTAACCCTAACCCTCACCCAAAACCTTACCCTCACCCTACCCTAACCCTAACCCTAACACTCACACAAAACTTAACCCTAAGCCTAACACTAAATCTAAACCTAACCCTCAACCTCACCCTAAAAATAACCCTAACTCTTACCCTAAACCTAACCATAAACTCACCGTCACCCGAACACTCACCCTAAGCCTAACCCTCACCCACACCCTAACCCTAACCCTCACCCACCCCATAACCCTCACCCTCATCCTCACCCTCACCCTCACCCAAACACTCACTCTCACACTAAACATCACCCTACACCTAACCCGTACCCTAACCCGAACCCTAACCCAAAACCTAAACCTAACCCTAACACTAACCCTCACACTAACCTTTACCCTCACCCTCACCCTAACCCTCACCCTCACCCTCAAGCTCACCCTCAGCCTAACCCTCATCCTAAACCTAACCCTAACCATATCCCTCACGCTAAACCTAACCCTCATTCTCAACCTCAATCTAACCCTAACCCAAAACCGAATCTTAACCCTAAGCCTCACACTCACCCTAACCCTAACCCCAATCCTAACCCTCAACCTCACCCTCACTCTAACGATAAAATTAACCCTAAACCTCACCCTAACACCAAGCCTCACACTAAACCTCAGCCTCATCCTAAACCTCAACCTAACGCTTATCCTCAACCTAACCCTTACCCTCACCCTAACCCTAACCCTAACCTCATTCTAATTCTACGTCTAACCCTAACACTCACCCTAAACCTTACACTAACCCTAACACACACCCTCACCCTCAGCCTAAACCTAAACCTAACTCTAATCCTAACCTTATTCCTCACACTCACCCTCACCTTAATTCTAACCTTAATACTAACCCTAACGCTCACCCTCACCCTAAACCTAACTCTAACTCTCACCCTAACCCTAACACTCACCCTTATCTTAAACCAAACCCTCAACCTCACCCTAACTCTAAACCTGACCCTAACCCTCAACCTAACCCTAACTCTAACCCTGACCCTAAACCTCACCCAAAACCTCACCCTAACCCTTACCCTCACTCTAACAATAACCCTAACCCTAACCCTCACACTAATCCATCCTAACCTTCACCTTAACCCTAACTATACCCCTCAGTCTAACCCTCACCCTAACACTAATACGAACCCTAACCATCACCCTAAACCTAACCTTAAATCTTGCCCTCACTCTAACCCTCCCCGTCAACCTAACCCTCACCTTTACCCTAATCCTCACCCACAACCCAACACTCACCCTCACCCAACCCTCACCATATCCCTAAACCTAAACTTAACCCACACCCTAACACTCATGATAACACTAAAAATCTTTGTCACCCTACCCTCATCCTAACCCTTACCCTCACCCTAACCCTATCCCTAACCATAACTCTCAAAATAACCCTACCCCTCACACTATCCCTAATCTTAACCCTAATCCGCACCCTCAACCTAAACCTTACCTTCACTCAAACCCTCACACTCACCCTAACCCTAACCCTAACCCTAACCTTAACCTTAAACACAAACCTAACCCTAACCCTCCCCCTCACCCTAACCCTTCCCCTAACAATTACCCTCATCCTAACCCTAACCCTAACCCTAACCCTCACCCTCACCCTAACCCTCACCCTCATCCTAACCCTAACACTAACCTTAAACCTAACCCTCACCCTAACCCTCACCCTAACCTTATCCGTAACCATAATCCTCAACCTGACCCTAACCCTAAACCTAACCATAACCCTAACCCTCACCCTAACCATCAACGTCCACCGAAGCCTCACCCTGCCCTCACCCTCACTGACATCCTCAACCGCACCCTCACCCTAACCCTAACACTCACCCTAGCCCTCATCCTAACCCTAACCCTAAACATAAACCTAACCCTCACACTAACACTCACCCTAACCCTAACACTCACCCTAAACCTAACCGTAAATCTCACCCTAACCTAACCCTTGCCCTAAACCTAACCTTAATATTAACCCTAACCCACCCTAAAGCGAACCCTAAACTTATCCCTCACCCTCACTCTAACCCTCCAACTCATCCTAACCCTCAACATAATCCTTACGCTCATCCTCACACTAAACCTCATAATAAACCTAACACTCACCCTAACCCTAACACTAACCCTCACCCTCACCCTCATGCTCAACCTCAGCCTAAACCTAACCATCACTCTAACCCTCACCCTAACACTAACCCTAACGCTAACCCTCACCCTCACCCTAACCCTCAACCTAAACCTTAACCTCATCCTCACCCTAACCCTCACACTAACACTAAAACTAACCCTCACCCTCACACAAACCCTAAATCTAACTCTCACCCTCACCCTCATCCTAACCCTAACCCTAACCCTAAGCATTAAGCCTAACACTCACCCTAGCCCTCACCCTAACCATAATCCTAACCCTCAACCACAACCCAACCCTCGTCCTCACCCAACCCTCACCCTTACCCTAAACCTAACCCTCACCTCAGGCTCACCCTCACCCTAACCCTAACCCTCGCCCTAACCAGACACTCACCCTCACCCAAACCTTCACACTCACACTCACCCTAACCATAACCCTAACACTAACCCTAAGCTTAAGCCTAACCCTCACACTCACTCTAGCCCTCACCCTAACACTAATCCTAACCCTAACCCTCACCCTAACCCTAAAACTCACCCTAACCCTAACGATAAACCCTAAACCTTACCCTAAACATAACCCTTACATTATTTCTCGCCCTAATCCTAGCCCTTAACTTAAACCTAACCCTCACCCTAACACTCACACTAACCCTAACCCTAAACCTAACCTTCCCCCTCACCCTAACCCTCAACCTTACCCTTACCCTCATCCTCACCCTATCCATACAATAAACCTAACCCTCGCCATAACCTTAACACTAAACCTCACCTTCAACCTCAACCCAAACCTGACCCAAACCTAACCCGAACCCTAACCGTAACCCTGAACATAACACTAACCCTAACCCAATCCCTCACCCTCACCTTCACCCTCATCCTCACCCTAAACCTCAACCTCATCCTAGCCCTACCCCTAAACCTAAATCTAACCCTCTCTCCCTAACCCTAACCCTCACCCTCATTCTTACCCTAACCCTCACCCTAACCCTAACACTGCCCCTCACATTAACCCTCATCTTAACCCTAAGCCTAACGCTAACACTCACTCTAACCCTAACCCTAACACTCACCCTGACCCTCAGCCTAACCCTAACCCTAACCCTAATCCTAACCCTATTCCTCACCCTCACATACACCCTAATTCTAACTGTAACCCTAACCCTAACTATACTCCTCACCCTAACCCTCACCCTAACCCTAAGCCTAACCCTTACTCTGAGGGTGAGCCTCAACCTTAGCCTAACCCTAACCCTCACCTTAAAACTTACCCTCAACCTACCCTAACCCTAACCCTAACCCTTTAACTCACCCAAAGCCTAACCCTAACACTAATCCTAAAATTAACCCTAACCCTCACGCTGACCCTAACACTCACCCTAACACTTACCCTAAACCTAACCCTCAAACTCACCATCACCCTAACACTCACCCTAACCGAAACACTCACCCACACCCTAATGCTCACCCGAACCCGAACCCTCACCCTCACCCTCACACTAAAAATCACCCTAACCCTAACCTGCATCCTAACCCTAACCCTAACCGTCACCCTTACCCTAACCCTCACCCTCACACTAACCCTAAGCCTAACACTAAACCTAACACTAATCCTAAACCTAACACTCACCCTCACCCTAAACCTAAACCGAGCAGTAAACCTCACCCTCACACTCCCCCTAATCCTAACCCTAAACCTCACCCTCACCCTAACCCTAATCAAAACCCTAAAACTAAAACTCACCCTACCCCTCACCCTAAACCTTAACCTATCCCTAAACCTCACCCTCACCCTAACCCTAAACTTAACCCTAACCCTCACCCTAACCCTAACCCTCATCCTCACCCTAACACTCACCCTCACCCTAACCCTATCCCAAATCCAAACCATCACCCTAACCCTCACCCTTACCCTTACCCTCACGGTAACACTAAAACTAACCCTAACCCTAACCCTCACACTAACACTAAAGCTCACACTAACCCTAGTTATACCCCTCACCCTAACAGTCAATCTAAACCTAAACCTAAACCCAAGCTCCACCCTAACACTTACACTCACCCTAGCCCTCACCCTAACCCTAACCCTAACCCTCACCCTAACTCTAACCCTCACCGAACCCTCAGCCTCATACTAACCCTAACCCTAACCCTTACCCTCACACTAACCGTAACCCTCAACCTAACCCTAACCCTACCCCTCAACTTTACACTCATCCTAACCCCAAGACTAACCCTAACACCGACCCTAACCCTAACCCTAACACTCACCCTCACCCTCAGACTAACCCTAATCCTAACCCTATTCCTCACCCTCAACCTCACCCTAATTCTAACCATAACCCTAAACTTAACCCTCACCCTCACTCTAACTCTAAACCTCACCCTAACCCTCAACATAACCTTAACCCTAACACTAACCATAAACCTCACCCTAAACCTCACCCTAACACTTACCCTCACTCTAACCCTAAATCTAACCCTAACCCTCACACTAATCCTAACACTCACCTTAACCCTAATCCTCAACCTGAACCTAACCCTAACCATAAACCTAACCCTCACCGTCCCCCTAACCCTCACCCTACCCTAAACTTCACCGACACCATAACCCTCATCCTCACCCTCACCCTAACCCAGGCACACACCCTAGCCCTAAGCCTAACCACAACCCTAACCCTAAACCTCACCCTAACCCTAAACCTAACCCTAACCCTCACACTAAACCCAACCCTACCCCTCACCCTACTCCTCATCCTAAACCTAATCCTGACCCTCACCCTAACCCTAACCCTAACCCTCACCCTAACCCTAAACCTCACCCTCACCCTCACCCTCAAAAAAACCCTAACCCTATCCCTTATCCTACCCCTCATCCTAACCCTAACCCTCACCCTAACACTCACACTAATCCTAAACCTAACCCTAAACCTCACCCGCACCCTCAACATCAGCCTAACACTAACCCTCACCATAACCCTTAACCTCACCCTTCCCTAACCCTAACCCTAAACCTAACCCTCATCCGCATCCTACACTCACACAAACCCCCACCCTAACACTAACCTTAACCCTCACCCTAACCCTCAACCTCACTCAAACCCTAACCCTAAACCTCACCCTCACCCTAACCCTCAACCTTACCGATAACATCACTGTAACCCTAACACTAACCCTAACCATCACACTAACAGTAAGGATCACAGTAACCCTAACCATACCCCTCACCCTAACCCTCACCCTCACCCTCACCCTCACCCCAACAATAACCCTAAACCTACCCCTCACCTTAAACCTCAACCTAAACCTAACCCTAAACTTTACCCTCATGCTAACCCTAACCCTCACCCTCACTCTCAGCCTAACCCTAACCCAAACCCTAATCCTAAACCTAACCTCACCCTCACCATAAACATAACCCCAACCCTAACCCTCAACCTCACCCTCACCCTAACACTAAACCTAACACTGACCCTCACACTAAAATTAAACGTAGCCCTCACCCTAACTCTAACCCTAACCCTAACCCTTACCCTAAACCTAACCCTTACATTAACCCTAACCCTCACCTAAAAGTAACCCTAAACTTAACCCTAAACCTCACCCTAATCCTCACTCTAACCCTCCCCATCACCCAAACTCTCAACCTGAACATTGCCCTCATCCTCACCCTAACCCCCACAATAAACCTATCCCTCACCATAAACCTAACACTAACAATCACCCTCACCCTCATGCTCAGCCTCAGAATAACCCTAACCCTAATACTAATCCAAAAAATAACAATCACCTCACCCTCAAGCTAACCCTAACCTGAACCCTAAACCTCACCCTAACACTCACTCTCACCCTCACACCTCAGCCTCAACCTCACTTTAACCCTAAAATGACCCTCACACTAACCGTAACCCTGACCCTAACCCTAAACCTAACCCACACCCTAACCCTCACCCTCACGCGCACCCTCATCCTAACTATCACCCTAACCGTTACCCTCCCTCTAACCCTAACCCTCCCCCTAACCCTAACCCTACCCCACAACTTAAACCTCATCCTAACCCTAAGCCTAACCCTAACACTCACCCTAACTCTAACCCTAACCCTAACACTCACCCTCACCCTCAGCCTAACCCTAACCCTAATCCTAACCCTATTCCTCACCCTCACCCTCAACCTAATTCTAACTCTAACACTAACCCTAACTCTCACCCTCACCCTAACCCTAACTGTAACTCTCAACCTAACCCTAACACTCACCCTTACCCTGGCCCTAAACATCACCCTCATCCTAACTCTAAACCTCACCATGACCATCAATCTAACCCTAACTCTAACATTAACCCTAAACCTCACCATAACTTCACACTAACCCTTACCCTCACTCTAACCTTAACACTAACCCTAACCCTCACACTAATCCTAACCCTCACCCTAACCCTAACTATATCCCTCACCCTAACCATCACCCTAACCCTAACCTTAACCCTCACCCTCATTCTAAACCTCCCCGTCAACCTAACCCTCAACTTTACCCTAACCCTGAACCACAGCCCAACCCTCACCCTCACCCAACCCTCACCTTATCCCTAAACCTAACCCTAACCCTCACCCTAACACTCATGCTAACCCTAAACCTTACTCTCTCCCTTCCCTCATCCTAACCCTTACCCTCAGCCTAACCCTATCCCTAACCATAACCCTCACATTAAACCTAACCCTCACCCTAACCCTAACCCTACCCCTCAAACTAACCCTAAACGTAACCCTAATCCGCACCATCAACCTAACCCTTACCCTCCCCCTACCCTAACCCTCACCCCAACCCTAACACTAACCATAACCTTAACCTTAACCATCAACCTCACCCTAACCCTCACCCACACCATAACCCTAAACTTAACCCTAAACTTAACCTTAAACATCACCCTAACCGTAACCCTCACCCTCATCCTAAAGTTCACCCTAAAATTTATACTCACCATAAGCCTAACCCTAACCCTAACCCTCACCCTCACCCTAACATTTACCCTCATGCTAACCCTTAAAGTAACCCTAAAGCTACCCCTCACGCTAACCCTCATCCTAACCATAACTGTAACCCTAATCCTCAACCTGACCTTAACCCTAACCGTAACCATAAACCTAACCCTCACCCTCACCCTAATCCTCATCGTCCCCCTAACTCTCACCCTCCCCTAACCCTCACTGACATTCTAACCCTCACCCTCACCCTCACCCTAACCCACACCCTCATCCTAGCCCTCAGCCTAACACTATCGCTAACTCTAAACCTCAAAATAACCCTCACCCTAACCCTAACCCACAAACTAACCCTAACCATCACACTAACTCTAACCCAAACCCTACTCCTCACCCTAACCCTCATCCTAAACTTTACCCTAACCCTCACCCTAACCCTAACCTTCATACATCCCTTAAACTTAAGCCTCACCCTCACCCTCACCCTAATCCTCACGCTCAACCTAGTCCACACCCTAACCCTAACACTAACCCTAAAACTAATCCTAACCCTAATCCTCACCCTCATCCTAACCCTTACCCTCAGCCTAATTCTCAACCTAACCCTAACCCTAACCCAACCCCTAACCTTATCTTTAAACATCACCCTAACCCTCAACCTAACCCTAACCCTTACCCTCATCCTAACCCTCACCCTAACAATTACCCTCACCCTAACCCTAAACTTAAACCTAACCCTCACCATCACCCTAAACCTTAACCTTACCCTAACCTTAACCATCACCCTAACCCTCACCCACACCCTAATCCTCATCGTCCCTCTAACCCTCACCCTACCCTAACCCTCACCGACATCCTAACCCTCACCCTCATATTCACCCTAACCCACACCCTCATCCTAGCCCTCAGCCTAACCCTAACGCTAACTCTAAACCTCACCATAACCCTCACCCTAACTCTAACCCACACATTAACCCTAACCCTCACACTAACCCTAAACCTAAACCAACCCCTCCCCGTAACCCTCATCCTAAACCTAACCCTAACACTCACCCTCACCCTAACCCTAACCCTCACGCTAACCCTAAACCTCACCCTCACCCTCACCCTCAAATTAACCCTAACCCTAACCCTCACCATAACCCTCATCCTAACCCTAACCCTATCCCTAACGCTCACACTAATCCTAAAACTAACCCTAAACAACACCCTCAGCCGAAAACTAAACCTCACCATCACCCTTACCCTCACCCTTCCCTAACCCTAACCCTAAGCCTAAACCTCACCCGCACCCTAACACTCACCCAAACCCTAACCCTAACCCTCACCCTAACCCTCACCTCACATTAAACCTAACCCTAACCCAAACCCTAACCCTACCCCTCACCCTCACCCTAACCATAATCCTAACCCTAACACTAATCCTAAACCAAACTCTCAGTCTCACCCTATCCCTAAACCAAACCCTCATTCTCACCCTAACCATAACCCTCACATTCACCCTCACCCTAACCCTAACCCTAACCCTCACCTTAAAAATCACCCTAAACCTCACCCTAACCCTATCCCTCACCCTCATCCTAATGCTCACCCTAACCCTTACCCTCATCCTAACTCTAAACTTAAACCTAACCATCACACTAACCCTAACCCTCACCCTAACCCTAACCCTACGATTCAACCTAACCCTCATCCTAACCATAACCCTAAACCTAATCTTCACCCTAACCCTAACACTAACACTAACCCTCACCCTCATCCAAACCCTCACCTTCACGGTAACCCTCAACTTAACCCTAATGCTCAACCATACCCTAATCTTAAGCCTCACCCTCACCCTCACCCTAAACCTCACCTTCACCTTAATCCACACCCTAAACCTAGCCCTAAACCTAACACTAATCCTCACCCTAATCCTCACCCTCAACCTAACCCTTACCCTCACCCTAAATCTCACCTTGACCCTAACCCAAACACTACCGCTAACCTTAACCTTAAACATCACCCTAACCCTCACCCTCACCCTAAGCCTAATCCTCACCCTAACACTAATCCTAAACCTAACTCTCAACCTCACCCTATCCCTAAACCGAACCCTAACTCTCACCCTAAACATAACCCTCACCTTCAACTTCACCCTAGCCCTAACCCTAACCCTAAGCTTAAAAATCACGCTGACCCTCACCCTAACCCTATCGCTCACCCTCATCCTAACCCTCACCCTATCCCTGACCCTCACCCTAACTCTAAACCTAAGCCTAACCCTCACACTAACCCTAACCCTCACCCTAACCCTTACCCTACCACTCAACCTAACCCTCATCCTAACCATTACACTAAACCTAATCCTCACCGTAACCCTAACATTAACCCTAACCCTCACCCTCATCCTAACCCTCACCTCACGGTAACCCTCACCCTAACCCTAACCCTCACTGATACCCTAAACTTAAGCCTCACCCTCACCTTCAGCCTAACCCTCACCCTTACCCTAGTCCACACCCTAAACCTAACCCTAACCCTAACACTAATCCTCACCCTAATCCTCACCATCAACCTAACCCTTACCCTCACCCTAACTCTCACCCTGACCCTAACCCTAACCCAACCCCTAATTTTAACCTTAAACATCACCCTAACCTTCACCCTAACCCTAAACCTCACCCTCATCCTAACCCTCACCCTAACAATTACACTCACCCTAACCCTAATCCTAACCCTAAACCTCAGCATCACCCTAACCCTTAACCTCACCATAACCCTAACCATCAACCTAAACCTCACCCTCACCCTAATCCTCACTGTCACCCTAACCCTCAACTGACCGTAACCCTCACCGATATTCTAACCCTCACCCTCAAACTCACCCTTACTCTCAACCTCAACCTAGCCCTCTGCCTAAACCAAACAGTAACCCTAACCCTCAACCTACCTTAACCCTAACCCAAACCCTAACCCTCACCCAAAGCCTAAACCTAACACTAACCCTAAACCTAACCCTAACCCTCATGCTCACCCTAACACTCAGCCTAACACTTACAATAAACCTAACCCTAAAATTCACCGTATCACTAACACTCACCCTAACCCTAACCCTCACCCACACCCTAAGCCGAACCCTCACCGAACAGTCACCCTCACCCTAACTCTCACCCTCACACTAAAAATCACCCTAACCCTAACCCGCTCCCTAACCCTAACGCTTACCCTCACCCTAACTCTAACCTTCACACTCACCCCAACGCTAAGCCTAACACTAAGCCTAACACTAACCCTAAACCTAACACTCACCCTCACCCTAACCCTAAACCTATCATTTACCTCACCCTCAAACTCACCCTAACCCTAACCCTAACCCTCACCCTCACCCTAACCCTAATCAAAACCCTAACCCTAAACCTCACCCTATGCCTCACATTAACCCTTAACCTAACCATAAGCCTCACCCTCACCCTAAAGCTAAACCTAAACCTAAGCCTCACCCTAACCCTAACACTCACCTTAATCCTAATCCTAACCCTCATCCTCACCCTAACACTCACCCTCACCTTAACCCTATACCTAAACCTCACCCTCATCCTAACCCTCACCCTTACCCTTACCCTCACGGTAACCCCAACCCTAACCCTCACACTAACACTAAGGCTCACACTAACCCTAAACATACCCTTCACCCTAACCCTCAACCTAAACCTAACCCTAACCTAACCACCACCCTAACCCTTACCCTCACCTAAACCCTCACCCTAACCATAAACCTAACCTCCACCCTAACCCTCAACCTAAACCTCACCCTCAAACTAACCCTCAAGCTAACCCTAACCCTCACCCTCTCCCTCAGCCTAACCCTAACTGAAACCCTAATCCTAACCCTAACTTTACACTCACCCTACGCCTAACCCCAAATCTAACCCTCACATACCCTTACCCAAACCCTAAACCTAACCCTAACCCTCACCCTAACCCGAACCGAAACCCTCACCCTAACCTTAACACTAACACTAATCCTAAACCTAACCCTCACCCTCACCCTTACCGTAAACCTAACCTTCACCCTAACCCTAACCCTAACCGTTACCCTCACCCTGAATCTAATCCTGACCCTAACCCTCACCCTAACCAACACCCTAACCCTAACACTAACAGTAAAACTCACCCTCATCCTAACCCGAACCCGAACCCTTACCATCACCCTATCCCTCATCCTATCCCTAAACCTAACCCTCCCACTAACCCTAACCCTCACCCTAACGCTAAAGCTACCCCTCATTCTAACCTACAACATATCCCTAAACCTAACCCTAACACTAACCCTAACCCTAACCCTCACCCAAACCCTAACACTTACACTCAGCCTAACCCTCACCCAAAACCTAATCCTCTCCCTAAACCTAAACTTCACCCTCACGATAACCCAAACCTTAAACCTAACCCTCACCCTCAACCTTACTATCACCCTAAACCTCACCCTCTCCATAGCCCTTTTCCTCAACCTTACCCTAACCGTAACCCTCACCCTCAACCTCAACCTCACCCTCATCCTAACCAAAACCCTAACCCTAATCCTAACCCTAATATTCACCCTCACGCTCACAATAACCCTAACCCTAATCCTAACACTCACCATCACAGTCAACCTCACCCTAACCCTAACCCTCACCATCACCCTAAACCTTACCCTAACCTTAACCCTAACACTCACCCTAAACCTAACCCAAAACCTACCCCTTACCCTCAACCTAATCCTAACCCTAACCCTCACACTAACCCTAACCTTCATCCTAACCCTAACGATAACCCTAACCCTCACCCTCACCACAGCCTAACTCTAACCCTCACCCTAACCCTAACCCTAACTGAAACCCTAACACTAACCCTTACCCTAACCCTCACCCTAACCTCACCCTCACCTTAACCCTAACCATAACCCTAAAACTCACCCCAACACTCATGCTAACCCTAAACCTCACTCTCACCCTAATCCTCACCCTAATCCTTACCCTCACGCTAACCCTAACCCTAAAACTAATCCTCACACTCAATCTAATCCTCACCCTAACACTAACACTAGCGGTCACCCTAACCCTCAACCTAACCCTAACACTCACCCTCACCCTCGACCTCACCCTAACCCTGATCCTAACCCTCAGCCTAACCCTAACCCTAACCCTCACAATCACCCTAACCCTCACCCTAACCCTAAATCTAACCCTAAACCCAACCCTCACCCTATACCTCACACTAACCCTAACCCTAACCCATAAACTCACCCTCACCCTAACCATAACCCTCATCCTAACCCTCAGCCTAACACTAATGCTAAACCTATGTCTCACCCTCACCCTAAACCTAACCCTCACACTCACCCTCACCCTCAGCCTAAACCTATCCCTACCCCTAACCCTCACCATAACCGGACACCTCACTTTCACGCTCACCATCAGAATAACAATAACCCTAATCCTAATCCTAACCCTAACCCACACCCTCAACCTCAAACAAACCTAAATCCCTTCCCTAACCCTCACCCTCACCCTCACCCTAATCCTAACTCTATCCCTAAAACTCACTCTAACTCTAACACTCACCCTAACCCTAACCCTAACCCTCACTCTCACACTAATCCTAACCTTAACCCTAATGCTCACCCTAACACTCACCCTAACACTCACCCTCACCCTCACACTAAATCTAACTCTAACCCTAACCCTCACCCTCACCGTCACCCTAACCATAATTCTATCCCTAAAATTCACCCTATCCCTAAACCTCACCCTAACCCTAACACTATCCCTCACACTAACCCTCACCCTAACACTCACGCTAACCCTAAACTTCACCCTCACCCTAACCCTAACCCTAACCCTTATCCTCACCCTAACAATAAACCTAAACCTAACCCTCACACTAAACTTAACCCTCAGCCTAAACCTAACCCTACCCCTCAAACTAACCCTCACCCTAACCCTAACCCTAAAAATAACCCTTACCCTAACCTAAACCCTCACCCTAACCCGAACACCCACCCTCTCCCTAAAACTAACACTTACACTAATGCTAAGCCTAAACCTAAACCTCACCTTCTCCCTAGCCTTCACCTTAACCCTGAACCTAACCTTAACCCTCACCCTAATCTTAACCTTAACCCTAAACCTAACACTCACCCTAACTCTAACCCTAACCCTCAGCCATACCCTAACCATACTCCTCAGCCTAACCCTCATCCTAACCCTCACCCTCACCCTAAACCTATCCCCAACACGCACCCTTACCCTAACCTTCACCCTAAACCTCACCCTCACCCTCACCCTAACCCTCAGCCTCAACCTAAACCTAACCCTAAAACTAACCCTCAAACTAACCCTAAACCTAAACTTACCTAAATGAAACACTCACCTTCAAACTCACCCTCACCAAAACCCTCACCCTCACCCTAAACCTAACCCAAACACTTTCCCTAACTCACACCCTCACCCTCATTCTCAACTTCAGCCTAATCCTAACACTAAACCTAATACTAAATCTAACAATCACACTCACCATCACCCCTCCGTAACCTGAACACGAACCTTCACCCTAACCCTAATCCTAACCCTCACCCTAACCCTAAACCTCACCCTCATCCTAACCCTAACCCTCACCCTCACACTCAGCCTAACCCTAACCCCAACCCTAACCCTCACCATAACCCTAAACCTCACCCTCACACTAACTCTAAACCTAACCCTAACCCTAACCATCACCAATCAAATTCACCATAAGCCTAAGTATCCCTAAGCCTCACCCTAACCATAACCCTCACTCTAACCCTAACCCTAACCCTCACCTTCACACTATCCCTAACCATAACCCTAACACTCTCCCTAAACCTCACCCTAAAACAAACGCTAACCCTAAACCTCACCCTAAACCTCACCCTAACCCTAACCCTAAACCTCACTCTAACCCTCACCCTCACCCTGACCTTCAACTTCACCCTCACCCTCACATTCACCCTCACCCTATTCCTCACCCTCACCCTCACCATCACCCTAAACCTAACCCTCATACTTACCCTAACCCTCACCCTCAGCCTAACCCTAACAGTAACCCTAAACCTAACCCTTACCGTCACCCTCACCCTAAGCCTCACTCTCACCATAAACCTAGCCCTAACCTTCACCCTCACCCTTACCCTAAGCCTAACACTAACCCTAACCCTCACCCTTACCCTCACACTCAACCTAACCCTTACTCTCACCTTCACCCTAACTCTCACACTAAACCTCACCCTAACCGTAACCCTCACCCTAAACCTAACCCTAACTCTCACCCTCACCCTAACACTAACCCTAAACCTTAACCTCACCCTAACATTAACCCTAATCCTAACACTAACAATCACAGTAATCCTAACCCTCACCCTAACCCTAACCCTACACCTCAGCCTAAGCCTCACCATAACCATAACCCTAATCCTAATGCTCACACAATCCCTAAACCTAACCCTAACCCTAATCCCCACCCTAGCCCCCAACCTAATCCTAACCCTAACCTTAACCCACACCCTAACCCTAACTCTAACCCTAACCCTCACCCTAACCCTAACCCTCACCCTAATCTTAACCCGCATCCTCAGCCTCAACCTCAGCCTAACACTTACACTAACACTAACCCTAATCTTCACCCTAACCCTAACCCTAAACCTCACCCTCACCCTCACCCTAACCCTCAGCCTCAACCTAAACCTAACCCTAAAACTAACCCTCAAACTAACCCTAAACCTAAACTTACCTAAATGAAACACTCACCTTCAAACTCACCCTCACCAAAACCCTCACCCTCACCCTAAACCTAACCCAAACACTTTCCCTAACTCACACCCTCACCCTCATTCTCAACTTCAGCCTAATCCTAACACTAAACCTAATACTAAATCTAACAATCACACTCACCATCACCCCTCCGTAACCTGAACACGAACCTTCACCCTAACCCTAATCCTAACCCTCACCCTAACCCTAAACCTCACCCTCATCCTAACCCTAACCCTCACCCTCACACTCAGCCTAACCCTAACCCCAACCCTAACCCTCACCATAACCCTAAACCTCACCCTCACACTAACTCTAAACCTAACCCTAACCCTAACCATCACCAATCAAATTCACCATAAGCCTAAGTATCCCTAAGCCTCACCCTAACCATAACCCTCACTCTAACCCTAACCCTAACCCTCACCTTCACACTATCCCTAACCATAACCCTAACACTCTCCCTAAACCTCACCCTAACACAAACGCTAACCCTAAACCTCACCCTAAACCTCACCCTAACCCTAACCCTAAACCTCACTCTAACCCTCACCCTCACCCTGACCTTCAACTTCACCCTCACCCTCACATTCACCCTCACCCTATTCCTCACCCTCACCCTCACCATCACCCTAAACCTAACCCTCATACTTACCCTAACCCTCACCCTCAGCCTAACCCTAACAGTAACCCTAAACCTAACCCTTACCGTCACCCTCACCCTAAGCCTCACTCTCACCATAAACCTAGCCCTAACCTTCACCCTCACCCTTACCCTAAGCCTAACACTAACCCTAACCCTCACCCTTACCCTCACACTCAACCTAACCCTTACTCTCACCTTCACCCTAACTCTCACACTAAACCTCACCCTAACCGTAACCCTCACCCTAAACCTAACCCTAACTCTCACCCTCACCCTAACACTAACCCTAAACCTTAACCTCACCCTAACATTAACCCTAATCCTAACACTAACAATCACAGTAATCCTAACCCTCACCCTAACCCTAACCCTACACCTCAGCCTAAGCCTCACCATAACCATAACCCTAATCCTAATGCTCACACAATCCCTAAACCTAACCCTAACCCTAATCCCCACCCTAGCCCCCAACCTAATCCTAACCCTAACCTTAACCCACACCCTAACCCTAACTCTAATCCTAACCCTCACCCTAACCCTAACCCTCACCCTAATCTTAACCCGCATCCTCAGCCTCAACCTCAGCCTAACACTTACACTAACACTAACCCTAATCTTCACCCTAACCCTAACCCTAAACCTCACCCTCACCCTAAACCTCACCATCACCCACACCCTAACCCAAACCCTGACCCTATCCCTAACCCTTACCCTAAAACTAACTCTAACCCTAACCCTCACGCTAACCCTCACCCTAACCGGAACCTTCACCCTCACCCTAAACCTCCCCCTAAGCCTTACCCTCACCCTAACACTAAACCTATACTTAAACCTAATCCTCAAACTAAATGAAACCTAACCCTAACCCTCCACCTGACCCTCACCATAAACCTTACCCTAAACTTCACCCTAACGCTAACCCAAACCCTAACCCTCAACATCACCCTAACCCTCACCGTAAACCTAACCCTCACCCAAAACCTACCCCTCACCCACAACCTAACCCTAATGCTAACCCTTAACCTAACCCTCACCCTATCCCTAACACTAAACCTCACCTTCAACCTAACCCTCGGGCTGGCCCTCACCCTACCCTAATCCTCACCCGAACCCTAACCCTAGCATTTACCATACCGAAACCCTCACCCTCACTCTCAAATTCACCCTCACCCTAACCCTAAAACTAACCCAAACCCTCACCCTAATCCTAACCCTAAGCATCACCCTAACCCTAAACCTCACCCTCAGCCTAACTCTAACCATAAACCTCACCCTCACCCGCACCCTCACCCTAACCCTAAACCTAACCCTAACTATAACCCAAACCCTAAACCTCACACTCACCCTAACCCTCACACCCATCCTAACACTCACCCTAACCCTATCCCTAATCCTCAGACTAAACCTAACCATACCCGTCAGCCTAAACTTCATCCTAAACCTAATCCTCACCCGAACCCTCATCCTTACCCTAACCCTCACCCTCACCCTAACCCTCACCCTCACCCTCATCCTCACGATAAACATCACCCTAACCATAACCCTCACCCTAACACTATCCTTAACACTTACCTAACCGAAACCCACACCCTCAACCTCACCCTAACCCTAATCATACCCCTCAAACTAACCTTCATCCAAACCCTAAACCTAACCCGAAACCTCATCCTAACTCTAACCCTAACCCTCACTCTAACACTCACCCTAACCCGAACCTTCACCCTCAACCTAATCTTCACCCTCACCCTCACCCTCACGTTTACCCTCAGTCTAAACCTCACCCTAACCCTAGCCCTCATCCTAACCCTAACCCTCAACCTAAACCTAACCCTCACCCTCAGTCTAACCCTAAACCTAAACCTGAACTTCACCATCACCCTAGCCATCAACCTAAGCCTCATCCTAACCCTAATTCTCACCCTAACCCTAACTGTCACCCTCACCCTAAACCTCACCCTCACCCTAACCCTAAACCTAAACCTCAACCTCACCCTCACCCTAACCCTCACCCTCACCCTCACACTAACCCTAACCCCAACCCTCATCCTAACGCTAACCCTCACCCTAAACCTAACCCTAACCCTCACCCTCACGCTAACACTTACCCTAACCCTAAACTGCAGTGTAATAATAACCATAAACCTAATGCTAACCCTAACCCTCACCCTCACCCTAAACCTCACCCTAACCCTTAACCTCACTCTAACATTAACCCTAACCCTAACACTAACCCTCACAGTAATCCTAACCCACACCCTAACTCTAACCCTAACCCTACACCCTCACCATAAACCTAACCCTAAACTTAATCCTCAAACTATCCCTAACACTAACCCTAAACCTAACCCTCTCCCTAGCCCTCAACTTAACCCTATTCCTAACCTTAACCCTCACCCTAACCCTAACACTCACCCTAACCCTAACCCTCACCCTAAACTTAACCCTCAACCTCAGCCTCACCCTTACACACACCCTAACCCTCACCCTCACCCAAACCTAACACACACCCTAACTCTCACCCTCACCCTAAATATCACTCTCACCCTAACCCTCACCCACACCCTCACCCTCACTCTCACCCCAACCCTCACATTCACCCTCACCCTCAACCTCACCCTAAACATCACCCTAAACATAACCCTCACACTAACCCTAAAACTATCCCTCACCGTAATCCTCACCCTCACCCTCATCCTCACCTTCACGCTCAGCCTAAACTTTACCTTCACCCTAGACCTCACCCTAACACTAACCCTCACACACACTCTATCCCTCACCCTCAGCCTAACCCTAAACCTAACCCTCACCCTCACACTCAGCCTCACCCTCAACCTAACTTTAACTATAATCCTAAACCTATCTCTAACCCTAACCCTCACCATAACCCTCAACCTAAACCTCACCCTAACCCTAACCCTAAACCTCACCATAACCCTCACCTTAAACCTCACCCTAACCCTAACCCTAACCCTCACCCTCATCCTAAACTTAAGCCTAAACCTAACCCTCAACCTAACCCTCACCCTAACACTCACTCTAACCCTAAACTTCACTCTCACCCTAACCCTCACCCTTACCCTTACCCTCACCCTAACCCTAAATCTAACCCTAACCCTCACAATAAACTTAACCCTCACCCTAATCCTAACCCTACCCTTCAAACTAAACCTCACTCTATCTCTAACCCTAACGATAACCCTAAACCTAACCCTAAGCAAAAACCCTCACCCTAACCCAAACCTTCACACTCACCCTAACCCTAACCCTAACCTTAACGCTAACCCTAACCCTAAACCTCACCTTCTCCCTAGCCCTCACCTTAACCTTAAACCTAACCCGAACCCTCACACTATTCCTAAACCTAATCCTAAACCTAACACTCACCCTATCCCGAACCCTAACCCTCAGCCTAACTCTAACCATACCCCTCAGCCTAACATTCATCCTAACCCTTACTCTAACCCGAACCCGAACCCTAACCCTCACCCTCACCCTAAACCTTTCCCCAACACTCACCCTAACAATAAACCTCACCTTCACCCTCACCCTAACCCTCAGCCTCACCATAAACATCACCCTAAAACTACCCACACCCTAACCCTAACCCTAAACCTTACCTAACCGAAACACTCAACTTCAACCTCAATCTCACCATAACCCTCACCCTCACGCTAGACCTCACCCTAAATCTAACCCTAACCATTTAGCTTACCCTCACCCTCAACTCATCCTCACCCTCAGCCTAATCCTAACCCTAACCCTAATACTAAATCTAACACTCACCCTAATCCTCACCCCAATCCTAACCCGAACACTAACCCTGAACCTAACCCTAAACCTAACCCTGACCCTAAACCAAACTAACTCTAACCCTAAACCTCATCCTCACCCTAACCTTAAACCTCACCCTCAGCCTCAGCCTAACCCTAACCTACCCCTAACCCTCAACCTAACCCTAAACCTCAACCTCACCCTCAGCCTTAGCCTAACCCTAACACTAACACTAACCATAACACTAAACCTAACCCTAACCATAAACCAAACACTAACCCTAACCCTAACCCTAACCCTGACCCTCACCCTCACCTTAACCCTAACCATAACCCTAACCCTCACCCCAACACTCACCCCAACACTCAACCTATCCCTAAATCTCACTCTCACCCTAATCCTCACCCTAATACTTACCCTCACCCTAACCCTAACCTTAACCCTAACGCTAATCCTCACACTAAACCTAATCTTCACCCTAACACTAACCCTAACCGTCACCCTAACCCTCACACTAACCCTCACCCTAACCCTAATACTCACCCTCACCCTAGACCTCACCCTAACCCTAATCCTAACCCTCACCCTAACCCTAACCCTCACCCTAACCCTAACCCTCACCCTCACCCTAACCCTCACCCTAACCCTAAACCTAACCCTAAACCTAAACCTCACCCTAAACCACACATTAACCCAAATCCTAACCCATAAACTCACCCTCACCCTCACCATCAGTCTAACTAATCCTAAGCCTAACCCTAACCCACACTCTCAACTTCTCACTAACTTTAATCATTAAAATAAACCAAACCCTCACCCTCACCCTCATCCTAAGTCTAACTCTATCCCTAAACCTAACCCTAACTCTAACACTCACCGTAATCCTAACCCTTAACCTCACTCCCACAATAAACCTAACCCTAAACCTAACCCTCACCCTAACCCTAACGCTAACCCTAACTCTCACCCTCACCCTAAAATTCACCATAACCCTAACCCTCACCCACACCCTAACTCTCACCCTCACCCTCACACTAACTCTAACCCTAACCCTAACCCTCACACTCACACTCACCCTAAGCATAATTCTATCCCTAAACCTCACCCTAACCCTTAACCTCACTCTAAGCTTAACCCTCTCCCTCAGACTTACACTCACACTAACCCTAACCCTAACACTCATGCTAACCTTAATCTTCACTCTCACCCTAACCCTCAACCTAACGCTGACCTTAACCATAATCCTTAACCTAACCCTAACGCTCACACTAATCTTAACACTCACCCTAAACCCAACACTACCCCTCAAACTAACCCTCACCCTAAACCTAACCCTAACCCTCACCCTAACCCTAACCCAAAACCTCACCTTCACCCTAGCCCTCACTCTAACCCTAATCCTAATCCTAACCCTAACCCACACCCTAAACCTAATCCTCTCCCGCAATCTAAACCTCACCCTCACCATTACCCTCATCCTAAACCTAACACTCAACCTCAGCCTAAACATAAACCTAACCCTAACCCTAACCCTACCTATAACCCTAACCCTAAATCTAACAATAACCCTCACCATAGTCGTCAACCTAACCCTCACCCTAACCCTAACCCTCACCCTCACACTCACCCTAAACCTAACCCTAACCCCAACTCTCAACCTAACCCTAACCTTAACCCTCACCCTCACACTAACCCTAAGCCCAAACCTAACGCTCACCCTAACCCTAACGCTAACCCTAACTCTGCCCTCACCCTAAACCTCACCGTAACCCTAACCCTCACACACACCCTCATCCTAAACCTAACCCTAAACCTAACCCTCAACCTAACCCTCACCCTAACACTCTCGCTAATCCTAAACTTCACTCTCACCCTAACCCTTACCCTCACCCTAACACTAAACCTAACCCTAACCGTCACACTAAACTTAACCCTCACCCTAACCCTAACCCTACCCCTCAAACTAAACCTCACTCTAACCCTAACCCTAATAGTAACCCTAAACCTAACCCTAACCAAAAACCCTCACCCTAACCCAAACCTTCACACTCACCCTAACCCTAAACCTAACCTTAACGCTAACCCTAACCCTAACCCTCATCTTCTCCCTAGCCCTCACCTTAACCCTAAACCTAAACCTAACCCTCACCCTATTCCTAACTTTACCCTAAACCTAACACTCAACCTATCCCAAACCCTAACCCTCAGCCTAACCCTAAACATACCCCTCAGCCTAATATTCATCCTAACCCTTACACTAACCCGAACCCGAACCCTAACCCTCACTCACACCCTAAACCTATCCCCAACCCTAACCCTAACCCTAACCCTCACCTCACCCTCACCCTAACCCTCAGCCTCACCATAAACATCACCCTAAAACTAACCACACCCTAACCCTAACCTTAAACATTACCTAACCGAAAAACTCACCTTCAACCTCACCTTCACCATAACACTCACCCTCACCATAGCCCTCACCCTAAACCTAACCCTAACCATTTCCCTAACCCTCACCCTCACCTCATCCTCACCCTCAGCCTAATCCTAACACTAACCCTAATACTAAATCTAACACTCACCCTAAACCTCACCCCAATCCTAACGCGAACACTAACCCTCAAACTAACCCTAAACCAAACCCTAACCCTAAACCAAACTCTAACCCTAAACCTCACCCTCACGTTAACCCTAACCCACACCCTCACCCTCAGCCTAACCCTAACCTACCCCTAACCCTCACCCTAACCCTAAACCTCACCCTCACACTCACGCTAAACCTAATACTAAACCTCACCATAAAGCTAACCCTCGCCCTAAAACTAAACCTAACTCTCAACCTCAACCTAACACTAACCCTAACAGTTAACCTCACCCTAATATTAACCCTAACGCTCACAGAAATCCTAACCCTCACCCTAACCCTAACCCTAACCCTCAGCCAAACCCTCACCATAACCATAACCCTAATCCTAATCCTCACACAATCCCTAACCCTCACCCTAACCCTAACCCTCACCCTAATCTTCACCCTACCCTCAGCCTCACCTTCAGCCTAACCCTCACCCTAACACTAACCCTAACCCTCACCCTAACCTTAGCCCTAACCCTCACCCTCACCCTAATCTTCACCCTACCCTCAGCCTCACCTTCAGACTAACCCTCACCCTAACACTAACCCTAACCCTCACCCTAACCTTAGCCCTAACCCTCACCCTCACCCTAAACCTCACCCTCACTCATACCCTAACTCAAACCCTAACCCTATCCCTTCCCCTAAACCTAACTGTAACCCTAACCCTCAGCCTAACCTTAACACTAACCCTAAACCTCACCCCAACCCTAACCCTCACCTTAACCCTAACCCTAACCCTTACCCTAACCCTCACCATAACCCTCACCATAAACCTAACCCTATTCCAAACCCTCACCTTCACCCTAAACCTAACCCTCACTCTCACCTGAACCCTCACACTCACCCTAGTCCTCATCCTCTCCCTAAACAGAACCCTAACCATAACCCTCACTCTCAACCTAAGCCTAACCCTCACCCTAGTCCTCAACTTCACCCTCACCATCACCCACAGCCTAACCCACACCCACACCCTAGCACTCACCCTAATCTTAAACCTCACCCTAACCTTAACTTTCACCCTAACCTTAACCCTCACCCTAACACTAACCCTCACAATCAGCCTAAGCCTAAACCTAACCGTCACCCTAACCTTCACCCTAACGCTCACCCTAGCCCTTACCCTAACCCTCACCTTCACCCTCACCCTAAACATAACCCTAAATCTATCCCTCACACTAACACTCAGGCTAACCCTAAAATTCACTCTCACACTAACCCTCACCCTAACCCTGACCTTCACACTAACCCTAAACCTAACCCTAACCCTCAAACGAACCCTCACCCTTAACCTAACCCTAACACTCACCTTAATCCTAACCCTAACCCAAAACCTTACCTTCACCCTAGCAATCACCCTAACCCTAATCCTAAACCTAACCCTAAACCTCCCACTAACCCTAACCCTCTCCCTAACTCTAAACCTCACCCTCACCATAACCCTCATCCTAAACCTCAACCTCACCCTCGCCCTTATCGTAACCCTAACTATAAACCTAAGTCTAACACTAACCCTCTCCTTAAACGTCACCCTAAACCTCACCCTAACCCTAAGCCTAACCCTCACCCTCACCCTAAACATAACCCTAAACATAACCCTCACCCTAACCGTAACCCTAACCCTCACTATCACACTAACCCTAACCATAACCCAAACGCTCACCCTAACCATAACGCTAACCCTAACTCTGACCCTCACCCTAAACCTCACCTTAACTCTAACCCTCACCCACACCCTAACACTCATCCTTAACCTCACACTAACTCTCACCCTAACCCTAAACCTAACGCTCACCCTCACCCTAAACCTAAACCTACCTCTATCCCTAAACCTCAACCTAACAATAAACCTCACCCTAACCCTAACCCTCACCCTCACACTAACCCTAAACCTAACCCTAACACTCATCCTAAATCTCATCCTAACAACAACGCTAACCCTAACACTTACCCTAATCTTAAATCTCACCATAAACCTAACACTCACTCTTACCCTAACCTTAACCCTAACCCTAAACCTAACCCTAAACCTCACCCACACCCTCACCCTCACCCTAACCTTCACCCTCTCGCTAAACATCACCCTAACCATAACCCTCACCCTAACCCTATCCCTAACCCTTACCTAACGGAAACCCTCAACATCAGCTGCGCACTCACACTAACGCTAAACATACCCCTCAGCCTAACCTTCATCCTCACCCTAACCCTAATCCGAACCCTCATCCTAACCCTAACCCTCACCCTAACTCTAACCCTAACATTCACCCTCACACTAAACCTAACCCTAACCTGCACCCTCACCCTAACCCTCACCCTAAGCTTAACGATAACACTAACCCTCAACCTCACCCTAAACCTCACCCTAACCCTAACCCTCACGCACAAACTAATCGTCACCCTCACCTGAACACTCACACTCACCCGAACCCTGACCCTCACCTTAAACATTACACTTACCCTATCCCTCCCCCTAACCATCACCCACACCCTAACCCTCACCTTCACCGCAGCCCTCACACTCACCCTAACCCTCACCCTCACCCTAAACATCACCTTAACCATAACCCTCACAATAACTCTAACACTAACCCTCACCCTAATCCTCACCCTCACCCTCACCCTCACCTTCACACTCAGCCTAACCGTCAACCTCACCCTAGCCCTCACCCTAACCCTCATGCTCACCCTCACCCTAACCCTCATGCTCACCCTCACCCTAACTTTAAACCTAACCCTAAATATAATCCTAAGCCTAACTTTAACCCTAACCCTCAACCTAACCCTCACCCTAACCCTAAGCCTAACACTCACCCTCACCCTAAACTTAACCCTAGGCCTAACCCTCCCCATAACCCTCACCCAATCCCTAACCCTCCCCCTCATCCCAACCCTCACACTCACCCTAACCCTCACCCTCACCCTAAACATCACTCTAACCATGACCCTCACCTTATCCACTAACCCTCACCCTAATCCTCACCCTCACCCTCAACCTCACCTTCACCCTCAGCCTAAACCTCACCCTCACCCTAGACCTCACCCTAACCGTAACTCTCAATCTAAACCTAACCCTCACCCTCAGCCTAACCCTAAATTTATCCCTAACCCTCACACACACCCTAACCCTCACCGTAACCCTAACCCTAACAATAACTCTATCCCTAATCCAAAACCTCACCCTCAACCTAACCCTAACCCTAACCTTAACACTTACCCTAATCCTAACCCTCACCTTTTCAGCTTAACCCTAAACCTAACCCTAACCCTCACCCTAATCCTAATCTTAACCCTAAACCTAACATTCACCTTAACTCTAACCCTAACCCTTACCCTTACCCTAACCATACATCTCAGCCTAACCTTCATCCTAACCCTTACCCTAAACTGAACCCTCATCCTAACACTAACCAGCACCCTAAACGTATCCACAAACCTAACCCTAACCCTAACCCACAACCTCACCATCATTCTCACCCTAACCCTCAGCCTCACCCTAAACATCACCTTAAAACTAACCCTCACCCTAACCATATCCCTAAACCTTACCTAACAGAAACCCTCACCTTCATTCTCACCCTCACCCTCACCCTCACCCTAGCCCTCACCATAAACCTAACCATAATCATTCCCCTAACCCTCACACTCACCCTCATACTCACCCTTAGCCTAATCCTAACACTAACCCTAATACTAAATCTAACACTCACCCTAACCTTCACCCCAACCCTAACCCGAACACTAACACGAACACTCACCGTAAATCTCACCGTAACACTAACCCTCACCTACAACCTTACACTCACACTCAACCTAACCCTCACCCTCACCCTAAATATCCCCCTAAACCTAACCGTCACCCTAACCCTAACCATAACCCTAAGCCTCAACAAAACCCTCACCTAAAACCTAAACCTCACACTCACCTTAAGCTTCACCCTCACCCTAAACATCACCCTAACGGTAACCCTCACCCTAACCCTAACCCTAACCCTAAACCTAACCCTCACGCTAACCCTAACCCAGACCCTCAACCTAACACTAACAGTAACCCTAAACCTAACCCTTACCATCACCCTCAGCCTAAACCTCACCCTCTCGATAACCCTAACCCTAACCCTCATCCTCACCCTCACCCTAAACCTCATCCTAAAATTTACCCTCACCCTCACCCGAACACTAACCCTGAACCTCACACTAATCCTAACCCTAACCCTCAACCTCACCCTCAACTAACCGTAACCGTAACCCTAAACTTCACCCTAATGCTAACCCTAACCCTAACACTCACCCTCACCCTGACCCTCACCGTCACCCTAACCCTCACCCTAAATCTATCCCTCACCCAAAACCTAACCCTCACCCTCTCCCGAACCATCACCCTCACCCTAACACTCACCCTCATCCTAAACATCAATCTAAACCTAACCCTCACCCTAACCCTAAAAATAACCTGAGCCCTAAACCTATGCCTCACCCTCACCCTCACCCTCACCCAAACCGTAGCCCTAAACCTAACCCTCACCCTCACACTCACCCTCACACTCACACTAACCCTCACGCTCACCCTAAACCTCACGCTAAACTTAACCCTCACCATACCCTAAACCTAACTCTCACCGTAAACCTCACCTTCGCCCTCACCCTCACCTTCACCCTCAACCTAAAACTCAACCTTACCCTAGCCCTCACCCTAACCCTAACCCTCACCCTAACCCTAACACTAACCCTCAGCCTAACCCTTACCCTAACAATAACTTTAACCCTAACCCTCACCCACATCCTCACCCTCACCCTAAACATCAACCTAACCCTAATACTAATAATGACCCTAACATTAACACTAACCCTAACCCTCATCCTCACCCTCACCCTAACCCCAACCCTCACCCTAACCCAAACCCTAACAAAAACCCTAACCCTAACCCTAAACCTCACCCTCAACCTAACCCTAACCCTAAACCTAAGCCTACCCTCACCTTCACCCTAGTCCTCAACTTAACTCTAAACCTAACCCTAACCCTCACCTTTATCCTAACACTAACTCTACCCCTAACACTCACACTAAACCTCCCCCTAACCCTCAACCTAACCCTCAACCTCACCCTCAGCCTCATCCTAAACCTAACGCTAATCCTAATCCTAACCCTAACCCTCACCCTCACCGTCACACTAACTCTAAACCTATCCCTAAACCTAACCCTCAACCTCACCCTCACCCTAACCCTAACTCTATCCATAAAACTCACCCTAACCCTAACCCTAACCCTAACCCTCACCCTAAACCTAACACTCACACTAACCCTCACACTAACCCTAACCCTCACACTAACCCTCACCTTAATCCTCACTCTAACCCTAACCCTAACCTTCATCCTAACCCTCACCCTAACCCAAACCCCAACCCTCACCCTAACCCTCACCCTCACCCTCATCCTAACCCTAACCCTAAACCTAACACCCACCCTCACCCTAACCCTAACCCTAAATCTAACCCTAACCCTCACCTGCACCCAAGCCCTCACCTTAACCCTAAACCTAACCCTAACCCTCACCCTAATCCTAACCCTAAAACTAACCCTAACGCTCTCTCTAAACCTAACCCTAACCCTCAGCCTACCTCTAACCATACCCTTCAGCCTAACCTTCATTCTTACCCTAATCCTAACCTGAACCCTCATCCTAACCCTAACACTCAACCTAACCCTAACTCTAACCCTGACTCTAACCCTCACCCTTACACTCACCCTAATCCTAACGCTAAACCTAACTCTCAACCTCACCCTAAACCTCACCCTAATGCTAACTCTCACCCACACCTTAAACCTCACCCTCACCATCACACTAACTCTAACCCTAAACCTAACCCTAACCTTCACCCTCCCCCTCACCCTAATCCTAACTCTGTCCCTAAACCTCCCCCCAAACCTAAAACTCACCCTAACCCTCACCCTAACATTAACCCTAACCCTAACCCTAACACTTACCCTAAACCTCACCCTAACACTAACGATAACCCTCACACTCACCCTCACTTTAAATCTCATCGTAACCCTAACCCTCACCCACACCCTAACCCTCACACTCACCCTAACCCTCACCCTCACCCTAAAGAGCACCCTAACCCAAACCATCACCCTAACCCTAAACATAACCCGCTCCCACACCCTAATCCTCATCCTCACCCGAAACCTCACACTCACCCTAAGCCTCACCCGCACCCTAAACATCACCGTAAATGTAAACCTCACACTAACCCTAAACTTAACCCTCACCCTAACCCTCATCCTCACCCTCACCCTCACCCTAGCCCTCACCCTAAAACTAAACCTCACCCTAATCCTACCCCTCACCCTCCCTCAGCCTAATCCTAAACCTAACCCTAAACCTAACCCTCACCCTCACCCTAAACCTAACCCTAACCCAAAATATAATCCTAACCCGAAACCTCACCCTAACCCTAACCCTAATACTCACCCTAACCCTAACCCTAACCCTCACCCTAACCCTATCATAACCCTAACCCAAAATCTCACCCTAACAGTCACCCTTACACTCACGCTAACTGTAAACTTCACTCTCACCCTAAAGCTCACCCTAACACTTACGCACACACTAACACTAACCCTAACCCTCATACTAAACCTAACCATCACCCTCACCCTAAATCTAACCTTAACCCTAAACCTCACCTTCAGTGTAGCCCTCACCCGAACCCTAATCCTAACCTTAACTCTCACCCTAACCTTAACACTCATCCTAACCCTAAACCTCAACCTCACAATAACCCTACCCTTAACCACCACCCCCAACCTCACCCTAACCCTAAACCGAACCCTAAAACTCACCCTCACCTTCAACCTCACCCTAACACTCACCCTCTCCCTCACGCTAACGCTAACCCTAATACTCACCCTAACACTAACCCTCAATAGAAACCTAATCCTAACCCTCACACTCAAACTAACAATAACCCTAAACCTAAACTTCAACCTAAAAATAACCCTAACCCTAATGCTAACCCTACCTGTAAACCTTACCCTAACCCTCACCCTAACCCTATATTTTACCCTCACGCTAACACTAACCCTAACTGTCACCCTCACCCTAACCGTCACCGTCACCCAAACCCTCACCCTAACACTACAACTCAACCACACCCTAACTCTAACCCTCAACAGAACCCTCACCCTTACCCTAACACTTATCCTCACCCTAAACATCACCCTAACCTTAACCCTCACCCTAACTCTAACCATAACCCTCACCCAACCCTAACCGTTAAACTCAGTCTAAGCCTAGCCCTAACACTAACCCCAAAACTAAACCTAAAGGTCTCCCTCACCCTCACCCAAACCGTAAAACTAACCCTAACAGTCACCCTCACCCTAACCCTAACTCTAACCCTAAACCTCACCCTAACACTAACCCTCACCCTAACCGTAAGCATAACACTCACCCTATCACTCACATTAACCCTAACGCTAACCCTAACCCTCACCATCACCGTAACCCTCACCCTAACCCTTATGCTCACACTAACCCTAACCCTAAGCCTAACACTCACACTAAGCTTAAACCTCACCCTAACCCTAAAGCTACCCCGCACCCTAACCCTCAACCTAACCCTAACCCTCACGCACACACTAACCCTCACCCTCACCAGAATCCTCACCCTCCATCTAAACCTCACCCTCACCATAAACATCACCCTAACCCTAACAGTAACTTTAACCCAAACCCAAAACCTCACCCTAACCCTACCCCTCAAGCTAAGGCTCAACCTCATCCTAATCCTCATCCTAACCCTAACCCTAAACCTTATGTACACGAAACCCTCACCTTCAACCTCACCCTGACTCTCAAACTTAACCTAACCCTCACCCTAGCCCTCACCCTCACCCTCAGCCTAACTCTAACCCTAACCCTAATCCTAACCCTAACCCTCACCTTCACCCTAAAGCTAACCCTAACCCTAAACCTCACCCTCACTCTCACCCTAACCCTAAAACTAACCCTCACCCTTACCATAACCCTCACACTAACCCTAACACTCAACCTCAACCTCAACTTAACCCTGACCCTAACCCTATCCGTCAACCTCATCCTAAAATTCAGAAAACCCTAACACTCACCCTAACCCTAAACCTGACCCTAAACCTCACGCTAATCCTAACGCTAACCTTCACCCTCACCCTCACCCTAACCCTAAACCTAACCGTATCCCTAACTCTCAACCTAATCGTGACCCTAACACTCACGCTAACCCTAACCTTCATTCTCAGCCTAACCCTCACCCTTACGCTTATGATCACCCTAACACTAACCCTAAACATCACACTAAACCTAATCATCAACCTCACCCTAACCCTAACCCTAAACTTCACCTTCACCCTATCCTTCACCATAACCCTAATCCTAACCCTAAATCTCACCTTAACCCTCATCCTCACCCTAAACCTCACTCTCACCATAACCCTAACCCTAACCCTCACCTCACCCTCCGCCTAACCTTAACCCTAACCGTAATCCGAACACTAATTCTCACCATCAGCCTCACCCTAACTCTAATCCCAACCCTAACCCTCACCCTCATCCTCACCCTAACCCTCACTCTCACCATCACCCTAAGACTAACCCTAAAACCTCACCCTAATGCTAACCCTCACCCTAAACCTAACCCTAACCCTCACCTAAAACATTAACCCTAAACCTAAACTTCAGCCTAAAAATAACCCTAACCCTAATGCTAACCCTAACAGTAACCCTCACCTTAACCCTTAAACTAACCCTAAACTTCACCCTAATGCTAACATTAACCCTAACCCTCACTCTCACACTAACCGTCATCGTCACCCAAACCCTCACCCTAACGCTACAACTCAACCATACCCTAACCCTCACCCTCACGCTAACCCTCACCCTCACCCTAAATATAACCCTAACCCTAAACCTAAACCTAAACCTAAAACTGTCCCTCACCCTTAGCCTCACCCTAAACCTAACCCTAACCCTAACCGTCACCCTTACCCTAAACTTCAACCTAACCCTAACCCTAACCCGAACCCAAACCCGAACCCGAAACCTAACCCTCACCCTCACGCTAAACCTCACCCTCACCATCACCCTAACTCTAAACCTAACCCTAACCATTATCCTTACCTTAAACCTAACTCTAACCCTAACCCTCACCCTAATCCTCACCATAACCCTAACACTAACACTAACCTTCAACCTCACCCTAACCCTAACCCTAAACTTCACACTAACCCTTACCTAAATCCTAATCCTAACCCTCACCCTCACCCTAACCTTAACCCTCACCCTCACACTCACCCTCACCCTAACCCTAACCCTTTCCCTAACCCTCAACGTTACCCTAATCCTCTCCCTCAACCTCAACCTCACTCTCAGTCTAACCCTAACCCTAAACGTAACCCTAAACCTCAACCTCAGCCTAAACCCAACCCTGACCCTAACCCTAATTCTAATCCTCACCCTAATCCTAACCCTAAACAAAACCCTAATCCTAATCCTCAACCTAACCCTAACCCTAAACCTCACCCTAACACTTAGGCTAACTATAACCCTCACACTAACCCTCACACTAACCCTAAATCTAAACACAGCACTCACCCTTACCCTAACCCACAATCTCACCCCAACCATAACCCTAATCCTAACCCTAACCATCACCCTAACCCTCATCATAACACTAACCCTAAACCTAAACCTAAAACTAAACTTCACTCTACCCCTCACCCTCACCCTAAACCTAACCTTAATCCTCACCCTACCCACACCATAACCCTAATTCTAACCCTAACCCTCACACACACCTTAACCCTCACCCTAATCCCAACTCTCACCCTAAACCTAACCCTCACCCTCTCCCTAACCCTCACCCTAAACCTAACCATGACCCTCACCTTAGCCCTCATCTTAACCCTCACCCTAACCCTAAACCTCACCCTCACACTAACCCTAACCCTAACCCTCACAATAACCCTAAACCTCACCCTAACCCTAACCATACCCCTCACCTTAACCCTCACCCTAAACCTAAACCTAACCATCACCCTCAAACACTCACAGTCACCCTAACCCTCACCCTAAACCGAACCCTCACACACACCCTAACCCTCCCCCTCAAACGAACCCTCACCCTCACGCTAATCCTCACCCTCAACTTAAACATCACCCAAACCCTAACCATAAGCCTCAACCTCACCCTAACCCGAACCCGCTCCCTAACACTCACCCTCAACCTAGTCCTCACCTCACCCTAACTCTAACCCTAACCCTTACCTAATTTTAACACTCATCCTCATTGTAACCCTAACACTAAACCTATTCTTAAACCTAACCCTCACACTAACCCTCACCCAAACACTCACGCTAACCTTAACCCTCACTCTCACCATAATCTTCACCCTAAACCTTACACTTACCCTAAACCTGACCCTAACCCTAACACTTACAATAAACCTAAACCTAACCCTATACCTCACCCTCACCCTCACCCTCACTCTAACCCTAATCCTAACCCTAACACTCACTCTAACCCTAACTCTAACATTAACCTTAAATGTAAACCTAACCCTAACCCTCACCTCATCTGAAAATCGAACCTTAAACCTCACCCAAAACCTAAACCTAACCCAAACCCTCACTCTCACCCTAACCCTCACCCTAAACCTAACCTTAATCCTAACTCTCACCCTAAGCCTCACCCTAACTATAACCCTAACCCTAACACTCACGCTCACCTTAAACCTCATCCAAAACCTTACCCTCAACCTAGCCCAAATCCTAACCCTCACATTAAGCCTAACCTTCGCCGTAACCCTAACACTACTCCTCAGTCTAAAACTTATCCTTAACCTAACCCTAATCTTCACACTTAACCTAACCCGAAACCTAACCCTAAATCTCAGCCTAACCCTAACCCTCACCCTCACCCTAACCCTCACCCACACTCTCAGCTGAAATCTAACCCAAACCCTCACCCTCACCCTTAACATCACACTAACCCTAACCCTCACCCTAAACCTTACCTAACTGAAAACTTCCCCCTCCCCCTAAACCTCACCCTCACCCAGCCCTCACCCTAACCCTAATCCTAAAATTAAACCTAACCCTCAACCTCCACCTCCCCCTCACCCTCAGCCTAACCCTAAACCTAACCCTAATACTAATCCTAACCCTCACCCTCACCCTCACCCTAACCCTAACGGGAACAATAACCCTCACCCTAACCCTAAACCTAACCACAAATTTCACACTAACCCTAACACCAAACTTAACACTAACCCTGAACCAAACCCTTAGCCTCACCCTCGCCCTCAACCTCACTCTCAGCCTAACCCTAACTCTAACGCTCACCCTAACCCTAAGCCTAACCGAAACACTAAACCTAACCCTAACACTAACCAGCACCCTCACCATAACTCTAACCCTAACCCTAACCCTAACTCTAACCCTCACCCTAACCCTAACCCTAAACTCACCCTCACCCAAATCCTAACCCAAATCCTAAACCTCACCTTAACCCTCACCCTAACACTCACGCTAACCCTAACGCTAACCCTAACCCTAACCCTCACCCCAACCCTCACCCTAACACTAGTGCTAACCCTAAGTCTCAACCTCACCCTAACGCTCAGCCTAAAACTTACCCTCACCATCACCCTAACCCTTACCCTAACCCTCACCCTAAACCTAACCCTAATCCTAACTCTCACACAAACCCTAACCCTCAACTTAACCTCACCATAACCCTAACCGTGACCTTCACCCCAACCTCAACCTAACCCTAACCGCGATCCTCACCCTAACCTCACCCTAACGCTAACCCTAACCATAACACTCGCACTCACCCTAACCCTCACCCTAACCCAAACTGTCACCCTAAACCTAACCCACACCCTCACACTAACACTAACCATAACCCTCACCATAAACCTAACACTCACCTTAACCCTAACCATACCCCTCACCCAAACCCTCACCCTAACTCTAACCTTAACCTAACCCTCATCCTCAGCCTAATACTCACAGTCCCCCTAACACTCACCGTAAACCTAACCCTCACCCACACCCAAACCCCCTCCCTTACCCGAGCCCTCACTCCCACCCTAACACTCACCCTCACCTTAAACATCGCCCTAACCCTTACCCGCACACTAACCCGCACAGTCAACCTTATCCTCACCCTAACTCTTACCCTGACACTTACCTAAACTTAACCCTCACCCTCATTCTAACCCTAAAACTACACCTAACCCTAGCCCTATCCCTGACACTAACCCCCACCCTAACACGCACGCTAACACTAACACTCACTCTCACCCTAACCCTCATCCTAAACATTACCCTTACCCTAACCCTAACCCTAACCCTAACACATACATTAAACCTAAACCTCACCCTGACACTAACCCTACCCCTCAACCTCACCCTCACCCTCACCTTAACCCTAATCCTAACCCTGATACTCACCCTAACCCTACCTCTAACCCTAACCCTAACCATAAACCAAACCCTAACCCTCACCCTAACCCTAAACCTGACCTTAAACCTAACCCTAACACTCACCCTAACCCTAAACCTGACCTTAAACCTAACCCTAAACCTAAACCTAACCCTAACCCTCACCCTCACCCTAACCCTCACCCTAACCCTAATCCTAACACTAACCCTAACTTCCAACCTCACCCTCAACCTAACTGTAATGCTAACCCTAACCATAACCCTCACCCTCACGCTCACCCTCACCCTAACCCTAATCCTATCCATAACCCTCAACCTAACCCTAACCCTAACCCTAAATCTCACACTAAACCTAACCCTAACCCTCACCCTAACCCTAACCTAACCCTACCCCTCACCCTATTGCTAACCTTAACCCTAACTCTCACCTTCACACTGACACTAACCCTCACCGTCACCTTAACCCTCTCCCTAAACCTAACCCTAACTCTCATGCAAACCCTCACACTCACCCAAACACTCACACTCACCCTAACCCTCACCTTCACCCTTAACATCACACTAACCATAACCCTCACCCTAACCTTCAACCTAACCCTCACCCCCAACATCACCCTAACCCTAACTGTAACACTATAACCCTAATCCTAAACCTAACACTCACCCTCACCATAATCCTCACCCTAAATCTCAACCTAACACTTTGCCTCACCCTAACCGTGTGAGACAAACACTAACAATTACCCTAATCCTAACCCTACCCCTCACCCTCATCCTCAACCTAACCCAACCCTGACCCTAACCCTTACCCTTACCCCCCTTGGTAACCCTAACCCTAAAACTAACCCTCACCCTCACCCTAACCCTCACCCTAAACCTAACTCTACCCCTCAGCCAAAAACTCACCCTAACCCTAACACTAAGCCTAACACTCACCCTAACTCTATCGTTAACCCTCACACTCAGCCTCATCCTACAACTAACCCTAACCATAATCCTCACCCTCACCCTCACCCTAACCCTAACCCTAACCCTAAAAATAATCCTAACACTAACCCTAACCCTAACCCTAACTCTAACCCTCACCCTAACCCTAAGCCTAACACTAACCCTCACACTAACCCTAATCCTACCACTTACTCTCACCCTAACACTAATCCTAAACCTAAGCCTCACCGTTACCCTAACCCTCACCATAACACTAACCATCACCTTTAACCTAACCCTCACCCTAACCCTAAACCTGACAATATGCCTCACCCTAAGTCTCAACCTAACCGAAACCTCACCCTAAACTTCACATTAACACTAATCCTAACCCTAACATTCACCCTAATCCTAACTCTAACAGTAACCCTAACCCTAACCATCACCCTAACATTAATGCTAACTCTAAGTCTCAACCTCACCCTAAACCTCCCCTTAACACTTACCATTACCCTCACACTAACCCTAACCCTAATACTCACACTAATCCTCACCTTAACCCTAATCCTAACCGTATACATAACCTTCCCTACCCCTACTCCTACCACTACCCCTAACCCTAACCCTAACCCTCACCCTACCCTCAGCCTAACCCTAACCCTAACCCTCAACCTAATCCTCACAGTCACCCTAAACCTCACCCTAAACCTAACCCTCACCCACAACCTAACCCTCAACCTCACCCAGACCCTCAACATCACCCTAACCCTCACCCTCACCTAAACATCACCCTAAACCTAACCCTAACCCTAAACCTCACGCTAACCCTAACCCGCACCCTAACCCTCACCCTCAACCTAATCCTCACTCTAATTGTAACTAAACCCTTACATAACTGAATCCCACAACCTCATACTCACCCTCACCCAAACTCACACTAACCTAACCCAAACCCTAACCCTAACCCAAACCTTACATCAGTCTAACCCTAACCCTAACCCTAATCCTAACCCTAACCCTCACACTCACCCTCACCCTAACCCTAACACAACCGTAACCCTCACCCTCACCCTCACCCAAACCCTCACCCTAACACTAACCCTCACAATACCCGTCACCCTAACCCTAAACTTAACCCTCTCCCACACCCTAACCCTCACCCTCACCCAAACCCTCACCTTAACACTAACCCTCACCGTAAACGTCACCCTAACCCTAAACTTAACCCTCTCCCACACCCTAACCCTTACCCTAACCCTAACCCTAACCGTAACACTTACACTAAACCTAAACCTCAACCTAATCCTATCCCTACCCCACACCCTCACACTCACTCTCACCCAAACCCACACCCTAGCCCTAACCTTAACTCTAACCCTAACACGCACTCTAACCCTCTCCCTAACCCTAACCCTAACCAAAGCCTAAGCCTAAGCCTATCCCTATCCATAAGCCTCATGCTAACGCTAAGCCTAACCCTAAACCTTAGCCTCACTGGCACCCTAACACTCACTCTCTCCCTAACCCTCACCCTAATCCTGACACTCACCCTAACCCTAACCCTAACCCCAACCCTAACTCTAATACTTACACTAAAAATAAACCTCACCCTAACCCTAACCCTCACCCTCACCCTGACCCTAAACCTAGCCCTAAACCTAATCCTCACTGGCATCCTCAACCCCAACCTAACCCAAACAATAACCCTAATGCTAACAATAACACTAACCCTAACCCTAACCCTAACTCTAAACCTCACCCTAACCCTAACCCTAACTGAAAACTAAACCCTAACCCTAAACCTCACCCTCACCCTAAACCTAACCCTCACCCTCACCCTCACCCTCAGTCTAACCCTAAACCTCATGCTCACCATAATCCTCACCCTAACCCCCACCCTCAGCCTAACCCTAACCCTAAACCTCACACTAACCCTAAACAGCACCCTAACCCTCACCCTCAACCTAATCCTCACTCTAACTCTAACTAAACCCTTACCTAACCGAAACCATTACCACCCAAACCCACACCCTAGCCCTCATCCTAAACATAACCCTAACTCTAACCCTCACCCTCACTCTCCCCCTCCTCCTTCCCTCAGCCTAACCCTAAACCTAACCATAATCCTAAACTTAAATCCTAAACCCTCTACCTAACCCTAACCCTAAACCTAACCATCACCCTCAACCTAACCCTCACCCTAACCCTAACCCTAACCCTCACACTAACCCTAACCCTCACCCTAACCCTAACCATATCCCTCAGCCTAAACCTCATCCTAACCCTAACCCTAATCCTCACCCTAACCCTTACCTGAAATTGAAACGTAATCCTAAACCTCACCCTAACCCTAACCCTCACCCTCACCCTCACCGTCAGTCTAACGCTAAACCTAACTCTCATATTAACCCAAAAATTCACCCTCAACCTCACCCTAACTCTAACACTAACGCTAACTCTAAACCTCACCCTCACCCTCAACCTAACTCTAACCCTAACCCTAACACTCACCCTCACAATAACACTAACACTATCCCTAACCCTCATGCTAAACCTGACCCTCACCCTCACTCTCACCCTAAACCTATCCCTAACACTAACACTAAAAATAACCCTCACCCTCACCCTAACCCTAACCCTCACCCTGACCCTTACATTAACCCTCACCCTACCCCTCACCGTAACCCTAACCCTAACACTAACCCTCACCCTAAACCACACCCTAACCCTCACCCTCACACTAAACATCACACTCTCCCTTAACCTCACCCTAACCCTAAGCCTAACCCTCACCCTAAACCTCAACATCACCCTCAACCTCACCCTAAGCCTAAGCCTAACCCTAAACCTAATTCTAAACCTAACACTCACCCTCACCCTCACACTCGCCCTCACCCTCAGTCTAACCCTCACCCTAACCCTGGCCCTGACACTCACCTTCACCTAACTGTAACCCAAACCCTAACCCTAAACCTCACCCTCATTCTAACCCAAACCAAAAACCTAACCCTCAACCTAAACCTAACCCTCACCCACACACTAACCCTCACCCTCACCAGAACCCTCACGCTCACCCTAAACCTCACTCTCACCCTAATCATCACACTAACCCTAACCGTCACCCTAACGCTAACCCTTACCCTCACCCTAAACCTTACCCTCACCCTCAACCTATGCCTAATCCTAACCGTAACCCTAATCCTACACCTAACCCTCACCCTGACCCGCACCCTACACCAAAGTCTACACCTCAGCCTAACCCTCACTCTAACCCTAACTCTAACCCTAATCCGCACCCTAGCACTAACCCTAACCGTAACCCTCACACTCGCTCTCGCCCTCAGCCTCACACTAACCCTAACCGTAACCGTCACTCTAACCCGAAACTTCACCCTAACACTAACCCTCACCCTAACCCTAACGCTAACCCTAACATTAATCCTCACACTAACCCTCACCCTGACACTAACCGTAACACTAACCCTAACCCTAACACTACCCCTGACCTAACACTAACCCTAACCCCAACCCTTACCTAGCCGTCACCCTCACCCTAACCCTAACCCTAACCCTAACCCTCACCATCACCCTAATCCTCACCTGTACCCTAACCCTAACCCTCACCCTAATCCTAAAGCTAACCCTTACCCTAAACCTAAACCTAACCCTCACCCTCACCCTAACCCTCACCCTTTCCATGACTCTCACACAAACCCATTTCCTCACCCTAACCCTGAGGTTCATTCAATCCCTAACCCTCACCTTAATGCTAACCATCACCTAACCTTAAATCTAACCCACACCCTCAACTTCATGGTAAGCCTAACTCTAATCCTAACCTTCAACCTAAACCGAACACTCACGATAACCCTAACCTTAACCCTCACCCTCTCCGTAATCTTAACCCTTGCCAAAAACCTCACCCTAACCGTCACCTAACCCTAACCCTCACACTAAACTTAACCCTCACCCTAACACACACCCTAACCCTAACACCAACCCTAACCCTCACACTAAACCTCACCCTAACTCTTACACTCACCCTAACCCTAACCCTAACCCTAACCCTAACCATCAAACTAACCCTAACCCTAACCCTAACCATCACACTAACGTTAACCCTAACTCTAACCCTAAAATTCACCGTCAACATAACCATCACCCTAACCCAAACCCTCACACACACTCTAACCCTCACCCTCACCTGACCCTCACTCTCAACCTAACCCTCATCCACACCCTCACCATCACTCTAAACATCACATTAACACTAACCCTCACGTTATCCCTAACCCTCCCCCCAACCGTCACCTAAACCCTCACCCTCACCCTGAGCCTATCACTAACCCTAACCCTAATCCTAAATCTAAAACTAAAACTCACACTCATCCTCAGCCTAACCCTAACCCTAAACTTAATCCTAACCATAGCCCTCACCCTCACCCTCACCCTAATTCTAACCCTAACCCTACTCCTCACCCTTAAGCTAAATCTAACCCTAAAACTAACCCTCACCTTAACCTTAAACCTCACGCAAACGATAACCCTAACCCTCACACTCACTATAACTCTCACCCTACACCTTACTCTAACCCTAACCCAAACCCTAACCCTCACCCTCACCCTCACACTAACCCTAACCCTCACACTAAGCTAACCCTCACCCTAACCCTAAACTTAACCCTCAGCCTACCACTCACCCTAACACTAACCTTAACCCTCTTACTGTAACTCTCACCCTAAACCTTACTCTAACCCTAACCCAAACCCTAACCCTCACCCTCACCCTCACACTAACCCTAACCCTCACACTAAGCTAACCCTCACCCTAACCCTAAACTTAACCCTCAGCCTAACACTCACCCTAACACTAACCCTAACCCTAATCCTGACCCTATCACTAACCCTAACCCTAAAACTCACCCTTCCCATTACCCTAACCCTAAACCTAATGCTCACCCAAACCCTCACCCTAACCCTCACCCTCACCCTATCCATAACCCTAACCCTAACCCAAACCCTAACCATAAACCTCACACTCACCCTCACCCTTAACCTATCCCTAAATATAACCCTAACCCTAACTATATATTTCAACCTAATCCTCACCCTCACCCTAACCCTAACCTTAACCTTAACCCTCACCTTAACCCACACCCTAAACCTAACGCTAACCCTAACCTCACCCTAAACCTCACCCTAAATGTACCCTCACCCTAACCGTAACCCTAACCCTAACCCTAATCCTCACACTAACCCTAACCCAAAACCCTAACCAATACCCTAACCATCACCCAAACCCTAACCCTAACCCTAACCATCACCCTAACGCTAAGCCTAGCCCTAAACCTAACCCTCACCTTCAACCTAACCATCACCCTAACCATAACCCTCACACACACCCTAACCTTCACCATAACATGAACCCTCACTCTCACCCTAACCAACATCCACACCATCACCCTCACTCTAAACATCACACTAACCCTAACCCTCACCCTAACCCTAAACCTAAGTTGCACCCTAACCCGCACCTTCACCCTCACCCTCAACCTAAGCCTAACACTAAACCTAATCCTAATCCTAAATCTAACACTCACCCTCACCCTCACCCTCACCCTCAGCCTAACCCTAACCCTACACTTAATCCTAAACCTAGCCCTCACCCTCACCCTCACCCTAACTCTAACCCTAACCCTAACCCTAACCCTCACCGTAAACCTAACACTAAAATTAAACCTCACCCTAACCCTAAACCTCATGCAAAAGCTAACCTTACCCTAACCCTCACGCTAACCCTCACACTAACCCTTACTCTCACCCTAAAACTAACCCTAAACATCAACCTAACCCTAACCCTCACACTCACCCTAAATATCACACTAACCCTCACCCTAACCCTCATGCTAACCCTCAAACTAACCCTTACTCTCACCCTAAAACTAACCCTAAACATCAACCTAACCCTAACCCTCACACTCACCCTAAATATCACACTAACCCTCACCCTCACCCTAACCTTAAACCTAACCCTCACCCTAACCCTCACCCTCACCCTCACCCTCACCCTGAGCCTAACACTAACCCTAACCATAATCCTAAACCTAACACTCACCCTCACCCTCACCCTCAGCCCAACCCTAACCCTAACCCTAATCCTAACCGTAGTCCTCACCCTCACCCTCACCCTAATTTTAAACCTAAACCTAACCCTAACCTAACACTAACCCTAAATAAACCCTCATCCTAAGCCTAACACTAACACCCATCCTCACCCTAACTAAAACCGTAAACATCACCCTCACCCTAAACCTCACCCTAACCATAACCCTCACCCTCACCCTCACCTGAACACTCACACTAAACCTAACCCTCACGTTCATCTTAACCCTAACCCTAACCCTAACCCTCACCCCAAGCCTCACCCTAACCCTAATGCTCACCATATACCTGACCCTTCTCCTCACCGTAACCCTCATACTAAACCTAACCCTAACCATCACCGTAAATCTCACCCTAACCCTTAACCTCACCGTAACCCTCAACCTAACCCTCACCCTAACCCTCACACTAACGCTAATCCTCACCCTTAACCTAATCCTCACCCTAACCCTCACCCATACTCTAAACCTCCCCCTCCCCCTCACGCATTTCCTCAGCCTAACCCTCACCCTAAACCGATCGCTCACACAAACCATAACCCTCACCCTAACCCTTACAGTCACCCTAATCCAAACCCTAACCCTAACCCTCACACTAACTTTAACCCTCACCCTAACCGTAACCCTAACCCCACGCTAACCCTCACCCTAACCCTAAACCTAACCCTAATCCTCACCTAACCCTAACCTAACCCTAACCTTCACCCTCACCCTAATCCACACCATCACCTTGACCCTCACCCTAACACTAACCCTAATCCTCACCCTCACCCTAAACCTCACTATAAACCTAACCCTAACTCTCACCCTCACCCTAGCCCTTACCGTAACCCTAACCCTAACCCTAACCCTCACCATCATACTTACCCACACCCCAGCCTAACTCTAACCCTAACCCTAATTCTAACCCTAACCCTTGCTCTCACCCGTACTCTAACCCTAACTCTAATCCTATCCCTCTCCCTCATCCTAACCCTAAGACTATCCCTAAACCTCACCTTAACCCTAACCCTTACCCTAACCCTAACCCTCACCCTCACTCTGACCCTAACCCTAACACTAAACTTAACCCTCACACTAAACCTCATCCTAACCCCAATGCTAACCTAACGCTCACCCTAAACCTCACCCTAACCCATGTCTTCACCCTAACCCTAACCCTAACCCTAACACTAATTCACCCTAACTCTAAAGTTCATCCTAACCTTAACCCTCACCCTCACCCTAACCCTAACCCTCACACTAAACCAAACCTCACCCTATCCCTAACCCTACCCTTCACCCTATCCCTCATTCTAACCCTAACCCTAACCCAAAACTCAACCTAACCCTAACGCTAACCCTAACCCTAAACCTCACCCTAACACTAACCTGCATGCTAACGCTAAACCTAACAATCAACCTCACCCTAAGCCTCATCCTAACCTTAGTCTCAGCCTAATCCTAACCCTAACCTTAACCCTCACACTAACCCTAATACTAAACCTCACCTTAACCCTCACTCTAACCCGCACCCTCACCCTAACACTCACCCTAACCCTAACCCTCACCCTACCAGTAAGCCTCACCCACACCCTAACCCTAACCCTCAAAGGAACCCAAACCCTCATCCTAAACATCACTCTCTCCTTAACCGTCACCTGAACCCTAAACCTAACCCTCACCCTCATGATAACCCTCACCCTCACCCTCACCCTAACTCTAACCCGAACGCTAATCGTAACCCTTACTGTAAACCTAAATCTAAATCTAACCCTCACAATAACCCTAACACTATCCCTAACCTTCACCCTCAACCTAAAACTCACCCTAAATCTTACCCTCACCCTAACCCTAAACCAAACCCTAACCCTAATCTTAACAATAACCCTAACATTAAACCCCAACCTAAACCTCACCCTAAACCTAACCGTAACCCTAAACTTCCCCCAAACCCTCACCCTAAACCTAACCCTCACCCTCACCCTAACCCTCACCTTCACCCTAAACATCACCCTAACCCTAGCCCTAACTCTAATGCTAACTCTAATCCTCACCCTCACCCTGACCCTAAGCCAAACACTAACTGTAAACTTAATCCTCGACCTAATGCTCTCTGTCACCCTCACTCTAACCGTAACCCCAAACCTAACCCTAACCCTCACCCTCACACTAACCCTAACCCTAACCCTAACCCTAACCCTCACCCTAACCCTAACCTTAAATCTAACCCTAACTCTCACCCTATCCCTCCCTAATCCTAACACTAACACTCACCCTAACCCTTACTCTCACTCTAAACCTCACTGTAACCCTAACCCTAGCCTCACCCTCACCCTCACCCTAGTCCTCAACCTAACCCTAAACCTACCCCTTACCTAATCCTCATCCTAACACTAAACCTAACCCTAACCCTCACCCTAACCCTAAACCTAACCCTATCCCTCATCTTCCCGCTAACCCTCAACCTAACCCTTACCCTCAACCTAACACTAACTCTAAACCTCACACTAACACTAAACCTCACCCTAACCCTAACACTAAACCTCACCCTAACAGTAACCTTCACCCTCACCCTCACCTTCATTCTCAGCCTCACCCTAACCCTAACCCTAATCCTAAACCTATCCCTCATGCTCACCCTAACTCTAACCCTAACCCTAACCCTCATCCTAACCCTCACCCTAAACCTAACCCTAACACTAACGTTCACCCTAACATAACCCTCACCCTGACCCTATCCCTAACCCTAACCATAACCCTAACACTAACCCTCACCTAACACCAACCCTAACCCCAATCCTAACACTAACTGTCACCCTCACCCTAACCCTAACCCTAACCCTCACCATCACCCTAACCCTCACCTGTACCCTAACCCTAACCCTCACCCTAATCCTAAAGCTAACCATTACCCTAAACCTAAACCTAACTCTCACCCTCACCCTAACCCGAACCCTTACCCTGACCCTCACCCAAACCCTTTTCCTCACCCGAACCTGATCCGTCCAGCAGGTCAGTTATTCGTTAGACTCGAGGAGGCACCTCCTAAGAACCATGGGGGTGAAAGAGAAATGAGACCAAGCGCATAAAGAAAAAGTCAGTCTGAGTCGCGTCAAAGTCTGTTTTATTAAAGTGAGGCAGGTTTTATATACCTGAAGGGACAGGGGAAGGGAAAGAATGAAAAAATTTTGCAGAAGCAAGGATGAGAAGTCCCGGGGTCAGGGATGGGTCACGCTTTTCCTTTGGCCGTTGTGCTATTCGTTCTAAGAAATATTTATGGTTAGCCAGGCGCCATTTGCTGAGTGCTGGAGATAAGAGAAATGTTTATGGTTAGTCAAATGTTTTCTGCTTAGGGCTGGAGGAATATTTATGGTTAGCCAAATGTAGTTTGCTTAGGGCTGGAGGAATCTTATCTTTCCATACACTTTCTTGGCTCCCAACAAATCCCCCTTTCTTATTTAGAAAATTGACCATCAATTGTTGGCTGCTCTTTTTAAGGGGGTGACAGAGGCTCTGTTCCTCTAAGGGCCCAGGGTTTTTTTCCGCTCCCGAGTGAGCATCCTCACTCGGGGAGGGGAGTTTTACAGGCCTTGGCATGTTTTTTGAGGAGACGGCTCTTGTTTATGCATGCCAACCGTTAAGCACCAGAGCTTGACACTCAGGGGTCTTGGGTTTTGGGATCTCGCGGATCCATCCCCCTGCAGTCTTACCTGCACCCTTGATTATAGCATTTCTTCTTCCTCCCATAGGTGCATCCTCCCCCAAGCAGAGGGGCCTATAGGAGGAGGGGCGAACCTGTCCCTTATGGCAATAGGTCTTGCCCGTTGAATGGTCAGAAGTTATGAATAAGAAGAAAGATTTTCTAAATAAGAAAAAGAAAAGGGGGGCTGTTTCCCACTGGAGCAAGTTCACGGCAAAGCACTAATTAAATGCCTAGGGTAAATGCTCGATCTCAATGCCTTAGTCCGCCATATTGAGGTGATGGTGATGAACCTGTATGGGCTTAGAAGACCAGAGATTAATCTGTTATTTAATAAATTCAGTCAGGAAGGTCCAAGTCTGGAGTTCTAGCTGCATCTGTAAGAGAAAAGGCATCATCCTCGGGCGGAAGGTTTCCCCTGGGTTAAGCAAGCCATGCACCTGTTTTATCCACAAATTTTCCAAAGGTAGGTTATGAGAAAACATCCTATCTTAGGCTATATGGAGGGCCACCTTACCACTGGCTACATGCCTTGTTGAGCCAGCCTGTACAGCCTCTATATGTAGTGCTACCCAGGGTAAGCTTCATAATACTCCTGTCATTGGATGTTTTCTAGCTTTTTTAGGAATCATTAGGGAAGAAGTGTATGGAATTGCAGTCCTTCTCTAGGGGTGGCCGCGGTGTGCTCCGTGGGGTCCTCCCGAGTCTCTAAGCGATGATAATGCACCGAGATCCAATTTTTGGAAGAGCAGAATCTATTTGATCTTTTATAAAGCACTTAAGGTGCTGAAAAGCCCAAGGGCCAAAGGAAACAAGCAAAAGTAATCCAACAAGGGGACCCAGGAGGGGAAGAACATAGGTTAAAAGTCCCCCTCAAGCAGCCCAAATAGGGCGCTCAAAAAACTCGTGTCGCCGTCTTTCAATCTCCTCCTGATGTTTTTAAACTCGATCTCTTACAATGCCAGACTTATTGGCATAAAAACAGCACTTTTCCTGTAAAGTTAAGCAAATGCCACCTCTGTCAACAGTTAAAGATCTAAACCTTTGCGATTTTGTAAAACCACCTCAGCTAAGGAATGTAACTGATCCTGAAGATCTTTAACAGATTGATAAACTTTAGTAATAGCATCAGCTAATTGTTGTGAAATCTTGGAGTATGAGGAGACAGCAGTGGCTAATCCTGCAGTCCCAGTGCCTAAAGCACCAGCCACTCCAAGTCCTTTCAGTAGGGGAATAAATTGTACCACCATTTTATGTCGGGGAACAAAATAATCAAAGTCAGGAATGGGTACTGGCTCATCTCCGGAAATCAAGTCAATGTCTGGGAGTAAAATAGCTGGAATACAGAGCCCTGTCCAATTTTGGGGAAGTATAGTGCAGGCCATATTATTGCCACAAACAAAAACCTGGCTCTGTTGTGAGATTAGGGAGGCAGAAACATTAATAACATTGTTGCACAGGGAAAAGGAGGATATCCCAGCATCAATGTCATGCTACCCTGGCAAGTTTATAACACTCTTTGCAATAAAACATTTAGCACGGATGATCAAACTGAGGTAGTCACTCTGGGAGGTAAGGGTTAGGGAATCTACAGTGTTACAGGCTTGTGATTGATTAACACTTGGCCTAGTCTGCTGGGCTGATCAAATGGCCCTTATCTTGAGCCCCCTAAATCTGCAATTTTTACACAGGAATGTGGAGGAACATACTCTTTGTTCCTTATCTTGGGTCCCATTTGGCCATTTGGGGAATTTACTTGTTAGCCCTTTATTTCCGATTACAGAGCTTGTCCCAGGGCCGACATCTAGACTCCGAAAGTTTTTATATATCTCCAGGGAGGGGAAGGGTCAGTCCTAGCGCAAGCAAGTTTACAGAAGCAAAACCAGCAGTTAGCAATTGTAAAATGTAACTCTAATTTTTAATCTTTTATTCCCTCTTTTTTCTTTGGGCTAATTTTAATCTTAAAATTTAGGGGGTTCTTATCTCAGTCGTAGGGGTGTCTCTATATTATCTTGTGGGGTGTCAGTTGTTCTCAATGCTTGGTATTTGGATCTCAGAACTAATAGACGGACTATGCTGATCTTTTTCTTTTACAAAAGACACCATTCTGTTAAGTATACAAGGTCTGATTGTAACAAAAGTAACAGTACCAGAGACCCTTACATTTTTTTCCACCAGTCCTGACTCGTGTATCGTAGTTAACTTAATTTTATACCAGCTTTACTTGTAAGTTCCAATTTGAAGACATACTCATACCATCTGCTATGTACTTAAATTTTTTGAGGATTGTCGTAAAGACAATCCTTACTTTTTAAATTTTCCCAATTCCCTTTCCAAGGCTTTCTTTACTACCTTTTTTTTTTTTTTTTTTTTTTTTTACAATTTCTTGAGCATCTTTGTGGCTGGAGTTTAAAAACTGCCCAATTTTCCTTTGGCTTGTGGAACCTTTATCTTAGAACAGCCTTAAGGCACCACTGTGATGTAGAAGCTTGCTAGATTTTAAGGCTAAGAGTATTACCTTCATTGATAATACACTCAGGTTATTACCATACCAGAGCCAAACTAGGCTGTGACCATAGAGTGGATTTTCAGTCACTATGCACTGAAGTGCCTAAGGCAAGCAAGCCAGTGATATTCTTGTCCCCAGTATCCACTGTGGGAATACAGAGGATTTTTGGATATCACCTAAAAGAATGTCCCATAAGATCTCAGATTTAGCAGCAGTCAACCAGGATGCAGACTCAGATGATGGAATCAGGCAGGAGTTCCTCCAGGTGGCTGTCAGGCCATCGTTGATCTTTACCCATCAGGGTATGCAGCAGCAGCAGCAGCAGCAGCAGCAGCAGGGTCTCTCAGTGGCTCCAAGGGACTGTCACACCTCATGCTGGACTGTAAATTCCTACACAGACTGGTTAAGGGTACATTGCATAGGCTTGGCCGGCTTTGATGCTGCTGGTTTTTAAGATCTTTAAACAATAGCCCAGGACAATTTACCAAAATCGCAACTCTTTTTACTAACCAGATATTTTTGTAAATAGACACAGAAGGCTCAAAAGGCTTAGCCTTGTAGCCATCTCTGACAGATGCAGTCTCCACACCTTGAACACCTACAACAATTAACACTATTATTTATGCCTTTTTTTTCATCTATGTTGCCTCATTTCTCCAAAATTTCTGACTCTGGACCCTTGATCTTAAAAATGGGGGTAGAAGGGCGAAGGTCCATCTTCTGTAACTTCTTCAAGCTGACTTTAGGGGCGTTGATCTTACCTAGCCAGGAACCTATAACTTTAGCCTATTTTACAAAGAGGCTATCAGGGTTAGATGTTATTAAGAACAATGTTTAACTTTTCACAACTGCACAGACCTTTTCCCCGGCTACAGCAGTGTAGCTTGTTTAGCACTCTGGTTTGCAAAAGCATCTTCCTAGATGGCTTAGGAATGTGATCTCTAATGATCCCAAATAATGCCTAAGTTACCATTGCAGGCCTTTAGAAAGATATCAATAGAAACACACTTCCAGGTTTACAAACTTTTTCCTGAGCAGATGAACTTCATGTAACTAGTGTCAGCTCAATTAGAGCTGCCAATTAGACCTTTTTTGGCACATAAAGGAGTTGAGATTTAAACTATCCCCCACATTTTATAACATTAGCTTTTTATTACTATCACAGAGGACTGGCAAGTTGCTGTCCCTTACAAGGTAGATAGTCATGGACATTAGGCATGTTTACAAACTCTTCCCATGACCTCCCGGCTCTGTCCAGTTTTGAGGGGCCACAAAATGACTCTAGGTTCTGACATTTCTGCCATCCAAGCAGTGGCTTTACTGCCTCTGGATGCTCCTCCATTGCTTTTGTCCCAGGAGTGTCTTCTCTACACTGGGATAAATGCCTCATTGGCATTTCCTTTTAGCTGGTTGCTGGACTTGAACTCGGGGCCTGAGCACTGTCCCTCACCTCTACAGTTTAAGGCTAGCACTCTGCCACTTTGAGTCTCGAGCTTGGGGCTTGAGTACTGTCCCCTGACTTTTTAGTCCAGTGTTAGTACTCTGCTGGCTGAATAGAGGTGACAGTCTCACAGGAACGTTTTTTTGCCCGGGCTGGCTTTGAACATGTTTGCAGATCAATGAGTCTTACAAAAGGCCATTTTACTCCAATTAAAAGCAACAAGGTGGTCAACATAGAAGTGGATTTTAAGCATGCTCTTACCTGAAACTTATTAAGAGTCAAAGTGACATCAGACAACTTGTAAGAATCCTCTGTGCTTTGCTCTGGGCTTGCTGGAAACCTTAAAAACCTATAAGAGCAAACTAGAATAGAAATTATTTTGGTAATCCTAATTCTTTCTTTGTGCACTTTGAGGCAAATGTTAAGAACAATTTTACAGTTAATCTTTATATCCAAAAATCCATTTCTAATTTTTTTAAAACCTCTTATTAATCACCTTTACTATTTTATTCTTTAGTTTTTATTTGCATTTTGAAAAGATCCCTTGAAATCTTGAGGCCAAGTGTCACTCATTGCCTCTTGGTTGCTTGTTTTAAAACAGACACACATTAACATTTTTAAACTCAAATGACAATTTTTCCTTAATGCAAGAATTACAGTCACCATCACTATACCACGAGTCTAGACTTAACACCTTTATAACTTTTAAAAACATCCTAATTGTAGAACATAATTGAAAGTAAGCCACATTATATAAATAACTTTTTAACCCTCTTTTTAATGCCTTCCTAATTTTAATGTTAACACATCCAAGGGGAAGTTTTAGCAATACTAATCAGATCATCACATCACTCATTTTAACCACCATGTTTTCAGTGTCTATCTGCAGAGAAAAGAGAGAACAAAGATGGGCCACTCAGCCCCTTCTATGGAATGGGCACACACCAATCCGAATCGTTAGGGTTAGATGAACTGAGTTTGTTCCAGCTTGCCCTCTTTCACCATGCGTGGACTCCTCCCAGGACCTGTCCCACCATGCATGACCAGCTGAATTGCCCTTGTGCTTGTTCACCCCTTACCCCTTAAGGTCTTCTGTTGGTTTTTAAGTTTTCCCTTTTTTTATCTCTTGGTTCTCGAATGAAATACACAGTTTTAGATAGAACAAGTAACATCTTTGACAGTGTTAAACTAAGCTTTACATTTAAATTTTTAATATTTATCCCCAAATTTTAGCCAAAGGAAGTAGATCCCAAACAGCCAATGCATTTTTGTTAAGCCAGATAACTTGGTTACAGTATAAACAGTCTTATGCATTTTAAAACATTATTCTTTTAAAATACCAGATTTTCTAATTTGCAAATTAAAGAATCATTACAAAGCCATTTAAAACAATGCGAAGATTTTTTTGTCAATGTCCAAACCTCATAACTTTTTGAATTTTAAATTTAAACTCACCCAATTGTTACAGCATGATGACAATTTTTATCTTTGAACATGTTTACAGACACACACAAAACACTCACACAGATCTTAAAGCACGCAAAAATTAAAATCAGTTGTACGTACACCTTTTAAAGGTTTTAAACAAAAATTTAAGACAGTATTTGTTTTAAACCAGGTACCTTTGTTGGGCTTCATTTTCCCAGAGCTTGCTTATCTAGTAAGACAATTCCCTAATTAGTCTTTTGAATCTCTGTGCTATTCTCATTCAGAAAGCTTAATCCAGAGTCTGCTGAGTGAGCTTGTCACACTCACCCAAGTCTTCCCTACCTCAGAAAACATAAAACGAACACACACACTAAACAGGACAAACAAGTGGCCACAAAGACAAAATCAGGTCTCAGTCAATGGGGCGACATCTCACCACCATTCACTTACCAGGGGACTCAACACCCCTACTCACCTCCGGAGGATTTTTTCTCTTAGATTCCTGCAGACGTTGACCCAGGGGCCTTCCAAGGTGGAGGAGAATTCCCAGTCATGGCAAGGGAAAAGAAAAATCCCTAGCGGCCATCCCCTCAGACTGACAGGTTCTCCCCCACCCTCAGACCCCCTGAACCAAGGCCTAAGGCTGAGATCTAACTGGGGCCACTCGCAGGTGGTCAGTGGAAATTTCATAATTGACAAACAAGCAAGTTCCTAAAACCTGACAATCTGGGCTCGAGCTGTAACTTTTTTCCAGTGATCTAAAGTCAGACTTAAGGGGGTTGTTAGTTGCCGCCCCTTCCCTTTAAGGACAACAAGACAGACAACAGAGACAATTAACACTGAACAGAAACAGAGGAAACCAGACAGGCTCTGTGAGGCAGTCGAAGGACTGCAAACAGAAAAAGCAACTTCAGATGGGAGTGGCCATCTGAACATGTTTTTGTTTATGATAGCCTGAGCCTCTGCCTTATCTATAAATTCAGCCTTCCAGGTTAAATATTGATCTCTGGTCAGGACCGATTGTACAATCTTATTCCATTCATGAGGCAGCAGGAATCCTCCGTTAAAATAAATAAGCGGGCACCATCTCTTCCCTTTTCTACCTCTTTTAAAATGTCCCTGATAATCCCATAAAAACTAAAAAAGGCCTCGGGAATTTCTTCTCCTTTAGCCGCTAAATCATTAATAATTTTCCCTACTTTACTCCAGGTAAGGGGATGAATATCGGGGCCACTCAAAATTAGCCAAGGACATTTTTCCCAACAAAACAAAAAATTTTTACAAGATCCTTTCTTTTTACTCTTATTCCTCTCTCCCTAAGAGCTTCCTTCATTTCCTTTATAAATAAAGCCTGCTTTTCCCATGGTTGATTGAAAGGCAAACTTACCTCAAGACTTCCCATGGTGCACGAGTGATGCAATGTGGGCATCTCTACCCTGAAATGATTGGGGATCCCCAACTCCAGCGCCGTCAGGTAGGTCACCGCGCCTCGAGCCCCATGTTGGGCGCCACTAGACCCGTCCAGCAGGTTCAGTTATTTGTTTGACTCGAGGAGGCACTTCCTAAGAACCATGGGGGTGAAAGAGAAATGAGACCAAGTGTATAAAGAAAGACAAAGTAAGTCTGAGTCGCGTCAAGGTCAGCTTTATTAAAGTAAGGCAGGTTTTATATACCTGAAGGGACAGGGGAAGGGAAAGAATGAAAAAACTTTGCAGAAGCAAGGGTGAGAAGTCCCGGGGTCAGGGATGGGTCACGCTTTTCCTTTGGCCGTTGTGCTAGTCGTTCTAAGAAATATTTATGGTTAGACAGGCGCCATTTGCAGAGGGCTGGAGATAAGAGAAATGTTTATGGTTAGTCAAATGTTTTCTGCTTAGGACTGGAGGAATATTTATGGTTAGCCAAATGTAGTTTGCTTAGGGCTGGAGGAATCTTATCTTTCCATACATTTTCATGGCTCTCAACAATAACCTAAGGCTCACTCAAACCCTAACCCTCACCTTAACACTAACCCTCACCTAACCCTAAATCTAACCCACACCCTCATCCTCACCCTAAGCCTAAATCTAATCCTAAACTTCACCCTAACCCTAACCCTCACAGTAACCCTAACCCTAACCCTCACCCTCACCATAATCCTAACCCTAGCCGAAACCCGCAACCTAACCGTCACCCTCACCCTAACCCTACCACTAAACTTAACCCTCACCCTAACACACACCCTAACATTAACGCCAAACCTAACCCTCACCCTAAACCTCACCCTAACAGTTACACTCACCCTAACCCTAACCCTAACCCTAACCATAAAACTAAACCTAACCATAACCATAACCATCACCCTAAAGATTACCCTAACTCTAACCCTAACCCTCACCGTCAACATAACCATCACCCTAACCCAAACACTCACACACACCCTAACGCTCACCTTCACCTGACCCCTCACTCTCAACCTAACCCTCATCCACACCCTCACCCTCACTCTACACATCACACTAACCCTCACCCTCACCCTAATCCTAACCCTAACAATCAACTAAACCCTCACCATCACCCTAAGCCTAACACTAACCCTAACCCTAATCCTAAATCTAAAACTAAAACTCACCCTCACCCTCAGCCTAACCCTAAACTTCATCCTAACTCTAGCCCTCACCCTCACCCTCACCCTCAGCCTAACACTAATCTTAACCCGAAACCTAGCCCTCACCCTCACCCTCACCGTAATTCTAACCCTAACCCTAACCCTACCCCTCATACTTAAGCTAACTCTAACACTAAATCTAACACTCACCCTAAACCTAAACCTCACGCAAATGCTAACCCTAACCCTCACACTCACTGTAACCCTCATTCTAACCCTTACTCTAATCCTAACCCAAACCCTAACCCTAAACCTCACCCTCACCCTAACCCTAACCCTCGAACTAAGCTAACCCTCACTCTAAACCTAAACTTAACCCTCAGCCTAACACTCACCCTAACCCTAAACCTAACCATAATCCTCACCCTATCAGTAACCCTAACCCTAAAACTCACCCTACCCATTACCCTAACACTAAACATAATGCTCACCCTAAACCTCACCCTATCCCTCACCCTCACCCTAACCCTAACCCACACCCTAACCCTAAACCTCACACTAACCCTAACCCTAACCCTCACCCTCACACTTAACGTAACCCTAACCCTAACCCTAACCCTATACCTCACCCTAATAGTCACCCTCACCCTAACCCTAACACTAACCTTAACCCTCACCCTAACCCACACCCTAAACCTAATGCTAACCCCAACCTCACCCCAAACCTCACCCTAAACGTACCCTCACCCTAACCGTAACCGTAACCCTGACCCTAAACCTAACCCAAAACCCTAACCTGTACCCTAACCATCACCCTTACCGTAACACTAACCCTAATGCTAAGCCTAGCCCTAAACCTAAACCTCACCATCAACCTAAACATCACCCTAACCATAAACCTCACACACACCCTAACCTTCACCATAACCTGAACCCTCACTCTCACCCTATCAGACATCCACACCCTCACCCTCACTCTAAACATCACACTAACCCTAACCCTCACCCTAACCCTAAACCTAACCTGCACCCTAACCCGCACCTTCACCCTCACCCTCACCCTAAGCCTAACACTAAACCTAACCCGAATCCTAAATCTAACAATCACACTCACCCTCAATCTCAGTCTAACCTTAACCCTACACTTAATCCTAACCCTAGCCCTCACCCTCACCCTCACCCTAACTCTAAACCTAACCCTAACCCTAACCCTTACCATAAACCTAACACTAAACCTAATCGGCACCCTAACCCTAAACCTCACGCAAAAGCTAACCCTACACTCACCCTCACGCTAACCCTCACACTAACCCTTACTCTCACCCAAACCCTAACCCTAAACATCACCCTAACCTTAACCCTCACTTTCACCCTAAACATCACACTAACCCTAACCCTCACCCTAACCCTAAACCTAAACCTCACCCTAACAATCACCCCCACCCTCACCCTGAGCCTAACACTAACCCTAACCCTAATCCTAAACCTAACACTCACCCTCACCCTCACCCTCAGCCTAACCCTAAATCTAACACTAACCTAACACAAACCCTAAACCAAAACCAAATCCTAAGCCTAACACTAACACTCACCCTTACCCTACCCCTAACCCTAACCATCACCCTCACTCTAACCCTCAACCTAAACCTTACCCTCAACACAAATATAACCCTAACACTAACCCTCATACTACACCTAACCCTCACACTAAGCCTAACCCTAACCCTCACCCTAACCCTCATCCTGACCCTAAGCCTAACCCTCAACCTAACAATAACCCTAACCCTAAACCTAAACCTCACCCTAAAACTAACCCTCATGCTAACGCTAACCCTAAACCTCCCCCTCAAACTAAACTTCACCTTAACCCTTACTGTCAACCTAACCCTAACCCTAAACCTAACCTTCACACTAACCCTAAGCCTAACCCTAACCGTAACCCTTACTTAAACCCTCACTCTAACCCTCACCATCACCCTAACCCTCAACCTAACCGTAAGCCTCACCCACACCCTAAACCTAACCCTCACCCGAACGCATACACTCACCCTAAACATCACCATCAGGCTAACTCTCACCCTAACCCTAAACCTAACCCTCACTCTCACGCTAACCCTCACCCTCACCCTCACCCTAACTCTAAACCTAACTCTAACCGTAGCTCTTACCTTAAACAAAACTCTAAACCTAAACCTCACCCTAACCCTAAGCCTAACCCTAAACTTCACCCTCACACTACACCTCACCCTAACGCGTACCCTCACCCTAACACTAAACCTAACCCTAAACCTAACCTTCACACTAACCCTAACTGTAAACCTCAACCTAACCCTCACCCTAAACCTAAATTTAACCCTCACCCTTACCCTAACCCTCACCATAACCCTAACCGTAATTCTTACCCTCACCTTAGCCCTCACCCCAGCACTAACCCTAAGCCTCTCCCTAACCCTAACCCTCACCGTCACACTAACCCTCACTCTAACCTCACCCTAACCCTTAACCTCAACCTAATCCTAAACCTAACCCTAACCCTCACACAAACCCTAACCCTCACCATAATACTAAACCGACCCCTCAGCCTATCTCTCATTCTAATCATAACCCTATCCCTAAACTTGAACCTAACCGAAACCCTAACCCTAACCCTCATCCTAACCCTAACCCTCACCCTCACGCTAATCCTCACCCTCACCTTCACCCTAACTCTAATCCTAACTCTAACCATAACCCTTACCTCAAACCTAACTCTAAACCTAAACCTCACCCTAACCCTAAGGCTAAACCTAAACTAGACACTCACCCTACACCTCACCCTAATCCGTACACTCACCTTAACCATAAACCTAACACTAATCCTAATCTTCAAACTAACCCTAACTAAACTTCAACCTAATTCTCATCCTAAGCCTTACCCTACCCCTCACACTAACCCTTATCCTAAACCTAACCCTCACCCTCATCCTAACTCTCACCATAACCCTAATCCTAATTCTCACCCTAACCCTAGCCCTCACCCTAACACTCACCCTAAGCCTCACCCTCACCCTAAACCTAACCATCACACTAACCCTCACTCTAACCTCACCCTAAACCTTACCCTCAACCTAACCCAAGCCCTAACCCTAACCCTCACACTAACCCTAAACCTCACCCTAACCCTAACCCGACCCCTCAGCCTACCTCTCAAGCTAATCATAACCCTAATCCTAACCCTCAACCTAACCCTAACCATAACCGTCATCCTAACCCTAACCCTCATCCTCACACTTACCCTCACCCTCAGCCTAACCCTACCCTAATCTGAACCCTGACCCTAACCCGTACCTTCAACCTCACCCTAACTCTAACACTAACCCTAATCCTAACCCTCACCCTCAACCTCACCCTCACCCTAACCCTATCCCAAAAGCTCATCCTAAACCTAAACCTCACCCTAACCTTAACCCTAACCCTCACCCTCACCCTAACCCTAACACTAAACCTAACCCTCACTCTAACTCTCACCATAACCCTAACGCTAATTAACTCTCACCCTAAACCTCACCCTAACCCTTACCCTCACCCTAACCCTCACCGTAACCCTAAACCTAATCCTCACAATAACCCTAAACCTAAAACTAATCCTACCCGTAAACCTCACCCTAACCCTCACCCTAACCCTAACCCTAACCCTAAACCTCACCCTAAATCTAACTGTAACACTCACTCTCACTCTCACCCTCAGCCTAAACCTAAACCTAAACCTAATGCTAACCCTAGCCCTCACTCTCACCCTCACCCTAACTCTAACACTAACCCTAACCCTAACCCTCACCCTCAACCTAAACCTAAAACTAACAATCACCCAAACCCTAACACTCACGCTAACGCCAACCCTAACACTTACCCTCACCTTAGCCCTCACCCAAACCCTTACTCTCACCATAACCCTAACCCTAAACATAACCCTAACCCTAACCCTCACCATCAAGCTAACCCTCAACGTTACTCACAACCTCACTCTCACCCTAAACCTCACCATCACCCTAAACATCACACTAACGCTAACCCTAACCCTCACGCTCAGCTTAAAACTAAACCTAACCCTAACCGTCACCCTCACACTCACCTTAAACCTAACACTAAAACAAACCCTCACCCTTACCCTCACCCTCACACTCACCCTAACACTAACCCTAACAATAACACTGACCCTCACCCTCACCCTTTTCCTCACCCTAACCCTAACCCTAACCCTAATGCTCACACAAACCCTAACCCTCACCCTAAGCCTTACCCTCAACCTAAACCTAACCCTAACCCTCATTACTAACCCTAACTCTCATCCTAACCCTAACCCTATCCCGCACCCTAACACTCAGCCTAACCCTAACCCTAACACTAATTCAAACCCTATCCCTAATCCTAACCCTAACCCTCACCTTATCCTTAACTATTATGCTAACCATCACCCTAAACCTCACCCTAACCCTAATCCTAAACCTAATCCTCACCCTCAGCCTAACCCTAACCTTAACCCTAATACTAACCCTACACTCACCCTCAGCGAACCCTAAAACTAACCCTAACACTAAAGCTCAAGGTCAAGCTCAGCCTAACCCTAACCCTAACACTAACCCTAACCCTATCCCTCACCCTCACCCTCAGCCTTACCCTCAGTCTGACCCTCACCCTCACCCTAAACCGAAAACTAACCCTTAGCCTCACCCTAGGCCTAACCCTCACCCTAACCTTCACCCTAATCCTCAACCTTACCCTCACCCTAACCCTAACCCTAACCCTCACCCTAACCCTCTTCCTATCACTAATGCTAACCCTACCCTCACCCTAACCCTAACCCTCACCCTAACTCTTACCTTCAACCTAATATTAACCCTAACCCTAACACTAACCCTCAAACTAAATCTATCCTTCACCCTAACCCAAACCCTACCCCTCAGCCTAAACCTCACCCTTACCCTAACCTTAAACATACTCCTCACCTTATCCCTAACCCTAACCCTAACCCTCACCCTTAACTTAAATCTAACCATAACAATAACCCTAACCCTAACCCTCACCCTAACCCTAACACTAACCCTAACCCTCAGCGTAAACCTAACCCTTATCCTCACCCTCACCTTAAACCTCACCCTAACCCCAACGCTAAAGCTTACCCTCACGCTCACCCTAAAACTCACCATAAACCTTAACCTCAACCTAACTCTAACCCTAACCCTAACCTTAAACCTCACACTAACCCTATCTCTAACCCTAACCCTAATACTCACCCTAACCCTCACCCTAACCCTAACCCTAACCATACCACTCACCCTAACGCTAGCCCTAACCCTAACCCTCACCCTCACCCTAACCCTCACAGTCACCTTAACCCTCACCCTAACCCTAAACCTCACCCACAACCTAAACCTCACCCACACCTGAAGAACCACACTCACCCTAAACCTCACCTTCACCCTAAATATCACACTAACCCTAAACCTCACCGTCATCCAAACCCTAACCGTAACCCTAACCCTCATACTAAGCCTCACGCTAACCCTAAAGCTCACCATAAACCTCCCTTCCCCTGAACGTCACCATCATCCTAACCCTAACCCTAATCCTCACCATAAACCTCACAGTAACACTTCCCGTCACCCTCACCCTAAACCTAACCCTCACCCTAAACCTAACCCTCAACCACACCCTAACCCTAACCCTCCCCTGAACACTCACACTCACCCTAACCCTCAGTTTCAATCTAAATATCACACTAACTCTAAACCTCACCCTCATCCTAAACCTAACCCTAACCCTAACACTCACCCTAAGCCTAAGCCAACCTTAACGCTCACCATAAACCTCCCTTCCCCTCACCGTAATCCTCATCCTAAAACTAACCCTAACCCTCACCGTAAACCTAACCCTAACCCTTAACCTCATCCTCACCTTCACGCTAAACCTAACCGTAACCCTCACCCTAAACCTGACCCTCACCCTCACATTAACCCTAACACTCACCCACACCCTAACCCTCACCCTCACCCTAAATATCACACTAAACCTAACCCTCACGTTCATCTTAACCCTAACCCTAACACTAACCCTCACCCTAAGCCTCACCCTAAACCTAACGCTCACCATAAACCTGACCCTTCCCCTCACCGTAACCCTCATACTAACCCTAACCCTAACCCTCACCGTAAACCTCACCCTAACACTTACCCTCACCATAACCCTCAACCTAACCCTCAAACTAACCCTAATATACACCCTTACCCTAATACTCACCCTAACCCTCACCCTGACTGTAACCCTCACACTCCCCCTAACCCTCACCCTAACCCTTTTCCTCACCCTCACCCAAACCCTAACCCAATCGCTCACACAAACCATAACCCTCACCCTAAACCTTACAGTCACCCTAACCCTAACCCTAACCCTAACACTCACACTAACTTTAACCCTCACCCTAACCCTAAACCTAACACTAATCCTCACCCTATCCCTAAACCTAAGCCTAACCCTCACACTCAACATAACCACACCGTTACACTGACCTTCATCCTAACACTAAACCTAACCCTCACCCTCACCCTGACCTTCAAGGTAAACCTAACCCTAACTCTCACCCTCAACCTAGCCCTTACCGTAACCCTAACCCTAACCCTTATCCTAACCCAAACCCTCACCATCACACTTACCCTCACCCCCAGCCTAACTCTAAACCTAACCCTAATCCTAACCCTAACCCTCACTCTCACCCGAACTCTAACCCTAACCCTTATCCTAACCCTCACCCTCACCCTAACCCTAAGACTATTCCTAAACCTCACCTTACCCCTAACCCTTACCCTAACCCTAACCCTAACCCTCACTCTGATCCTAACCCTAACACTAAAACTAACCCTCACACTAAACCTCATCCTAACCCTAACGCTAACCTAATGCTCACACTAAACCTCACCCTAACCCACATCTTCACTCTAACCCTAAGACTAAGTTTCACCCTAACCCTAAAGTTCATCCTAACCCTAACCCTCCCCCTCCCCCTAACCCTAACACTCACACTAAACCTAAACCTCACCCTAACCATAACCCTACCCCTCACCCTACCCCTCATCCTAACCCTAACCCTAAACCTAAACCTCAACCTAACCCTAACGCTAACCCTAACCCTTACCCTAAAACTCACCCTAACACTTACCTGCACGCTAATGCTAACCATAATCCTCACCCTCACCCTCACCCTTACTCTAAACCTAACTCTAACCATCACCCTTACCTTAAACCTAAATATAAATCTAACCCTCACAATAAGCCTAACGCTAATCCAAACCTTCACCCTCAACCTAAAACTCACCCTAAATCTTACCCTCACCCTAACTCTCAAACTAACACTAACCCTAATCTTAACAATAACCCTAACATTAAACCCAACTTAAACCTCACACTAAACCTAACTGTAACCATAAACTTCACCCAAAATCCTCACCCGAACCCTAACCCTCATCCACACCCTAAAGCTCACTCTCACCCTAACCCTCACCCTCACCTAACCCTCACCATAACCCTCACCCTAACCCTCACCCTTACCCTAAACATCACCCTAAACCTAACCCTAATCCTAATGATAACCCTAATCCTCACCCTCACCCTGACCCGAAGACTAACATAACCCTAAACTTAATCCTAAACCTAACGCTCTCTCTCACCCTCACCCTAACTGTAACCCTAAACCTAACCCTAATCCTAACCCTCACTCTCACCCTAACCCTAACCCTAACACTCACCCTTACCCTAAACCTCACCCTAAACCTGACGCAAACCCTAATCCTAATACTCACCCAACCCTAACCCTAAAACTAACCCTAACTCTCACCCTATCCCTCACCCTAATCTTAACCCTAACACTCACTCTAACCCTTACTATCACCCTACCCCTCACCGTAACTCTAACCCTAGCCTCACCCTCACCCTCACCCTAGATCTCAACCTACCTCTAAACCTACCTCTCAACTAATCCTCATCCTAACACTAAACCTAACCCTAACCCTAACCCTAACTCTCATCCTCCCCCTAACCCTCAACCTAGCCCTTACCCTCAACCTAACCCTAACACTAAAACTAACTCTAAAACTTACACTAAACCTAAACCTCACCCAAACCCTAACCTTCACCCTCACCCTCACCTTCATTCTCAGCCTCACCCTAAACCTAACCCTAATCCTAAACCTATCCCTCACCCTCAACCTAACTCTAACCATAACCCTAAACCTCGTCCTCACCCTCATACTAAACCTAACCCTAACACTACCGTTCAACCTAACACTAACCCTCTCCCTGACCCTAACCCTAACACTAACCCTAACCCTAACACTACACCTCACCTAACACTAACCCTAACCCCATCCCTAACCCTAACCGTCAACCTCACCCTAACAATAACCATAACACTCACCCTAACCCTAACCCTCACCTGTACCCTAACCCTAACCATCACACTAATCCTAAAGCTAACCCTGACCCTAAACCTAAACCAAACCCTCACCCTCACCCTAACCCTTTTCCTCACCCTAAAGCTAAGGCTCACTCAAACCCTAACCCTCACCTTAACACTAACCCTCACCTAACCCTAAATCTAACCCACAACCTAAGCCTAACACTAATCCTAACCTTCACCCTAACCCTAACCCTCACGGTAACCCTAACCCTAACCCTCACCCTCACCCTAATGCTAACCCTAGCAGAAAACCTCACCCTAATAGTCACCCTCACCCTAACCCTAACACTAACCTTAACACTCACACTAACACTCACCTATCCCTAAAGTTAACCCTAAACCTCATCCTAACCCTTACACTCACCTAACCCTAACCCTAACCCTAACCATCAACCTAACCCTAACTCTAACCCTAACCATCACCCTAACGATAATCCTAACTCTAACCCTAAACCTCATTGTAAACCTAACCATCACCTAACCCAAACCCTCACACACACCCTAAACCTCACCCTCACCTGACCCCTCCCTCTCAACCTAACTCTCATCCACAACTTCACCCTGACTCTAAACATCACACTAACCCTAACACTCACAGTAACCCTAACCCTCACCCTAACCCTCACCTTCACCCTCACCCTCACCCTAAGCCTAACACTAAACCTAACCTAATCCTAAATCTAAAACTAAACCTAACCTCACCCTCACCCTCACCCTCAGCCTAAGTCTAACCCTAACCTTAATCATAACCCTAGCCATAAACCTCACCCTCACTCTAACCCTAACCCTCACCCTAACCCTAACCCTTACCGTACACCTCACCCTAATCCTAAACCTAACCCTCACTCTCTCCCTAACCCTGATCCTAAACCTTACCCTCACCCTCCCACTCATTCTAAATCTAACACTAAACCTAACCCTCACCCTAAGCCTCATGCTAACCCTAACACTAACCCTCAACCTAACCCTTACCCTCAACCCAACCCTAATACTAACCCTAAACTTAACCCTCACACTAAACCTAACGCTCACACTAACCCTTACTCTCACCCTAACTCTAACTCTAACCCTCAAACTAATCCTAACCCGAAACCTAACCCAAACCTCTCCCTAACACTAACCCTCATGTTAATGCTAATCCCAACCATCACACTCACCCTAACCCTCACCCTAATCCTTACTCTCAACCTAACTCTAACCCTAACCCTAATCCTCACACTAACCCTAACCCTAAACCAAACCCTCACCTTAACCCTCATCCTAAACATCACCCTCAACCTAACCCTAACCCTAAATTTAAACCTAACCCTCACACTCACGCTAAACTTCACCCTCACCCTCACCCTAACTATAACCCTAACACTAATCCTAAACCTTAACTTAATCCTAATTCTACACCTAACCCTCACCCTAAACCTAACGCTAATCCTAAAATTCACCCTCACCCAAAACTTCACCCTAAACCTTACACTCAACCTAAACCTAAACCTAACCCTAATCCTTATCCTCACACTAACCCTAACTGTAAAACTTAACCTAACCCTCACCCTAAACCGAACCCTAACCTTAACAGTCACCCTAACGTAACCCTAACCCTAACCCTCAAATTCATCCTAACCCTCACTCTCACCCAACCTTTCACCCTAACACTACCCCTCACCCTAAACCTCACCCTCACACTCACCCTCACCCTAAACATCACCCTAACCCTAACCTTAACACAAACCCTAACCAGAACCTAAACCTAAGACTCACCCTCGCCCTCACTCTAAGCCTAACACTAACCCTAAACCTAATCCTAAACCTAACGCTCTCCCTCACCCTCACCCTAACCGTAACCAAAACCCTAACCCTAATCCTCACCCTCACCCTAATCCTAAAACTAACCCTCAAACTAACCCTAACCCTAAAACTCACCCTCACACTAAACCTAACCCTAACACTAACCATAACCCTCACACTAACTATAACTCTCACCCTTACTCTAAACCTCACCCTAACCCTAAACCTAACCCTAATCCTAACACTAACCCTAATCTTCAACCTAGACCTCACCCTAAACCTAACCCTAACACTAACCCTAACTGTCACCATACCCTTCACCCTAACCCTAACCCTAATGCTCATGCTAACCCTTACCCTCACCCTAACCCTCACCCTAACCCTAACCCTAACACTAACCCTCAACCTAACCCTCACCCTCACCCTAACACTCACGCTAACTCTCACCCTAATCCTAACCCTAACCCTCACCATAACCCTCACCCTAAACATCAATCTAGCAGTTACCCTCAGCCTAATCCTAACCCTAACTTTAACACTCTCCTAACCCTAACCCTCACCCTAACCCAACCCTACACCTCAACCTAACTTTCACACTAAACCTATACCTACACCTCACCCTAATCCGCAACCTAACCCTTACCCTCAACCTAACTCTAACCGTAACTCTAACTCTAACCCTCACACTAACCCTCATCCTCACCCTAACCCTCACCCTACACATCACCCAATTCCTCACACTAACCCTAACCCTAAACCTCACCCTAACCCTAACATTAAACCTCAACCTCATCTTCATTCTCAGCCTCACCCTAAACCTAACCATAATCCTAATCCTGCCCTCACCCTCACACTAACTATAACCCTAAACCTAACCCTAACCCTCACCCTCACACAAACCCCAACCCTACACTATACTTCACCCTAAACCTAACCCTCACGCTAACGCTAACCCTAACCCTAACCCTCACACTAACCCTCACTCTAACCCTAAACTTACCTTAACCCTCTCCCTAACCCTCACCGTCACCCTAACCATCACCCGAACCCTAAGCCTCACCCACACCCTAACCTAACCTTTCCCGTAACCTCACCCTCACCCTGAACATCACCCTCACCCTAACCCTCACCCTAAACCTAAACCTATCACTCTAAACCTAATCTTCACCCTAAGCCTAATCCTAACCCTAACCCTAATGCGAAACCTAACGCTCACCCTCCTTACCCCTAACATTTACCCTAACCCTAACCCTAACCCTGACCCTCATTATCATCCTAAACCTAAACCTCATGCTAACCCTAAACCTAAACGTAACCCTCAACCTATCCCTAACCCTAAACCTAAACCTTAACCTCACCCTGACCCTAACGCTCACCCTCACCCTCACTCTCAGCCTCTCCCTGACCCTAACCCTAACTCTAACCCTAACCCTCACCCTCACGTTAACCGCAACCTTAACCTTACCCTCAGCCAGCCCTAACTCTAACTCTAACCCTCACACTAAACCTAACCCTAACCCTCACGCTAACCCTATCCCTACCAATCACCCTAAACCTAAACCTACACCTCACCCTAATCCTCACCCTAAACCTAACCCTAACTTTAACCCTCACCGTCCCCCTAACCCTCAACCTAACCCTTACCCTCAACCTAAACCTAAGCCTAATCCTAATTCTAACCCTCACACTAATCCTAACCCTCACCCTAACCCTAACCTTACACCTAAACCTAACCCTCATTCTCAAGTTAACCCTCTCCATCACACTCACCCTAACTCTAAATCTAATCCTAACTGTAACCCTTCAACCTAACTCTAAACCTAAACCTCACCCTAACCCTCACCCTAACCTAACGCTAACCCTAACCTTCACCCTCACCCTAAACCTCACCCTAACCCCTACCCTCATCCAAACCCTAAACCTAACCCTAATTCTCACCCTCACACTCACCCTAAACCTAACACTCACTCTAACCTTTACGCAAACCCTAACCCTAATCCTCACCCAAACACTCACCCTAACCCTAACCCTTTCGCTCACACTAAAACTTACCCTCACCCCAACGCTCACCCTAACCCTCACCCTAACACTAAGCCTCAACCTAACGATCACCCTAAACCTAAACCTAAACCTAACCCTCGCCCTAACCCTAACGATAACCCGAACCCACACCCTCACAGTAAACATCAACCTAATCCTTACCCTCAGCCTAAACCTAACCCTAACACTAAACCTCAAACTAACCCTAACCCTAACCCTCACCCTAACCCTAACCCTACACCTCACCCTAACTCTCATCATAATCCTAAACATACATCTCACCCTAATCCTCACCGTAAACCTAACCCTAACCCTCACCCTAAACCTAACCCTCAACCTAACCCTTAGCCTCAACCTAACCCTAACCCTAACCCTCAACCTCACCCAACCCCTCAGCCTAACTCTCATCCTATTCCTAACCTTAACCCTAACCCTCACCCTAACATTAACCCTAACACTTACCCTCACCCTAACCCTAACTCTGACCCTCAACCTCAACCTTACCTTCACCCTCAGCCTAATCCTAAACCTAACCCTAATCTAACCCTAACCCACACCCTCACCCTCACCATAACTCTAAATCTAACACTAATCCTAAACACCAAACTCATCCTCACCCTAAACGAACCCTATCCCTAAACCTCACCCTAACCAAAACGCTAACACTAACCCTAACCCTAACCATCACTCTCACCCTAAACCTAACACTAATTCTAACACTCACCCTAACCCTCAACTTAATCCTAACGCTAACAGTAACCCGCAGCATAAACCTTACCCTAAACCTTATCCTCAACCTCAACCTAATCCTTAACCTAACCCTCACCCTAACACTCACCCTAACCATAACCCTAACCTTCACTGTCACCCTAACCCTTACCCGAAACCTAAGAATCACCCACGCCCTAACCCTCACCTTCACCTTCACCATCACCCTAACCCTAGCTCTAATCCTAACCCTAGCCCTCACCTTCAACCTCACCCTAACTCTAACACTAACCCCCACCCTAATCCTAACACTAACCCTAACCCTAAACCTCACCCTAACCATAACCCTCACGCCAATGCTAACCGTATCCCTCATCCTCATCCTAACCCTCACCCAAACCTTACTCTTACCCTAACTCTCACCATAACCCTAACCCTCACTCTCACCCAAACCCACACACTCACCCTGACCCTCAACCTCACCCTAAACTTCACATTAACCCAAACCATCAAACTCACCCTCACCCTCACCCTCAGCTTAATGTTAACCCTAAACCTAAACCTAACACTAAACCTAACCCTCAACCTCACCCTAAACCTCAAGCTCACCCTAAACCTCACCCTCACCCTCACCCTAAATATAACCCTAACAATAACCCTAAACCTAACCCTAACCCTAACCATCACCTAACCCTCACCCTAAACCTAACCCTAATCCTTAGCCTAATACTCAACCTTACCCTAACCCTCACCCTCTCCCCAACACTAACCCTAACCCTCACACTTAACCTCACCCTCAGACTAACCCTAAATCTAACCCTAATCCTAAGGCTAACACTCACCCTCACCCTAAATCTAAACCTAACCCTAAACCTAACCCTCACCCATACCCTCTCCCTAACCTTAACCAATCCCTAAACCTCACCCTAACCCTATCCCTCACCCTAAACCAAAGCCGCAGCCTCACCCTAACCCTAATACTAACACTAACCCTAACCCTCACCCTAACCCTAATGTTAACCCTAAACTTCATCCTAATGCTTACCCTCACCCTAACCCTAACACTAACCCTAATTCTAACACTAACCATAACCCTAACCCTAAATGTAAACCTAACCCGAACCCGAACCCGAACCCTCACAATCACCCTAAACCTAAACCTCACCCTAACCCTAACCCTACCCTTCAGCCTAAACCTAATCCTTACCGTAACCCTAACACTCTCCCCAACCCTAACCCTAACCCTCAGCCTTAACCTCACCCTCAGACTAACCCTAACCCTAACCCTAAACCTAACCCTACCCCTCGGCCTAACCGTAACCGTAACCCTAAACCTCACACTACCCCTCAGCATAAAACTAAACCTCACGCTCACCATAAACCTAAATCTAACCCTAACCGTCAGCCTATGCCTCAACCTAAACCTATCCCTAACCCTAAACCTAGCCCTCACCATCACACTAACCCTCACCCTACCCCTAACCATAACCCTCACCCTTAACCTCACCCTCAGACTAACCCTAACCCTAACCCTAATCCTAACCCTAACTCTCACCCTCACATTATTTCTAAAACTACCCCTAATACTAACCCTCAACAATACCCTCTCCCTAACCCTAACCAATCCCTAAACCTAACCCTAACCCTAACCCTCACCCTAAACCTAAGCCGCAGCCTCAACCTAACCCTAACACTAGCACTAAACCTAAACCCCACCGTAAACCTCAAGCTAACCCTAATCCTCACGCTAAACCTCACCCTAATGCTTACCCTCACCCTAACCCTAACCCTAACCCTAATCCTAACACTAACCCTAACCCTAAACCTAAAACTAAATCTAACCCTCACCCTAACACTCACCCTAAACGTACCCTAAACCTAAACCTCACCCTAACACTAACCTTCACCCACACCCTAACCCTCACCCGAACCCGAACCCTTGCTCTCTCCCTAACACTCATCCTCACCCTAAACACCAACCTAAAAATAACGCTCACCCAAACCCTAACACTATCCCTCACCCTAAACCTCACCTAACTTTAACCCTATCCCTCACCTCCCCTCCCCCTCCCCCTAAACCTAACAATAACCATAAACATAATCCTAAACCTTACCCTTACCCTCACCCTAAATCTAACCCAAACCCTAAACCTAACCCACACACTCACCCTAACCCTAAACCTAATTCTAACCCTCACACAAACCTTAACCCTCACGCTAACGCTAACCCTAATCCTCTCCCTCAGCTTAACCCTTTTTCTCACCATAACCATATGAATATCCCTCACAATAAACCTATTCTTCAACCTACCCCTAACTCTACCCCTCAAACTAACCCTCACCCTAACCCTAAACCTAACCCTAACCCTCACACTCACCCTGACTCTAACGCTAACCCTAACGCTAAACCTTACCATCACCTTAACCCTGACCCTCACCCTAATCATAACATTAACCAAAACCCTCACACTAAACTTTTCCCTAACCCTAACACTAACCCTCACCCTAACAATCACCGTAAACCTAACCCTAAACCTCACCCTTACCCTAACAATTACACTCAGTCTAGACTTCAACCTAACCCTTAACTTAACCCTCACCTTCACCCTCACACTAATCCTCTGCCTAACCCTAACCCTAATCTTAATCCTACCCCTAACCCTCACCCTCACCCTCACCATCACTCTAACCCTAACCCTAACCGTTACCCTAACCCTAATCCTCACCCTAATATTAACCCTAACCCTAACCCTAACCCTCACACTAACCCTAACCTCACCCTAACACTAAGCCTAGTCCTCAGCCTAAACCTCATCCTAAACCTAACCCTAAACCTAAACCTACACCTAACCCTAACCCTAACCCTCACCCTAACCCTCCCGCTCAACCTAAGCCTAACACTAACCCTAGCCCTCAACCTCCGACTCACCCTAACCCTAACCATATCCTTAAACCTTACCCTAATTCTCACCCACACCCTCACCCTCACCCTCACCGGAACGTTCACACTCACCCTAACCCTCATCCTCACCCTAAACTTCACACTAACCCTAACCCTCACCCTAACCCTAACCCTAAATCTCACCCTCACCCTCACCCTCACCCTAACCCTAACCCTAATCCTCACCCTAACCCTATCCCTAACACTAAACTTAATCCTCACCCTAACCCTAACCTTAACCCTCACCCTCACCCTAACTCTCACTGTCGCCCTAACCCTCACCCTAAACCTAACCCTCACCAACGCCTTAATGCTCATCCTCAATTGAACCCTCACTCTAACCCTAAACCTCACCCTCACCCTAAACATGATCCTAAAACTAACCCTCACCTTCACCCTATCCCTAACCCTAACCTTAACCCTAACCCTTACCTAACCCTAACCCTAACCCTCACCCTCACACTAACCCTAAACCTAACCCTGATCCTTACCCTCATCCTCACCCTAAACCTAACCATAACCCTCACACTTACCCTGACCCTCAGTGTCAACCTAACCCTCACCCTAACCCTAACCCTAAACATCACCCTCAACCTAATCCTAAAAATAACAATAACACTAGTCCTAAATCTAACCCTCACCCTAAACATCAACCAACCCTAAACCTAACCCTCACCCTCACCCTAAGCTTAACCCTAACTCTATCCCCCAGCCTAACCCTAACGCTCACCCTAAGCCTAAACATCAAACTCACCTTCACCCTCACCCTAAACCTAAACAGAACCCTAACACTAATCCTAAACCTAACCTTCACCCTAATTCTCACCCTAACCCTAACCCTCACCCTCAGATCAAACTCACTCTCAGCCTAACCCTAACCCTTATCCTAACCCAAATCTTCACCTTCCCAATCACCCTAAACCTAACCCTAATCCTAAACCTCACCCTCACCCTAAGCCTAACCATAAACCTAACACTAACCCTAACCCTGACCCTCACCCACACACTCACCCTAACCCTCACCCTCAACCTCAACCTAATCCTAACCCTAACCCTAACCCTAACACATAGCCTTACCCTAGCCCTAACCCTCATGCTAACCTTCATCCTAACCCTCGACCTCACCCTCACCCTAAACCTAACCCTAAACCTAACACTCACATTAACCCTCATACGAATCCTAATGCTAACCCAAACCCTTGCCCTAACCCTGAGCTTTACCCTAACTCTTACCCTCACCCTAACATTAACCCTAACCCTAACTCTCACACTAAACCTATCCCTCACCCAAAACCTTACCCTACTCCTCAGCCTAACACTCACCCTAACCCTAACCCTAACCCAAATCTTCACCACATCCCTAACCCTAACCCTCACCTTCAGCCTAGACCACACCCTAAGCCTCACCCTAACCCTAACCGTCACCCTAACCCTACCGTCACCCTAACCCTAAAACTCACCCTCAACCAAAACCTCACCCTAACCCTCACCCTAACCCTAAACCTAACCCTCACTCTCACCCTAACCCTCACTCTAACCCTAAACCTAACTATAACCCTCACCCTAACCCTCACCATATCTCTAACCCTAACCCTAACCCTCACCATCACCCCATCCCTCACCATAACCATTACCCTCACCCTCACCCAAACCCTAACCCTAACCCTAAACCACACCCTAAACCTAAACCTAACCCTCACCCTCACCCTAACCCTTACCCTAACCCTAAACATAAACCTCAACCTAACCCTAACGCTAAACCTAACCCTAAACCTCAACCTAACTCTCACCCTAAACCTAAACCTCACCCTAACCCTAACCCTATCCCTATTCCTAATTCTCACACCTAACCTAACCCTCAACCTAACCCTAACCCAACCCCTCACCCTAACCCTAAACCTAACCCTAACCCTCACCCTAACTGAAACCGTCACCCTCACCCTCACCCTAACACTGACCCTACCCCTCAGCCTAACCCTAACCCTAACCCTAAACCTCAACCCACCCCTCACAGTAAAACTAACACTCACGCTCACCCTAACCCTAACCCTAACTGTCACCCTAAACCTCAACCCAACCCTAACCCTAATGCTAACCCTAGCCCTCTCCCTAAACCTCACACTAAGCCTAACCCTAACATTAACCCTAACCCTCACCATAACCCTAACCCTAACCCTAAACCTCACCCTAACAATCACCCTCACCCTAACCTTAACTCTAACCCTTAACTTAACCCTCACCCTCACCCTCTCACTCACCATAAGTCTAACCCTAACCCTAACACTAATCCTAAATCTAACCCTCACCCTGACCCTCAGCCTCATCCTAACCCTAACCCTAACCCGCACCCTCATACTCACCCTAAGCCTAACCCTAACACTCACCCTAACCTTAAGCCTCACCTAATGCTAAACCTAACCCTCACCCTCACCCTAAACCTAACCCTAACCCTAAATTTAACCCTCACCCTACCCCTAACCCTATCGCTCACCCTTACCCTAACACTCACTATCACCCTAACCCTCACCGTAAAAATAACCCTCACCCCCAACCTAAACCTCACCCTCACCTGAACCCTCATCCTCACCCTAAACCTCACCCTCACCCTAAACATCACTCTAACCCTAACCCTCACCCCAACCCCAACCCTAATCCTCACCCTAAAACTAACATTCACTTAACCCTTACCCTAACCCTATTACTAACAATAACCCTAACCCTAACCCTAAACCTAAACCTAACCCGAACCCTCACCCGAACCCTCACCATCACCCTAAACCTAAACCTCACCCTAACGGTAACCCTACCCTTCATCCTAAACCGAATCCTTACCCTAACCCTAACACTCTCCCCAACCCTAACCCTAACCCTCACCCTTAACCTCACGCTCAGACTAACCCTAACCCTAACCGTAATCCTAACCCTAACTCTCACCCTCACCCTAACTCTAACACTAACCCTAATCCTAAGCCTCACCCTCACCTTCTCACTTACCTTAACCAATCCCAAAACCTCACCCTAATCCTAACCCTCACCCTCACACTAACCCTAAACCTAACCCTGACCCTAAACTTCACCCTCAACCTAACCCTAACCCTAACCCTCACAGGTACCCTAACCCTCACTATCAACCTTACCCCCACCCTAAATCTAACCCTCACCCTCAACATCACCCTAAGCCTAACTCTAAAAATAACAATAATCCTAAACCTAACCCTCACCCTCACCCGCACCCTACCCCTCACCCTCACCCTAATCTTAACCCTAACCCAATCCATCACCCTAACCCTAATTCTCACTCTAACACTACCCGACAACCTCACCTTCAGCCTCACACTAAGCCTAACCAGAAACCTAACACTAATCCTAAACCTAACCCTCACCCTCATACTCGCCCTAACCCTAACCCTAAACCTAACCCAAAAGCTCAGCCTCACCCTCACCCTCAGCCTAACCCTAATCCTAACCCTAAACCTCACCCTCAAGCTCACCCTAAACCTAAAAATAACCCTAAACCTCACCCTAACCCTAACCTAAACCTAACCCTCACCCTAACCATAATCCTCACCCTAACCCTAACCCTCACTCTGACCCTAACCCTCACCCTCAACCTAGCCCTCACCCTAACCCTAACCATAACCTTAACCCTATACCTAAATCTAACCCTCAGCCTCAAGGTCATCCTTACCCTAAACCTAATCCTAATCCTAACCATAAACCTTACCCTATACTTAAACCTAACCCTCACCCTAACCCTAACCCTTACCCTAAACCTAAACTTTATACCTAACCCTAACCCTCACACTAACCCTAACGCTAACCCTAACCCTAACCCTCACACTAACTCTAACCCAAACCCTTACCCTCACCCTAACCCTAACCCAATCAATCACCCGAACCCTAACCCTAACACTAAGCATCACCAAAACCCTCACCCTCAAACGAACACTCACCCTAATCCTCACCATAACCCCAAACCTAACCTTTACGTAACCGAAACTCTCACCCTCACCCTCACCCTAACCCTCACCGGAACCCTCACCCTCACCGAACCCTAAACATCACCCTCACCCTAAACATCACCCTCATCCTAATCTTCAACCTAACCATAAACCAACCCTCACCCTAACCCTAACCCTCACTTACCCCTGACCCTAACCCTAACGCTCACCCTCACACTAAACCTAACACCAAATCTAACACTGACCCTAACCCTCACCCACACCCTAACCCTAATCCTAACCGTCACACTTACACTAACCCTAAATGTCACACAAACCCTCACAATAAACCTAACCCTAACCCTCAATCTCAACCTCACACTCACCCTAAGCCTAACCCTAACCCTAACACTATCCCTACAGTTAACCCTCACCCTCAACCTCACCCTAACACTAACCCTAACCCTAACCCTCACCCTAACCATAACCCTCACATTAACTCTAACGCTAACACTCAACCTCACCTTAACGCTAAACCTAACCCTCATCCTAACCCTCACCCTAACCCTCAAGCTAACCCTAACCCTCACCCTCACCCTCACCTTAACCCTTACTCTTACCCTCACCCTAACCCTTTCCCTTACCGTCACCCTAACCCTAACCCTATCCATAACCTTAGCCCTCACACTAACCGTAACCCTCGCCCTAAAGCTAACCCTCACCCAGACCCTAAACCTCACCCTCAACCTAGCCCTCACCCTAACCTTAACCCTAAAACTAATCTTAATCCTAACCCTAAACCTCACCCTCACCCTCACCCTAACCCTAACCCTATCCCTAACCTTAACTCTCACACTAACCCTAACCCTCACCCTTAACCTAACCCTCAACCTAACCCTAACCGTAACCCTAACCCTCACCTTCTCCCCAAACCTCACCTTAACCCTAAGCGTAATCCTAAACCTCATCCTCACCCTAGCCCTCACCCTAACCCTAATCCTAACCCTAAACTTTACACTAACCCTAACCCTTACCCTCACTCCAACCCTCACCCTAATCCTATACTTAACCCTCACACTAAACCAAACCATAATTCTAACCTTACCCCTCACCCTAAAAGTCACCCTAACTCTAATCCTCACCCTAACCCTAACCCTAACCTAAACCTCAACGTCACCCTAATCCTCAATGTAATCCTAAACCTCACCACACCCTACCCCTCACCCTGACCTGAACCCTCACCCTGACCCTAACGCTCACCTTCACTCTATACATCACCCTAACACTTACCCTCACCCTAACCCAAACCCTAACCCTCACCCTAACCCAAACCCTCAACCTAACCCTCACCCTCAGCCTAATCCTCACCCTAAACCTATCCCTAAGCCTTACCTAACCGAAATCCTCAATCTCATCCTCACCCTCACCCTAACACTCACACTCATCCTAGCCCTCACCCTAACCCTAACACTAACACTAACCCTAAACCTCACCCTCACTCTCAACCTCAACCTAACCCTAACTCTAACACTCACAATAACCCTTACCATCACACTAACCCTCAACCTAACCCTCACTCTAACCCTAACCCTCACCCTTACTCTCACCCACCCTCTCCCCCTAACCCTCACCCTAACACTAAACCTAACCCTAAAACTAAACCTAACCCTCACATTAACCCAAACCCTAAATCTCAATCCCAACCCACCCTAACCCTAAACCTAACCCTAAAAATAACCTTAAACCTAACCCTCACCGTAACCCTCACCCTAACCCTTATCCTCACCCTAACCCTAACCCTCACCCTCACCCTAACCCTCACGCTAGCCCTAACCCTACCATCACCCTAACCCTAATGCTAACCCTAAACGTCACCCTCACGATAACCCTCACCCTAAACTTAGCCTTTCCCAAATCCTGAACCTCACACTCACTCTAACCCTTACCCTCACCCTAAACCTAACCCTAAATCTTAACCTCAACCTCACCCTAACCGTAACTTTAACTCTAATCCTCACACTAACCCTCACCCTAACCTTTAACCTAACCCTCACCCTAAACAGAACCCTCACCCTCAACCTCATCCTAAGCCTAATCCTAACCCTAACCCTAATCCTAAATCTAACCCTCACCCTCAACCTCACCCTAACCCTAACCCTAACCCTTTCACCCTCACCCTCACAGTAACCCTAACACTAACCCTAACCCTCACACTCAACCTAAGCTTCACCCTAATCCTAACCCCAACCCTAATCCTCACCCTCACACTTACCCTAATGCTCACTCTAACCCCAATCCTCACCCTAACCCTAAACATAACCCTATCCCTACCCCTCACCGTAACTTTAATCTTAACCCTCACCCTCATCCTTATACTTACCCTAAACCTTACCCTCACCCTAACCCTCAACTTAATCCTAACCCTAACTCTAACCCTCACCCTCACGCTAACCCTAACCCTACCCCTCACCCTAACCCTCACCCTAAACCTCACCCTAACCCTAAACCTAACCGTCACCCTGACACTAAACCACACCCTCATCCTCACCCTAATCCTAAACGAACCCTAACCCTAACCCTTACCTTAAACGTAACTCCAACACTAACCCTCATCTTAACCCCCACCCTAACACTAACGGTAACCCTATCCTTCATCCACACCCTAAACCTCACCCTAACCATTACCCTCACTCTAACCCTAACCCTAACCCTTATCCTCACCGTGACCTTAACCGTCACCATCACACTAACACTCACCTTAACCCTAGCCCCCACCCAAATGCTAACCCTCACCCTCACCATCAGGCTAACCTTCACCCTTACCCTAAACATCACTCTAACCTTAACCCTCACCCTAACCTAACCTCAACCTAAACCTCACCATAAGCCTAATCCTAACCATAATCCTAACTCTCACACTAACCCTAATACTCACCCACACCCTAACCCGAACCCTCACCCAAACCCTGATCCGAACCCTAACCCTCACCCTCACCCTAAACCTCACCCTCAGCCTAATCCTCACCCTAACCCTATACCTAATCCTTACCTAACCGAAATCCTCACCCTAACCCTCACCCTCACCCTAAACCTCACCATCATCCTAGACCTCACCTTAACCCTAACCCTAACACTAACCCTAAACCTCATTCTCAACCTCACCCTCAATCTCAGAATAACCCTAACCCTGAAAATCACAATAACCCTTACTGTCACACTAACACTCAACCTAACCCTAACTCTAAACCTAACCCTCAACCTCACACAAACCCTCACCCTAACCCTCACCCTCAACCTAACACTAACCCTAAACCTAAAAATAAACCTAACACTCTCACTAACCCTAACCCTAAACCTCAATCCCACACTCACTCTAACCATAACCCTAACCCTAACAATAACCCTAACCCTCACCCTAAAACTCACCCTAAACCTTATCCTCACCCTAACCCTAACCATCACCCTCACCTTAACCCTCACCCTAACCCTAACCCTACCATCACCCTAACCCTAATGCTAACCCTAAACCTCACCCTCACCCTCACTCTAACACTTACCCTTTACCATATCCTAACCCTCACACTCAACCTAACCCTCACCCTAACCCTTAACCTTACCCTAAACCTAACCCTAACCCTAACCCTAACTCTCACACTAACCCTCACCATAATCCTAACCCTCACCCCAACGCTAAACCTAACCCTCTCCCTAACCCTAACCCTAACCCTGTTCCTAACTCTCACCCTAACCCTAACGCTTACCCTCACCCACACCCACACCCTAACCCTAACCCTCAACCTAACACTAACTGTAACGCTAAACTAAACCTAATCCTCACACAAACCGTAACCATAAACCTCAATCCCATCTTCACCCTAACCCTATCCCTAACCCTAACAATAACCCTAACCCTAAACCTCAACCTAACCCTTGCCCTCACCCTAACCCTAACCCTAACCCTCACACTAAACGTAACCCTCACCCTATCAACAACCCTACCCCTCACCCTAACCCTAACCAAAATGCTAAACCTCAGTCTAACCATAACCCTAACACTCAACTTCACCTTAACCATCACCCTAACACTAACCGTAACCTGCACCCTAACCCTCACCCTAACCCTCACCATAACAGTAAACCTCACCCACACCCTAACCTCACCCTCATCCTAAACATCACCCTAACCCTAAAGTAAACGTTAACCTAAACCTCACTCTCAACCTATCCTTCACCCTAACCCCAATCCTAACCCTAACCCTCACCCTCACCCTAACCCAAACACTCACCCTAACCCTAACCCTCACCCTCACCCTAACTCTCAAACTAACCCTAAACCTAACCCTTACCCTTACCCTCACCCTAACCCTCCACTAACCCTAACCCTCACCCTCACCCTAACCCTAAACCTGACCCTAACACTCACCCTACCCCTTACCTTAACCCTAATCCTAAACCTAACCTTAACCTTAACCCTCCACTAACCCTAACTCTCATCCTAACCCTAAACCTAGCCCTCTGCTAATCCTCATCCTAACCCTAACCCTAACCGAAAACCTCAACCTCACCCTCACACTAACCCCAATCCTCAGCCTAGCCATCATCCTAACCTTAACCCTATCCCTCAACTTCACACTCAACCTCACCCTCAGCCTAACCCTAAACCTAAACCTAATCCTAAACCTAACCCTCACCCTCATTCTAACCCTAAACCTAACCATAACTCTCACCTTCACCGTAACCCTAACCCTAACAATAACCCTAACCCTAAACCTAAACGTTACCCGAACCATAACCTTCACCCTAATCTTAACACTAACCCTATCCCTAACCTTAAACCTCATCCTAACCCTAACCCTAAACCTAACTCTCAACCTATCCCTATCCCTAACCCTAACCCTAACTCTCACCCTAACCCTCACACTCACTCTCATCCTAATCATATCCCTAAAGCTCACCCTAACTCTAACCCTCAAAGCAACGCTAACCCTAACCCTAACCCTCACCTTCACCCTAAACCTAACCCTAAGCCTCTCCCTAACCGTCACCCTAACACTGAAGCTTACCCTAACCCTCACCCTCACCCTAAAACTCACCCTGAACCTTACCCTCAACATAACTCCAACCCTAACTCTATCCCTAATTCTCACACTAACCCTAACCCAACCCTAAACCTCACGCTAACCCTAACCATAACCTTACACCTCACCCTAACGCTTGCCCTATCCCTAACCCTCACCCTCACACTAACCCTAACCCTCACCCTAATCCTCACCCTCATCCTAGCCCTCACCTTAACCCAAACATAACCCTAAACCTCACTCTCACTCTCACCCTCAACCTCAGACTATCCCTAACCCTAAGAATAACAATAACCCTTACCATCAAACTAAACCTCAACCTAATCCTCACTCTAATCCTAACCCTCACCCTCACCCTCAACCACAACTTCACCCTAACCCTCACCATCAACCTAAAATTAACCCTAACCCTAAAACTAAACCTAACACTCACACTAAACCTAACCCTAAACCTCAATCCCATCCTCACCCTAACCATAACACTAACCCTAACAATAACCATAACCCTCACCTTTATCCTCACCCTAACCCTAACCCTCACCCTCACCTTAACCCTCACCCTAACCTTAACCCTACCTTCACCCTAACCCTAATGCTAACCCTAAACCTCACCCTCACCATAACTCTCACTCTAATACTTACCATTTCCCATATCCTAACCCTCACACTCAAACTAACTCTCACCCTAACCCTTAACCTCACCCTAAACCTAACCCTAACCCTAACCCTCAACCTCACCCTAACACTAAATCTAACCCTAACCATCACCCTAATCCTCACCCTAACCGTAATGCTCACCCTAACCCTAAAGCTACACCTCATCCTAACCCTCATCCAAACCCTAAACCTCACCTTCATCCTAACTCTAACCCTAACCCTAACCCTCACACTAATCCTCAACCTAACCCTAACCCTCACCCCAACCTAACCCTAACCCTAAAACTCACACTCTCCCTAACCCTAACCCTAACCCTCTCCCTAACTCTCACCCTAACCCTAACGCTTACCCTCACCCACACCCTCACCCTAACCCTCACCCTCAACTTAACACTAACCCTAACCCTAAACTAAACCTAATCATCACACTAACCGTAACCCTAAACCTCAATCCCACCCTCACCCTCTCCGTAAGCATAACCCTAACATTAACCCTAACCCTAACCCTAAACCTCACCCTAAGCCTTGCCATCACCCTAACCCTAAACCTAACCCTAACCCTAACCCTCACACTAAACTTAACACTCACCCTAACAATAACCCTACCACTCACCCTAACCCTCAACCTAACCCTAATGATAAAACTCAGCGTAACCCTAACCCTAACCCTCAACTTCACCTTAACCATCACCCTAACACTAACCGTAAACTTCACCATAACCCTCACCCTAACCCTCACCATAACACTAACCCTCACCCACAACCTAACCCTCACCCTCACCCTAAACATCACCCTAACCCTAAAGTAAATGCTAAACCAAAACTTCACTCTCAACCTATCTTTCACCCTAACCCTCAACCTCACCATCACCCTAACCCAAACACTCACCCTAACCCTAACCATCACCCTCACCCTAAGTCTCAACCTAACTCTAAACCTAACACTTACCCTTAGCCTAACCCTATCTCTCCACTAACCCTAATCCTCACCCTCACCCTAACCCTCACTCTAACGCTAACACTCACCCTACCCCTTACCCTAACGCTAATCCTAAACCTAACCCTAACATTAACCCTCCACTAACCCTAACTCTCATCCTAACCCTAAACCTAGCCCTCTCCCTAATCCTCATCCTAACCCTAAGCCTAACCGAAAACCTCCACCTCACCCTCACACTAACCCCAATCCTCAGCCTAGCCATCATCCTAACCTTAACCCTATCCCTCAACTTCACGCTCAACCTCACCCTCAGCCTAACCCTAAACCTAAACCTAATCCTAAACCTAACCCTCACCCTCATTCTAACCCTAAACCTAACCATAACTCTCACCTTCACCGTAACCCTAACCCTAACAATAACCCTAACCCTAAACCTAAACGTTACCCGAACCATAACCTTCACCCTAATCTTAACACTAACCCTATCCCTAACCTTAAACCTCATCCTAACCCTAACCCTAAACCTAACTCTCAACCTATCCCTATCCCTAACCCTAACCCTAACTCTCACCCTAACCCTCACACTCACTCTCATCCTAATCATATCCCTAAAGCTCACCCTAACCCTAACCCTCAAAGCAACGCTAACCCTAACCCTAACCCTCACCTTCACCCTAAACCTAACCCTAAGCCTCTCCCTAACCGTCACCCTAACACTGAAGCTTACCCTAACCCTCACCCTCACCCTAAAACTCACCCTGAACCTTACCCTCAACATAACTCCAACCCTAACTCTATCCCTAATTCTCACACTAACCCTAACCCAACCCTAAACCTCACGCTAACCCTAATCATAACCCTACCCCTCAACCTAACGCTTACCATCTCCCTAACCCTCACACTCACCCTAACCCTAACCGTCACCCTAACTCTCAACCTAACCCTAACCCTCACCCACTCCCTAACCCTAACCCGAATCCTCATACTCACCCTAACCCTCACCCTCACCCTAAACATCACAATAAACCTAACCCTCAACCTAACCCTAAACCTAACCCTCACCCTCATCCTCAACCTCACCCTAACCCTAACCCTAACCCTCACACAAACCCTACCCCTCACCCTAAACCTAACCCTAACGCTCATCTCACCCTCAGCCAATTCCTAACCCTAACTCTAATCCTAAAACTAAACCTCACCTCACCCTGACCCTAAACCTAACCCTAACCCTAACGGTAAACCTCACACTAAACCTAAGCCTCACACTAACAATAACGCTACCCCTCACACTAACCCTCACCCTAAACCTAACCCAAACCCTAAACCTCACACTAACCCTAACCCTAACCATAACCCTCACACTCACGCTAAACCTCACAGTCACTCTAACCATCACCATAAACCTAAACCTCACCCACAAACTCACCCTCACCCTCACCATAACCCTAACCCTCACCCTATCCTAAACATCACCCTAACCCTAATCCTAACCCTAACCCTCACCCTAACCCTAACCCACACCCTAAAAATCACCCTCAACCTAATCCTCACCCTATCCCTAATCCTAACCCTTACTTAACCGAAACCCTCACCCTCACCCTCACCCTAAACCTTATACTCATTCTAGCCTTCAACCTAACCCTAACCTTCAGCCTCACCTTAACCCTCACCTTCATCCTCTGCCTAACCCTAACCCTAATCTTAATCCTACCCCTAACCCTCACCTTCACCCTTAACCTTACCCTAACCCTAACACGCCCAGAAGCCTAACCCTAACCCTAACCGTTACCATAACCCTAACCTTCACCCTAATATTAACCCTAAACCTAACCCAAACCCTCACACAATCCCTAACACTCACCCTAACCCTAAGCCTACTCCTTAGCCTAAACCTCATCCTAAACCTAACCCTAACCCTAACCCTCACCCTACTATTAACCCTAAACCTAACCCAAACCCTCACACAATCCCTAACACTCACCCTAACCCTAAGCCTACTCCTTAGCCTAAACCTCATCCTAAACCTAACCCTAACCCTAACCCTCAACCTAAACCTAACTCTAACCATAACTCTCACCCTCACCCTAACCCTAACCCTCACCCTAACCCTCCCCCTCACCCTAAGCCTAACACTAAACCTAGCCCTCAACCTCCGACTCACCTTAACCCTAACCATAACTTTAACCCTCACCCTAAACCTAACCCTCACCCTCACCCTAACCCTAACTGTCACCGTTACCCTAACTCTCAGCCACACCCTCACCCTCACACTCACCCGAATGCTCACACTCACCCTAACCCTCATCCTCACCCTAAACATCACACTAACCCTAACCCTCACCCTAACTCTAACCCTAAATCTCAACCTCACCCTCACCCTCACATTGACCCTCACCCTAACCCGAACCCTAACGTTCAAACAAATCCTAACCATCGCCCTAAACCTAACCCTAACACTAACATTAACCCTAAGCCTAATCCTAACCCTAATCCTAAATCTAACCCTCACCCTCACCCTTACCCTAATCCTAACCCTAATCCTAACCCTCACCCTTACCCTCAACCTAAGCCTAACCCTAACACTCACCCTAACCTTAAGCCACACCTAACGCTAAACCTAACTCTCACCCTCACCCTCACCCTAACCCTAACCCGAACACTAACTTTAACCCTCACCTAACCCTAACCCTATCGCTCACCCTTACCCTAACACTCACTATCACCCTAATCCTCACCCTAAAAATAACCCTCACCCATAAACTAAAACTCACCCTCACCCGAATCCTCACCCTCACTCTAAACCTCACCCTCACCCTAAACATCACTCTAACCCTAACCCCAACCCAATATCCTCACACTAACCCTAACCCTCACTTAACCCTTACCCTAACCCTAAAACCTCACCCTCACACTAACCCTAACCCTAACCCTCACCCTCACCCTAACCCTAACACTAACCCTCACACTTACCCTAACTCTCACTGTCACCCTAACCCTCACCCTAACCCTCACCATCACCCTCATCCTCACCCTAAGCCTAACCCTAAACCTATTACTAATCCAAAACCTAACCTTCACACTCACCCTAAATGTAACCCTAAACCTAACCCTCAGCCTAACCCTAAACCTAATGCTATCCCTCACCTTAAACCTAACCCTCACCCTAAACCTTCAACTTCAACTGCACCCTAACCCTAACCCTAAACATAACCCTCACCCTAACACTCATCCTAACACTAATGCTAAAGCTAACCCTAACCCTAACCCTAAATCTTAAGCTCACCCTAACATTAACACTAATCCTAATTCTAAACGTAACCCTCATAATAAATCTATCCCTCACCCTAACCCTACACCTCAGCCTAAACCTCACCCTAACCCTAGCCCTAAACCTAATCCTCACCTTATCCCTAACCCTAACCCTCACCTTCACCCTCTTCCTAGATCTCACCTTAACCCTCAGTCTAACGCTATCTCTCACCCTAACACTAACCCTCACACTCTCCGTAACCCTCACCCTAAACCTAAACCTAACCCTCATCCTATCCCTCAATCTAAGCCTAATGTTAACCCTAACCCTAAACCTCACCCTCACCCTAACCGTCACCCTAACCCTCACCCTCACCCTAATCCTAAACCTTACCCTAATCCTCAACATAACCCTAATCCTCAGTATAAAGATTACCTTCACTCTCATCTAAACCCTAACCCTAACCCTAAACCTCTCCCTAACCCTTACCCTAACCCTAAACCTAACCATCATCCTAACACTCACATTAAACCTAACACTAACGCTAACCCTAACCCTCACCCTTACCCTCACCCTAACCCTTATCCTCACCCTAACCCTAATTCTATCCCTAACCTTAACTCTCACACTAACACTAAACCTCACCCTAACCCTAACCCAACCCCTCACCCCAACCCGTAAACTATCCCTAACCCTAACCCTAACCCTCACCCTCACACTCACCCTCAGCCTAACCCTAACCCTATCACTAATCCTAAACCTAACCGTCACCCTCACCCTAACAGAAACTCTAACCCTAACCTTAAACCTAATGCTATCCCTCAACCTAACCCTAACCCTAACCCTTCCCCTAACCCTAAACGTAAAGCTAAACATCACCAACACCCTAACCCTTACTGTCACCCTATTCTTCACCCTAATCCTAACCCTCACCCACACCCTAACCTAAACCCTCACCCGAACCATCTCCCTAATCCTCACACTAACCCTAATCCTCACCCTCACCGTAACCCTAACCCTAACCCTTACCTAAATGAAACCTTCACCTCACCCTCACCCTAACCCTAACCCTACTCCTCAGCCTAACCCTAACCCTAACCCGAAACCTCACCCTTCCCCTCACCCTAATCCTAACCCTCACCCTCAACCTAACTCTCAGCCTAAACCTTACCCTCACCCTAACCCTCACCATAACCTTAACCCTATCCTTCACCCTAATGCTCACCCTAACCTTCAGCCTAACCCTAGCCCTCACCCTCACACTAACCCCCATCCTAACCCTAACACTAACCCTAACTCTCACCCTCTTCCTAACGCTCACCCCAAACCTTACCCTCACCTTCGCCCAAACCCTAACCCTAAACCTAACCGAAACACTAAACCTAACACTCACCCTAAGCCTAACTCTACACCTTACCCTAAACCACATCCTAACCCTATCCCTAACCATAACACTCACCCTAACTCTAACCCTACCTCTAACACTAACCTTCACCCTAAACCTAACCATCATCCTCACCCTCACCCCCAGCCTAAACGTAACCCTAACCCTAATCCTAACCCTGACCCTCACCTTCACCCTTACTCTAACCCTAACCCAAACCTAACCCTCACTCTCACCCTCACCCTAAACCTAAACCTCACCCTAACCCTAACCCTCAAACTAACTCTAACCCTAAAACTCAACCTCTCCCTAACCCTAATCCTAACCCTCAAAGTCACCCTCACACTAACCCTAATGGTAACCCTAAACCTCACTCTCACCCAAAACCTCACCCTAAACCTCACCCTACCCTTATCTTTACCCTAAACCTAACCGTAAACCTAAATCTCACATTAACCCTAACTCTACCCCTCAGCGTAACCCTCATCCTTACCCTAAACCTAACCTTCTCACCAACCCTAACCCTCACACTAACCCTACCCCTATCCCTCAGCCTAACTCTCATCCTTCCCCTAACCCTAACCCTAACTATCTCCCCAACCCTAACTCTAACACTCACCCTTAAACTCACCGTCAGACTAACCCTAAACCTAACCCTAAACCTAACCCTAACTCTCACCCTCACCCTAATTCTAACCCTAACCCTAATCCTAACCCTCACCATACCCTCTCCCTAACCTTAACCAATCCCAAAACCTCACCCTAATCCTAACCCTCACCCTCACACTAACCCTAAACCTAACCCTGATCCTAACACTCACCCTCACCCTAAACCTAACTCTAACCCTCACACGTACCCTAACCCTCACTGGCAACCTAAACCTCACCCTAAATTTAACATTCACCCTCACCCTCAACCTAAGCCTAACTCTAAATATAACGATAATCCTAAACTGAATCCTCACACTCACTCTCACCATACACCTCACCCTCACCCTACCCGAACCCTAAAACTGTACCTCACCCTAGCCCTAACGCTCACCATAACACTAACCGTCGACCTCACCTTCAGCCTCACCCAAAGACTAACCAGAACACTAACACTAATCCTAAACCTAACCCTCACCTTCATACTCGCCCTAACCCTAACCCTAAACCTAACCCTAAATCTCAGCCTCATCCTCACCCTCAGCCTTACCCTAACCTAAACTTAATCCTAGCCCTAACCTTCACCCTCCCGCTCACCCTAAACGTAACCCCAACCCTAAACCTCACCCTAACCATAACCCTAAACCTAACCCTCAACATAACCCTAACCCTCACCCTAACACTAACCCTCACCCTGACCTTAAACCTCACCCTCAACCTAGCCCTCACCCTAACCTTAACCCTAAACTTAAACCTATCCCTAAATCTAACCCTCACCCTCATCCTCAAATTCAAGTTTACCCTAACCCTAAACCTAACCCTAATTCTAACCCTAAACATCACGCTCACATTCATCCTAACCATAACCCTCACCCTCAACATAAACCTCAGCCTAACCCTCACCCTAACCCTAACACTCACCTTAAAACTCACCCTTAACCTAACCCAAAACCTAACCCTCACCCTCACCCTAACCCTAAAACTAACCTTCGCCCTCACCCTATCCCTCAACCTAAACATTACCCTCCCGCTCACCAAAACCCTAATCCTAAACCTAAGCCTCACCCTATAACTAAACCTAACCCTCACCCTAACCCTAACCCTTACCCTAACAATAAACATAAACCTCACCCTAAACCTCACAATAAACCTAACACTAACCCTAACCCTAACCCTCACCCTAACTCTAACCCAAACCCTTACACTCACCCTAATCCTAACCCTAAATCTCACACTAACCCTAACCCTCACCCTAACACTAAACCAATCAATCACCCTAACCCTAACCCTAACCCTAACCCTTACCAAAACCATCACCCTCAATCGAACCCACATTCTAATCTTCACTGTAACGCCAACCCTAACCCTTACCTAACCGAAACCCTCACTCCCACCCTCACCCTAAACCTAACCCTACCCCTCAGTCTAACCCTAACCCTCACCATACCCCTCACCCTAAACCTAACCCTCAACCTCACACTCACCCTAAATCTAACCCTATACCAAACCTAACCCTCACCAACACCCTAACCCTAACCCTCACCCTAAACCTCACCCTAAACCTAAGCCTCACCCTTAACCTCACCTTAACTCTAACCCTAACCCAACCCTAACCCTCACCTACACCCTAACCCTAACCCTAAGCCGGACCCTCACCCTAACCCTAACGCTCACCCTCATCCTAAATCTCACCATAATCCTAACCCTAATATTAAACTTAACCCTCACCCTAACCCTAACCATAACCTTAACCCTTACAATCACCCTAACAATCACCCTAACCCTAACCCTAAACCTCACCCTTAACCGAAACATCACCCTCACCCTCTCATTCACAATAAGCCTAACCCTAACACTAACACTATTCCTAAATCTAACCCTCACCCTCACACTTACCCTAATCCTAACCATAAACCTAACCTTCACACTCACGCCCACCCTAACCATAAGCCTAACCCTAACCCTATCCTTAACCATAAGCCTCAACTAACCCTAACCCTAACCCTCAGCCTCACACTAAAGCTAACCCTAACTCTAACCTTAACCCTCTCCCTAACCCTAAACCTAACCCTCACCCTTCCCCTAACCCTCACCCTAAACCTAACCCTCATCCACACCCTAAACCTCACCGTCACCCTCACCCTCAACTTCAACCTAAACCTAACCCTCACCCTAAACATCACCCTAACCCTAACCCTCACCCTAACCCTAACCCTAACCCTAATCCTAACCCTCAATTACCCCTAACCCTAACCATAACACTCACCCTCACACTAACCCTAACCCTAACCCTCACCTTGATCCTAATCCTCACTCTCACCCTAACCCTAACCCTCACACTTACACTAACACTCACTGTCACCCTAACCCTCACCCTAACCCTAAATCTTAACCTCACCCTAACCCTAACCCTAACCCTAACCCTCACAGTAAACCTAACCCTCACCTTAACCTTAACCCAATCCCTCACCCTAGACTTCACCCTATCCCTAACCCTAAACCTAACCCTTACTCTATCCCTCACTGTTACACTAACACTCACCCTAAGCCTAACCCTCAACTAAACCTTAACCCTTACCTTCACCAATACCCTCACCCTCACCCAAGCCCTCACCCTCACCCTAATCCTCACCCTCATCCTAACCCTCACCCTAACACTTACACTCACCCTAACCCAAACCCTAACCCTCACACTAAAACAAACCCTAAACCTAAACCTAACCATAAACCTAACCCTAACCCTAAACCTCACCCTCATCCTAACACTCACCGTCACCCCAACCATCACCAAACCCTAACCCTAACCCTCACACTAACCCTAACCCTCACCCTAACCCTAATCCTTACCCTCACCCTAACCTTAACAGTAACCGTAACCCTAACCCTCACACTAATCCTAAACCTCACACTAACCCTCAACCTAACCCTCATCCTAAATCTAAACGTAACACTAATCCTCACCTTAAACCTCACCCTAAACTTAATCCTCACCCATACCCTAAACCTAACCCTAACCCTCACCCTCAGCCTAAACCTAACACTCACACTCACCCTAACCCTTGACCTAACCCTAAACCAAACCTCACCGTAACGCTCACCCCAACCCTAATGCTAACCCTAACCCTCAACCTCACCCTAGACCTCACCATGAACATTAACCTCACCCTAACCCTAACCCTAACCCTAACCCTCAAACTAAAACTAACCCTCACCCTAACCCTAGCCCAACCCCTCACCATAACCTTCACCCTATCCCTATCCCTAAACCTAACCCTCACCCTAAGCCTCAACATCACCCTAACACTCACCTTAACCCTAACCCTCAACCATACCTTAACCCTTACCCTCATCCGTATCCTCACCCAAACCCTCACCCTCATCCTAAATTTAAACCTCAGCCCAAGCCTCAACCTAACCCAGCCCTCACCCTAAACCTAACCCTATCCCTAACCCTAACCCTCAACCTCATACTAACCCTCACCCTAACGCTTACCCTCACTCTAACCCTAACCCAAACACTAACCCTAACCCTCAAAATAACCCTAAACCTCAACCTAACCCTAACCCTTAACCTCACCGTAACCCTAATATTAAGCCTAACCCTAACACTAACACTAATCCTAGCCCTCACCCTCACACTAGCCCTAACCCTAACCCTAACCCTAACACTAACCCACACCATAACCCTAACCTAACCCTCACCAAACCCCTCACCCTAAACCTAACCCTAACCCTCATCCTCACCCTAAACCTCAGCCTAAACCTTAACCTCAAACAACCCCTCATCCTAACCCTAAACCGACCCCTAACCCTAAGCCTCACCATCACGCTAACCTTAACCCTCACCCGTACCCTAACCCAAAAACTAAGCCTAACCCTCACCGTCACCCTAACCCTCACCCTAACACTAACCTTAACCCTCATCCTCACCCTTACCCTCACTCGAACCCTAACCCTAACCCTCACCCTAACCCTAAACCTCAACCTAAACCTAAACCTACCCCTCATCCCTACACTCACCCTCACCCTCAGCCAAAACCTAACCCTAAACCCAATCCTAAAACTATCACTCACCCTCACCCTCACCCAAAAATAAGCCTAATCCAAACCCTCACCCTCAATCTAAGCCTAACCCTAACCCTTACCCTAACCCTGATTCTAACACTAACCCTCACCTCAGACTCACCCTAAAACTCACCCTCACCCTACACCCAAACCTAAATCTTAGCCTCACCCTAACCTTAACCCTCACCCTTATCTTAACCCTAACTCTCACATTCAACCTCACCCTCACTCTAACTCTAACCCTAACCCTAACCCAAAACCTAACCATCACCCTAAACCTAATTCTAACCCTATCCCTCACACTAAATCTATCCCTCACACTAAACCTAACCCTACCCGTCAACCTAACACTCAACCTAACCCTAAAGCTAACCCTAAACTTCACCCTATCCCTAAACCTAACCCTCAGCCTAACCCTCACCCTAAACCTCACCCTAACCCTCAGCCTCACCCTCACCCTAACCCTTACCCTAACCCTAAAACTAACCCTAACCCTCCCCATCACCCTAAAATTAACCCTCACCATAAACCTAACTCTAACACTTACCCTCAATCCTAACCCTCACCCGAATCCTAACCCTAACCCTCACTCTAATCCTCACGCCAACCTTCACTCTAACCCTAACCCTCACCCTAAACCTAACCCTCACCCTCACCCTCACACTCACCCTAAGCCTAACCCTAAACCTAACACTATTCCTAAACTTAACCCTCACCATCACCCTCACACTAACCCTAACCCTAACCCTAACGCTCATCCTCAAGCTATCCCTAACCCTAATCCTAACCCTCACCCTAACCCTAACACCCACGTAACCCTAAACCTAACCCTAACCCTCAAACTAACCCTAACCCTAACCCTAACCCTCACCGTAAAACAAACCCTAAACTTCACCCTCACCCTAACTCTCACTGTCAACCTAACCCTCACCCTAACCCAAACTCTAACCCACACGCTAACCCTCACCCTGACCCTAACCCTAACCCTCACCGAAAACAACTTCCCAACCCTTAACCTCACCCTAACCCTAACCCTAACCCTAACTCTCACATTACAACTAACCCTCACCCTAACCCTAACCTAACCCCTCACCCTAACCTTCACCCTATCCCTAACCCTAAACCTAACCCTCACCCTAACCCTCACCGTCACTCTTACACTCACCCTAAACCTAATCCTCAACCATACTTAACCCTTACCCTCACATGTATCCTCACCCTAACCCTCACCCTCACCCTAACACTACCCCTCAGCCTAAGCCTCAACCTAACCCAGCCCTCACCCTAAACCTAAACCTAACCCTAACCCTAACACTCAACCTCACACTAACCCTCACCCTAACGCTTACCCTCACTCTAACAATAACCCAAACCCTAACCCTAACCCTCACACTAATCCTAACCCTCACACTAACCCTAACCCTAAGCCTAACAGTAAGTCTAACCCTCACCATAACCCTAACCCTAACCCTCACCCTAAACCTAAACCTAACCCTCATCCTCACCCTAACCCTCACACTAAACCTTACCCTCAAACTACCCCTCACGTTAACCCCAAAACAAACCCTAACACTAAGCCTCACCCTCACCTAACCCTAACCCTCACTCAAAACCTCAAACGTACCCTAACCCAAACACTAAGCCTAGCCCTCATCGTCACCCTAACCCTCACCATAATACTAACCCTAAACCTCAAACTAACCCTCACCTCAAAACTAACTCTAACCTTAACCCTCAACCTAAACATCAACCTAACCCTCACCCTAATCCTAACCCTCAACCTAACCCTCACCCTAAACCTAACCCTAAACCTAACACTCACCCTCACCCTATCCCTCACCCTAACCCTTACTCTCACCCTAACCCTAACCCTAACCCTCAACCTTACACTCACCCTAACCCTAACCCTAACCCTAACCCTCACCCTAAGCCTAAACCTAACCCAATAAAGCACCCCAGCCCTCACTCTATCCCTAACCCTAACCCTAAACCTCACAATAACCCTAAACGATACCAAAACACTCACACTCACCCGAACCCTCACAGTCACCCTAACACTCACCCTAAACCTAAAACTCACCCACACCCTACCCTCACCCTCACCTAAACCTCACTCTCACCCAAAACATCACCCTCACCCTAAACATCAATGTAACCCTAACCCTCACTCTAAACCTAACCCTACCCTCACCCTAAGCCTAAACCTCAACCTGAACCTAAACCTACCCTTCATACTCACACTCACCTTCACCCTCAGCCTAACCCTAACCCTAGCCCTCACCCTCATCCTAACCCTCATCCTAACGTTAAAGCTAACCCTAACCCTGACCATCGTCCTAACACTCACCATAACCATTACCCTCACCCTCACCCTAACCCTAACCCTAAACCTAAACCTCACACTAACCCTAATCCTCACAATAACCCTAACTCTACCCCACAACCTAACCCTCATCCTAACCCTAACCCTAAACCTAACCCTAACCCTAACCCTAACAATCACCCTAACCCTAACCCTACGTTTAACTCCAACCCTCACCCTGAACATAACCCTCATCCTCACCCTCACCCCCAGCCGAAACCTCACCCTAACCCTAATCCTAACCCTAATCCTCAACATCATCTTAACTCTAACCCTAACCCAACCCTAACCCTCACCTTCACCCTAACCCTATCCCTAACCCTAACCCTCACCCTAACTCTAACCCTCAAACTAACCCTAACCCTAACCCTCAACCTCCACCTACCCCTACTCCTAACCCTCACACTAAACCTCACCCAAACCTTAACGCTAGTCCTAACCCTCACCCTCACCCTAAACCTCACCCTCACACTTACCTATGCCCTAACCCTTACTCTATTCCTAAACCCCACAATAACCCTAACCATAACCATAACCCTAACCCTCACTCTCACGCTCACACTAAACCTAAACCTAACCCTAACCCTCACCCTCACCCTCAGCCTAACACTAAACCTCACCCTCAGACTCACCCTAAACCACACCCTCACCCTCACCCTCACTCTAAACCTAACCCGAACCCTTAGCCTCAACCTAAACCTAAACCTCACACTAACATTAAACCTAACCCTCAACCTCACCCTAACACTAACCCTAACCCTCACATTCACCCTAACACTCATCCTAAACCGAATGCTAAACCTAAACTTCACGCTAACCCTAACCCTCAACTTAACACTTAACCTCACCCTAATATTAACCCTAACCCTAACCCTAACCCTCACACTAAAACAATCCCTCAGCCTAAACCTAAACCTAAATATCAGCCTAACCCTCACCCTAACCCTAAGCCTAACCCTAATCCTCACCCTTTCCCTATCCCTAACCTCACCCTCACACTGACCCTAACCCTCACCCTAACCCTAAACTTAACCCTAACCCTCACCCTAACCCTAACCCTCACCAGGACCCTAACCCTCACACTAACCCTAACCCTAACACTAACAAAACCCTTAACCGAACACTCACACTAACCCTAAACTTAACCCTAACCCTCCTCATAACCCTAATCCTAACCCTAACTCTCACCCTCACCCTAACACTTACCCTCACCCTATCCCTTAGCCTCACCCTAACCCTAATCCTAAAACGAATGCTAAACCTAAACTTCACCATAACCCTAAACTTCACCCTAACCCTTTCTAACCCTAATATTAACCCTAAACCTAACCCTAACCCTCACACTAAAACTATGCACAGCCTTTCCCTAACCCTACCCATCACCCTAACCCGCATGCTAACCCTAAACCTCACCCTAATACTCACCCTATCCCTAACACTAACCCTTACCCTCACCCTCACCCTATTCCTCACCCTAACTCTAAACTTAACCCTAACCCTCAACCTAAACCTAACCCTGCCCCTCAACCTAAACCTCACCCTAACCATAATCCTAAACCTCAACCCAACTCTCATCCTAAACCTAACCCTAACCCTAAACCTCACCCTAACCCTCACCCAAACCCTAACCCTAAACCTCACCCTAACCCTCACCCAAACGCTAACCCTAATCCTCACCGTCACCCTAAACCTCACTGTCAAAATAACCGTCATCCTAGCCCTAACCCTCACACAAACCCTAAACCTCAGCCTCACCCGAAGCCTAATCCTCACCCTCAACCTCAAAATCACTCTAACCCTAACCCTCACCCTAACCCTAACCCGAAAACTCACCCAAACCCTAACCCTCACCCTCACACTCACCTTCACCCTGAGCCTAACCCTAACCAAGCACTAATCCTAAACCTATCCCTCACCCTAACCATAACCCTAAACCTAACACTCACCCTAACCCTAACCCTAACCCTATCCCTCACACTTACTCTAAACCTCACTATAACCCTAAACCTCACCCTCACACTTACACTCACTCTAAGCCTACCCCTAAAGCTAACACTAATCGTAAACCTAACCCTCACCCTCATGCTAACCCTAACCCTAACCCTAACCTTAACCCTCACCCTCAGCCTCACCCTCACCCTCAGCCTAACCCTCACCACAACCCTAATCGTAAGCCTAGCCCTCACCCTCACACTCACCCTAACCCTCATCCTAAACCAAACCCTAAACTTAACCCTAACCCTCACCCTCACCTTCACACTAACACTAACCCTAAACCTAACCTTCACCCTAACCCTCATCCTAACCTAATGCTAACCCTAACCCTCACCCTAAACCTAACCATCAACCTAACCCTTACCCTCACCCTAACCCTAACCCTAACCCTCACCATCAACTTAACCCTCACCCTAACATTACCCTCACCCATATCCTAAACCTAACCCTAACCCTAACACTCAGCTTAACCAGAACACTCACCCTCACCCTAACCCTTATCCTAACCCTAAACCTAACCTGACCTTAATCCTCATCCTAACCCTAAAGCTCTCCCTAAACCTCACCATAACCCTAAACATCACCCTAACTTTTACCCTCACCCTAACCCTAAATCTAACCCTAACCCTCACGATCACCTTAACACTCACCCTAAATATAACTCTCACCAATGTCCTAACCCTAATGCTAACCCTAACCCTCACCCTCACCCTAACCCTAAACCTAACGCTGACCCTCCCCATAACCCTAACCCTAAGCCTAACCCTAACCTTCACAGTCACATTAAGCCTAAACATAGCACTTACACTCAAACCTAACCCTCACCCTAACCCCAAATCTAACGCTCACCCTAAACCTAATCCTCACCCTCAATGTAACCCTCACCCTAACCCTAACCCTAACATTAACCCTAATCCTCACCCTAACCCTCACCCGAACCCAAACCCAAACCCTCACACTAACCCTCACCCTCACCCTAAACCTAACATTAAACCTAACCCTCACCCTCAGCTTCACCCTCACCCTCAGCTTAGCGCTCACCCTAACCCTAATCCTAACCCTAAACCTCACCCTCAGGTGCACCCTAAACCAAACCCTGAACCTAACCCTCACCCTAACCCTCAACCTATCCCTCACCCTAACTCTAACCTTCAACCTCACCCTATCCCTCACCCCAATCATTACCCTAACCCTCACCCTAACCCTAAACCTAACCATAACGCTCACCCTAACCCTTAGCCTAACCCAACGCTCACCCTAACCCTTAATCTAACCCTAAACCTAACCCTCACCCTAACCCTAACCCTCCCCATAACCCTAATCCTAACCCTAACTCTCACCCACACCCTAACCCTCACCCTAACACTTACCCTCACCCTAACCCTAACACAAACCCTTAGCCTCACACTAACCCTCATCCTAAACCGAATGCTAACCCTAAATTTCACCATAACCCTAATCTTCACCATAACACTTACCCTAACCCTAAACCTAACCCTAACCCATAGCGTAACCCAAACCCTAACCCTCACACTAGCCTTAACCCTAAACCTCACCCTCACAATAAAACTATCCCTCACCCTTATCCTAGCCCTACCCTTCAGCCTAAAACTCACACTGACCCTAACCTTAACCCTAATCCTCAACCTATACCTAAACCTCTTGCACACGCTCACCCTAAACCTAACACTAACCTAACCCTCACCCTTCCACTCATCCTAACCCTAACCCTCATCCTCTACCTAAACCTCACCCTGAAACTTAACCTCACCCTAACCCTAACCCTAACCCTCAACCTAACGCTCACCCTAACCCTGACCCTAACCCAGGCCCTCACCCTCACACTAATCCTCATCCTAACCCTATCCCTAACCCTCACCCTAACCCTAAACCTCACCCTAAACCTTACTCTCACCATAACCCTAACCCTAACCCTAACCCTAAACGTAATCCTCACATGAAACCTAACCCTCACCCTAGCCTTAAATCTACCCCTTACCCTAACCCTCATCCTAACCCTATCCCTAACACTAACACTCAGAATAATACTAACACTAACACTAACCCTAACCCTCACCCGACACCTAACCCTCATCCTCACCCTAACTCCCAGCCTAAACATAACCCCAACCCTAATCCTAACCCTAAACCTCACCCTCACCCTAACTCTAACCCTAAAGAAACCTTAACACTCAACCTCACCCTCACCCTAATCCTAACCCTCACGCTAACCATAACCCTCAACCTAACCCTAACCCTAACCCTCAACCTCACCCTAACCCTAATCCTAACCCACACCCTAACCCTCGCCCTAACCCTAAAGCTAACCCTAACCCTCACCCTAAAACACAACCTCACCCTTACCTTAATCCTAACCCTAACTCTCACCCTCACCCTAACCCTCGCCCTAAACATAAACTTCACCCTAAACCTAACCCTCACCAAACCCTAACCCTCACCTGCACCTGAGGTCTCACCATCACCCTAAACCTAACGCTCATCATAACCCTAAACCTCACCCTCACCCTCACTCTCAACCTAAGCCTAACCCTAAACCTAACACTAATTCTAAACCTAAACTTCACCCTCACACTAACCCTAACCGTAACACTGACCCTCACCCTCACTCTCACCCTAAACCTAACCCTAACCCTAACCCTCACCCTAAGCCTAACCCTAACCCTAAACCTAAACCTCCCCCTAACCCTATCCCTAACACTCACGCTCAAATTAACCCTCACTGTCACCCTAACCCTCACCCGAACCGTAACCCTAACCAACACCCACACACTGCCCCTCCCCCTCACCCTCACCCTAACCCTCACCCTCACTCTAAACATCACCCTAAACCTAACCCTCACCAAAACCCTAACCCTCATCCTCACCATAAACCTAAATCTAAACCTAAAACTAATTCTAAACCTAAGCCTCACCCTCACTCTAAACCTAACCCTAACCCTAAACCTAAACCTCACCCTCACCCTCAGCCTAAGCCTAATCCTATCCCTAGCTCTATCCCTCACCCTACATCTAACCCTCACCCAAAACATAACCCTAACCCTCAGCATCACCGTCTCCCTTTACCTATACCTATCCTTAACCCTCATCCTCAGGCTCAACCTCAAGCTAAGCCTAACCATAACCCTCTTACTAACATTAACCCTAACCCTCACCCTCACGCAAAAACGAAACCTATCCCTAACCCTCACCCAAAAGCTAACATTAACCCTAACGCTAACCCTAACTATCACACTAAACCTATCCCTCAAACTAACCCTAACCCTACCCGTCAACCTAACACTCACCCTAAACCTAAACCTACCCCTAATCCTCAAACTATCCGTAAACTTAACCCTCACCCTAACCCTCACCCTCAGCATAAACGTTCCTCTCACCCTCACCCAAAACGTAACCCTAAGCCTCACCCTCACCCTTACCCTAACCCTAACCCACACTCTCACCCTAACCCTAATATTAACCCTAAACCTAACCCTAACAATCACACTAATCCTATCCCTCAACCTAACCCTAACCCTAGCCGTCAGCCTTACCCTCACCCTAATCTTCAACCTACCCCTAATTCTCACACTATCCCTAACCCTAACCCTCACCCTCACCCTAACGCTTAGCATAACCATTACCCTCACCCTCACCCAAACCCTAACCCTCACCCTAAACCTAACCCTAACCCTCACCCTCACCCTAACGCTTACCCTAACCCTAAACTTAACCCTCATCCTAACACTCACCCTATCATTAACCCTAACCCTAACCCTAACCCTCACAATAAACCTATACCTAACCTAACCCTAAACCTATTCCTCAGCTTATCCCTCATCCTGACCATAACCCTAACCCTAATCCTCACACTATAGCTATCCCTCAACTTCAAGCTCCCTGAAACCTAAACCTGAACCTAATCCTCACCCTCACCCTCAGCCTAACAATAACCCTAACCTTAACCCTAATCCTAACCCTAACCCTCACTCTCACACTCACCCTAACTCTCACCGTAACACTTACCCTCACCTAACCCTCACCAACACCTAAACCTAATCCTAACCCTAACCCTCACTGTCACCCTAACCCTCACTCTAAACCTAAAATTAACATTAACCCTAACCCTCAACCTAACCCTCACCCTAAATCTAAACGTAACCCTACCTGTCACCCTAACACTCACCCTAACCCTAAACCTAAACCTAAAACTCACCGTCACCTTAAAACTCACCCTAAATATAATCCTCACCCATACCCTAAAGCTAACCCTAACAATCACCCTCAGCCTAACCCTAACACTCACTCACCCTAAATATAATCCTCACCCATACCCTAAACCTAACCCTAACAATCACCCTCAGCCTAACCCTAACACTCACCCTCACCCTAACCCTTAACCTAACCCTAAACAAAACCTCACGTTATCCTCACCCTAATCCTAATGCTAACCCTAACCCTCACCCTCACCCTAAACCTCACCCTAAACCTTAACCTCACACTAACCATAACCCAAACCCTAACCCTCACACTAAACCTAACCCTCACCCTAACCCTAACCCTAACCCAACCTCTCACCATAACCTTCACCCTATTGCTTACCCTAAACCTAACCCTCACCCTAACCCTCACTGTTACCCTAACACTCAACCTAAGCCTAACCCTCAACCAAACCTTAACCCTTACCCTCACCTGTACCCTCACCCTCAACCAAACCCTCACGCTCACCCAAACCCTACCCCTCAGCCTAACCCAGCCCTCACTCTAAACCTAACCCTAAACTTAACCCTAACCCTCACCCTCATCCTAACCCTCAACCTAACCCTTACCCTCACCCTAACCCTAACACAAACCCTAACCCTAATCCTCACATTAACCCTAACCCTCACCCTAACCCTAACCCTTACCCTCACCCTAACCCTCACCCTAAACATAACCCTCAACCTAACCCTCACCCTAAACCTAACCCTAAACCTAATCCTCACCCTCACCGTATCCCTCACCCTAAACCTTATTCTCACCCTAACCCTAACCCTAACCCTCACACTTACCCTCACCCTAACCATAAACCTAACCCTCACAGTAACCCTAACCCAACCCAAAATCCTAACCCTCACCCTATTCCTAACCCTATCACTAAACATAACCTTAACCCTAAGACTCACCCTCACCTTACGCTCATAATCACCCTAACACTCACCCTAAACCTAAACCTAACCCTCACACTAACCCTAACCCTCACCCTAACCCTTATCCTAACCTAAAACCTAACCCTCATTCTAATAGTCACTCTAATCATAACGCTAACCCTAACCCTAACCCTCACCCTCACCCTAACCCTTACCCTCACCCTAACCCTAACAGTATATCTAACCTTAACTCTCACACTAACCCTAAGCCTCAGCCTAACCCAAATCCAACCCCTCACAATAAAACTCATCCTATCCCTAACCCTAAACCTAACCCACACCCTAAACCTAACTGTTTCCCTAACTTTCACCCTCACCCTAAACTTCAACCTAACCCTAACCCTCACCCACACCCTAAACCTCACCCTCACCGAACCCTCACCCTCACCCTAACCCTCACCCTCACCTCCCCCTCCTCACCCTCACCTGAACCATAAACCTAAACCTCAACCACACCCTTACCCTCACCGTGAACCGAACCCTCACGAACACCTACACCCTAAATATCACCCTAAACCGAACACTCACCCTAACCCTAAATCTAACCCTCACCCTAACCCTAACCCTCACCCACACCCTTACCTTCACCCTAAGCTGAAAACTCACCCTAACACTAACCCTAACCCTAACGCTTACCCTATACTTGCCTTAAACCTAACCCTCTCGCTAAACCTAACCCTCACCCTCACCCTAACCCTAACCCTCAACCTCACCCTAACCTTAATCCTAACCCTAACCCTCACCCTAATCCTAACCCAAACCCTCATCCTAACCCTCACCATCACCCTAAACCTTACCCTGACTACAAACTTACCCTCACACTCACCCGCATCCTCAGCATCACACTAACCCTCACCCTAGACCTAAACATCACCTTAAACATAACCCTCACCCTAACATTAACCCTAACCCTCACCTAATCCTAAACCTCACCCTCACCCTAAACCTCACCCTAAACCTAACAATAATCCTAATCCTAACCCTATGCCTCACCCTCACCCCAACACTAACCCTAACCCTAAACATAAACCTCATCCTAACCCTAATCCTAACCATCACCCTCACCCTCACCCTCACCCTCAGACTAACCCTAAACCTACTCCTAATCCTAACCCTAACCCTCACTCTCGACATCACCCTAAACCTAACCCTAACCCTAAACCTCAACCACACCCTCACCCTCACCCTCACCTTCACCCAAACACTAACAATAACCTTAATGCTAAACTTACACCTCAGCCTAACCCTCACCCTAATCCTAACCCTAAACCTAATCCTCCACCTATCCCTAACCATAAACTAACCCAAACCCTCAACCTAGCCCTTAGCCTAAGCCTAACCTAACCCTAACCCACACACTAACCCTAAACCTCACCCTAAACCTCACACTCACCCTGACCCTCACCCTCACCCTAACACTCACCACAACCCGCACCATAACCCTAAACCTAACCCTCACAATAAACCTCACCCTAACCCTAACCCTAATCCCAACCCTAACAATAACCCTCACTTGAAACCTAACCCTAACCCTCAACCTCACTATCACCCCCACCCTATCCCTTACCCTCACCATAACCCTAAACCTAACCCTAAACCTCACCCTCATACTAGCCCTAACACTCCCTACCCTCTCCCTACCCTTACCCTTCACCCCAACCCAAAAACTCACCCTCAACCTCACCCTCAGTCTAACCCTCACCCTAATCCTAACCATAACCCTCACCCTAACCAAAACCATCACCCTCAGTCTAATCCTAAACCTAACAATAATCCTAAACCTGAAGCTCACCCTCACCCTAACTCTAATCCTAAGCCAAACTTAACTCTCACCCTAACTCTAACCCTAACCAAACCCCAACCCTCACCGTCACCCTAACCATCACCATAACCCTAACACTCAACCACACACTAACCCTAACCCTCACCTGAACCCTCGCCCTCATCCACACCCTCACCCTCAACCTAAGGTGAATACTCACCCTAACCATAACCCTAACTCTCACCTTAACACTAAACTTAACCCCAAACCAGACACTAACCATAACCGTCACACTAAAGCTTAACCTAACCCTCAACCTCACCCTAACCCTAATTCTAATATTTACCCTCACCCTAATCTTAATCCAAACCCTCACACTCACTCTAACACTTACCGTCACCCTAACCCTAACCCTAATCCTCACCCTAACCCTAACCTTAACCCTAAACCTCACCCTAACCCTAACCTTCACCCTAAGCCTAACCCTACCCCTCACCGTCACGCTAACACTCACGCTAAACCTAATGTTCACCCACACCATAACCTTCATTCTCACCCGAACACTCAGCCTCACACTAATCTTCACCCTCGCCCTAAACATCACCTTAACTCTAACCCTCACACTAACTTTTACCGTAACAGTCTCCTAACCCTAAACCTCACCCTAACCCTCACTTTAAGCCTCACCCTCACTATAAACCTAACCCTAATCATAACGATAACCTTCATCCTAACCCTAATCCTAACCATCACCCTCACCTTCACCCACACCCTCAGACTATCCCTAAACCTAATCCTAATCCTAACACTAACCCTCACTCTCACACTCACCCTAACCCTAACCCTAACCCTAACCTTAACCCTCACACTAAACCTAACCCTCAACCTAACCCTAAACTTACTCCTCAGCCTAAACCTCACCCTAAACCTAGCCCTAACCGTAAGCATCTCCCTATCCCTACCCATAACCCCAACCCTCACCCTCAACCTAGCCCTCACTCTAAGCCTAAACCTAAACCTAACCCTCATACTAACCCTAACCCTCACCCTAACCCTAACACTCAACCTGACCCTAAACCTCACCCTAACCCTTACCCTCACCCTAAACCTCACTCTAACCCTAACGCTAACCCTCACAATAACCCTCAACCCTAACCCTAACCCTAAACATCTACCTCACCCTCACCCTCACCTAACCCTTACCGTCACTCTAACCCTAAACCTAACCCTAAACCTAACCATCACACTAACCCTAACCCTAACCCTACCACTCACCCTACCACTAACCCTAACCCTCATCCTAACCCTAACCCTAACCCTAAACTCACCCTCACCCTAACCATCAACCTAACACAAACCCTCACCCTCACCCTCACCCTCAGTATTACACTAAACCTAAACCTAATCCTAAACCTAATGCTTACCCTCACCCTAACTCTAACCCTAACCCAACACCAACCCTCACTGTCACCCTTACCCTCACCCTAACTCTAATGCTCACCCTAACTCTAAACCTCACCCTCATCCAAACCCTCACCCTCACCCTCACCCTAAGGCGAACACTCACCCTATCCCTAACCCTAACCCTCACCGTAACACTACACATAACCCTAAAACTCACACTAACCCTTACCCTCACCCTAATCCTAAACCTAACCCTCAACCTCACCTTAACCTTAACCCTAACCCTCACCTTCACCCTAACCCTAACCCTAACCCTTACGCTAACCCTAAACCTCACCCTTATCCTAAGCTTCAATCTAACCCTAACCCTAACAATCACTGTCACCCTAACCCTCACCCTAAACCTAACCCTCACACACACCCTAACCATCATCCTCACCCGAACACTAACCCTCAAACTAACCCTCACCCTCGCCCTAAACATCACCTTAACCCTAATCCTAACCCTAACATTAAACCTAAACCACACCCTAACCCTAAACCTCACCCTCACCCTAAATCTAACCCTAAACCTAACATTAATCCTAATCCAAACCCTAAACCTCACCCTCACCCTAACATTAACCCTCACCTTAACTCTAACCCTAACAATCACGCTCAAACTAACCCTAACCCTCGCTCTAAACCTAATGCTAACACTCATCCTAACACTAACCCTCACCCTCACCCTAACCCAAACCCTCACCCTCACCATAACCCGAACCCTCAACCTCACCCTAACCCTAGCTCTAACCCTAACCCTAAACCTCACCCAACCTTAAAACTAACCCTCATCCTCACCCTCACCCTAAGCTAACCCTAAACCTAACACTAATCCTAAACCTAACCCTCATGCCCCCCTAACGCTAACCCTAAATCTAACCAAAACACACACCTTAAACCTCACCCAAACATGAACACTCACCCTAACGCTAACATAATCCTAACCCCGACCCTAAAAATAACCCTAAACCTAACCTTCACCCTAACCCTAACCTAACCCTCACGCTAAGCCTAACTTTCACCCTAACACTCAACCTCACCCTAATCCTCAGCCTATCCCTTACCCTTACCTAACCGAAAACCTCACCATCACCCTCACCTTCACCCTAAACCTCACGCTCACCCTAGCCCTCAACCTAAGCCTAACCCTAACCCTAATCATCACCCTCAAGCTCACCCTAACCCTAAACCTAACCCTAACTCTCAACCTAACCCTCAACCTAACCCTAACCCACACACTAAGCCTAACGCTAACCCTAACCCTAACCCCTCCCTCACCCTAAATCTCACATTAACCCTTACCCTCACCCTAATACTAACTGGAACCCAAACCCTAACCCTCACACTAAACCAAACCCTCACACTAACCCTAAACCTTACCTTCACCCTAAACCTAATACTAACCCTAACTCTAACTATAACGCTAAACCTCACCCTAACCCTAAACATATCCCTCAACCTCACCCTCACCCTAATTCTAAACCTATCCCTAACTCTAACCCTAACCCTAAACCTCACCCTAACCTTAACTCTAACCCTCACCCTCACCCTCAGCCTAAACCTAACCATAACACTACTCCTAAACCTAACCCTAACCCTCACACTAAACCTCACCCTCACCCTAACCCTAACCCTTACCTTCAACCTCACCCCACCCTCACCCCAGCCCTCACCCTAAGCCTAACCCTAAACCTAACACTCATCCTAACCCTAACCCTCACCCTAACCCTATCACTCACCCTGACCCTCACCCTCACACTAACCCTCAGCCTAAACCTTACCCTAAACCAAACCCTCTCCCTAACCCTAACCCTAACCCTCAAAATAACCCTCACCCTAACCCTAATCCTAAACCCAATGCGCACCATAACCCTCACCCGAACCCGAACCCTAACCCTCAACCTCAACCTAATTTTCACCCTAACCCTTACCCTCACCCTAAACCTGAAGTCAACCCTAACCCCAACCCTAAACCTAACCCTCACACTAACCCTGACCCTCACCCTAGCCCTCACCCTATTCCTAAACTAACCCTCATCCTAACCTGAACCCTAACACTAACCCTCACCATCATCCTAACCCTAAGCCTAAACCTCACCCTAAACCGAACCCTCACCCTCACCATCGCCCTCACCCTCAGTCTAACCATAAACCTAACCTTAATCCTAACCCTAAACCTCACCCTCACCCTAACTCTAACCATAACCCAACCTTAAACTTCACCCTAACTCTATCCCTAACTCAAACCCAACCCTCACCGTCAGCCTATCCCTCACCCTAACCCTAACCCTAAATCACACCCAAACCCTGACCCGAACCCGAAACCTAAGGCAAACGCTCACCCTAACCCTAACCCTAAGCCTTACCGTAACACTAAACTTAACCCTAAACCTCACCCTGAACCTAACCCACACCCTAAACCTAAACCTAACCCTCAACCTCACCCTAACCCTAATCCTAACCCAAACCCTAACCCTAACACTAACCCAAAACCTAACCCTCACACTAAACCTAACCCTCACCCTAACCGTAACCCTTACCTTCACCCTCAACCTAACCCTCAAGCTAACCCTTACCCTCACGCTAACCCTAACTCGACCCTATACCTAACCCTCACACTAAACCCAACCATCACCCTATACCTAATCCTACCCCTAAACGTAACACTCACCCCTCCCTTTACCTCACCCTCAGCCTAACCCTAACCCTAACCCTAACCCTAACCCTAAACCTAACCCCCACCCTCAGTCACACCCTAAACCTAAACGTAACCCTCACACTTACCCTCACCCTAACCCTAAACCTAACCCTAACAATAACCCTAACTCTAGCCCTCACACTAAACCTAACCTTCACCCTAACCCTAAACAGCACCCTCACCCTAACCCGAACCCTCACCCGAACCCTAACCCTAACCCTAAACCTAACCCTCACCCTCACCCTCACCCTACCCTAACCCTAAACCTCACCCTAATCCTCATCCTCATCCTAACCCTAACACTAAACCTCACCCTAACCCTCACTCTAACACGAACCCTAAACCTAACCCTAAACCTCAGCCTAAACGTAACCCTCACCCTCACCCTAGCCCTCACGCTAACCATATTCCTAACCCTAACCCTCAACTTAACCTTCAACCTAACCCTAACCATCACCCTTAAACTCCCCCTAACCCTCATACTAACCCTAACCCTAACATTAACCCTACACCTAAGCTTAACCCAAAACCTAACCCTAACCCTTTCCCTAACACTAACCTGAACCTAACCCTAACCCTCACCCTAACCCTCACCGTCACTCTCACTCTAAACCTTACCCTAACCCTTAGACTCACCCAAACCTAAACCTTACCCTAATCCCCACCCTAACCCTAACCCCAACCCTCACCCTAACCCTAACCCTAACCTCACCCTCACGCTAAATCTCACCCTAACCCTTACCCTTACCCTAATAATAAATGGAACCCTAACACTAAACCTCACACTAAACCAAACCCTCACCCTAAACCTAACCCTTACCTTCATCCTAACCCTAATACTAACACTAACTCTAATCCTAACCCTAAACCTCACCCTAACCCTAAACCTATCACTCACCCTCACCCTCACCCTAACTCTAACCTTAACCCTAACTCTAAACCTAACCATAAACCTAACCCTGACCTTAACTCTAACTCTCACACTCTCCCTCACTCTAATCCTAAACCTAACCCTAACACTAATACTAAACATAACACTAACCCTCATCCTCACCCTAACCCTCACCATAAATCTAACCCTCACCCTACCCCTAACCATCACCCACACCCGAAACCTCACTCAAAAATGTATCCTCACCCTAATGCTAACGTAATCCTCACCCCCACCCTAAACATCACCCTAAACCTAACCCTCACCCTAACCCTAACCCTAACACTTGCCTAATCCTAACCCTCACCCTACCACTCAACCTCACCCTAATCCTCACCCTAACCCTAACCCTTAACTAACCGAAACCCTCACCCTCATCCTCAACTTCACCCTAAACCTCACGCTTAACCTAACCCTCAACCTAAGCCTAACACTAACCCTAACCATCACCCTCCCCTCACACTAATCCTAAACCTAACCTTAACCCTCAACCTAACTCTCACACTCACCCTAACCCCAAACCTAACCCACACCTTAATCCTAACGCTAACCCTAACCCTAACCACACCCTCACCCTAACCCTTACCCTCACCCAAAACTAACCCTAACCCTAACCCTCAACCTCACCCTAATCTTCACACTAACCCTTACCCTCACCCTAACACTAAACTAAACCCTAATCCTAACCCTAAACCTAACCCTCAAACTAACCCTAACCCTCACCCTAGCCCTCAACCTATTCCTAATCCTAACCCTCATCCTAACCCTAACCCTAACCCTCACCCTCACCCTAAATCTAACCCTAACCCAACCTTAACCCTCACCCTAACTCTATCCCTAATCCAAACCCAACCCTCACTGTCACCCTATCCCTCAACCTAACCCTAACCCTGACCCAAACCCGAACCCTAAGGCGAACCCTCACCTCACCCTTACCCTAACCCTAACTGTAAGACTTATCTTAACCCTAAAACTCACCCTAATCCTAACAAACACCTTAAACCTAAACCTAACCCTCAACCTCACTTAACCCTAATCCTAACCCTAACCCTAAAACTAACCCAAAACCTAACCCTCACACTAAACCTAACCCTCACCCTAACCGTAACCCTTAACTTCACCCTCAACCTAACCCTCAAGCTAACCCTTACCCTCACGCTAACACTAACTCTAACCCTAAACCTAACCCTCACACTAAACCCAACCCTCATCTATACCTAATCCTAACCCTAACTGTAACCGTCACCCCACCCTGAACCTCACCCTCAGCCTAACCCTAACCCTAAAACTAACCCCCACCATCAGTCTCAACCTAAACCTAACCCTCACCCTCACCCGAAACCTCACCCTAACCCTAAAATTAACCCTCAGCCTCACCCTCACCCTAACTCTAACCCTAACCCTAAACCTCACCCTAACCCTCACCCTAATCCTAATCCTAACCCTAACCCTCACCCTAACCCTCACCCTAACACTAACCCTAAACCTAACCCTAAACCTCAGCCTAAACCTAAGCCTAAACGTAACCCTCACCCTCACCCTAGACTTCACCCTAACCCTATTCCTAACCCGACCACTCACCTTAACCTTAACCTTTAACCTAACCCTAACCCTCAACCTTTAACTCCCCCTAACCCTCAACCTAACTCTCACCCTATCTTTAACCCTACCCCTCACCCTAACCCTCACCCTAACCCTAAGCTTTACCCTCACCCTAACCCTAACCCTCACCCTAACACTAACCCTAACCCTCACCCTAACCCTCACCGTCACCCTCACCCTAACCCTTACCTTAACCCTTAGACTCATCCCAAACCTAACCCTAACCCTAAATCCCACCCTAACCCTAACCCCAACCCTCACCCTAAGACTAACCATCAACCTCAAACTCACCCTTAGCCGAAACCTTACCCTAACACTAAACCTAACCCTATCCCTCACCCTCACCTTCACCCTAACTCTAACCCTAACCCTAACCCTAACCCTCACTCTAAATCTAACGCTAAAACTAAACCTGACCCTCACCCTAGCCCTCACCCTAAACCTAACCCTAATCCTAAACCTAACGCTCACCTTAACCCTATCCCTAACACTCACCATAAACCTAAGGATATCCCTAACCCTCATCCTCAGCCTAGCTCTTACCCTAACCCTATTCCTAACCCTAAACCTCAACCTAACCCCAACCTTCAAGCTAACCCTAACCCTCACCCTCAAACTCCCCCTAACCTCACCCTCACCCTAACATTAACCCTAACCCTATCCATAACCCTTACCATAACCCTAAGCTTAACCCTAAACCTACCCCTAAACCTCCCCCTACCACTTACCCTCACCCTCATCCTCAGACTCACCCTAACCCTAATCATAATCCTAACACTAACCCTCACTCTCACCCTCACCCTAAACCTAAACCTAACCCTAAACCTCACCCACACCCTCACCCACACCCTCACCTTCAACCTAACCCTAACAATAACCTTAATCCTAACCTTAACCCTAGGACTAACCTTCACCCTAACACTAACCCTAACCCTAACCCTCACACTAAACCTAAGCCTCAAACTAACCTTAAACCTAACCCTCAGCTTAAACCTCACCCTATCCCTAACACTAACCCTCACCCTCACAGTAAACCTAACACTAACACTCAGCCTACGCCTCTCCCTAAATCTAACCCTAACCCTCACCCTCATCCTAACACTCACCCTAAGCTTTACCCTCACCCTAGCCCTCACCCTACCCCTCACCGTATCAATGATCCTAACCCTAAACCTAACCCTATAGCTACCTCTCAAACTCAGTCTAAACCTAACCTAAACCTAATCCTCACCCCATCCATAACACTCACCCTGACCCTCACTCTCACCTTGACTCTAAGCCTAACCCTAAACCTCACCCTCACTCAAGCCCTCAACCTAACCCTAACCGTAATCCTCAACCTAACCCTCACCCTCACCCTAACCCCAAACATAACCCACACCCTAATCCTAACGCTAACCTTAACCCTAACCACACCCTCACCCTAAATCGCACCCTAACCCTTACCCTCACCCTAACCCTAAACCTAACCCTAACCATCATTCTCACCCTCACCCTAACCCTAACCCTAACACTAACCCTCACCTTCGTCCTATCCCTCACCGTCACCCTCACCCTAACCCTCAACCTCACCCACACCCTAATCCTAACGCTAACCCTAACCCTAACTTTCACCCTCACCCTCATCCTAACCCTAACCTTAACCCTCATGCTCACCCTAACTCTAAAGCTAACCCAACCCTAACACTCACCCTAACTCTAACCCTAACCCAATCCCAACCCTCTCCGTCACCGTAACCCTCACTCTAACCCTAATTCTCAACCACACCCTAACCCTCAACCTCACCCTAAACATCACCCTAAACCGAACCGTCATCCTAAACTTAACCCTAACCCACATCCTAATTCTAACCCTTACCCTCATCACCCTCACCTTCACCATAAGCCGAACCCTCACTCTAACCCTAACCCTAACACTCACACTAACCCTAACCTTAACCCTAAACCTTATCCAAAACCTAAACCTAACCCTCAAACTCACCCTAAAACTACCCATAACCCTAAGCCTAAAGCAAACCCTCCTCCTCACCCTAGCCTTCAAGCTAACCCTAAATCTATCCCTAACACACATCCTAACCCTAATCTTCACCCTAACACTAAACCTCACCCTCACCCTCACCCTAACCCTCACCCTAAACATAACCCTGATATTAATCCTAACACTCACGCTAACACTCACGATAACCCTAAACCTAATCCTAAGCCTAACCCTAACCCTCACCCTAAACTTCACCCTAACCCTAACCCACACCCTCACCTTCACACTAAAACTAAACCTAACCTTCACATAACCCTAATATTCACCTTAACCCCAAACCTAACCCTCAACCTCACCCTAACCCTAACCCTAGCCATAACCCTAGACATCATCCTAACCCTCACCCTAACCCTAAAGCTAACCCTAACACTCAAACGAAACCAGAGCATGATGCTAACCCTAACCTTAATCCTAACCCTAAACCTCACACTAACCCTCAACCACGCCCTAAACATCACCTTAACCCTAACACTCACACTAACATTAACCCTAACCCTCACCTAACCCTAAACCTCACCCTCAGCCTCACCCTCACCCTAAGCCTAACCCTAAACTGAATATTAATCCTAATCCTAACCCTAACCCTCACCCTCACACTAACCCTAACTCTAAACCTCAACCTAACCCTAACCCTAACCCTAACCATAACCATAACCTTCATCCTAACCCTAATCCTAATCCTAATCCTAACCATCTCACTCACCCTCACCCTCATCCTCAGACAAACCCTAACCCTAATACTAATCTTAACACTAACCCTCACTCTCACACTCACCCTAAACCTAACCCTAACCATAATCCTAACACACACCCTCACCCTCACCATCATCTTCACCCTAACCCTAACAATAACCTTAATCCTAACCTTAACCCTAAGCTTAACCCTCACCCTAACACTAACCCTAACCTTAACCCTCACACTAAATCTAACCCTCAACCTAACCCTAAACCTACACCTCAGCCTAACCTTCACCCTAACCCTAACCCTAAACCTAATACTCTCCCTATCCCTAACCATAACCATAACCCTCTCCCCCAACTTAGCCCTTACCTTATGCCTAACCCTAAACCTAACCCTCACCCTAACCCTAACACTCAACCTGACCCTCACCCTCACCCTAACCCTCACCCTAACCCTTACCCTCACCCTAACGCTCAACCTAACACTAACCCTAACACTCACACTAACCCTAACCCTCACCCTACTCCTCACCCTACCCCTAACCCTAACACTCATCCTAACCCTAACCCTAATCCTAAACTCACCCTCACCCTAACCCTCACCCAAACTCAAATACTCACTCTCACCCTAACCTTCAGTCTAACCCTAAACATAACCCTAATCCTAAGCCTAAAGCTGACCCTCACCCTAACTATTACCCTAACCCAAACTTATGCCTCACACTAACTCTAAAGCTAACCGACCCCCAACCCTCACAGTCACCCTTCCCTCACCCTAACCCTAACCGTCACCCTAACTCTAACACTCATCCTCAACAGTAACCGTAACCTTAGGCGAACACTCAACCTAACCCTAACCCGAACCCTAACCGTAACACTAAATTAACCCTAAAACTCACCCTAACCCTAACCCTCATTCTAACCCTAACACTAAACCTGACCCTCACCCTCACCCTAACCCTCACCCTAACCTTCACCCTAATGCTAACCAAAAGACTCACCCTCACCCTAACCCTCACTGTCACCCTAACCCTAACCCTAACCCTAACCCTCACCCTAACCTTAACCTTAACCCTAAACCTCACCCTAATAATAAACCTCACTCTAACCTTAACCCTGACCCTCAATGTCACCCTAACACTCACGCTAAACGTAAGCCTCACCCACACCCTAACCCTCATCCTCACCCAAACACTCACCCTCACACTAAACCTCACCCTCGCCCTAAATATCACCTTAATGCTAACCCTCATCCTAATATTACACCTAAACCTCACCCTAACCCTAAACCTCACCCTCACACTCATCCTCACCCTAAACGTAACCCTAAACCTAACATTAATACTAATCCAAACCCTAAACCTCACCCTCACCCTAACATTAAACCTCACCCTAACCCTAACCCAAACCCTCACCCTCAGCCTAATATTAACCCCCACCCTAACCCTAACGCTCACCCTAACCCTAAACCTAAACCTCACCCTCACCCTGACCCTAACCCTCACCCTCACCCTAAACCTAGCTCTAACCCTAACCCTAAACCTCACCCTAACCTTATCCCTAACCCTCACCCTAAGCCTAAACCTAACCCTAAGAATAATCCTAAACCAAACCCTCACCCTCACACTAACCCTAACCCTAACAATAACCCTCACCCTCACCCTAACCCTCACCGTAAACCAAACCCTAACCCTCAAACAAACCCTCACCCTCACCCTAAACCAACCCTAACCCACACGCTAATCCTAACGCTAACCCTAACCCTAACCTCAACCGCACCCTAAATCTCACCCTAACACTTACACTCACCCTAATACTAACCCTAACCCTAACACTATCACTAAACCGAACCCTCACACTAACCCTAACCCTTACATTCACCCTAACCCTAATCCTAACCCTATCCCTCACCCTCACCCTCACCCTAACTCTAACCCTAACCCTAACTCTAAACCTAACCCTAAACCTCACCTTAACCCTAAACCTAACACTCACCCTCACCCTCATCTTAAGCCTAACCCTAACCCTAACACTAATCCTAAACCTAACCCTCACCCTCACCCTAACTCTAACCCTAACCCACACCGTGACCCTAACCCTCACTGTAAACCTAACCCTCACCCTAACCCTAACCCACACCCACACCTAAACCTCACCCAAACATGAACCCTCACCCTAACGCTAACGTAATCATCACCCCACCCTAAAAATCACCGTAAACCTAACCCTCACTGTAACCCTTAACCTAACCCTCACGCTAACTGTAAAACTGACCTTAACACTCAACCTCAACCTATTCCTCACCCTAACCCTAACCCTTACCTAACCGAAACCCTCACCCTCAACCTCACCTTCACCCTAACCCCCACCCCCACCCTAGCCCTCAACGTAACCCTAACCCTAACCCTCAACCTAATCTTCATCCTCACGATAACCCCAACCCTAACCCACACCCGATTCCTAACGCTAACCCTAACCCTAACCCCACCCTCACCCTAAATAACACCCTAACCCTTACCCTCACCCTAACCCTAAAGCTAACCCTAACTCTTACACTAAACCTCACCCTCACCCTGACCCTAACCCTCACCCTCACCCTAAACCTAGCTCTAACCCTAACCCTAAACCTCACCCTAACCTTATCCCTAACCCTCACCCTAAGCCTAAACCTAACCCTAAGAATAACCCTAAACCAAACCCTCACCCTCACACTAACCCTAACCCTAACAATAACCCTCACCCTCACCCTAACCCTCACCGTAAACCAAACCCTAACCCTCAAACAAACCCTCACCCTCACCCTAAACCAACCCTAACCCACACGCTAATCCTAACGCTAACCCTAACCCTAACCTCAACCGCACCCTAAATCTCACCCTAACACTTACACTCACCCTAATACTAACCCTAACCCTAACACTATCACTAAACCGAACCCTCACACTAACCCTAACCCTTACATTCACCCTAACCCTAATCCTAACCCTATCCCTCACCCTCACCCTCACCCTAACTCTAACCCTAACCCTAACTCTAAACCTAACCCTAAACCTCACCTTAACCCTAAACCTAACACTCACCCTCACCCTCATCTTAAGCCTAACCCTAACCCTAACACTAATCCTAAACCTAACCCTCACCCTCACCCTAACTCTAACCCTAACCCACACCGTGACCCTAACCCTCACTGTAAACCTAACCCTCACCCTAACCCTAACCCACACCCACACCTAAACCTCACCCAAACATGAACCCTCACCCTAACGCTAACGTAATCATCACCCCACCCTAAAAATCACCGTAAACCTAACCCTCACTGTAACCCTTAACCTAACCCTCACGCTAACCGTAAAACTGACCTTAACACTCAACCTCAACCTATTCCTCACCCTAACCCTAACCCTTACCTAACCGAAACCCTCACCCTCAACCTCACCTTCACCCTAACCCCCACCCCCACCCTAGCCCTCAACGTAACCCTAACCCTAACCCTCAACCTAATCTTCATCCTCACGATAACCCCAACCCTAACCCACACCCGATTCCTAACGCTAACCCTAACCCTAACCCCACCCTCACCCTAAATAACACCCTCACCCTAACCCTAAAGCTAACCCTAACTCTTACACTAAACCTAACCCTCACCCTAACCCTAACCCTTACCTTCACCCTCACCCTAACGCTCACCCTAACCCTTAGCCTCACACTAACCCTAACTATAACCCTTAACCTAACCCTAACTCTAAACCTAACCCTCACAATAACCCTAATCCAAACCCTAGCCGTAACCCTCACCCCATCCTCAACCTCACCCTCAGCCTAACCCTAACCCTAATCCTAAACCTAACCCTCAACCTCAACCTAACCCTAACCTTAACTCTAAACCTAAACCCCACCCTTACCCTCACTCTAATCCTAACCCTAACCATAACCCTCACCCTAACCCTCACTCTAACACTAACCCTAACCCTAACCCTAACACTCACCCTAAACCTAAGCCTAAACCTAACCCTCACACTCACCCTAGACCTCACCCTAACCCTATTCCTAACCCTAACCCATACCCTAACTTTAACCTTCAACCTAACCCTAACCCTCACCCTCATACTCCCCCTAAATCTCACCCTAACCCTAACCCTAATATTAACCCTAACCCTCACCCTAAACGTCAACATAACCCTAAGCTTAACCCTAACCCTAACCCTAACCCTCACCCTAACACTAACCATAAAAATAAACCTAACCCTCACCCTAACCCTAACCAACACCCACACCCTAAACCTCACCCAAACGTGAACCCTCATGAACCTAAGGCTAAGGTAATCCTCACCCCCCACCCCAAAAATCACCTTAAATCTAACCCTCACTGTAACCCTTACCCTAACCCTCACTCTAACCCTAAAACTCACCCTAACAATCAACCTCACCTTAATCCTCAACCTAATCCTAACCGTTACCTAACTGAAACCCTCACCCTCATACTCACATTCACCCTAACCCTCAACCTCACCGTAGCACTCAACCTAACCCTAACCCTAACACTCAACCCCACCATCACCCTCACCCTAACACCAAACCTAACTTAAACCCTATTCCTAACGCTAACCCTAACCCTAAACACACCTTCACCCTAAATCACACTCTAACCCTTACCCTGCCCCTAACACTAAACCTAATGCTAACCCTCACATTAAACCTAACTCTCACCCTAAACCTAACCCTTACCTTCACCCTCACCCTAACCCTCACCCTAATCCTTACCCTCACGCTAAGACTAACGCTAACCCTAAACCTAACCCTCACACTAACCCTAATCCTAACCCTAACCGTAACCCTCACCCCACCCTCAACCTCACCCTCAGCCAAACCCTAACCCTAACCCTAATCCTGAACCTAAACCTCACACTCAACCTAAACTTAACCCTAACCCTAATCCTAAACCCAACGCTTACCCTCAACCTAATCATAACCCTAACCCTAACCCTCAACTTAACCTTCACCCTAACACTAACCCTAACTCTCACCCTAACCCTTACCCTAAACCTAAGCCTAAACCTAACCCTCACTCTCACCCTAGACCTCACCCTAACCCTATTCCTAACCCTAAACCTCACCCTCACCTTAACCTTCAACCTAACCCTAACCCTCACCCTCATATTTCCCCTAAATCTCACCCTAACCCTAACCCTAACATTAAACCTAACCGTCAACATAACCCTAAGCTTAACCCTAACCCTAACCCTAATCATCACCCTAACCCTCACCCTAACACTAAACCTAAAACTAAACCTTACCCTCACCCTAACCCTAACAAACACCCACAACCTAAATCTCACCCAAACATGAACCCTCACCCTAACGCTAACATAATCCTCACCCCCACCCTAAAAATCATCCTAAACCTAACCCTCACCCTAAAACTCAACCTCACCCTAATCATCATCCTAACCCTAAACCTTACCTAACCGAAAACTCACACTCATCCTCACCCTCACCCTAAACCTCACCCTCACCCTAGCCATCAACATAACACTAACACTAACCCTAACCATCATCCTCACCCTCCCTCTCACCCTAAACCTAACCCTAACCCTCAACCTAAACCTCACCCTCACCCTAACCCCAACCCTAACCCACACGTTAATCCTAACCCTAACCCTAACCCTAACCCTCACACTAAACCTAACCCTCACTCTAACCCTAACCCTTACCTTCACCCTAACCCTAATCCTAACCCTATAACTCACTCTCACCCTCACCCTAATTCGAACCATAACCCTAACCATAACTCTCACCCTAACTCTAACACTAAAACTAAACCTCACCCTCAACCTAGCCCTCACCCTAAGCCTAACCCTACCCTTAAACCTAACCCTCACCCTAACCCTAACCGTAACCCTCACCTTAAAGCTAAACCTAAACCTAACCCTCACCCTAAACCTAGCCCTCACCCTAAAGCTATTCCTAAACCCTCACCCTAACCCTAACCTTCAACCTCACCCTAACCCTACCCTCAAATTCCCCCTAACCCTCACTAGATACCTAACCCTAACATTAACCCTAACTCTCTCCCTAACCCTCAACATAACCCTAAGATTAACCCTAAGACTAAGCATAAGCCTCACCCTAACCCTCACCCAACCGTCTTCCTCACCCTCACCCTGAACCTCACCCTCCTCCTCACTCTCACGTTAACCCTAAACCTAACCCTCATCCAACCCTAACACTCACCCTAACCCCAAACATAACCCTCACCCTCACACTAACCCTAACCATAGCCCTAAACCTCAACATCACCTTAACCATCACAGTAACCCTAATGCTAACCCTAACCCTCACCTTCACCCTAAACCTCACCCGAACACTTAATCTGACCCTAACCCTAACCCTAACCGTAACCCTCACACTAAACCTAAACCTCACGCTAACCGTAACACTCACAATCACACTAAACCTCACACAAAACCTAACACTCAATCTAACCCTAAATTTAACCCTCAACATAACCCTCACCCTAATCCTAACCCTAACCCTCAACCTCAACCTAAAACTCACCATATCCCTTACACTCACCCTAACCCTAAACCTAACCCTAACCCTAAACCTAAACCTAACCCTCACACTAACCCTAACCCTCACCCTACTCCTCAGACTACTCCTCAACCTAACCCTCATCCTAACCCTAACCCTAAGCCTAACCCTCACCCTAACCCTAACCCTAAACCTAACCCTCACCCTAACCCAAACACTCACACTCATCCTCACCGTCACCCTCATTCTAACCCTAACCCTAACCCTAACCCTAATCATAACCTTAACCCTCACCCTAACTTTAAATTTAACCCTAACCCAACCCCAACCCTCAACGTCACTCGAACCTTCACCATAAACCTAACCCTCAACCACACCCTAACCCTCACCCTCAACCGAAAACTCACCATCACCCTTACCCTAAATATCACCCTAAACCGAACACTCACCCTAACCCTAACCCTAGCCCTCACCCTAACCCTAACCCTCACCCTCACCCTCACCCTCACCCTAAGCCGAAAACTCACCCTATCACTAACCCAACCCTAACACTCACCCTATACTTACCTTAACCCTAAACCTCACCCTAAGTCTAACCCTCACCTTAACCATAACCCTAACCCTCAACCTCACCCTAACTTTAATCCAAACCCTAACCCTCAACCTAATCCTAACCCAAAACCTCATCCTAACCCTCAACGTCAACCTAACACTCACCCTAAACCTAACCCTGACTACAAACTTACCCTCACACTCACCCGAATACTCAGCCTCACACTAACCCGCACCCTAGACCTAAACATCACCTTAACCCTAACCCTCACCCTAATATTAACCCTAACCCTCATCCTAACATTAACCCTAACCCTCACCTAACCCTAAACCTCACCCTCACCCTCACACTCACCCTAAGCCTAACCCTAAACCTAACAATAATCCTAATCCTAACCCTAAGCCTCACCCTCACCCGAACCCTAATGCTAACCCTAAACATAACCCTCATCCTAACCCTAATCCTAACCCTAATCCTAAGCACCAACCTCACCCTCACCCTCAGACTAACCCTAACCCTATTCCTAATAATAACCCTAACCCTCACTATCACACTCACCCTAAACCTAACCCTAATCCTAAACCTCAACCAAACCCTCACCCTCACCCTCACCTTCACTCTAACCCTAACAATAACCTTAATGCTAAACTTAACCCTAAGACTAAACCTCACCCTCACACTAACCATAACCTTAACCGTCACACTAAACCTAACCCTCAACCTAATCCTAAACCTAACCCTCAGCCTAATCCTCACCCTAACCCTAACCATAACCTAACCCTAACACTCAACCTAGCCCTCACCCTAAGCCTAACACTAAACCTCACCCTCACCCTAACCCTAACCCTCACCCTAACCCTAACACTCACCCTGAACCTCACCCTCAACCTACCCTTCACCCTAAACCTTACCCTCACCACAACCGTCACCATAACCCTAACCCTAACCCTCACAATAACCCTCACCCTAACCCTAACCCTAAACCCAACCCTAACCATAACCCTCACTCGAAACCTAACCCTAACCATCAACCTCACCCTCACCCTAAACCTTACCTTCACCTTAAGCCTAAACCTAACCCTCACACTAGCCCTAACCCTAAACTACAACTCACCCTACTTCTAACCCTCACCCTCACCATCAGTGTAACCCTCACCCTAACCCAAACCCTCACCCTCATTCTAACCCTAAACCTAACAATAATCATAAACCTAAAGCTCAACCTCACCCTAAATCTAACCCTAACCCAACTTTAACACTCACCCAAACTCTAACCCTAACCCAACCCCATCCCTCACTATCACCCTAAACATCACCCTCAACCACACACTATCCCTCACCCTCACCTGAACAGTTACCCGCAACCACATCCTCACCCTCACTCTAAGGCAATACTCACCCTAACCCTAACCCTAACCGTCACCTTAACGCTAAACTTATCCCTAAACCAGACAATAACCCTAACCCTCACCCTAAACCTAAACCTAAACCTCAACCTCACCCTAACCCTAATCCTAACACTTACCCTCACCTTAATCCTAATCCATACCCTCACACACACCCTAACACTCACCTTCATATTAAGCCTAACTCTAACCCTCACCCTAACCCTAACCTTAACCTAAACCTCACCCTAGCCCTAACCTTCACCCTAACCCTAAACCAAACCCTCACCATCACGCTAACCCTCACCCTAAACCTAATGTTCACCCACACCCTAATCTTCATCCTCACCCGAACACTCAGCCTCACACTAACCCTCACCCTCGCCCTAAACATCACCTTAACCCTAACCCTCACACTAACATTAACCTTAACCCTCACCTAACCTTAAACCTCACCCTAAACCTCACTTAAAGCCTCACCCTCACTCTAACCCTAACCCTAACCATAAACATAACCTTCATCCTAAACCTAATCCTAACCCTAATCCTAACCCTTACCATCACCCTCACTTTCATCATAACCCAAACAATAACCTTAATCCTAACCTTAAACCTAAGCCTAACCCTTACCCTAACACTAACCCTAACCTTAACCCTCACACTAAACCTAACCCTCAACCTAACCCTAAACGTACCCCTCAGTCTACCCCTCACCCTAAACCTAACCTAACACTCTTCCTCTCCCTATCCCTCAACCTAGCCCTCATCCTAAGCCTAAACCTAAACCTAAAGCTCACAATAACCCTAAGACTCACCCTAACCCTAACACTCAACCTGAACTTCACCCTTACCCTAAACCTCAACCAAACCATTACCCTCACCCTAACCCTCACCCTAACCCTGACCCCAACCCTCACAATAACCCTCACCCTAACCCTAAACCTAAACCTCAACCTCACGCTCACACTCACCCTAACCCTTAGCCTCACTCTAACCCTAAACCTAACCCTAAACCTAACCATCACACTAACATTAACCCTCACCCTCCCCTCACCCTAAACCTAACCCTAACCTTCATCCTAACCCTAAATTTAACCCTAACCTCACCCTAACCCTAACCCTCACCCTAACCCAAACCCTCACCCTCACCGCACCCTCAGTATAACCCTAAACCTAACCCTCATCCTAACGCTAATGCTTACCCTCACCCTAACTCTAACCCTAACCCAAAATTAACCCTCACCCAAACTCTAACCCTAACCCAACGCAACCTTCAACGTCACCCTTACCCTCAACCTAACCCTAATACTCACCCTAACTCTAACCCTCACCCTCACCCAAACCCTCACCCTCACGCTACCCTCACACTAAGGCAAACACTCACCCTATCCCAAACCTAACCCTCACCGTAACACTAAACTTAACCCTAAACCTCACCCTAACGCCAACCCTCATTCTAAACCTAAACCTAACACTCAACCTCAACCTAACCTTAACCCTAACCCTCATCTTCACCCTAACACTAACCCTAACCCTCACCCTAACACTAACCTTAAACCTAAACCTCACCCTAAACCTAAACCTCACTCTAACCCTAAACCTAACACTCACTGTCACCCTAACCCTCACCCTAAAACTAACCCTCACCCAAACCCTAACTGTCATCCTCACCCGAACACTCACCCTCACACTAACCCTCACCCTCGCCCTAAACTCACCCTAACCCTAACCCTCACACTATCATTAAACCTAACCCTCATCCTAACCCTAAACCTCACCCTCACCCTAAACCTAACCCTAAACATAACATTAATCCTAATTCAAACCCTAACCCTCACCCTCACCTTAACATCCTCAGCTTCACCCTAAAACTCACCCTCACCCACCCTAAACATCACCCTAAACCTAACCCTAACCATCACTCTCTCCCTCACCCTAACCCTAAATCTAACCCTAACCCTCAAACTAACCCTCACACTCACTCTAACCCCAAACCTAACCCACACCCTAATCCTAACGCAGACGCTAACCCTAAAAACACCCTCACCCTAAATCTCACCTAACCCTTACCCTCAACCTAACACTAACCCTAACCCTAACCTTCACACTAACCCTTACCTTCAACCGCAACGTAACCCTCACCCTAACCCTTACCTTCACCCTGACCCTAGCTCTAACCCTACCCTTAACCCTCACACTAACCCTAATCCTCACCTAACCCTAATTCTAACCCTAACCGAAACCCTAACCACACCGTCACCCTCCCCTTCAGTCGAACCCTAACCCTAGCCCTAATCCTAACCCTCACACTAAACCTAACACTCACCCTAACCCTAACCCTTACCTTCAACCTCACACCACACTCACCCTAGACCTGACCATAAGCCTAACCCTAAACGTAATCCTCATGCTAACCCTAACCCTCACCCTAACCCTATAACTCACCCTGACCCTCACCCTCACCCTAACCCTCACCCTAACCCTTACCCTCACTTTAACCCTCACCTTAACCCTAACCCTAACCCTCAAAATAAACCTCCCCCTAGCCCTAAACCTAAACCCAACCCTAAACATAACCCTAACACTCAACCTCACCCTCACCCTCACCCTAACCCTTACCCTCACCATAACCCTAAATCTATCCCTCAACCTAACCCAAACACTCACCCTCACGCTCACCCTCAGTCGAACCCTCACCCTAACCATAACCCTAACCCTCAGCCTAACCCAAAGCTTCACCCTCAGTCTAACCCTAAACCTAACAATAATCCTAAGCCTAAAGTTCAACCTCACCCTAAATCTAACCCTAACCCAACCTTAACCCTCACCCTAACTCTAACCCAACCCCAACCCTCACCGTCACCCTAACCAACACCCTAACCCTAACACTCAACCACACACTAACCCTCACCCTCACCTGAACCCTCACCTTCACCCACACCCTCACCCTCAACCTAAGGTGATCACTCACCCTAACCCTAACACTAACCCTCACCTTAACACTAAACTTAACCCTAAACCAGACACTAACCATAACCATCACACTAAACATTAACCTAACAATAATCCTAACCCTCACCCTCACCCTCACCCTAACCCTAACCCTAACCCAAATCCTAAACCTAAACCTAACCCTCAACCTCACCCCAACACTAATCCTAACACTTACCCTCACCCTACTCCTAATCCAAACTCTCATACTCACCCTAACCTTCACCATCACCCTAACCCTAAGGCTAACCCTCACCCTAATCCTAAACTTAACACTAAACCTCACCCTAAGCCTCACACTCACCCTAATCCTAACACTACCCCTCATCGTCACCCAATCCCTCACCCTAAACCTAATGGTCACCCACACCCTAAGCCTTATGCTCACCGGAACACTCAGCCTCACACTAAACCTCACCCTCACCCTAAACATCACCTTAACTCTAACCCTCACTCTAACATTAACCCTAACAATAATCTAAACCTAAACCTCACCCTAACCCTAACTCTAAGCCTCACCCTCACTCTAACCCTAACCCTAACCGTAACCTTCATCCTAACCCTAATGCTAACCCAAATCCTAACCATCGCCCTCAGTGTCACCCTCATCCTCAGACTATCCCTAACCCTAATCCTAATGCTAACACTAACACTCACTCTCACAGTCACCGTAAACATAACCCTACTAAGTCTCACCCACACCCTCACCCTCACCCTCACCTTCAACCTAACCCTAATAATATACTTAATCCTAACCTTAAACGTAAGCAAAACTCTAACCCTAAACTTAACCCTCACACTAAACCTAACCCCCAACCTAACCCTAAAACTACTCCTCAGCCTAACCCTCACACTAAACCTAACCTTAACCCTAAGCCACTCACTATCTGTAACCATAACCCTAACCCTCACCCTCAACCTAGCCCTCACCCTAATCCTAAACCTAAACTTAACTCTCACACTAACCCGATCTCTCATCCTAACCCTAACCTTAACTTTAACCTCACCCTCACCCTAACCCTCACCCTAACCCAAACACACACCCTCACCCTCACCCTCAGTATAACCCTAAAACCTACCCCTAATCCTAACCCTAATGGTTACCCTCACCCTAACTCTAACCCTAACCCAACCCCAATCCTCACCGTCTCCCTTACCCTCACCCTAACCCTAATCCTCACCCTAATTCTAAACCTAACCCTCACCCAAACCCTCACCTTCACCCTCACCCTCACCCTAAGGCGAACACTCACCCTATCCCTAACCCTAACCCTCACCGTAACTCTAAACTTAAACCTAAAACTCACCCAAACCCTAACCCTCACCCTAAACCTAAACCTAACCCTCAACCTTACCCTAAACCTAACCCTAACCCTCACAGTCACCCTAACCATATCCCTAACCCTGACCCTAACACTAAACCTCACCCTAATCCTAACCCTCACTCTAACCCTAACCCTAACACTAACTGTCACCCTAACCCTCAACCTAAACCTAAACCTCACCCACACCCTAAACATCATCCTCAACCGAACACTCACCCTCATACTAACCCTCCCCCTCACCCTAAATATCACCTTAAACCTAACCATCACCCTAACATTAAACCAAACGCTCACCCTAACCCTAAACCTTCCCCTCACCCTAAACCTAACCCTAAACCTAACATTAATCCTAATCCAAACCTTAACGCTCACCCCCACCCTAACATTAAGCCTCACCCTAAACCTAACCCTAACCGTCACCCTTAAACTAAGCCTAACCCTCACCCTAACCCTAACCCTCACCCTCACCCTAACCCAAAACCTCACACTCACCCTAACCCTAACCCTCACCGTCACCCTAACCCTAGTTCTAACACTAACCCTAAACCAAACTCTCACCATCAGTCTAACCCTAAACCTAACAATAATCCTAAACCTAAAGCTCACCCTCACCCTAACTCTAACCCTAACCCAACTTTAACCGTCACCCTAACTTTAACACTAACCCAACCCCAAGGCTCACCGTCACCCTAACACTCATCCTCAACCACACACTAACCCTCACCCTCACCTGAACCCTCACCCTCACCCACACCCTCACCCTCACCCTAAGGTGAACACTCTCCCTAACCCTAACCCTAACACTCACCTTACCACTAAACTTAACCCTAAACCAGACACTAACCCTAACCCTCACCCTAAACCTAAACCTAACCCTCAAACTCACCCTAACCCTACTCCTAACACTTACCCTCACCCTAATCCTAATCCAAACCCTCATACACACCCTAACACTCACCCCCACCCTAACCCTAACCCTAACCCTCACTCTAACTCTAACCTTAACCCTAAACCTCAGCCTAAACCTAACCCTCACCCTAAACCTAACCCTAACCCTCACCGTCACGCTAACCCTCACCCTAAACCTAATGTTCACCCACACCCTAACCCTCATCCTCACCCGAACACTCAGCCTCACCTTAACTCAACATCACCTTAACTCTAACCCTCACACTAACATTAACCCTAACCCTCACCTAACCCTAAACCTCACCCTAACCCTCACTTTAAGCCACACCCTCACTCTAACCCTAACCCTAACCATAACCATAAACTTCATCCTAACCCTAATCCTAACCCTAATCCTAACCATCACCCTAACCCTCAGACTATCCCTAACCCTAACCCTAATCCTAACACTAACCCACACTCTCACACTCACCTTAAACCTAACCCTAACCCTAAACCGCACACACACCCTCACCCTCACCCTCACCTTCACCCTAACCCTAACAATAACCTTAATCCTAACCATAAACCTAAGGCTAACCCTCACTCTAACACTAACCCTAACCTTAACCCTCACACTAAACCTAACCCTCAACCTAACCCTAACCCTACCCCTCAGCCGAACCCTCACCCTAACCCTAACCTAACCCTGATCCTCTACCTATCCCTAAACATAGCCCTCACCCTAAGCCTAAACCTAAACCTAACACTCACACTAACCCTAAAACGCACCCTAACCCTAACACTCTACCTTAACTTCACCCTAACCCTAACACTCACTCTAACCCTTACCCTCACCCTAACCCTCACCCTAAACCTAAACCTAAACCTCACAATAACACTCACCCTCACCCCAACCCTAAACCTCAACCTCACCCTCACACTCACCCTAACCCTTACCCTCACTCTAAACCTAAACCTAACCCTAAACCTAACCATCACACTATCCCTAAACCTCACCCTCCCCTCACCCTACCCCTAACCTTAACCCTCATCCTAACCCTAAAACTAACCCTTACTTCACCCTCAACCTCACCCTAACCCAAACCCTCACCCTCACCCTCACCCTCAGTATAACCCTAAACCTAACCCTAATCCTAACCCTAATGCTTACCCTCACCCTAACTCTACCCTAACCAAAACTTAACCCTCACCCTAAATCTAACCCTAACCCAACACCAACCCTCAATCTCACCCTTACCCTCACCCTAACCCTAATCCTCACCCTAACTCTAACCCTCACCCTCACCCAAACCCTCACCCTCACCCTCACCCTCAACCTCTCCGTCACCCTAAGGCGAACATTCACCCTCACCCTAACCCTAACCCTCACCCTAAAACTAAACCTAACACTCAACCTCACCCTAACCCTAACACTAACGCTCACCTTCACCAAAACCCTAACCCTAACCCTCACCCTAACCCTAAGCTTAACCTTAAACCTAACCCTAAACCTAATCCTCACTCTAACCCTACCCTAAAACTCACTGTCACCCTAACCCTCACCCTAAAACTAACCTTCACCCACACCCTAACCGTCACCCTCACCCGAAAATTCACGCTCACACTAACTCTCACCCTCGCCCTAAACATCACCCTAACCCTAACCATCACCCTAACATTAACCCTAACCCTCACCCTAACCCTAAACCTCACCCTCACCCTAAACCTAAAGCTAACAATCCTAATTCAAACCCTAACGCTCACCCTCACCCTAACATCCTCACCTTCACCCTAAAACTCACCCTCATCCTAGACCTCAACCTAACCCTAACCCTAACCCTAACCATCACCCTCAACCTCACCCTAAACCTGAACCCTCACCCTAATACTAACCCTCAACCTAAGGCTCAACCTAACCCTAACCCCAACCCTAACCCACACCCTAAGCCTAACGCGAACCCTAACCCTAAACTCACCCTCAACCTAAATCTCAAACTAACCCTTACCCTCACCCTAATATTAACCCTAACCCTAACCCAACACTCACGCTAAGCCAAACCCTCACCCTAACGCTAACCGTTACCTTCACCCTAACCCTAATCCTAACCCCAAATCTAACCCTAACCCTAAACCTCAACCTTACCCTAACCCTATCCCTCACCCTCACACTCACCCTAACTCTAAACCTAACCCTAAATCAAACCCTAACCCTAAACCTCACCCTAACTTTAACCCTATCCCTCACCCTCACCCTCACCCTAAGATTAAACCTAACCCTAACACTAAACCTAAACCTAACACTCACCCTCACCCTAACCCTAAAACTAACCCTAACCTCACCCTCAACATAACCCTCACCATGAATCTAACCCTCACTCTAACCCTAACCAACACCCACACCCTAAACTTCACCCAAACATGTACCGTCACCCTATTGCTAACGTAATCCTCACCCCACCCTAAACATCACCCTAAACCTAACCCTGACCCTAACCCTAACCATAAACCTTATCTAACCCTAACCCTCACCCTAACACTCAACCTCACCCTAATACTCACCCTAACCCTAACCCTTACCCAACCAAAACCCTCACCCTCATCCTCACCTTCACCTTAAACCTCACCCTCACAATAAACCTCAACCTAAGCCTAACCCTAATCCTAACCATTACCCTCAATCTCACAGTAATCCTAAACCTAACCCTAAACCTCAACCTAACCCTCACCTTCACCCTAACCCCAAACCTAACCCACACCCTAATCCTAACGTTAACCCCAACCCTAACCACAACCTCACCCTAAATCTCACCTAAACTTTACCCTCAACCTAACACTAACCCTAACCCTAACCTTCACACTAAACCTAAGACTCAACCTAACCCTAAACCTTATCTACAACCTCACCCTAACCCTCACCCTAACCCTTACCCTCACCCTGACCCTAGCTCTAACCCTACCCCTAACCCTCACACTAACCCTAATCCTCACCTAACCCTAATTCTAACCCTAAACGAAACCCTCACCACACGGTCACCCTCACCCTCAGCGAAACCCTAATCCTAGCCCTAACACTAACCATCACACTAAACCTAACCTTCACGCTAACCCTAACCCTTACCTTCAACTTCACACCACCCTCACCCTAGCCCTCACCCTAAGCCTAACCCTAAACCTAACCCTCATCGTAACCCTAACCCTCATTTTAACCCTAACCCTCACCCTAAACCTATCACTCACCCTGACCCTCACCCTCACCCTAACCCTCACCCTAACCATTAAAATAACCCTCACCCTAACCCTAAACCTAACCCAACCCTAAACATAACCCTCACTCGAAACCTAACCCTAAGCCTCAACCTCACCCTCACCCTCACCCTAAACCTACCCTCACCATAACCCTAAAGCTAACCCTCAACCTAACACTAACACTCACCCTCACCCTCACCCTCAGTATAACCCTCACCCCAACCCTAACCATAACCCTCAACCTAACCCAAACCCTCACCCTCAGTCTAACCCTAAACCTAACTATAATCCTAAACCTAAAGTTCACCCTCAGCCTAACTCTAACCCTAACCCAAACTTACCCCTCACCGTAATTCTAACCCTAGCCCAACCCCAACCCTCACCGTCACCCTAACCATCATCCTAGCCCTAACCCTCAACAACACACTAACCCTCACCCTCACCTGAACCCGCACCCTCACCTACACCCTCACCCTCACCCTAAGGAGAACACTCACACTAACCCTAACCCTAACCCTCACCTTAACATTAACTTAACCCTAAACCAGACCTTATCCCTACCCCTCACCCTAAACCTAAAGCTAACCCTGAACCTCACCCTAAACCTAATCCTAACCCTTATCCTCACCCTAATCTTAATCCAAACCCTCACACTCACTCTAACTTTCACCGTCACCCTAAACCTAAAGCTAACCCTCAGCCTAACCCTAACCTTAACCCTAAATCTCACCCTAACCATAACCCTCACCCTAAACCTAATGTTCACCCACACCATAACCCTCATCCTCACCAGAACACTCAGCCTCACACCAACCCTCACCCTCGCCCTAAACATCACCTTAACTCTAACCCTCACACTAACGTTAAGAGTAACAATCACCTAACCCTAATCCTCACCCTAACCCTAACTCTAAGCCTCACCCTCACTCTAACCTTAACCATAACCATAACCATAACCTTCATCCTAACCCTAATCCTAACCGTCACCCTCACCCTCAGACTACCCCTAAACTTAATCCTAAACTTAACACTAATACTCACTCTCACACTCACGCTAAACATAACCCTAACCCTAAACCTCACCCGCACCCTCACCCCCACCCTCACCTTCCAACTAACCCTAACAATGATCTTAATCCTAACCTTAAACCTAAGCCTAACCCTCACCCTAACACTAACACTAACCTTAACACTCACACTAAACCTAACCCTCAACCTAATCCTAAACCTACTCCTGAGCTTAACCCTCACCCTAAACCTAAACCTAACCCTAAGCCTCTCCCTATCCCTAACCATAACCTTAACCCTCACCCTCAACATTGATCTCACCCTAAGCCTAAACCTAAACTTAAACCTCACACTAACCCTAACCCTCACCCTAAACCTAGCACTCAACCTGACCATAACCCTCACCCTAACCGTCACCCTAACCCTAACCCTCACCCTAAACCTCACACTAACATTAATGCTAACCCTCACAATAACCCTCACCCTAACCCTAACCCTAAACCTCACCCTCACCCTCACCCTCAGCCTAACCCTTACCCTAACTCTAACCCTAAACCTTAGCCTAAACCTAAAGATCACAGTAACCCTAACCCTCACCCAACCCCTCACCCTACCCCTAACCATAACACTCATCCTAACCCTAACCCTAACCCTAAACTCAGGCTCACCCTAACCCTCACCTTAACCCAAACCCTCAACCTCACCCTCACCCTCAGTATAACCCTCATCCTAACACTAATGCTTACCCTCACCCTAACTCTAACCCTAACCCAAACTTAACCCTCACCCTAACTCTAACCCTAACCCAACCCCAACCCTCACCGTCACCCTTACCCTCACCCTAACCCTAATCCTCACCCTAACTCTAACCCTCACCCTCACCCAAACCCTCAACCTAACCCTCACCCTAAGGCGAACACTCACCCTATCCCTAACCCTAACACTCACTTAAGCCTTAACACTAAACTTAACCCTTAACCTCACCCTCAGCCTAACCCTCACCCTAAACCTAAACCTAACCCTCAACCTCACCCTAACCCTAACCCTAACCCTTACCGTCACCCTAACAATAAACCTAACCCTCACCCTATTCGTAAACCTCACCCTAATCCTAAGCCTCACTCTAACCCTAACCCTAACACCCACTGTCACCCTAACCCTCAACCTAATCCTAACCCTCACCCACACCATAACCATCATCCTCACCCGAACACTCACCCTCACACTAAACCTCACCCTCACGCTAAATATCACCTTAACCCTAACCATCACCCTACCATTAAACCTAACCCTCACCCTAACCCTAAACCTCACACTCACCCTAAACCCAACCCAAAACCTAACATTAATCCTAATCCAAACCCTAACCCTCACCTTCACCCTAACATTAAGCCTCACCCTAAACCTAACCCTAACCGTCACCCTCAAACTACCCCTAACCCTCACCCTAACCCTAACCCTAATCACCACGCTTAACCTCACCCTAATTCTAACCCTAACCCTAAACCTCAAACTAACACTAACCCTAACCCTAACCCTATCCCTCACCATAAACCTAAGCCTAAACCTAACCCTCACTCTCAACCTAGACCTCACCCTAAATCTATTCCTAACCCTAACCCTCACCCTAACCTTAACCTTTAACCTAACCCAAACCCTCACACTCATATTGCCCCTAAATCTCACCCAAACCCTAACCCTAACATTAACCCTAACCTTCACCCTAACCGTCAACTTAACCCTAAGCTTAACCCTAACCCTAACCCTCACCATCATTCTAACCCTCACCCTAAGTCTAATCGTAAAACTAAACCTAACCCTCACACTAACCCACACCATCACCGTCACCCTTACCCTTTCCCTAACCCTTAGACTCATCCTAAACCTAACCCTCACCCTAACCCTAACACTAAGCCTCACCCTAAACCTAACCCTCAACCTCACCCTCAACCTCAGCCTAAACCTAACCCTAACCTTAATCCTAACCCTATCCCTCACCCTCACCCTAACTCTAACCATAACCCTAACCCTAAACCTCACCCTAACTCTAACAATACCTCACCCTCACCCTAGCCCTCACTCTCACCCTAACCCTACCCCTAACCCTAACCCTCACCCTAAACCTAACCCTCACCCTAACCCTAAATCTAAGCCTAAACCTAACCCTCACCCTAAACCTAGCCCTCATCCTAAAGCTATTCCTAACCCTAACCCTCACCCTAACCCTAACCTTCAAACTAACCCTAAACCTCAACCTCAAATTCCCCCTAACCCTCACCCTATCCCTAACCCTAAAATTAACCGTAAACCTCACCCTAACAAAAACCGTCATCCTCACCCTCACCCTCACCCATATTCTAACCCTAACCCCAACCCTAATCCTAACCCTAACCCTCACCCTCACCATAACTGTAACCCTAACCCACCCCTAACCCTCACCCTAACTCTAACCCTAACCCAAACCCATACCTCAGCTTCACCCTAAGTCTAACCTTCAAGCACACCCCAACCTCAAACTCAATCAAACTATCACCCTCACCCTCATCTTAAATCTCACCCTAAACCGAACCCTCACACTAACCCTAACACTAACCTTCACCAAAACCCTAAACCTCAACATCACCCTCACCCTCACCCTAAGCCGAACACTTACCCTAATCCTAACCCTAAACCTAAGCCTCAATCTAACCCTAATCTTAACTCTAAACCATAACCTAACCCTAAATCTCACACTTACACTAACCCTAACCCTCAACCTCACCCTAACCCTAATCCTAACCCTAACCCTCACCCTAATCCTAACCCAAACCCTCACCCTTACCCTAACACTCACTGTCACAATAACCCTCAACCTAAACCTAACCCTCACCCACACCCTAACCATCATGCTCATCCGAATACTCACCCTCATATTAACCCTGACTCTCGCCCTAAACATCACCTTAACCCTAACCCTCACCATAACATTAACCCTAACCCTCACCCTATCCCTAAACCTTACCCTCACCCTCACCTTCACACTCAGCCTAAACCTAAACCCAACATTAATCCTAATATTAAAACTTACCCTCACCCTCACCCTAACCATAACGCTCACCCTAAACCTAACACTAACACTCATCCACACCATAACCCTCATCCTCACCCGAACACTCACCGTCACACTAACCCTCACCCTCGCCCTAAACATCACATTAACGCTAATCCTCACCCTAACATTAAACATAAACCTCACCCTAACCCTAAACCTCACCCACACCCTCATCCTCACCCTAAACGTAACCCTAAACCTAATATTAATCCTAATCCAAACCCTAACCCTCACCCTCACTTTAACATTAAAGCACACCCTAACTCTAACCCTAACCCTCACCTTCACCCTAACCCTAACCATCAACCTAACCCTAACGCTAACCCTCACCCTAACCCTAACCCTCACCCTAACCCTAACCCTAACCCTCACCCTCACCCTAACCCTAACCCTCACCCTCAACCTAACCCTAGCTCTAACCCTAACCACAAATCTCACCCTAAACTTAACCCTAACCCTCACCCTCACCCTCACCCGAAGCCTACACCGAAGCCTAACACTAATACTAAGACCTAACCCTCACCCTCACACGAACCCTAACCCTAACCCTAACCTCACCTACACCCTAACCCTCACCGTAAACCTAACCCTCACCCTAACCGTAACCAACACCCAAACCCTAATCCTCACCCAAACATGCACCCTCACCCTAAAGCTAACGTAATCCTCACCCCACCCTAAAAATCACCCTAAACCTAACACTCACCCTAACCCTAATCCTAACCCTAACCCTCACACTAATCCTAACCCAAACCCTCACCCTTACCCTAACTCTCACCATCACAATAACCCTCAACCTAACCCTAACCCTCACCCTAACACTCAACCTCATCCTAATCCTCAGCCTATCCCTAACCCTTACCTAACCAAAACCCTCAACCTCATCCTCAACTTCACCCTAAACCTCACCCTCACCCTAGCCCTAAACCTAACCCTAACCCTAACCCTAACCATCACCCTCAACCTCACCCTAATCCTAATCCTAACCCTAACTCTCTATCTAACCCTCACCCTAACCCTAACCCCAACCCTAACCCACACCCTATGCCTAACGCTAACCCTAAAACTAACCTCAACCTCACCATAAATCTCACCCTAACCCTTACCCTCACTCTAATACTAACTGGAACCCTAACCCTAACCCTCACACTAAACCAAACTCTCCCCCTAACCCTAACCCTTACATTCACCCTAACCCTAATACTAACCCTAACGCTAAGCCTAACCCTAAACCTCAACCTAACCCTGAACCTATCCCTCACCCTCACCCTCACCCTAACTCTAACCCTAACCCTAACTCTAACCCTAACCCTAAACCTCACCCTAAACGTAAATCTAACTCTCACCCACTCCCTCAACATAAGTCTAAAACTAACCATATCATTAATCCTAAACCTAACCCTCACCCTCACCCTAACCCTAAAACTAACCCTAACCCTCACCCTCACCGTAACCCTCACCATAAATCTAACACTCACTCTATCCCTAACCAACACCCACACCCTAAACCTCACCCAAACATGTACCCTCACACTATTGCTAACGTAATACTGACCCCCCCCAAACATCACCCTAAACATAACCCTCACCCTAACCCTAACCCTAACCCTTATCTAACCCTAACACTCACTCTAACACTCACCCTCACACTAAACCTCAACATAAGCCTAACCCTAATCCTAACCAAAACCCTCACCCTCACGCTAATCCTAAACCTAACCCTAAACCTCAACCTAACCCTCACCCTCACCCTAACCCCAAACCTAACCCCACCCTAATCCTAACGTTAACCCTAACCCTAACCACAAACTCACCCTAAATCTCACCCTATACCTTACCCTCACCCTAACACTAACCCTAACCCTAACCCTAACCTTCACAGTAAAACTATCCCTCACCCTAACCGTAACCCTTACCTTCAACCTCACCCTAACTCTCACCCTAACTCTTACCCTCGCCCTCACCCTAATTCTAACCCTAACCCTAACCCTCACATTAATCCTAACCATGCCCTAACCCTAATCCTATACCTAACCGAAAACCTCACCCCAACGTCACCCTCACCCTCAGCCGAACTCTAACTCTAACCCTAACCCTAACACTCACACTGTACATAAGACTCACCCTAATCCTAAACCTTACCTTCAACCTCACCCCACCCTCACACTAGCCTTCACCCTAAGCCTAACCCTAAACCTGACCCTCATCCTAACACTAAACCTCACCCTAACCCTATCACTCACCCTGACCCTAACCCTCACACTAACCCTTACCCTCAGCCTAACCCTCACCCTAACCCTCAAAATAACCCTCACACTAACACTAATCCTAAACCCAACCCTCACGATAACCCTCACACGAACCCTAATCCTAATCCTCAACCTCACCCTCATCTTCACCCTAAAATTACCCTCACCCAAACCCTAAACTAAACCCTAACTCTAACTCTAAACCTAACCCTCACACTAACCCTAACCCTCACCCTAGCCCTCACCCTATTCCTAACCCTAACACTCATCCTAACCCTAGTCCTAACCCTCATCCTCACCCTCACTCTAACCCTAAGTCTAAACCTCACCCTAACCAAAACCCTCACCCTCACCCTAAGTCTAACCCTAAACCTAACCCTAATCCTAACCCTAACCATCACCCTCATCCTAACTCTAACCCTAACCCAACCTTAACTCTCACCCAAACTCTATCCCTAACCCAAACCCAACAATCACCCTATCCCTGATGCTAAACCACACCCTAACCCTGACCCTCAACCGAACTCTCACGCTCACCCTCACCCTCACCCTAAAGCGAACCCTCGCCCTAAGCCTAACCCTAACCCTAACCGTAACAATAAACTTAACCCTAAACCTCAACCTAACCCTAAGCCACACCCTAAACCTAAACCTAACCCTCAACCTCACCCTAAACATAATCCTAACCCTAACCCTAACCCTAACCCAAAACCTAACCCTCACACTAAACCTAACCCTCACCCTAAACCTAACCCTTAACTTCACCCTCACCGTAACCCTCAAGCTAACCCTTACCCTCACGCTAAACCTAACTCTAACTCTAATTCTAACCCTCACACTAAACCTAACCCTCAACCTAACCCTAATCCTAATCTTAACTGTAACCCACACCCCACCCTGAACCTCACCCTCAGCCTAACCCTAATCCTAACTCTAATCCTAAACCTAACACCACCCTCAGTCTCACTCTAAACCTAAACCTAACCCTCACCCTTACCCTCAACCTAACCCTAAACCTAACCCTAACAATAACCCTAACCCTCAGACTAAACCTAACCTTCACCCTAACCCTAAACAGCACACTTATCCAAACCCTCACCCTCACCCTCACCCGAAACCTAACCCTAAACTTTACTCTAACCCTCACCCTAATCCTAAACCTAACCCTAACCCTCACCCTAACCCTAATCCTAACCCTAAACCTAACGCTAACCCTCACCCTAAACCTAAGCCTAAACTTAACACGCACCCTCACCCTAGACCTCACCGTAACCCTATTCCTAACCATAACCCTCAACCTAATCTTAACTTTCAACCTAACATTAACCCTAACCCTCACCCTAACCCTCACCCTAACCCTAAGCTTAACCCTAACCCTAACCCTAACCCTCATCCCAACACTAACAATAACACTAACTTTAACCCTAACCCTCATCCTAACCCTAACCCTAACTCTAACCCTAACCCTCACCCTCACCCTCACCCTCACACTCAGCCTAACCCTAACTCTAATCCTAATCCTAACACTAACCCTCACTCTCACCCTCACCCTAAATCTAACCCTAACCCAAAACTTCACCCTCATGCTCACCCTCACCCTCACTCTAACCCTAACAGTAAACAACCCTAACCCTAAACCTAACCTTCATCCTAACCCTAACTCTCACCCTAATCCTAACCCTCACCCTGACCCTAACCGTCACCCTAACCCTAACCCTAAACCTCACCCTCACTCTAACCCTCACCTGAACCCTTACCCTCACCCTAAGCTCAACCCTAACCCTTAACCTAACAGTACACCTCACCCTCAAAAAACCCTAATGGTACAACTCAGCCTAACCCTCACCTGAACCCTAACGCTAATCCCAACCTTCACCCTAACCCTCACTCTAACCCTAAAAATCACCCACACCCTAACCTCACCCTCACGAGAACACCCACCCTAACCCTCACTCTAACCTTCCCCCTAACCCTAACACTAACCCTAACCCTCACCCAACGCCTCACCCTAACACTAACCCTTACCTTATACTTCACCCTAAACCACACCCTAACCCTTACCCTCACCCTAAACCTCAGCCTAACCCTTACCCTAACCGTAAACCTCACCCTACACCTCACCCTAACCCTAATGCTAACCCTAACCCTAACCCTAACCCTCACCTTAACCCTAACCCTCAACCTAACCCTAACCCTGATCCTCATCCTAACCCTAACACTAACCGTAACCCTCACCCTAACTCTCACCCTAGCCCTAACTCTAACCCTCACCCTCATCCTCAGCCTAACCCTAACCTTAATCCTATTACAAAACCTAACCCTCACACTAACCCTCACCCTAAAGCTAACCTTAACCCTAACACTCCCCCTCCCCATCAAACTCACCCTCACCCTAACCCTAACAATAACCCTAACCCATCCCTAATCCTCATCTTAACGCTAACCCTAACCCTCACCCTAAACCTCAGCTTCACCTGAAACATCACCCAAACCCTAACTCTGATCCTTACCCTAACCCTAACCCTAACCCAAACACTAACCCTAACCTACACCATAACCCTAATCCTCACCCTAAACATAACAATAACCCTTCCATAAACCTAAACCTCACTCTCTCCCTCACATTCACTCTAACCCTCATCCTCAACCTAGCCCTTACCCTAACCCTCAGCCTAAACTTAACCCTATCCCTAAACCTAAGCCTCACACTCAACCTCAAACACAAGCTCACCCTAAACCTAATCCTAAACCTAACCCTCACCCTCAACCTCACCCTAACCCTAACCCTCATCTTAACCCTAACCCTAACCCTAACTCTAACACTGACCTTAACCCTAACTCTATCCTTAACCCTAACTCCCATCCTAACCCTCACCCTAACCCTAACACTAACCCTCACCTTCACCCTCAGCCTAACACTAACCCTAATCCTAATCATAAACCTAACAATCACACTCAACCTCACGCTAAACATTACCCTAACCCTCACCCTAACCCTACCCCTCATCCTCACCTTCACCCAAACCCTTAGACTCACCCTAACCCTAACCCTAACCCAAAACTCAAACTAACCCTAACCCTCACTGTAACTCTAACTTTGCCCCTCACCCTAAGTCTCATCCTAACCCGAACCCGACCCCTCACCCTAACCCTAACCCTAACCCTCACCCTCTAGTTAACCATCCCCCTCACCCTAACCCTCACCATAACACTAACCCTCAGCCACACCCTAACCCTCACCTTCACCCGAACTCTCACCCTAACCTAACCCTCACCCTCAACCTAAACATCAGCCTAAACCTAACTCTGAGCCTAACCCTAACCCTAACGTTCACCCTGACCCAAACCCTCACCCTAACAGTCATTGTCACCCTAAACATAACACTAACCCTTCCTTAACCCAAAACCTCACACTCTACCTCGCCCTCACCCTAACCCTCACACTCAACCTAGACCTCACACTAACCCTAATCCTAACCTTAATGCTAACACTAAACCTAACCCTCACACTCACCCTCAAACTCAAGTTCACCCTAACCCTAATCCTAACCCTAATCCTAAGCCTAAACCTCACCCTCACCCTCACCCAAATCCTAACCCTCACCTCAACCTTAACACTCACCCTAACCCTAACCCTGACCCTCACCCTAACCCTAACCCTAACCCTCATCCTAACCCTCACCCTAACCCTAACACTAACCCTCACCCTCACCCTCAGCCTAACGTTAACCCTAATACAAATTCTAACCCGAAACCTCACTCTCACCCTCACCCTAAACCTAAACCTAACCCTAAACCTCACCCTCACCCTCTCCCGCACACTCACCCTAACCCAAAGAATAGCACAGCCCTAAGCTTAACTCTAACACTAACCCTCCCCCTAACCCTAATCCTCACACTGAAGCTAACCCTACACCCCAGCCCCAACCTCACCTTAACCCTAACCCTAAACCCAATCCTCTCCCTATCCCTAACTCTAACCCTCAAACTCAATCAAGCCCTCAACCTAAGCCTAACCCTAAACCTAACCCTCACCCTAACCCTAACCCTCACCCTAACCCTACCCTCACCCTGACCCTAACCCTCACCCTAAACCCTAACCCTCAACCTAACCTTCACCCAAACCGTAACCCTAAACCTAAACCTCACCCTACGCCTCACCTTTATCCTGACCCTAAAATTAACCCTCACCCTCATGCTAATCCTCACCCTAACTCTTACCCTGACCCCATCCCTCACCCTAACCCTAAACCTCAACATAAACCTCAAACTCTCCTTCACTCTCACCCGAGCCCTCACCCTCAACCTAGCCCTCACCTGACACTACCCCTAACCTTAACACTATCCCTAAATCTAACACTCATACTCAACCTCACCCTCAAGCTCACCCTAACCCTAACCCTAAACCTAATCCTAACCCTAAACCTCACCCTCACTCTCACTCTAAACCTAAACCTTACCTTAACCCTAACCCTCATCCTAACTCCAACCCTGACCCTCACCCTAACACTAACCCTAACCCTCACCATAACCCTCACTCTAACTCTAACACTAACCCTCACCCTCACCCTTAGCCTAACCCTAACCCTAATCCTAACCCTAACCCTAAAATTCACTCTCACCCTCACCCTAAAACTAACGCTAAACCTAACAATCCCCCTCACCCATCCCCTCCCCCTCAACTTAACCCTGACACTAACCCTAACCCTACAACTCATCCTAAACCTAACCCTAACCCTATCCCTCCCCCTCACCCCCACCCTCACCCTCAGCCTAACCCTAACTCTAATCCTAATCCTAACCCTAACCCTCACTCTCACCCTCACCCTAAATCTAACCCTAACCCTAAACCTCACCCTCAAGCTCACCTTCACCCTCACTCTAAACCTAACAATATCCCGAACACTAACCCTAACCCTAACCCTCGCCCTAAGACTAATCCTAACCCTAACTCTAACCCTCACACTGAACCTAACCCTACCCTCAGGCTAAACCTCACCCTAAACCTAACCCTAACCCTAATCCTCTCCCTAATCCTTACCCTGAACCTATCCCTCACCTACAACTTAACCCTCACCCTAACCCTAAACATCACTCTCACCCTAATCATCACCCTAAAACTAACCCTCATAAAAAAACCTTACCCTAACCCTCACGCTAATTTTAAACCTCACCCTAACACTCAACCTTACCCTAATCCTTATCTAACCGAAAACCTCACCCTCATCCTCACCCTCACCCTAACCCTCACCCTCACCCTAGCCGTCAACCTAACACTAACCCTAACCCTAACCATCAGCCTTAGCCTCACTCTAACCCTAAACCTAACATTAACCCTCACCCTAACCCTCACCCTCACCCTCACCCTGACCGTCAAACTCACCCACACCACAATCCTAACCCTAACCCTAACCCTAAACCTCACCCTCAACCGAACCTTCACCCTAACCCTTACCCTCACCCTAAACCTCACACTAACCCTCACCCTCAACCTAACCCTATCCCTCACCCTCAACATCTCCCTCACACTCATTCTCAGCCTAAAGCTATCCCTAACCCTCACGCTCACCCTAAAACTCACCTCCACCCTCACCCTAACCCTAACCCTCACCCTAAACCTAACCCTCATCCTAACCTTAAACCTAACCTTCACCCTCAACCTCACCCTAACCCTAACCCTAAGTCTAACCCTCAGCCTAACTCTAATGCTAATCCTAAAACTCACCCTAACCCGAACCATCACCCGAAACGTTACCCTCACCCTAACGTTAAACCTAACCCTAACCCTAATCCTCACACTAAACCTAAACTCATCCTAACTGAAACACTCACCCTCAACCTAAACCTCACACTAACCCTAACCCTCAAGATAACCCTATCCCTAACCTTCACCCTAACCATAACCATCATCCTCAACCTCAGCCTAACCCTAAAAATAACCCTAAACCTAACCCTCATCCTAACCCTAATCCTAACCCTAATACTAACCCTCCACCTCCCGCTCACCCTCACCCTCAGCCTAAACCTAACCCTAATCCAAATACTAAGGCTAACCCTCACACTCACCCTAACCCTCACCGTAACCCTTACCCTTAACCTAACCCTCACCCTAACACTTATGATAACCCTACACCTCACGCTAACCCTCAAATTAACTCTAATCCTAAACCTAAACCTCACCCTCACCCTAAACCTCACCATCACCGTAACCCTCATCCTATCCACAACCTTAACCCTAACCCTCATTACAAACCTAACCCTCACGCAAACTCTAACCTTATCCCTCAGCCTAAACCTCACCCTATCCATAACCCTAACCCTTACCCTCACCCTCACACTAGCCTTCACCCTAACACTAACACTAACCCTAAACCTCACCCTAACTGTCACCCTCACCCTAACAGTAACCCTCACTCTCACCCTCAACCTAGCCCTCACCCTAAACCTAATCCTAACCCAAACCCCAACCCTCACACTAATCCTAACCCTCACCCTAACCCTAACCCTCACTCTCACCCTAAACCTAACCCTAACCTTCACACAATCCCTAACCCTAATCCTTACCTCAACCTAACCCTAAATCTAACCCTAACCCTAACCTTCACACTAACCCTAACCCTCATCGTAACCCTAACCCTAACACTCAACCTCACCCTGACAATCACCCTAACCTTCACCCTAAGCCTAACACTAACCCTAACCCTAACCCTCACACTAAACCTAACCCTCACACTAGCCCTAATCCTACCCCTCAGTCTAACCCTCACCCTAACCCTAAACCTAAACATAAACCTCACCCTATCCCTATCCCTAAACCTAACCCTCACCCTCACCCTAGCCCTCACCCTAACCCTAACCCTAACCCTAAACCTCACCCTAACCCTCTCCCTCACCATAACACTAACCCTCACGCTCACGCTCAACCTCACACTACACTTAAACCTAACACTAATCCTAACCCTAAACCTCACCCTCAACCTCAAACTAACTCTAACCCTAAACCTAAACCTAACCCTCACCCTAAACTTAACGCTAAACCTAACCCTCACTCTCAACCTAACGCTCATCCTCACCATAGACCACACCCTAAACCTCACCCTAACACTCACACTAACCCAAACCCTCACCCTAAACATAACTCTCACCCTCACCCTAACCCTAACCCTCACCCTAACCCTCACACTAACACGAACCCTAACCCTAACCCTCACCCTATCCCCCACCCTGACCCTTACACTAACCCTCATCCTCAGACTACACCTAAACCTAACCCTCACCCTCAACCTCAAACTAACTCTAACCCTAACCCTCACTCTAAGACTAACCCTAACACTCACATTAAACCTAACCCTCACGCTAACCCTAACATTATCCCTCAGCCTAACCCTCACCCTAACCCTAACCCTAACCCTAAACCTCACCCTAACCATAAACCTAACCCTTACCCTCACCCTCAAACTAGCCCTCACCCTAACACTAACACTAACCCTAAACCTCAACCTGTCACCCTCACCCTAACAGTAACCCTCAATCTCACCCTCAACCTAGCCCTCACCCTAAAACTAATCCTAAGCCTAACACCAATCCTAAAACTACTCCTAACCCTCACCCTAACCCTAATCCTAACCCTCACCCTAACACTAACCTTAACCCTAACTCTAATCCTCACCCTCAGACTAACCCTCACTGTCACCCTAACCCTCACCATCACCCTAATCCTCACCCTAACACTAAGAATCACCCACAGCATAACCCTCACACAAAACCTCACCCTCACCCTAAACCTAGCCCTCGCCCTAACTCTAACCCTAAATTTAACCCTAATCCTAACCCTAAACCTAACCCTAACCATCACCCTCACCCTCACCCTAACCCTGACCCTAACCCTAACACTAACCCTAACCCTCCCCCTCACCCTAAACCTCAACCTAAACATTACACTCAACCTAACCCTCAAACGAACCCTAACCCTTACCCTAACACTAACCCTACCCCTCCCCCTCCCCCTCACCCAAACCCTAAAGCTAACGCTAACCCTCACCCTAACCCTAAGCCTAACCCTAATCCTCACCGTAACCCTTACCCTTACCCAAACCCTCACACTCACGCTAACACTCACCCTCACCCAAAACATCATGCTAAACGTAACCCTCACCCTAACCCTAACCCTAACCCTCACCCTAAATCTAACGCTCCCTCTAACCCTCAAACTCAATCTAATCCTCACCCTAACCATAACCCTAACCCTTGCCTAACCCAAACCCTCACCCTCAAACTAACCCAAACCCTCAACATAGCACTCACCCTAACCCTAACCCTAACTCTATCCCTCATCCTCATACTCACCCTCACCCTCAGCCTACCCCTAACCCTAAACCTAATCCTAACCCTAAACTTCAACCTCGCCCTCAACCTCACCCTAAACCTAAACCTAACCCTAACCATAACCATAATCCTAACCCTAAACCTCACCCTAATCCTAAACCTAACCCTAACCCTACCCCTCACACTCACCGTAACACTCACCCTAACCCTTAACCAAACCCTAATCCTCACCCTCACCATCACACTAACACTCACCCTAACCCTAAACTTCACCCACAACTTACCCCTCATCCTAACCCTAACACTAACCTTCACCCTAAGCATAACCCTCACAATCACCCTAAACCTAAGCCTTACCCTAACCCTAACACTGATCCTAAGCCTAACCCTCACCCTAAACCGAACCCTAAACCGAACCCTCACACTCACCCTAACCCTAACCCTAAACCTAATCCTCACCCTAACCCTAACCCTAAGCCTAACCCTCACCATCACCCTAAATCTAACCCTAAACCTCACCCTAAATCTCACCTTAACCCTCACCCTAACCCTAACGCTAACCCTAAACCTCGCCCTCATCCTAACCCTCACCCTCACCCTTAACCTCAACCTAATCCTAATCCTATCCCTAAACCTAACCCTCACACTAAAATAACCCTCACCCTAAGCATAACCCTACCCCTCACGCTAACCCTCAACATATCCCTAACCCTAACATTAACCCCAACCCTATCCCTTACCTAACCGAAACCCTCATGCTCACCCTCACCCTAACCCAAAGCTCACCCAAACCCTAACACTTACTCACCCTAACCCAAAGCTCACTCAAACCCTAACACTTACCCTCACCCTAACCATCACCCAAACGCTAATCCTCTCGCTAACCCTAAACCTAAACCTTATATTAACGAAACCCTCACCCTCACCCTCACCCTTAACCTAACCCTAAACATCACCCAAAAACTCACCCTAACCCTAAACCTAACCCTAACCCTCATCCTGTCCATAACACTCACCCTCACTATAACCCAAAACATAACCCTAAACCTCACCCTAAGCCTAAACCTAACACTCATCCTCACCCTAAAACTCACCCTCACCCTAACCCTAACCCTAACCCTAAACCTCACACTAACCCTTACCCTACCCCTGACCCTAATCTTCACCCTACCCCTCACCCTAACCCTGAACCTCACCCTCATCCTAAATGTTTCCCTAACCCTAACCCTACCCTAACCCTGACCCTCACCCTAACCCTAACCCTCACCCTCACCCTCACCCTAACCCTAACCCTACACCTCACCCTAACACTCATCTAACCCTAACCCTAACACTCATCGTAACACTAACCCTAACCCTAAACCTCACTATCTCCCTCACCCTCAGCCAAAACCTAACCCTCACCCTACCCCTTACCCTCACTCTACCATAAGCCTAACCCTAACCCTAACACTCACCCTAACCCTAACTCTAAACCTAACACTAACCCTAACCCTCATCCTAACCCTAACCCTAAGCCTAACATTCACCCTCACCCTAACCCTAAACCTAACCCTCACCCTTACCCAAACCCTCACACTCATCATCACCCTCACCCTCAGTCTAACCCTAACCCTAACACTAATTCTAACCTTAACCCTCACCCTCACCTTAACTTTAACCCTAACCCAACCCTAACCCTGACCCTAACTCTAACCCTAACCCAAACCCAAAACTCACTGTCACCCTAATCCTCACCCTAACCTTAACCCTCAACATCACCCTCACCCTCGCTCTAATCCGAAAGATCACCCTAACTCTAACCATAACCCTAATGCTCACCCTAAACCTACCTTAACCCTAACGCTCATCCTAACCCTAACCCTAACCCTCAACCTCACCCTAACCTTAATCCTAACCATAAGCATCACCCTAATCCTAACCCAAACCCTCTCCCTCACCCTAACCCTCACTGTCACCCTAACCCTCACCCTAAACCTAACCCTCACATACAAACTGACATACAAACCCTGACATACAAAGATTCACCAGAATCCTCAGCCTCACACTAACCCTCAACCTAGTCCTAAAGATCACCATAACCCTAAGCCTCACCCTAACGTTAACACTAAACTCAGCCTAACATTACCCTAACGCTCACCTAACCCTAAACCTCACCCTCACCCTCACCCTAAGCCTAACCCTAAACCGAACAATAATTCTAATCCTAAACCTAAGCCTCACCCTCAACCTATCCCTAACCCTAACCCTAACCATAACCCTCACCATAACCCTAACCCTAATCCTCACCCTCAGCATAACCCTCACTGTCACCCTAAACATCAACCTAACCATAAGCCTCACACTAACCCTAAACCTAACCCTCACCCTAAAACTTACCCTGAACCTAACCCTCAACTTCACACTACCATTAACCCTAACCCTAACCCACACACTAACCCTAACATTACCCCTCACGCTAACACTCAAGCTATCTCTAACCCTAACCCTAACCCTCAACCTAAACATCACCCTAACCCTAAACCTCACCCTAACACTCACTCTAATCCTAACCCTAAACTTAACCCTCACTCTCACCCTCTCCCTCACCCTAACCCTTACCCTGACACTATCCCTCACCCTAAACCTCACCATAACCCTAACCCTAATCCTAAGCCTCACCATCACCCTAACCCTAACCCTAACCCTCACCATCACCCTAACCCTCCCTACACCTAACCCTAACCTTAACCAAAACCCCCAACGTAACCCTAACCCTAACCCTCAAATAAAACCTAACCCTCATATTAATCCTTGCCCTCACCCTAATCCTCTGGCTAACCCTAAACCTAACCCTTACTTAACAGAAGCCCTCACCCTCAGCCTCACACTAACTCTAACCCTAACACTACCCCTCAGCTTACCCCTCACCCTAACCCTAACCCTCACCCTCAACCTGACCCCAATCCTTACCCTAACCCTTAGCCTAACCCTCTCCCTCACCCTAACCCTCACCCTAACACTTACCCTCATACTAAACCAAAACCTAACCCTCACCCTAACTCTCACACTAACCCTAACACTCACCCTAACCCTAACCCTAAAACTAAACCTAAAGCTCACCCTAACCTTCACCCTAACAATAACCGTAACCCTAACCCTAACCCTAACCCTCACCCTACCACTCACCCTGACCCTAAAATTAAACCTAAACCTCACACTCACCCTCAACCTCACCCTAAACCTTATCCTCACACTACTCTAACACTAACCCTAACCCTAACCCTCACCCTCAACCTAACCTTAAACCTCACCCTAACCCTCACCCTAATGATTAACCTGCACCTTAACCCTAGACCTCACCCGCACCCAAACCCTAACCGTAACCATCACCCTAAAACTCCCCCTAACCCTAGCCCTAACCCTAACACTCACACTAAACCTAACCATCACCCTAACCCTAAACCCCACCCTAAACCTTATCCTCACCCTAGCCCTCACCCTAACACTAACCCTAACCCTAACCCTCATGCTAACCCTAACATTCACCCTAACCCTAACCCTCACTCTGAACTTAACCCTCAGCCTAACCCTAAACCTATTCCTAACCCTAAACCTTACCCTCACCCTAACCGTAACCCTAACCCCAACACTCACCCTATGCGTCACCATAACCCTAACCCTAACCCTAACCCTCACCCTGAACCTAACACTCACCCTAATCCTTACCTTCACACTAACCCTCAACCTAACCCTAACTCTAACCCTAACTCTCACCTCAAACCTCACGCTAACAGTAACCCTCACCCTAACCCTCACTCTAACCCTAACCCTAAACTTAACCCTCCCCCTCCCCCTCTCCCTCACCCTAACCCTTACCCTGAACCTATCCCTCACCCTAACCCTAACCCTAAGCCTAACCCTAACCCTCACCCTAAACCTAACGCTACCCCTCACGCTAAAACTCAACCTATCCCTAACCCTAACTCTAACCCTCACCCTAACCCTAACCCTAACCCACAACCTAAACCAAACACTCACCCTAATCTTCCCCCTCCCCCTAATCCTATTGCTAACACTAAACCTAACCCTTACTTAACCGAAACCCTCACCCTCAGCCTCACTGTTACTCTAACCCTAACCCTACCCCTCAGCTGAACCCTCACCCTAAACCTAAACCTAACCCTCAACCTGACCCAAATCTTTACCCTAACCCTTAGCCTAACCCTCACCCTCACCCTAACCCTCACCCTAATCCTTACCCTCACCCTAAACCAAAATCTAACCCTAACCCTAACTCTCACACTAACCCTAAAACTCACCCTAAACCTAACCCTAATACTAAACCTAAACCTTACCCTAACCCTCTCCCTAACAATAATCGTAACCCTAACCCTAAACCTAACCCTCACCCTTACCGTAACCCTCACCCTAACCCTTATCCTCACCATAATCTAACCCTAATCCTAACCCTAACCATCACCCTAACCCTAACACTCACCCAAACCTTGAGCCTAACACTAACCCTAACCCTCAGCCTAAACCTCACCCTCACCCTAGCCCTAACCCTACCCCTAATCCTCACCCTACACCTCAACCTAACCCTAATTCTAAACCTAACCCTCACCCTAAGACTCACCCTAACCCTTAACCTCCCCCTACCCCTCAACCTAACCCTAACCCTAACTCTAACACAAACACTCTCCCTAACCCTAACCCTAACCTTAAACCTCACCCTCACCCTAACTTTAACCTTCACCCTCACCTTCACGCTCAACCTAATACTAAACCTACCCCGCTCCCTAGCCCTCATCCTAACCCTAACCCTATGCCTAACACTAACCGTAACACTAACACTAACCCTTACCTCACCCTCACCCTCACCTGAAGCCTACCCCTAACCCTCAAACTCAACGTAATCCTCACCCTAACCATAAACCTAACCCTTACCTAACCCAAACCCTCACCCTCACCCTAACCCAAACCCTCAACATAGCCCTCACACTAACCCTACGCCTAACAGTATCACTCACCCTCATACTCACCCTTACCCTCAGTCTACCCCTAACCCTAAACCTAAACCCAACCCTAAACTTCAAGCTCACCATCAACCTTAACCTAAACCTAACCATAACCCTAACAATAACCATAATCCTTAACCTAACCCTTACCCTACCCCTCAGCCTAACCCTAACCCTAACCCTCACACTCACCCTAACACTCACCCTAACCCTTAACCTAACCCTAATACTCACTCTCACCTTCACACTAACACTCACCCTAACCCTAACCATCACCCACACCTTAAACCTCACCCTAACCCTAACCCTTACCCTAACCCTAAGGCTAACCTTCACCCTAACCATAAACCTCACCCTCACCCTAAACCTAAGCCTAACCCTAACCCTAACACGGATCCTAAGCCTAATCCTCACCCTAAACCTAAACCTAAACCTCACCCTCACACGCACCCTAAACCTAACCATAACCCTAATCCTCACCCTAACACAAACCCTAACCCTAACCCTCACCCTCACCATAATCCTAAACCTAACCCACTCCCTAAACCTCACCCTATCCCTAACACTAACCCTAAACCTGACCCTCATCCTAACACTCACCCTAACCCTTAACCTCACCCTAATCCTAATCCTATCCCTAAACCTAACCCTCACACTAAACCTAACCCTCACCCTAACCATATCCCTACCCCTCACGCAAAACATCAACCAATCCCTAACCCTAACCCTAACCTTATCCCTTACCTAACCGAGACCCTCATGCTCACCCTCACCCTAACCCAACCCTCACCCTAACCCTAACACTTACGCTCACCCTAACCCTCACCCAAACACTAATCCTCTCCCTAACCCTAAACCTAAACCTTCCATTAACGAAACCCTCACCCTAACCCTCACCGTTAACCTAACCCTAACCCTAACTCTCACCCTCACACTAACACTCACACTAAACCTTAACCTCATACTAACCCTAAACCTAACCATAATGCTAACCCTCACACTAACCCAAACACTCACCATAACACTAAACCTAACCCTAAATGTCACCCTCACACTAACACTAAACCTAACCCTCATCCTCACCCTAACACTCACTCTCACTCTAACCCTAACCCTAACCCTAAACCTCACACTAACCCTAACCCTTACACTATACCTTAGCCTACCCCTGACCCTACCCCTCACCTTACGCCTCACCCTAACTCTAATCCTAACCATAACCCTCACCCTCACCCTAACACTCAACCTAACACTTACCATCACCCTAACCCTCACCCTCATCCTAAACCTTTCCCTAACCCTAACCCTACCCTAACTCTGACCCTCACCCTAACCCTAACGCTTGCTCTCAACCTCACCCTAACCCTAACCCTACACCTCACCCTAACACTCATCTAAGCCTAACCCTAACACTCATCGTAACCCTAACCCTAACCCTAACCCTCACCCTAATCCTAATTCTACACCTAACACTAACCTTAACCCTCACTTAACCCCCACCCTAAAACTAACCCTAAACCTAACTGTAACCATCACCCAACCCCTCACCCTAAACGTAACCCTAACCGTAAATCTCACCCTCACCCAAACACTCACCCTAACCCTTACCCTCGCCCTAACCATCAACCTCACCCTAATCCTAACCCAAAACCTAACCCTCATACTCACCCTACGCATAACCATAACCATAATCCTCATCCTAACCCTCAACCTAACCCTAATGCTATCTCCAATCCGCACTCTCACCCTAAACCACACCTTAAACTTTACCCTCACCGTAACCCTAACCCTATCCCTAATACTCACCCTATCCCTAACCATACCCCTTACCCTTACCCTCACCCTAATCATAACCCTAACCCAACCCCTCAACCTAACCCTTACCCTAACACGAACCCTAACCCACACCCTCACCCTAACCCTCACCGTCAGCCTAACCTTCACCCTAAGCCTAAGTCTGACCCACACCGTAACCCTCACCTAAACCTCACCCTCACCGTAATCCTAGCCCTTACCCTAACTCTAACCCTAACCTTAACCTTAATCCTAAACCTAACCCTCACCCTCACCCTCAGCCTCACCTTAACACTAATGCTACCGCTAAACCTAACCCTAAGCCTCACCCTCAACCTCATCCTAACCCTAACCCTAACCCTCACCCAAACCCTCACCCTAACGCTAACCTGCACATTAACCCTCACCCTAACCCTCACCCTAAACCTACCACTAACTAAAAACCTCACCCTCAATCTAACCTTCACCCTAACCCTCACACTAAACTTAACCCTTACCCTAACCCTAAGGCTAACCTTCACCCTAAACATAACCCTCACCCTCACCCTAACCCTACCCCTCACCTTACTCCTCACACAAACCCTAACTCTAACCCTAACCCTCACTCTAACCCTATACTTAACCCTCATCCTCACCCTAACCCTTAACCTCATCCAAACCATCACACTCACGCTAACCCTCACCCTCACCCAAAACATCACGCTAACCCTAACCCTCACCCTAACCCTAACCCTAACCCTCACCCTAACACTATCCCTCCCCCTAACCCTCAAACTCAACCTAATCCTCATACTAACCATAACCCAACCCTTACCTAACCCAATCACTCACCCTCTCCCTAAATCTCACCCTCAACAAAGCCCTCACCCTAACCCTAACCCTAACCCAATCCCTCACCCTCATACTTACCCTCACCCTCAGCCTACCGCTAACCCTATACCTAATCCTAACCCTAAACTTCACCCTCACCCTCACCCTCAACCTCATACTAATCCTCAACCTCACCCTAAATATCGGCCTAAACCTCACCCTCACCCTAACCCTAGCCCTAAGCTTCACCCTAAACCCAACCCTCACCCTCACCCTAACCCTAAGCCTAACCCTAACCCTAACACTAATCTTAAGCCTAACCCTCACCCTCACCCTCACCCTAACCCTAAACCTATCCCTCACTCTAACCCTAACCCTAAACCTCACCCTCACACTAAACCTAACCCTACCCCTCAACCTAACACTCACCCTAACCCTAATGCTAACCCTAAACCACACCCTCATCCTAACACTCACCCTAACCCTTAGCCTCACCCAAATCCTAATCCTATCTCTAAACCTAATGCTTAAACTAACCCAACCCTCACCCTAACTATAACCCTTCTCCTCAAGCTAACCCTCAACCTATCCCAAACCCTAAGCCTTACACTAACCCTATCCCTTAGCTAACCGAAACCCTCATGCTCACCCTTACCCTAAACCAAACCCTCACCCTAACCCTAACACTTACCCTCATCCTAACCCTCACCCAAACCCTAAACCTAACCCGCACTAACCCTAAACCTAACACTTAAGTAAACGAAAACCTCAACCTCAACCTCAACCTCACCCTAACCCTAACCCTAACCCTCACCCTCACCCTCACCCTAACACTCACACTAAACCTTACCCTAACACTAACCCTAAACCTCACCCTAATGCTAACCCTCACACTAACCCTAACACTCACCCTAACCCTAAACCTAACACTAACCATAAACGTCACCCTAACCTCACCCTAACCATCACACTCACCCTCAGCTTCACCCTGGAACTAACCCTAACTCTCATCCTCAACCTCACTCAACCTTCAGCCTAACCCTAACCCAAACCCTAATCCTACCCTTAACCCACAACCTTACCCTCACCATCAACCTCACCCTAACACTAACCCTAATGCTAACACTAATCCTCACGCTCAGCCTAAACCTCACCCTAACCCATACCCTCAGCCTAAACCTAAACCTAACCCTAACCCTCACCCTAACCCTCATCCTAAATCTAACCCTAACCCTAACCCTAACCCTCACCCTAACCCTCACCTAACCCTAACCGTAACCCTCACCCTAACCCTAACCCTAACCCTCACACTCTCCCTCACCCACACCCTAACCCTAACCCTTTCCATCAGCATAACCATCATTCTAACACTAACCCTAACGCTAAATGTTACCCTAAACATAAACCTAAACCTAAACCTCACCCTCACACTCAACCTCAGCCTAACCCTAAACTTAACCCTAATCCATACATTAAACCTAACCCTCACCCTCTCTCTAATTCTAACCCTAAACCTAACCCTCAACCTAACCCTAACCCTCACCCTAACCCAAACCCTAACCCTCATCCTTACCGTAACCATAACCCTAACATTCACCCTAACGTTCAACCAACCCTAACGTTAACCCAAGCCCTCAGCCTCACCTTAAACCTCACCCTTAACCTAACCCTAACCCTCACACTAATCCTAACCCTCAACCTACCTCTAACGATAACCCTCTCCCTAACTCTCACCCTAACCGTAACACTAACTCTAACCCTCACACTAACCCTCATCCTCACCCTAACCCTTACCCTCACCCAAACCCTCACACTCACGCTAACCCTCACCTTCAAGGAAAACATCACGCTAACATTAAATCTCACCTTAACCCTAACCATAACCCTCCCTCTAACCCTCAAACTCAACCTAATCCTCACCCTAACAATAACCATAACCCTTACCTAACCCAAACCCTCACCCTCACCCTAACTCTCACCCTCAACATAGCCCTCACCCTAACCCTAAACCTAATCCTATCCCTCAACCTCATACACACCCTCACCCTCAGCCTACCGCTAACCCTATAACTAATCCTAACACTAAACTATACTCTCACTCTCACCCTCACCCTAACCCTAACACTAACCTTTACCATAACCCTAGCCCTAACCCTCACCCTACCCCTCACCCTACCGCTACCCCTAACCCTAACCCTCACCCTAAAACTCACCCTAACCCTCATCCTCACTGTCACCCTAACACTCACCCTAACCCTAAACATCACCCAAACCCTAACCCTAACCCTCACCCGAAACGGAACCCTCAACCTAACTCTCAACCTCACCCTAAACATCACCCTAACCCTCCCACTAAACCTAACCCTAAACTTCACCCTAAACCTAACCCTCACCCTCACCCTACCCCTAAGCCTAAGCCTAACACTAACACTAATCCTAAGCCAAATCCTCACCCTCACCCTCACCCTAACCCTAACCCTAAACATAACCCTCACACTAAACCTAAAATTCACTCTAACCCTAAACATCAATTTCACCCTAACCCTCACCCTAACCCGAATCCTCACCCTCATCCTAAGACTCACCCACACCCTAACCCTCATCGAAAACCTCACATTCACCCTAACCCTACCCTCACACTAACTCTAACCCTAACCTTCATCCTAATCCTAACGCTCACCTAACCCTAACCCTAACCCTAAACCTAACTCTAACACTAAACGTAAACCTAAAATTAACCCTAATCCTAACCCTAACTGTAACCCTCACCCCACCCTCAAACTCAGCCTCAGCCTAACCCTAACCCTATTTCTAAACATAACCCCCACCATCAGGCTCACCCTAAACCTAACCCTAACCCTCACCCTCACATGAACCAGAAACCAAACAATAACCCTAAAAATAACCCTAACCTAACCCTCACACTAAACCTAAACTTCACCCTAACCCTAACCATCACCCTCACCCTAACCCTCACCCTCACCCGAACCCTCAACCTAACCCTAAACCTAACCCTCACCCTCACCCTAACACTAACCCTAACCCTAAATCTCACACAAACCCTAACCCTAATCCTAACCCTCACCCTTACCCTCACCCTAGCCCTCACCCTAACCTAAACCTTCAACCAAACCTAACCCTCACCCTCAAACTCCCCCTAACACTAATCCTAACCATAACCCTAACATTAAACCTAACCCTTACCCTAACACTCAACATAACCCTAAGCTTATTTCTAAGACTAAGCCTAACCCTCACCCTAACCCTCACCCCAACCCTCACCGTCAACCTCACACTAAACCTTTCCCTAACCCTTAGACTCACCCTAAATCTAACCCTAAACCTAACCCTCACCCTAACCCTAACCCAAACCCTCACCCTAACCCTAACCCTCAACCTCACCTTCAACCTCAGAATAAACCTAACCCTCAACCTAATCCTAAACCTATCCCTCACACTCACCCTCACCCAAAATCTAACCCTAAACCTAACCCGAACACACACCCTAACTCTAACAGTAAAACTAAACCTCACCCTCACCCTAGCCCTCAACCTAACCCTAACCCTATCCCTAACCCTAACCCTCAACCTAAGCCTAACCCTAACCCTCACTCTAAACCTAAACCTCACCCTCACCCTAGCCCTCACCCTACACCTATTCCTAACCCTAACCCTCACACTAACCCTAACCTTCAAACTAAAACTAACCTTCACACTCAAAATCCCCCTAACCCTCACCCTAACCCTAACCCTAACATTAACCCTAACCCTCACTGTAACCCTCAACATAACCCTAAGCTTAACCATAAGCCTAACCCTAACCCTCAATCTAACCCTCACCCAAACCCTCCCCCTCAACCTCCCCCTCACCCTCACCCTCACCCTAACCCAAAACCTAGGCCTAAACCTTAATATCACCTTAATCCTCACCCTAAACCTAATGTTAACCCCAACGTTCACCCTGACCCTAACCCTCTCACGAACCCTTACCCTCTCCCTATCCCTAACCTTAACCCTCACACTAAACCTAAACCTCACGCTAACCGTAACTCTCACCCTCAAGCTAAACCTCAAACTAACCCTAACCCCCAATGTAACCCTAACAGTAACCCTCAACATAATCCTTACTCTCACACTCAGCCTAACCCAAACCCTAACACTAATCCTAAACCTAACCCTCACCCTCAACCTCACCCTCACCATCACCCTCACCTTCACCCTATCCCTAAACATAACCATAACCCTCATCCTAACCCTAAGCCTTACCCTCAACATAATCCTAACCCTAAACCTTACCCTCAACCTAACCCTCACCATAACCATTACCCTCACCCTAACGGAAAACCTAACCCTAACCCTAAACCTAACCCTCACACTAACCCTAACCCTCACCCTACTCCTCACCCTACCCATCACCCTAACCCACATCCTAAACCTAACCGTAAGCCTAACCCTCACCCTCACCCTAACCCTAAACCTAACATTCGCCCTAACCCAAACATTCACACTCATCCTCACCCTCACCCTCAGTCTAACCCTAACCCTAACCCTAATCCTAAACTTAACCCTCACCCTCACCTTAACATTAACCCTAACCCAACCCTAAACCTCACCCTACCTTAACCCTAACCCTAAGGCTCACCCTAAACTTACCTTAACCCTAAACCTCACCCTAAACCTAACCCTCACCCTAATCCTAACCCTAACCATCAACCTCACCCTAACCTTAAGCCTAACCCTAACCCTCAACCTAATCCTAACCCAAACCCTCACCCTCACCCTAACCCTAACCGTCACCCTAACCCTCACCCTAAACCTAACCCCGACATACAAACTAACCCACACACTCACCTGAATCCTCAGCCTCACACTAACCCTCACCCTAGCCCTTAACATCACCTTAATACTAACCCTCACACTAACATTAGCCCTAACGCTCACCCTAACATTAACCCTAACCCTCTAATAAACCTAAACCTCACCCTCATGCTCACCCTCAACCTAAGCCTAAACCTAAACCTAACAATAATCGTAATCCAAACCCTAAGCCTCACCCTCACCCTAAACCTAACCCTAACCCTAACCATAACCCTCATCCTGACCCTAATCCTAACCATCACCCTCACCCTCACCCTCACCCTCAGACTAACCCTAACCCTATTCCTAATCCTAACCCGAACCCTCACTCACACCCTCACCCTAAATCTAACCCTAACTCTAAACTTCACCCACACCCTCACCCTCACACTCACATTCACCATAACCCTAACAATAACCTTAATCCTAAACTTAACCATAAGCCTAACCCTCACATTAACCTTCACACTAAACCTAACCTTCAACCTAACCCTAAACCTGCACCTCAGCCTATACCTCAATCTAAACCTGGCCTTAACACTAATCCTCTACCTATCCCTAACCATAACCCTAAAGCTCACCCTCAACCTAGCCCTCAGCCTAAGCCAAAATCCTAAACCTAAATCTCACCCTAAACCTCACCCTCACCCTAAACCTCACCCTAACCCTTACCTTCACCCTAACCCTCACAGAAACACTAACACTCACCCTAACCCTAAACACAACCCTAACCATAACCCTCACCGAAACCTAACCCTAACCCTCAACCTCACCCTCACCCTCAACCTAACCCTTACCCTCACCGTAACCCTAAACCTAACCCTAAACCTAACCCTCACACTAGCCCTAACCATCACCTACACCTCACCCTACCCCTCACACTCACCCTAACCGAAACACTCACCCTAACCCTCACCGTCAGTTTAACCATCACCCTAAACCTAACCCTCACCCTAACCCAAACCCTCAACCTCAGTCTAACCCTAAACCTAACCCTAATCCTAAACCTAAAGCTCATCCTCACCCTAACTCTAACCGTAACCCAAACTTAACCCTCACCCTAACTCTAACCCTAACCCAACCTCAAACCTCACCGTCACCCTAACCATCACCCTAACCCTAACCCTCAACCACACCCTAACCCGAACACGAACCCGAACCTGAATCCTCACCCACATCGTCACCCTCACTCTAAGGCGAACACTCACCCTAACCCTAACCCTTAACACTAAACTTAACCCTAAAACACACCCTAACCCTAACCCTCACGCTAAACCTAAACCTAAACCTCAACCTCACACTAACCCTAATCCTAACCCTTAACCTCACCCTAATCCTAATACAAAACCTCACACTCACCCTAACCCTCCCCGTCACCCTAACCCTATCCCTAACCCTCACCCTAAAACTAACCTTAACCCTAAACCTCACCTTAACCCTAACCCTCACCCTAACACTAAACCTAACACTCACCGTCACCCTCCCCCTCCCCCTAAACTTAATGTTCACCTACACCCTAACCCTCATCCTCACCCGAACACTCAGCCTCACACTAAACCTCACCCTAAACATCACCTTAAACCTAACCCTCACACTAACCGTAACTCTAAGCCTAACCCTCATCCTAACCCTAACCCTAAACCTAACCATAACCTTCATCCTAACCCTCAACTAACCCTAAACCTCACCATGAGCCTCACCCTCATCCTAAGCCTAACTCTAAACCTAACATTAATCCTAATCTTAACCCTAACCCTCACCCTCACCCTAACCCTAACCCTAACCCTCACCCTAACCCTAACTCTAAGCCTAACCCTCAACCTAACCCTAACCCTAAACCTAACCATAACCTTCATCCTAACCCTAATCCTAATCCTAATCCTAACCATCTCACTCACCCTCACCTTCACCCTCATACTAACCCTAACCCTAATCCTAATCCTAACACTAACCGGCACTCTCACACTCACCCTAAACCTAACACTAACCCTAAACCTAACCCACACCCTCACCCTCACCCTCAACTTCACGCTAACCCTAACAATAACCTTAATCCTAACCTTAACCCTAAGTCTAACCCTCTCACTAACACTAACCCTAACCTTAACCTTCACACTAAGGCTAACCCTCAACCTAACCCTAAACCTACCCCTCAGCCTAACCTTCACCCTAACCCTATCCCTAACCCTGTTACTCTCCCTTTCCCTATCCATAACCCTACCCCTCACCCTCAACTTAACCCTCACCCTAAGCCTAACCCTAAACCTAACCCTCACACTAACCCTAACACTCACCCTAAACCTAACACTCAACCTGACCGTCACCGTTACCCTAAACCTCAACCTAACCCTTACCCTCAATTTAACCCTCATCCTAACCCTAACCTTAACCCTCACAATAATCCTTACCCTAAGCCAAACCCTCAACATCACCCTCACCCTCATCCTAACCCTTACCCTCACTCTATCCCTAAACCTAACCCTAAACTTAATCCTAAACCTAACACTCACACTAAACCTAACCCTCACCCTACCCCTCAACCTACTCCTAACCCTAACCCTCATCCTAACCCTAATCCTAACCCTAACCTCACCCTCACCCCAACCATCACAATAACGCTCACCCTAACCCAAACCCTCACCCTCAACCTAACCCTCAGTCTAACACTTAACCTAACCATAATCCTAACCCTAACGCTCACCCTCACCCTAACTCTAACCCTAACCCAAACTTAACCCTCACACTAACTCTAACGCTAACCCAATCCCAACCCTCACCGTCACTCTTACCCTCACCCTAACCCTAACCCTCACCCTAACTCTAACACTCACCTTCACCTGAACCCTAACCTCCACCCACACCCTAAGTCGAACACTCACCCTAACCTTAACCCTAACCCTCACTTTAACACAAAACTTAACCCTAAACCTCACCCTAACTCTCACCCTCACAGTAAACCTAAACCTAACCCTCAAACTCACCCTAACCCTAATCCTAACCCTTACACTCACCCTAATGCTAACCCAAACTCTCACCCTCACACTAACCCTCACAGTCACCCTAACCCTAACCCTAACCCTCACCCTAACCCTAAATTTAACCCTAATCCTCACCCTAACCTTAACCCTCACTGTAACCCTTAACCTAACCCTCACTGTCACGTTAAGCCTCACCCACACCCTAAACCTCATCCTCACCCAAACACTCACCCTCACACTAAACCTCACCCTTGTCCTAAACATCACCTTAATGCTAACCTTCATCCTAACATTAAACCTAATCCTCACCCTAAACCTAAAACTCACCCTGACCCTCATCCTCACCCTAAACCTAACCCTAAACCTAATATTAATCCTAATCCAACCTTAACTCTCACCCTCACCCTATCATTAACCCTCACCCTAATCCTAACCCTAACCCTCCCCCTAACCCTAAACCTAACCCTCAGCCTCACCCTAACCCCAACCCTCACCGTCACCCTAACCCTAGCTCTAACCCTAACCCTAAACCTCACCCTAACACTCAACCTCACCCTAATCCTCACCCAAACCCTAAACCTTACCTTACCGAAACCCTCACCCTCATCTTCACCTTCACCGTAAACCTCACCCTTACCCTAGCCCTCAACCTGACCTTAACCCTAACCTTAACCATCACCCTCACCCTCACCCTAACCCTAAACCTAACCCTAACCCTCACCCTAAACCCACCCTAACCCATCACCCCACCCTAAACCCAATCCTAACACACACCCTAATCCTTAGGCTAAACCTAACCCTACTCCTAACCCTAACCCTAAACCTCACCCTAATACTAACCCTAACCCTCACCCTCACCTTAACCCTCACCATCACCCTCACCTTAGCCCTCACCCTGAACATTAGACTCACCCTAAACCTAACCCTAACCCTAACCCTCAAACTAACTCTAAACCTCACACTAACACTAACCCTACCTCTCACAATAACCCTCATCAGAACCCTAACCCTAACCCTAACCCTCAGCCTAACCAAAACACTCAATCTCACCCTCACCCTCAGCCTAATCCTAACCCTAAACCTAATCCTATACCTATCCCTCACCCTCAACCTCACCCTAATTATAACCCTAACCCTAACCGTCACACTAACCCTAACAGTAACACTAAACCTAAACCTCACCCCAGCCCTCACCCTAACCCTAACCCTACCCCTAACCGTAACCTTCATCCTAACCCTAACCCTAACCCAAACCCTAAGCCTAAGCCTAAACCTAACCCTCTCCCTCACCCTAAACTTCAACCTAACCTAACCTTCAGCCTCAAACTCCCCCTAAACCTCCCCCTAACCCTAACCCTAACATTAAATCTAACCCTCACCCTAACCCTCACCATAACCCTACCCCTAAACCTAAGCCTAAACCTAACCCTCACCCTAACCCTCACCCTAACCCTAACCCTCACCCTCACGCTAAACCTCTCCCTCACCCTCACCCTCAAACTCACCCTCACTTTAACCCTAAACCTAACACTCACCCAACCATAACACTCACCCTAACTCCAACAATAACCCTCACCCTCACACTAACCTTAACCCAAGCCCTAAACCTTGACATCACCCTAACCCTCACGCTAACCCTAATGCTAAACCTAACCCTCAGCCTAACCCTAACCCTCATCCGAACGTTTACCCTCACCCTCACCCTAAACCTAACCGTAACCCTCACACTAAACCTAAACCTCAGGCTAACCTTACCCCTCACCCTCACCCTAAACCTCACACGAACCCTAACGCTCATTCTAAACCTCAACATAACACTCACCCTCACCTTCAGCCTAACCCTAACCCTAAACATAATCCTCACCCTAACCCTAACCCTGACACTAACCTTAACCCTAACCCTCACCCTCACACTCATCATAACCCTAACCCTAATCCTAAAACTAACCCTCACAGTAACTTTAACCCTCACTCTAAACCTAACCCTAACCCTAATTCTAACCCTCCCCCTCCCCCTCCCCCTCAGACTAACCCTTACCCTAATCCTAATCCTAACACTAACCCTCAGTCTCACACTCACCCTAAACATAACCCTAAACCTAAACTCACCCACACCCTCACATTCACCCTCACCATTAACCTAACCCTAACAATAACCTTAATCCTAACCTTAACCCTCAGCCTAACCCTCACCCTAACACTAACCCTAACCATAACCCTCACAGTAAACTTAACACTGAACCAAACCCTAGAACTACCCCTCAGGCTAACCCTCACTCTAACCCTAAACCTAATCTTCTCCATATCCCTAACTCTAACCCTAACCCTCACCCTCAACCTAGCCCTCACCCTAACCCTAACCCTTAACCTAAACCTCACACTCACCCTAACCCTCAACTTACCCCTAACACTCACTCTGACCCTAAACCTTATCCTAATCTTAACCCTAATGGTAACCCTCACCATAACCCTTACCCTAACTGTAACCCTAACCCTAACACTCAGCCTACGCCTCACCCTAACTCTAAGTCTAACCCTCACCCTCACCCTAACACTCACCCTAAACTTTGCCCTCACCCTAACCCTCATACTAACCCTAACCCTCACCCTATCCCTCACCCTAACCCTCATTCTAACCCTAAACCTAACGCTAAACCGAACCCTCACCCTTACCCTAACTCTCACCCTCACCCTATCCCTCACACTAACCCTCATCCTAACCCTAATCCTAACGCTAAACCTAACCCTCACCCTCACCCTAACCCTAACCCTCACGCTCACCCTAACTCTAACCCTAACCCAAACGTAACACTCACCCTAACTCTAACCGCAACCCAATCCCAACCCTCACCATCACCGTAACCCTCACCCTAAACCCAACCCTCATCCACACCCTAACCCTCAACCTAACCCTCACCCTGACCCTCACCCTAAACATCACCCTAATCCGAACCCTCACCCTAACCCTAAAGCTAACCCTCATCCTAACTCTAACCCTCACCCTCACCCTCACCTTCACCGTAAGCCAAACCCTCCCTCTAAACCTAACAATAACACTCAGCCTAACCCTAATCTTAACTCTAAACCTCATCCAAACCCTAACCCTAAACCTCAACCTCAACCTAACCCTAACCCTAGCCATAACCCTAAACATCATCCTAACCCTCATCCTAACCCTAAAGCTAACCCTAACCTCACACTATCCCTTACCCTCATGCTAATCCTAACCCTAAATCTAACAGTAAACCTCACACTAAACCTCATCCTCACCTTAACACTAACTCTACGACTCAGCCTAACCCTCACCCTCACCCTTACCCACACCCTAACCCTCCCCCTAACCATAACCATCACCCACACCCTAACCTTCACCTTCACCAGAATCCCCACCCTAAACCTCACCCTAACCTTCACCCGAACCCGAACCCTAAACCTAAACCTCACCCAACGCCTAACCCTAACACTAACCCTTACTGAAACCCTCACCCTAATCCTAAACCTAAACCCTAACCGTCACCCTAACCCTCGTGCTAACCCTAACCCTAAACCTAACCCTCACACTCACCCTCAAGCTCGCCCTAACCATAATCCTAACACTAACCCTCACCCTCACCCTAACCCTAACCCTCACCCTCACCCTAACCCTAACTTTCACCTTAAACCTAACCCTAAAACTAACCCTCACACTCAAGCTCACCCTTAACCTAATCCTAACCCTAATCCTAAGCCTAACAATCACCCTCATAGTCACCTTAAGCCTAACCCTCACCTTAACCCTAACCTTCACCCTTACCCTACTCCAGACCCTCACCCTAACCCTCACCCTAACCCTAACACTAACCTTCAGCCTCACCCTCAGCCTAACCCTTACCCTAATCCTAATCCTAAACCTAACCCTCACACTCACCCTGACCTTATACATAACCCTTACCCTAACCCTCCCCCTCCCCCTCAAAGTCACCCTCACCCTAACCCTAACAATAAAGCTAGTCCTAATCCTAACCCTCAACCTAACACTCACCCTAACCCTCACCCTCAACCTCACCCTCACCCAAACCCTTAGATTCACCCTAACCCTAACCCAAAACCAACCCTCAAACTAACCCTAAGCCTCATCCTAACCCTAACCGTCACCCTCTTGCTAACCCTGTCACTCTAACCCTCACCCTAATCCTAACCCTCACCCACAACCTAACACTCAACTTCACCCTAACTCTCACCCTAACCTAACCCTCACCCTCACGCTAAACATCACACTAACCATAACTCTGAGCCTAACCCTAACCCTAACCCTCACCCTAACCCAAACCCTCACCCTAAGCGTCACTGTCACCCTAATCCTCACCCTAAATATAACTCTAAAACTTCCTTAACCCAAACCCTCACACTCTCCCTCACCCTCACCCTAACCCTCACCCTCAACCTAGCCCTCACCTTAACCCTAACCCTAACCTTACGCCTAACCCTAAACCTAACCCTTACCCTCACGCTCACACTCAAGTTCACTGTAACCCTAATCCTAACCCTAATCCTAACCCTAACCTTCACCCTCACCCTCACCCTAACCCTAACCCTCACCTTAACCGTAACCCTCACCCTAACCTTAACCATGACCCTGACCTTAACCCTAAACCTAACCCTCATCCTAACCCTCACCCTAAACCTAACAGTAACCCTCACTCTCACCCTCAGCCTAACCTTAACCCTAATACAAATCCTATCCCTAACTCTCACTCTCACCCTCACCCTAAACCTAACCCTAACACTAAACCCCACCCTCGCCCTAACCCTCACCCTAATGCTTACCCTGACCCCATCCCTCACCCTAACCCTAATCCTCAACCTAACACTCAAGCTAACCCTCAGTCTACTCTAAACTTCACCATAACCCTCACCCTAATCCTAACCCTCATCCTAAAACTAACCCTCAACCTAAACTTTAACCTAACCGTAACACTAACCTTAACCCTAAACCTCACACTGAACCTAACCCTACACCTCAAACTAACCCTCACCCTAACCCTAACCCTAACCCTAGTACTCTCCCTATCCCTAACCCTATCCGTAAACCTAACCCACACCCTAACTCTCACCTTCACCCGAACTCTGATCCTAACCTCACCCAAACATTTACCCTCACCCTAATGCTAACGTAATCCTCACCCCCACCCTAAACAGCACCCTAAACCAAGCCCTCTCCCTAACAGTCACCGTAACCTTATTCCTCACCCTAAAAGTAACACTAACCCTTCCCTAACACAAACACTCACCCTCTCCCTCACCATCACCCTAACCCTCACCCTCAACCTAGCCCTCACCCTAACCCTAACCCTAACCTTAACACTATCCCTAAACTTAACCCTCACCCTCACCCTCACCCACAAGCTCACCCTAACCCTAAACCTAAACCTAATCCTAAAACTCACCTTCACCCTCATCCTAACGCTAAACCTAAACCTAACACTCACCCTAACCCAAACTCTCACCCTAACCCTAACCCTCAGCCTGAACCTATACCTCACACTAACCCTTACCCTCAACCTTTCCCTCACTGTCAACCTAACCCTCACCCTAAACCTAACCATCACTCTCATCCTAATCATCACCCTAAACCTAACCTTCACCCTAACCCTAACCCTAACCCTCATCCTAACACTCACCCCCCACCCCAATCCTCACCTTAACCCTAACCCTTACCTAAGTGAAACATTCACCCTCATCCTCACACTCAACCTCACCCTAAACCTCACCCTCACCCTAGCCCTCACCCTAACCCTAACCCTAACACTAACCATCACCCTCAACCTCACTCTAACCCTAAACCTAACCCTAACCCTCACCCTAACCCTCACACTCACCCTCACCCTAAACCTCACACTAACCCTCACCCTCAACCTAACCCTATCCGTCACCCTCAACTTCACCCTCACCCTCACCCTCAGTCTAAACCTAACCCTAACCCTAATCTTAAACCTAACCCTCACCCTCACATTCACCCTAAACCTCACCCTCACACACACCCTAACCCTAACCCTACACCTAACCATAACCCTAAACCTCACCCTAACCTTAAACCTAAACTTCACCCTCACCCTCACCCTAATCCTAACCCTAAGCCTAACCGTCACCCTAACTCTAATGCTAACCCTTAAACTCACTGTCACCATAACCCTCACCCGAAACGTTACCCTCACCCTAACGATAACCCTAACCTTAACCCTAACCCTAACCCTCACATTAATCTAAACTCACCCAAACGAAACCCTCACACTCACCTTAAACCTCACACTAACCCTAACCCTCAAGCTAACCCTAAACCTAACCCTCAACATAACCCTCATTCTAAACCGTAGCCTAACCCTAAAAATAACTCTAACCCTAACCCTCATCCTAACACTAATCCTAACCCTAGTACTAATCCTCCCCCTCCCGCTCACCCTCACCCTCAGCCTAAACCTAACCCTAATCCAAATCCTAACACTAACCCTCAGCCTCACCCTAACCCTCATCCTAACCCCTAAACTTAACATAACCCTCACCCTGACCCTTACCATAACCCTAAACCTGACGCTAACCCTCATCATAGCTCTAATCCAAAACCTAAACCTCACCCTCACCCTAATCCTCACTGTCACCCTCACCCTCATGCTATCCACAACCCTAAACCTAACCTTCATTCTAAACCTAACACTCACCCAGACTCTAACACTAACCCTCACCCTAACCCTAACACTCAACCTACACCTCACCCTACCCCTCACCCAAACCATCACCCTAACCCTAAACCTAACCCTATCCCTAATCCTCACCGCAGTCTTACCCTAACCCTAAACCAAATCCTCACCCTATCCTCACCCTAACACTCACCCTGACCCTCACTCTGACCCTAACCCTCACTCAAATCCTTACCCTCACCCTCACACTAACCCTAAACCTACACCTCATGCTAACCCTCAGCCTAACCCTAACCCTAACCCTAAACCTAACCCTCACCATAACCCTCATCCTAATCCTAACACTAACCCTCACCCTCACCCTAAGTCTCACCATAATCCTTACCCTCACCCTAACCCTAAACCCAATCCTAACCCGAAGCTTCACACTCACCCTCAGCCGAAAACTTACCCTCACCTTAACCCTAACCCTAACGCTCACCCTAAACTTACCTTAACCCAAACCCTCACCCTAAACTTAACCCTCACCCTAACGCTAACCCTAGCCCTCAACCTCTCCCTAACCTTAATCCTAACCCTAACCCTCAACCTAATCCTAAACTTAATCCTCAAACTAATCCTAACCCTAACCCTCACCCTCACCCTGACCCTCAACATCACCCTAACCCTCAACCTAAACCTAACGATCACCTAAACCTAAACCTCACCCTCACCCTCACCCTAAGCCTAACCCTAAACCTAACATTAATCCTAATCCTAACCCTAACCCTCACACTTACCCTAAACCTAACACTCACACTATCCATAATCCTAAGCCTCACCCTCACCCTCACCATAACCCTAACCCTAACCATAACCCTCCTCTAACCCTAATCCTAAACCTAAACCTAACCATCATCCTCACCCTCACCCTCAGCCTAACGCTAACAATAATCCAAATCCTAACCCTAACCCTCACACTCACCCTCACCCTAAACCTAACCCTAATCCTAAATCTCACCCATACCCTCACCCTCACCCTCACCTTCACCTAAACCTAACAATAATCTTATTCCTAAACTTAACCCTAAGCCTAACCCTCATCCTAACATTAACCCTCACCCTAACGCTAAAACTCATACTGACCTTCACCCTCACCCTAACCCTCACCCTAACTCTTACCCTCACTCTAACCCTCACCCTAACCCTAACACTCACACTGATCTTCACCCTCGCGGTAACCCTCACCCTAAACCTTACCCTCACTCTAACCCTCACCCTAAACCTAAATCTAACCCTCAAAATAGCCCTCACCCTAGCCCTAACCATAAAACCAAACTTCACGATAAGCCTCACCCGAAAACTAACCTTAACCCTCAACCTCACCCTTATCCTCACCCTAACCCTTACCCTCACCCTAACCCTAAACTAAACCCTACACCTAACCCTAAACCTAACCCTCACACCAACCATAAGCCTCACCCTAGCCCTCACCCTATCCTAACCATCCTCCTAATCCTAACCCTCAACCTCACCCTAACCCTAAGCCTAAACCTCACCCTAACGCAAACACTCAACCTCACCCTCACCCTCAGTCTAACCGTAAACCTAACCCTAATCCTAACGCTAACACTCAACCTCACCCTAACTCTAACCCTAACCCAAACTCAACCCTCACTGTCACCCTATCCCTGACCTTAAACCTAACCCTAAACCACACCCTTAACCTGATCCTCACCTGAACCCTCACCCTCACCCTAAGTCGAACCCTCACCCTAACCCTAACCCTAACCCTCACCGTAACACTAAACTTAACCCTAAACCTCACGCTAACCCTAACCTTCAACCTAAACCTAAACCTAACGCTAAATCTCACACTAACCTTAATCGTCAACCTAGCCCTCACCATAATCCTAACCCAAACCGTCCCCCTCACCCTAACCCTGACCGTCACCCTAACCCTAACCCTAACCCTTACCTTCACCCTCACCCTAACCCTCACCCTAACCCTTACCCTCACGCTAAACCTAACTCTAACCCTAACCCTAACCCTCACACTAAACTTAACCCTCAACCTAACCCTAATCCTAACCCTAACCGTAACCCTCACTCCACCCTCAACCTCACCCTCAGCATAACCCTAACCCTAACGCTGATCCTAAACCTAACCCCACCCTCCATCTCACCCTAAACCTAACCATTACCCTCACCCTTACCCTCACCCTAACACTAACCCTAACCCTAACAATAACCCTAACCCTAACCCTCAGACTAACCTTCACCCTAACCCTAAACAGCACACTCAAACTAACCCTCACCCTCACCCTCACCCTCACCCTAACCCTAACCCTAAACCTCACCCTAACCCTCGCCCTAATCCTAAGCCTAACCCTAACCCTCACCCTAACACTAACCCTAAACCTAACCCTAAACCTTACCCTAAACCTAAGGCTAAACCTAACCCTCACCCTCACCCTAGCCCTCACCCTAACACTATTCCTATCCCTAACCCTCACCCTAACCTTAAACTTCAACCTAACCCTAACCCATACCCTTCAACTCCCCCTTTCGCTCACCTAAGCCTAACCCTAACATTAACCCTATCCCTCAACCTAGCCCTCACCATAACCCAAAGCTTAATCCTAACCCTAATCCTAACCCTCACCGTAAAAATAACCCTAACCCTCACCCTCACCCTAACACTCACGGTCACCCTCACTCTATCCCTTACCCTAACACTTAGGCTCACCCTAAACCTAAACCTAAACATAAACCTCACTCTAACCATAACCCTAACGGTCAGCCTAACCCTAACCCTCAACCTCACCCTAACCCTCATTGTAAACCTAACCCTAACCCTAAACTCACTATCCCTCACCCTCACCCTCACCCTAACTCTAATCATAACCCTAACCCTAACCCTCACCCTAACTCTAACGCTAAAACTAAACCTGACCCTTAACCTAGCCCTCACCCTATCCCTAACCCTACCCATAATCCTAAACCTCAACTTAAACCTAACCCTAACCCTCACCCTAAACCTAACCCTCACCCTCACCCTAGCTCTCACCCTATCACTATTCCTAACCCTAACCCTCACCCTAACTCTAACCTTCAGCTTAACCCTAACCTTCAAACTCCCCCTAACCTCCCTCTAACCCTAACTTTAACCCTAAAACTCACCATATGCCTCACCATAACCCTAAGCTTAACCCTATCCCTAACCCTAACACTCCCTCTCCTCTTCCCCCTCCGCCTCTGCCTTAGACTAACCCGAACCCTAATCCTAATCCTAACACTAACCCTCTAACTCATCCTCACCCTAAACCTAAACCTTACAATAAACCTCACCCACACCCTAACCCTCACCCTCACAGTCAACCTAACTCTAACAATAACCTTAATCCTAACCTTAACCCTAAGCCTAAACCTCACACTAACACTAACCCTAACCCTAATCCTCACACTAAACCTAAGCCTCAACCTGACCCTAAACCTACCCCTCAGTATAACTCTCACCCTAACCCTAACCCTATTCTTCTCCATATCCCTAAATCTAACCCTAACCCTCACCCTCACCCTAGCCCTCACTCTAACCCTAATCCTAAACCTAAACCTCACCCTCATCCTAACCCTAACACTCACTCTGAACTTAACCCTCATGCAAAGTTTAAACCGAATCGTAACCCTCACCATAACCCTCACCCTAACCATAAACCTAACCCTAACACTCAGCCTACGCCTCACCCTAAGTGTAACCCTAACCCTCACCCTCACCCTAACCCTCACCCTAACCTTTACCCTCAACCTAACCCTCACACTAACCCTAACCCTCACCCTAGCCCTCACCCTACCACTCACCCTATCAATGATCCTAAATTTAAACCTAAACCTTAACCTAATTATCACCCTCAGTCTAGTCCTAAACCTAAACTTAATCCTCACCCCTTCCCTAACACTCACCCTGACCCTCACCCTCACCCTAACCCTCACCCTAACACATACCCTCACGCTAAACCTCACCCTAACCCTAACCCTAACACTAACCCTCACGCTAAGCCTCACACTAACCCTAACCCTCAATCTAACCCTCACCATAGCCCTCAACCTAACCCTAACCCTAACACTCACCCTAACCCTAACCTTCACCCTAACACTTACCCTCACACTAACCCTAAACCTAAACTTTTCCCTAAACCTAAACCTAACCCTCACACTAACCCTAACCCTAAAGCTAAACCTAACACTCACCCTCACCCTAAACCTTACCCTAACCCTCAACCAAACACAAACCCTCACCCTCACCCTTATTCTAACCCTAAACCCTACCCTAATCCTAACCCTAACCCTCACTCTCACCCTAACTCTAACCCTAACCCAACCCTTGCCCTCATCCTAACCCTAACACTAACCCAAACCCAAACCTCAGCGTCACCCTAAGCCTAATCCTCAACAACACCACAACCTCACCCTTAACCGAACCCTCACACTCACCCTCATATTAAACCTCAACCTAAAGCAAACCCTCACCCTAACCCTAACTCTAACCCTCACCCTAACCCTAAACCCCAACCTCACACTCACCCTCACCCCAAGCCGAACACTCACCCTAAACCTAACCTTAACCCTAAACCTCAACTTAACCCTCATCCTCAACCTCAGCCTAACCCTAAAAAAAAACCCTAACCCTAACCCTCATCCTAACCCTAATCCTCACCCTAATACTAGCCCTCCAACTCGCGCTCACCCTCAACCTCATCCTAAACCTAACCCTAATCCAAAACCTATCCCTAACCCTCACCCTCACCCTAACCCTCACCCTAAAACTTACCCTTAACCTAACCCTCACCCTAACCCTTACCATACCACTAACACTCACCCAAACCCTCACCTTAACTCTAATCCTAAACCTAACCCTCACCCTGACCCTAACCGTCACCGTCACACTCAACCTCATCCTATCCACAACCCTACCCCTAACCCTCACTCTAAACCTAACACTCACCCAGATCTTAACACTAACCCTCACCCTAACCCTAAACCTCAGCCTACCCCTCACCCTACCCCTCATCTGAACCATCATCCTAAACCTAACCCTAAACCTAAAACTAATCCTCACCCTCAGTCTAACCCTAACCCTAAACCTAATCCTCACCCTATCCCTAACTCTCACCCTGACCCTCACCCTCACCCTAATCCTTACGCTCACCCTAACCCTCACCCTCACCCTAACCCTAAAACTAAACCTCACGCTAAACCTAAGTGAAACCCTAACCCTAACCCTAAATCTAACCCTCAACATAACCCTCACCCTAATCCTAACCCTAAACCTCACCCTCATCCTAACCCTAACCCTCACCTACTCCTCAGCCTACCCCGCACTCTAACCCTCATCCAAACCTTAACCATAAGCCTAACCCTCACCCTAACCCTAAAGCTAACCCTCACCCTAACCCAAACCCTCACACTCATCTTCACACTCACCCTCAATCTAAACCTAACCCCAACCCTAATCCTAACCTTAACCCTCACCCTCACCCTAACTCTAACCCTAACCCAACACTAACCCTCACCCTATCTCAAACCATAACCCTACCCCAACTCTCACCTTCACACTAATCCTCACCCTATCCCTAACCCTCAACCACACCCTATCCCGAACCCTCACTCGAACCCTCACACTCACCCTCACCCTAAACATCACCCTAAACCGAACCCTCACCCTAACCCTAACACTAACCCTCACCCTAACCCTAAACCCCAACCTCACCCTCACCCTCACCCTCACCCTAAGCCGAACACTCACCCTAACACTAACCCGAACCCTAACCCTCACCCTAACCCTAACACTAACCCTAACCATCAGCCAAACCCTAACCCTCACCCTAACCCTAAACCTAACTCTCACCGTCACCCTAACCTTAATCCTAACCCTAACCCTCACCCTAATCCTAACCCAAACCTCACCCTCAACCTAACCCTCACCATCACCCTAAACCTAACCCTAAACCTAACCCTCAACCACACCCTAACCCCACAATCACCCAATTACTCAGCCTCACACTAACCCTCACCCTGGCCCTAAACATCACCTTAATCCTAACCCTCACCCTAATGTTAACCCTAACCCTCACCTAACGCTAGAACTCACCCTCACACTCACCCTAAGCCTAAGCCTAACCCTAACATTAATCCTAATCCTAACCCTAACCCTCACCCTCATCCTAACCCTAACACTCACCCTAACCCTAAGCCTAAGCCTCACCATCACCATCACCCTAACATTAACCCAAACCATAACCCTCATCCTAACCCTAAACCTAATCCTAACCATCATCCGCACCCTCACCCTCACCCTCAGCCTAACCCTAACCCTAATGGTAATCCTAATCCTAACCCTCACACTCACCCTCACCCTCACCCTCAGCCTAACCCTAACCCTAATGGTAATCCTAATCCTAACCCTCACACTCACCCTCACCCTAAACATAACCCTAACACTAAACCTCAACCATACCCTCACCCTCACCCTCAACTTCACCCTAACCCTAACAATAACCTTAATCTTAACCTGAACCCTAAGCCTAACCCTCACCCTAACAATAACCCTAATCTTAACCCTCACACTAAACCTAACCGGAAACCTACCCCTCAGCCTAAACCTCACCCTATCCTTAACCATAACCCTAACCCTCATGCTCAGCCTAGCCCTCACCCGAAGCCTAACCCTAAACCTAATCCTCATCCTAACCCTAACCCTCACCCTAACCATAACACTCACCCTGACCCTCACCCTCGCCCTAACCCTAAACCTAACCCTCATCCTAATCCTAACCCTCACCCTAACAATAACACTGATCCTGACCCTGACCGTCACCCTCACGCTAAACCTAAACCCAACCCTCACCATAACCCTCACCGGAACCCTAACCCTAACCCTCAACCTCACCCTAATCCTCACCCTAAAACTTACCCTCACCCTAACCCTAAACTAACCCCTAACCCTAACCCTAAACATAACCCTCAAACTAACCCTAACCCTCACTGTAGCCCTCACCCTACACCTACCACTAAACATCATCCTAACCCTAACCATAACGCTAACCCTCACCCTCACCCTAACCCTAAGCCTAAATCTCACCTTAACCCAAACCCTCACCCTCACCCTCACCCTCATTCTAACCCTAAACCTAACCCTAATCCTAACCCTAAATCTCACCCTCGCCCTAACCCAAACCCAAACCTCACAGTCACCTTCAGCATAACCCTAACACTAACGCTAATCCTAAACCTAACCCCCACTCTCAGTCTGACCCTAAACCTAACCCTAACACTAACCCTGACCCTAACCCTAACCCTCACCCTAACCCTCACCATCACCCTCACCCTAACCCTTACCCTAACCCTTAGACACACCCTAAACCTAACCCTAACCCTAAACCTCACGCTAACCCTAAAACTATCCCTCACCCTAACCCTAACCCTCAACCTCACCCTCACCCTCAGCCTAAACCTAACACTAACCCTAATCGTAACCCTATCCCTCACCCTCACCCTCACCCTAACTCTAACCCTAACCCTAACCCTCACCCTCACCCTAATTCTAACGCTAAAATTAACCTGATCCTCACCCTAGCCCTCACACTAACAGTAACCCTACTCATAACCCTAACCCTAACCTGAACCCTAACCCTAAACCTTACCCTAAACCTAAACCTAAACCTAGCCGTCACCCTCACCCTAGCCCTCACCCTAACAGTATTCCTAACCATAACCCTCACCCTAAACCTAACCTTCAACCTAACCCTAATCCTCATCCTGAAACTCCCCCTAACCTCACCCTAACCCTATCATTAAACTTAACCCTCTCCATAAGCCTCACCATAACCCTAAGCTTAACCCTTATCCTGACCCTAACCTTCCCCCTCCCCCTCGCCCTCCCCCTCACCCTCAGACCAATCCTAACCCTAATCGTAATCCTAACATTAACCCTCATTCTCACCCTCACCCTAAACCTAACCCTGACCCTAAACCTCACCCACACCCTCACCCTCACACTCACCTTCAACCTACCCCTAACAATAACCTTAATCCTAACCTTAACCCTAAGCCTAACCCTCACCCTAACACTAACCCTAACCCTAACCCTCACACTAAACCCAACCCTCCACCTAACCATAAATCTACCCCTCTAACCCTCACACTAACCCTAAACCTAATCTTCTCCATATCACTAAATCTAACCCTAACCCTCACCCTCACCGTGGCCCTCAGCCTAACCCTAAGCCTAAACCTAAACCTCACCCTCACACTAACCCTCAGCCTAACCCTAACCCTCACTCTGACCTAACCCTCATCCAAAGCTTAACCCTAATCGTAATCCTCACCATAACCCTCACCCTAACAGTAATCCTAACACGAACACTCAGCCTACGCATCACCCTAACTCTAACACTAACACTCACACTCACACTAACCCTCACCCTAACCTTTTCCCCCACCCTAACCCTAACACTAACCCTAACCCTCACACTAGCCCTCACCCTACCCCTCACCCTATCAATGATCCTAACACTAAACCTAACCCTAAACCTAACTATCACCATCTGTCTAACAATAAACCTAAACCTAATCCTAACCCCTTCCCTAACACTCACCCTGACCCTGAACCTCACCCTAAGCCTTACCCTCATGCTAACCTTCACCCTAAACCTAACCCTAACCCTAACCCTCACGGTAACCCTCACAATAACCCTAACCCTAAACCTGACCCTCACCAATACCCTCACCCTAACCCTAACCCTAAAACTCACCCTAACCCTAAGCTTCACCCTAAGCCTTACCCTCACCCTAACCCTAAACCTAATCGTTTCCCTAAACCTAAACCTAACCCTCACACTAACGCTAAACTTTACCCCACCCCTCAACCTATCCCTAACACTAACCCTCATTCTAACACTAACCCTAACGCTAAACCTAACCCTCAACCTCACACTAACCCTTACCCTAACCCTCACCCTAACCCAAACCCTCACCCTCACCCTCACCCTTATTCTAACCCTAACCCCAACCCTAATCCTAACCCTAACCCTCACCCTCACCCTAACTCTAACCCTAACCCACCCCTAACCCTCACCCTAACTGTAACCCTAACCCAACCCCAAACCTCACCTTCACACTAATCCTCACCCTATCCCTAACCCTCGACCACACCCTATCCCGAACCCTCAACCGAACTCTCACACTCACCCTCACCCTAAACATCACCCTAAACCGAACCCTCACCCTAACCCTAACACTAACCCTCACCCTAACGCTAAATCCCAACCTCACCCTCACCCTCACCTTTAGCAGAACACTCACCCAAACGCTAACCCGAACCCTAACCCTCACCCTAACCCTAACACTAACCCTAACCATCACCCAAAACCTATCCCTCACCCTAACCCTAAACCTAACCCTCACTGTCACACTTACCTTAATCCTAACCCTAACCCTCACCCTAATCCTAACCCAAACCCTCACCCTCACCCTAACCCTCACCATCACTCTATCCCTCACCCTAAACCTAACCCTCAACCACACCCTAACCCTCACAATCACCCAATTACTCAGCCTCACACTAACCCTCACCCTGGCCCTAAACATCCCCTTAACCCTAACCTTAACCCTCACACTGAACCTAACCCGACACCTCAGCCTAAACCTGACCCTAACCCTAATCCTAACCCTAATACTCTCCCTATCCCTAACCCTAAACCTAAACCTCAACCCCAATCTAGACCTCACCCTAACCCTCACCCTGACCTAACCCTCAAACTAACCCTAACCCTCACCCTAACCTTAACTCTCACCCTGACCGTAAACCTCACCCTAACTCTAACCCAAACCCTCATCCTATCACTCACCATAACCGTAACCCTAAACCTAACCCTCAACCTACGTCTCAACCTTACCCTAAACCTAACCTTCACCCTCACCCTCACCCTAACCCTCACCCTAACCATTACCTGACCCTATTCCACACCCTAATTCTAACCCTCACCCTAACCTTAAACCTCACTATAAATCTCCCACTAACCCTAACCCTCACCCTCACACTATCCCTCAACCTAACCCTTAACCTCAACCTCACCCCTAACTCTAACCTAATCCTAACCTAATCCTAACTCTAACCCTAACACTAACAGTAACCCTAAACTACAACCTAACCCTCACCTTCACCTGCACTCTCGCCCTAACCTAACCCTCACCCTCACCTTAAACATCACCCTAACCCTAACTCTAACCCTAACCCTAATCCTAACCCTCACCCTAACCCAAACCCTCACCCTAACCATCACCGTAACCCTAATCCTCACCCTAATCATAACTCTAACCCTTCCCTAACCCAAACACTCACCCTCTACCTCACCCACACCCTAACCCTAAACCTCAACCTAGCCCTCACCCTAACCCTAACCCTAACTTTAACCCTAAACCTAAATCCAACCCTTACACTCACCCTCAACCTCAAGCTCACCCTAACCATAAACCTAACCCTAATCCTAACCCTAAACCTCCTCCTCACCCTCACCCTAACCCTAACACTCACCTTATCCCTAAACCTCACCCTAACCCTAATCCTGACCCTCACCCTAACACTAACACTCACACTGAACCTAACCCTACCCATCAGCCTAAACCTCATCCTAACTCTAACCCTAACCCTAATCCTCTCCCTATAACTAAAACCAACCCTAACCCTCAACATAAATCTAGTCCTCACCCTAATGCTAACCCTAAACCTAACCCTCACCCTAACCCTAACCCTCACCCTGACCCTCAACCTCACCTTAACCCTAAACCTAACCCTCACCCTCACCCTAAAACTCACCTGAACACTTACCCTCACCCTAACCTTAACCCTAACCCTAAACCTCACAGTAAACCTCACCCTCAACTTAACTCTAACACTACAACTCAGCCCAGCCCTCACCCTCACACTAACGCTAATTCCAACCCTCACCCTAAACCTCACCCTAACCCTAAACATCACCCACACACTAACCCTCACACTAACCTTCACCCTAAACCTAAACCTAACTCTAACCCTCACCCAACGCCTCACCCTAACACCAACCTTACCCTTACCTTCACCCAAACCCTCACCCTAAACCTTACCCTCACCCTAATCCTCTCGCTAACCCTTACCCTAACCGTAAACCTCACCCTAACACTCACCCTAACCCTAACCCTAACCCTAACCTTAACCCTAACCCTCAACTTAACCGTAACCCTCAACCATTCCCTAACCCTGACAGTCACCCTAACCCTAACACTAACCCTAACCCTCACCATAACCCTCACCCTAGCCCTAACAATAACCCTCACCCTCAGCCTAAACTTAAACCTAATCATAAACCTAACCCTCACCCTAACCCTAACTCTGATCCTATCCCTTACCCTAACCCTAACCCGAACCCAAACAGTCACCCTAACCTTCACCATAACCCTAATCCTCACCCTAAACATAACCCTAAACCTTCCCTAACCCAAAACCTCACTTTCTCCCTCACCTTCACCCTAAACCTCACCCCTAAACTAGCCCTTACGCTAACCCTAACCTTAAACTTAACCCTAACCCTAAAGCTAAGCCTAACCCTCAAACCCACCCTCACACACAAGCTCACCCTAAACCTAATCCTGAACCTAACCCTCACCCTCAGCCTCACCCTAACCATAACCCTCACCTTAACGCTAACCCTCACCCTAACCCTAAAACTAATCCTCTTCGTTTCCCTAACCATAACCCGAACCCTCACCCTCACACTAGCCCTCACCCTAAGCCTAACCCTAAACCTAACCCTCATCCTAACCCTAACCCTCACCCTAACCCTGACACTCACCCTGACGCTCACTCTCATCCTAACGCTCACCCTAATCCTTACCCTTACCCTCACCCGAGCCCTCACCATAACCCTAACCCTAACCCTCAAAATAACCCGCACCCTAACCCTAAACCTTAAACCAACCCTCATCATAAACTTTACCCGAACCCTAACCCTAACCCTTAACCTCACGCTAATCCTCAACCTAACCCTCACCCTCACCCTAACCCTAAACTAAACCCAAACAATAACCCTAAACCTAATGGTCACACTAATCCTAACCCTCATCCTAGCCCTCACCCAACCCCTAACCCTAACCCTCATCCTAACCCTAACCCTAAGCCTAAACCTCACCCTCACCCTAACCCTAAGCCTAAACCTCACCCTAACCCAAACCCTCAACCTCAGTCTAACCCTAAACCTAACCCTAATCCTAACCCTAACCTTCACCATCACCCTAACTCTAACCCAAACCCAACCTTAACCCTCACTCTAACTCTAAACCTAACCCAAACCAAAACCTCACCATCATCCTATGCCTCACCCTAACCCTAAACCTAAACCACACACTAAACCTGACCCTCACATGAACCCTCACACTCACCCTCTCCCTCACCCTAAGGTGAACCCTCACCCTCACCCTAACCCTCACCCTAAACCTCACCCTAAACCTAATCCTAACCCAAACCCTGATCCTCACCCTAACCCTCACCGTCACCCTAACCTAAACCCTAAAACTAAACCTAACCCAAACTCTAACCCTCACACTAAACCTAATCCTCAACCTAACCCTAACCCTTAACTTCAACCTCGCCCTAACCCTCAACCTAACCGTTACCCTCACGCTAACACTAACTCTTACCCTAATCCTAACACTCACACTAAACCTAACCCTCACCCTAACCCTAATCCTAACCATAACCTTAACCCTCACCCCAATCTCAACCTCAGCCTAACCTAACCCTAACCCTAATCGTAAACCTAACCCCTACTCAGTCTCACCCTAATACTAACCCTAACCCTAACCTCACCCTGACCCTAAACCCAACCCTAACCCTCACCCTAAACTTAAGCCTAAACCTAACGCTCACCCTGATCCTAGCCCTCACCATAAACCTATTCCTAACCCTAAACTTCACCCTAACCTTAACCTTCAACCTAACCCTAACGCTCATCCTTAAACTCCCCCTAACCCTCACCCTAACGGTAACACAAACATTAATCCTAACCCTCACCCTAACCCTCACCATAACCCTAAGCTTAACCCTAACCCTAACCCTAACACTCAACGTAACCCTCACCCTAACACTAACCCTGACCCTAAAACTAACCCTCACCCTAACCCTCACCCTGACCCTAACACTAACCCTCACCCTAACCCTCACCCTCACCCTCTCCCCCACCCTAACTCTTACCATAACTTTAAGTCTCAACTTAAACCTAACCCTAACCCTAAAGCTCACCCTAGCCCTAACCCTCAGACTCACCCTAACCCTAACCCTCAACCTCACCCTCAACCTAAGCGTAAACCTAACCCTAACCCTAATCCTAAACCTATCCTTCACCCTCACCTTCACCCTAACTCTAACACTAAACCTAACCCTCACACTAACTCTAACACTAAAACTAAACGTGACCCTAACCCTAGCCCTCACCCTAACCGTAACCCTACCCCTAAACTTAACCCTCACCTTAACCCTAACCTTAACCCTCACCCTAAACCTAAGCCTAAACCTAACCCTCATCCTCACCCTAGCCCTCACCCTAACCCTATTCCTAACCCTAACCCTCACCCTAACCCTAACCTTCAACCTAACCCTAACCCTCACCCTCAAACTCCCCGTAACCTCACCCTAACCCTAACATTAAACCTAACCCTCTCCATAACCCTCAACATAACCCTAAGCTTAACCCTAATCCTTACCTTAACCCTCACCCTCTCCCTCACCCTCACCCTAACCCTAAACCTATCCCTAGCCCTAAACCTTCACATCACCCTCACCCTCACCCTAAACCTAATGCTGGCCCTAACCCTTACCTTCACGCTAACCCTCACCCGAACCCTTACCCGAACCCTCACCCTAAACCTCACACTAACCCTAAACCTCAATCTAAACCTAAACTTAACCATGAACATAACACTGACCCTCATTCTCAGCCAAACATTAACCCTAACACTAATCCTAAACCTAACCCTCAACCTCACCCTCACCCTAACCCTCACCCTAACCATCACCCTCAAACTCACCCTATCTCTAACCCTAAACATAACCCTCACCATAACTCTAAACTTCACGCTAACCTTAACCATAACCCTCACCCTCACCCTCATCCTAACCCTAAGCCTAAACCTAAACCTAACCCTCACACTTATTCTATCCCTCACCCTCACACTAACCATAAACCTCCCCCTCACCCTCAACTTCACCATAACCCTCAGCCTAACCCTATCCCTAATCCTAATCTTAACCCTAACCCTCACTCTCACCCTCACCCTAAACCTAATCCTAACCTTAAACCTCCCCCTCCCCTACCCCTGCCCCTCCCTCTAGCCCTAACAATAACGTCACCCTAACCCTCATCCTAACCCTAATCCTAACCCTAATCCTAACCCTCCCCCTCTCCCTCCCGCATCCCTACGCCTAACCCGAATCCTAATCCTAAACCTAATGCTAACCCTCACACTCACACTCACCCTAAACCTAAACCTAACCATAAACCTCACCCTCACCCTCACCCTCACCCTTATGATAACAATAACCTTAACCTTAAGCCTAACCCTCACCCTAACACTAACCCTAACCTTACCCCTCACACTAAACCTAACTCTCAACCTAACCCTAAACCTACCCCTCAGTCTAACACTCACCCTAACCCTAAGGCTAACCCAAAGACTCTCCATATCCCGAACTCTAACCTTAATCCTCACCCTCACCCTAGCCTTCAAACTAATCCTCACCCTAAACCTAAACCTCACCCTAAGCCTAACACTCACCCTAACCCTAACACTCACTCTGATCCTAACCCTCATCCTAACCATAACCCTTACCCTCACCCTCGCCATAATCCTCACCCAAACCATAACCCTAACCCTAACACTCACCCTATGCCTCAACCTCACCCTACCCTAACTCTCACCCTCAGCATAACACTCACCCTAAATTTTACCCTCACCCTAACCCTCACCCTGACCCTAACCCTAACCCTAACCATCATGCTAACACTCACCTTAACTCTAATCCTTATCCTAACCCACACCCTCACCCTCGCCCTAATCCTCACACTCACCCTAAACCTCACCCTATCCCTAACCCTAACCCTTAACCTCACTCTAAACCTAACACTCACCCTGACCCTTACACTAACCCTCACACAAACCCTAACCATCACCCACACCCTAAACTTGACCCTCACCAGAACCCCCACCCTAACCCTCACCCTAACCTTCACCCTAACCCTAACCATCAGCCACACCCTAAACTTCACCCTCACAATAAACCCCACCCTAACCCTCACCCTAACCTTCACCCTAATCATAAACCTAAACCTAAACCTGACCCTCACATAACGCCTCACCCTAACACTAACCCTTAATTTAACCCTAACCCTCAACCTAACCCTAACCCTAACCGTAAACCTCACCCTAACCCTCAGCCTAATCCTAAACCTAACCCTAAACCTCACCCTAACTCTCACACTAACCCTAACACTAAACCTAACCTTCCCACTCACCCTCACACTCAAACTCACCCTAAACCTAATCCTAAACCTTATCCTTAGCCTAACCCTCACCGTCACCCTCACCCTAACCCTAACCATCACCTTAATCCTAACCCTTACTCTAACCCTAACCCTCACCCTAACCCTAACCCTAACCCTCAACCTAACCTTCACCCTAAACCTAACACTAACGCTCACCCTCACCCTTTGTCTAACCCTAACCCTAATCCTAACCCTAAAGCTAACCCTCACACTAACCCTCACCCTAAACCTAAACCTAAATCTAACCCTCCTCCCACTCAAACTCACCTTCACCCTAACCCTAACAATAACCCTAACCCTAACCCTAACGTTAATCCTAGCCCTAAAACTATCCCTCTCCCTAACCCTCACCCTTACCCTAAACATCATCTTAAACCTAACTCTGATCCTAACCCGAACCCTAACCCTAACCCTAACACAAACCCTCAACATAACCTTCAAGGTAAGCCTAATCCTAACCCTAAATATCACACTAACCCTTCCCTAACACAAACCCTCACCCTCACCCTCACCCTCACCCTAAACCTCAGCCTCAACCTGGCCCTCACCCTAACCCTAACCCTAAACTTAACCCTAACCCTAAACCTAACCCTCACTCTCACCCTCACACTCAAGCTCACACTAAACCTAACCCTCACCCTAACCCTAAACTAACCCTCAGCCTCACGCTCCGCCTAACACTAACCCTTATCCTAATCCTAAACCTAACCTTCACCCTCACCCTCACCCTAACCCTAACCCTAACCCTCACCCTCATACCCACCCTCACCCTAACCCTAACAATAACCCTATCACTAATCCTAACCCTCACCCTAACCCTAACCCTCACCCTCACCCTCACCCAAAACCTTAGACTCACCCTAACCCTAATCCTAACCCAACCCCCAAACTAAACCTAACACTCACCCTATCCCTAACCCTACCGCTCACCCTAACCCTAACCCTCACCCTAACCCTAACCCTAACCCTCACCCTCTCACTAACCCTCCCCGTCACTCTAAACCGCACCCGAACCCTAACCCTCACACACAACCTAACCCAAACCCTCACCCTAAGCGTCACTGTCACCCTAATCCTCACCCTAAACATAAAACTAACCCTTCTTAACCCAAACCCTCACTCTCTCCCTCAGCCTCAACCTAACCCTCACCCACAACCTAGCACTCACCCTAAACCTAACCCTAACCTTACCCCTAACCCTAAACCTAACCCTCACCCTCACACTCACACTAAAGTTCACCCAAACCCTAATCCTAACCCTAACCCTCACCCTCACCCTCACCCTATCCCTAAACCTCAACTTAACCCTAACCCTCACCTAACCCAAACCCTGACCCTCAATCTATCCCTCACCCAAACATTAACACTAATCCTCACACTCACCCTCAGCCTAAACCTAATCTTAATCCTAATCCTAACCCTAACTCTCACTCTCTCCCTCCCCCTAAACCTATCCCTAACCCTAAACCCCACCCTCACCCTCACCCTCACCCTCACTCTAACACTAATCCTAACCCTAACCTTCACACTGAACCTAACCCTACACCTCAGTCTAACCTTCACCCAAACCCTAATCCTCTATCTATCCCTAACCCTAACCCTATCCCTCAACCCCAATCTAGCCCTCACCCTATCCCTCACCCTGATCATAACCCTCACCCTAAACCTAACCCTCACCCTAACCCTAAACCTCCCCCTGACCCTAACACTAACCGTAACCCTAACCCTAACCCTCACCCTAACACTCACCCTAAACCTAACCTTAAACCTAACCCTCACACAACGCCTCAAACTTTCCCTAAAACTAACCTTAAACCTCACCCTCAACCGAAACCTAAACCTAACACTTACCCTTACCATATCCCTCACCCTAACACTAATTCTAACCCTAACCCTCACGCTAACCCACAACCTAACCCTAAACCTCACCATAACTCTCAACCTAACCCTAAATATCACCCTCACACTAAACTTCAACCTAACCCTTAACCTCACCATAACCCTGAACTTAACCCTAACACTCACACTAACCCTAAACCTCACCCTAACCCTAAACCTACCCCTCAACCTAAGCCTCATCCAAACCCTAACCCTAACACTCACCCTAACACTAACCCTAGAACACACCCTAACCCACACCCTAACACACACCCTAACCCTCACCTTCACCGGAACTCTCACCCTAAGCTAACGCTCACCCTCACCTTAAACCTCACCCTATCCCTCAGCCTAACCCTAACCCACACCCTAACACAAATCCTAACCCTAACACTCACCCTCAACCTCACCCTAACCCTAACCCTCACCTTAACCCTAACCCTAACCCTAACCCTCAGCCTAAACCTCACCATAACCCTAACCCTAATCCTCTCCCTATACCTAACCCTAAACCTAATCCTCAACATCATTCTAGCTCTCACCATAACGCTAAGCCTAAACCTAAACCTCACCCTAACCCGAACACGAACCCTAACCCTGACACTATCCCTCAACAGAACCCTAACCCTAACCCTCACCCTAACCCTCACCGGAACCCTTAACCTCACCCTAACCCTAACACTAAACCTAACACTAAACCTCACAGGAAATCTCAACCTCAACTTAACCCTAACCTTACAACTCAGCCTAATGCTCACCCTCACCCTAACCCTTAACCTAACCCTCACCCTAACCCTAACCATCATCCACATCCTAAACTTCACCCTCACCAGAACCCCCACCCTAACACTAAACCTTACCCTAACCTTCACCCTAAGCCTTACCCTAAAATTTACCCTCACCCTAACCCTCAACTTAACCCTAAGCCTAACCGTAAACCTCACCCTAAACCGCACCCTAACCCTAACCATAACCCTAAACCTCACCCTAACCCTCACCCTAACCCTAACTCTAAACCTAAACCTAACCCTAACCCTAACCCAAACACTCACCGTAATCCTCACCCTAAACATAACACTAACCCTTTTTTAACCCAAACCCTCACACTCTCCCTCACCCTCACCCTAACCCTTACCCTCAAACTAGCCCTCACCCTCACCCTATCCCTATCCTTAACCCTAACATTAAAGCTAACCCTCACACTCACACTTACACTCAAGCTCACCCTAAAACTAATCCTAAAACTAATCCCAAGTGTAACCCTCACCCTCACCCTAACCCTAAACCTCACCTTAACCCTAACCCTCACCCTAAACCTAACCCTGACCCTCACCCTAACACTAACACTAACCCTCACCTTAACCCTCACCCGAAACCTAACAATAATGCTCACCCTCACCCTCAACCTACCCCTAACCATAATCCTAATTCTAATCCTAACCCACACACTCACCCTCACCTTATAGCTAACCCATATACTAAGCCTCCCCCTCCACCTCAAACTCACCCTGAACCTCAACCTAACCCTAACCCTAAGCCTCCCCCTCCACCTCAAACTCACCCTCAACCTCACCCTAACCCTAACCCTCACCCAAAACTTACCCCTCACCCTAACCCTTAGACTAACCCTAACCCTCACCCTAACCCTAACACTCACCCTCTTGCTAACCCTAACCCTCACCCTAACATTGACCCTAAACCTAACCCTCACACAGAACCTAACCCTACACCTCAGCTTAAAACTGACACTCACCCTAACCCTAACACTAAGCCTCTCCCTAGCCCTAACCCTAAACCTAACCCTCAAACTCAATCTAGCCCTCACCCTAACCCTAACACTAAACCTAACTCTCATCCTAACCCTAACTCTCACCCTAACCCTAACCCTCACACTGACCCTAACCCTCACCCTAACCCTAACCCTAACCATAAACCTCACCCTAACACTAACCCTAACCCTAAACATAACCCTCACACTAACACTCACCCTAACACTCAAGCTAACCCTAACACTAAATCTCAACCTAACCCTCACCCTAACCCATAACCTCACCCTAACCCTAACCCTAACCCTAACTCTCACATTAAACCTAACTTTCACCCTAACCCTAACCCTAAACCTCACCCTAACCCTAACCCTAAGCCTAACCCTCATCCTCACCCTAGACCTCACCCTAAAACCAATCTTAACCCTAATCCTATCATTAATCCTATTTCTCACCCTAAACCTGACCCTTACCCTAACTCTAACCCTAACCCTCACCCTAAACCTAACAATAACGCTCACCCTCAACCTCAGCCTAACCCTAAACCTAATCCTAATCCTAAACCTAACCCTCACACTCACCCTCACCCTATACCTATCCCTTACCCTAACCCTCCCCCTCCCCCTCAAACTCACCCTCACCCTAACCCTAATCCTAACCCTCAACGTAACCCTCTTCCTAAACCTAACCCTCACTCTCACCCTCATCCAAAACCTTAGACTCACCCTAACCCTAACCCTAACCTAACCCTCAAACTAACCATAACCTTCACCCTAACCGTAACCCTATGCCTCACCCTAAGATTCATCCTAACCCTAACCCTAACCCTAAGACTAACCCTAACCCTAACCCTCAGACTGACCCTAACCCTCACCCTAATGCTAACACTAACAATAAACCTGACCCTAAACCACACCCTAAACCTAAGCCTAAACCTAACCCTAACTCTCACATTAAACCTAACTTTCACCCTAACCCTTACCCTAAACCTAAACCTAAACCTCACCCTAACCTTAACCATAAGTCTAACCCTCACCCTCACCCTAGACCTCACCCTAAACGTAATCCTAACCCTAACCCTAACATTAATCCTAACTCTCACCCTAACCCTGACCCTTACAATAACTCTCACCTTAACCCTTACCCTAAACCTAACCATAACTCTCACCCTCACCCTCAGCCTAACCATAACACTAATCCTAATCCTAAACCTAACCCTAACACTCACCCTCACCCTATACCTAACCCTTACCCTAAACCTCCCCTTTCCCCTCAAACTCACCCTCACCCTAACCCTAACCCTAACCCTCACCATTACTCTCACCCTAAACCTAACCCTCAACCTCACCCTCATCCAAACCCTTAGACTCACCCTAACCCTAACCCTATCCCTACCCTCAAACTAACCCTAAACCTCAACCTAACCCTAACCCTACCCCTCACGCTAAGCTTCATCTTAACCCTAACCCTAACCCTAACACTAAACCTAACCTTAACCCTAACCCTCACACTGAACCTAACCCTACCCTTCAGCCTAAACCTCACCCCAAACCTAACCCTAATCCTCTCCCTATACCTAACCCTAAACCGAACCCTCAACATCAATCTAGCCCTCACACTAACGCTAAGCCTAAACCTAAACCTCACCCTAACTGTAAACCTCATCCTGAACCTAACGCTCTCCCTAACCCTAACCCTAACCCTAAATCGAACCCAAACCCTAAGCCTAACCCAACCCTTAACCTCACCCTAACCCTATCCCTAAACCTCACAGTAAATCTCACCCTCGCCTTAACTCTAACCATACAACTCAGCCTAATACTCACCCTCACCCTAACCCTAACCCCAACCCTCACCCTAACCCTCACCCTAACATTAACCATCACCCACACCCTAACTTTCACCCTCACCAGAACACCGAACCTAACCCTCACCCTAAACTTCACCCTAACCCTAACCCTAATCCTAACCCTCAGCCAATGCCTCACCCTAACACTAACCCTCACCCTAACCTTCACCCTAACCCTTACCCTAAACCTTTTCCTCACCCTGACCCTCAACTTAACATTAAGCCTAACCGTAAACCTCACACTGAACCTCAACCTAACCCTAACCCTAAACCTCACCCTAAACCTCACCCTAACCCCAACCCTAACCCTCACACTCACCCTCACACTCAAGTTCACCCTAACCCTAATCCGAACCGTAATCCTCACCCTCACCCTCACCCTAACCCTAACCCTCACATTAACCCTAAGCCTCACCATAACCCTAACCCCTGACCCTCACCCTAACCCGAACCCAAACCCTAACCCTAACCCTCACCCTAACCCTCACCCTCACCCTAACACTAACCCTCACCCTCACTCTCAGCTTAAGCCTAAAACTAACCTAATCCTAAACCTAACGCTCACACTAACCCTGACCCTAAAGCTAACCCAAACTCTAACCCTCACCCTCCCCATGAAACTCACCCTCATCCTAACCCTAACAATAACCCTAACCCTAATCCTCATCCTAACCCAAACCCTAACCCTCACCCTAACCCTCACCGACACCCTAAACATCACCCTCACGCTAACTCTGATCCAAACCCTAACCCTAAAGCTAACCCTTACCCAAACACTCACCCTAACCTTCACCGTAACCCTAATCCTCACCCTAAACATAACACTAACCCTTCAGTAACCCAAATCCTCACCCTCTCCCTCACCCTCACCCTAAACCTCACCCTTAACCTAGCCCTCAACCTAACCCTAACCCTAACCTTAACCCTAACACTAAACCTAACCCTCACACTCACCCTCACACTCAAGCTCACCCTAAACCTAATCCTAAACGTAAACCTAAGCCTAACACTCACCCTCACCCTCACCCTAACCCTAACCTCACCTTAACCCTAACCCTGACCGTAACCCTAACCTTAACCCTTACCCTAACACTCACCTGAACCCGAACCCTAAATCTAACAATAATGCTCACCCTAACCCTCACCCTACCCTAAGCCTAATCCTAATCCTAAACCTAACCCTCACACTCACCCTCACCCTATACCTTACCCTGACCCTAAGCCTCCCCCTCCACCGCAAACTCACCCTTACCCTCACCCTAACCCTAACCCTCACCGTAACTGTCACCCTAACCCTAACCCTCAACCGCACCTTTAGACTTACCCTAACCCTAACCCTAACCCAACCCTCAAATTAACCCTAACCCTCACCCTAACCATAACCCTACCCCTCATCCTAAGCCTCATCCTAACCCTAACCCTAACCCTCATCCTAACCCTAACCCTAACCCTCAACTTCTCGCTATCCGTCCCCTTCACCCTAACCCTCACCCTAACCATAAGCCAAATTCTAACCCTCAACTTCACCCGAACTCTCACCCTAACCTAACACTCACCCTCAGCATAAACATCACCCTAACCCTAACTTTGAGCCTAACCATAACCTTAACTCTCACCCTAAACCAAACGTTCACCCTAACGATTACTGCCATCCTAATCCTCACCCTAAATATAACACTAACCCTTCCTTAACCCAAACCCTCACACTCTCCCTCACCTTCACCCTAACCCTCACCCTCAACTTAGCCCGCACCCTAACCCTAACCCTAACCTAAGCCTAAACCTAACCATCAGCCTGACCCTCACACTAAAGTTCACCCTAAACCTAATCCTAAACCTAATCCTAACCCTAACCCTCATCCTCACCCTCACCCTAACCCTAATACTGACACTCAACCTAACGCTAACCCTAAACCTAACCCTCAACCTAACCCTCACCCTAACCCTAAAACAAACTCTCACCCTCACCCTCAGTCGAACCCTAACCCTAATACAAATCCTAACCCTAATCCTCACACTCACCCTCACCCTAAACCTAAACCTAACCCTAAACCTCACCCTCACCCTCTCCCTCACCGTCACCGTAACCCTAACAATAAACTTAACACTAACCCTAACACTAACCCTAACTCTCACCTTAAAACTAAGTGTAACCCTAACCCTCACACTGAACCTAACTCTAAACCTCAGCCTAACCCTAAACCTAACCCTAACCTCACTGTCACCCTAGCCCTCACCTTAACACTAACCCTAAATCTAAACCTCACCCTAATCCTAACCCTAACCCACACACTGACGCTAAACCTCACCCTAATCCTAACTCTAACCCTCCACCTAACCCTCACCCTAACCATAACCCTAACCCTAACACTCATCCTACGCCTCACCCTTAACCTAACCCTAACCTTAACCCTTACCCTCACCCTAACCATCACCATAACCCTTACCCTCACCCTATCCCTCACCCTAACCCTAACCCTAACCCTAAACCTAACGCTAATCCTCACCCTAACCCTAAACTTCACCATAACCCTCACCGTATTCCTAACACTCATCCTAACACTAACCCTCACCTTAACGCTTAACCCCACCCTAACCCTAATCCTAACCCTAACACTCACACTCACCCTAAACCTCACCCTAAACCTTACCCTGAACCTATTCCTCACCCTCACCCTAACTCTAACCCTAATATTCACTCTAACCCACACCCTAATCCTAACCCTCACCATAACCCTCACTCTAACCCTAAACCTAACCCTCATCGTCAAACTAACCCTCAACCTAAACCTTAACCACACCCTAAGCCTAAGCCTAACCCTAACCCTCACACTAACCCTAACCCTAACCCTCACCCTAACCATAACCCTACCCCTCACAATAACCGTCATCCTAACCCTAACCCTCACCCTAACACTAACCCTCACCCTAACCCTAACCCCTCACCCTAACCCTAACCCTAAACCTCACCCTAACCCTAAACCTAACCCTCACCCTAACACTAACCCTAACCCTAAACCTTACCCTCACCCTAATCCTCAGCCTCAACCTTACCCTCACCTTCAACCTAAAGCTAACCTTAATCATCTCCCTATCCATAACTCTAAACATAACCCTCAACATCAATCTAGCCCTCACCCTAACGCTAACCCCAAACCTAAAACCCACCCTAACTCTAACTCTCAAACGAACCCTAACCATCACCCTGACCATAACCCTCACCCTAACCCTAAACCTAACCCTCACCCTAACCTTAATCCTAACCCTAACCATCACCATTCGCCTCACCCTTACCCTAACACTAACCCTAACGCTCACCCTCACCCTAACCCTTATCCTGAACCTATCCCTCACCCTAACCCTAACCCTAACCCTCACCCTAATCCTAACACTCACCATAACCCTCACCATAACCCTAAACCTAAACTTCACCCTCACACTAACCCTCACCCTAACCCTTAACCTCACACTATGCCTAACCCTAACCCTACCCCTAACCCTCAAACTAACCATAACACTCAGCTTAACCATAATCCTACCTCTCACAATAACCCTCATCCTAACTCTAACCCTAACACTCACCGTCACCCTAACCTAACCCTTCCCCTAACCCTCACCCTCACCCAAACCCTCACCCTCACACTCACCCACACCCTAAATCTAACGCTAACCCAACCCTAACCCTCAACCTAACTCTAACCCTAACCTAAGCCTAACCCTCAACCTCACCCTAAACCTCACCATAACGCTTATCCTCACTCTAAACCTGACCCTAACGTTACACCTAACCCTCACTCTCATCCTAACCCTAACCCTAACCCTAACCCTAAAACTCACCCTAACCCTCACCTTAACCCTAACCCTAACCCTCACACCAAACCTAACCCTAACACTCACCCTAACCCTTAACCTCACCCTAAGACTAACCCTAACCTACAACTAACCCACACACTAACCATAAACCTCACTCTAACCATAACCCTACCCCTCAAAATAACCCTCATTGTAACCCTAACCCTAACCCTAACCCTAACACTCACCCTCACACTAACCCTAAACCTTCCCCTAACCCTCACCCTAACCCAAACCCTCACCCTCACACTCACTCTCACTCTAACTCTAACCTTAACCCAACCCTAACCTTCAACCTAACTCTAACCCTAACCCAAGCCTAAGCCTCAACCTCACTCTAAACCTCACCCTAACCCTTATCCTCACTCTAAACCTGACCCTAACCAAACCCTAACCAAACCCTAACCATAACCCTAAAACGCACCCTAAACCTAACCCTAACCCTCACACCAAACCTAACCCTAACCCTCATCCAACCCTAACCCTCAGCCTAACCCAACCCTCCCCCTCAAACTCACCCTCACCATAACCCTACCAATAACCCTAACCCTAACCCTAAGCCTGACCCTCACGCTAACCCTCACCCTCACCCTCATCCAAACCTTTAGATTCACCCTAACCCTAAACCAAACCCAACCCTCAAACTAAACCTAAAACCTCACCCTAACCATTACCCTGAACCTAAGCCTCATCCTAACACTAACCCTAACCCTCACCCTCACCCTAACCCTAACCCTCACTGTGTCGCTAACCTTCCCCATCACCCTAACCCTAACCCACACCCACATCCTAACCCTCACCTTCACCCGAACTCTCACACTAACCTAACCCTCACCCTCACCCTAAACATCACCCTAAGCCTATCTCTGAGCCTAATCCTAATCCTAACCCTCACCCTAAACCAAACCCTCACCCTAAACCAAACCCTCACCCTAACCGTCACTGTCACCCTAATCCTAAACCTAAACATAACTAACCCTTCCATAAACCAAACCCTCACCCTCACCCTAACCCTCAACCTCAACCTAGCCCTCACCCTAACACTAACCCTAAACTTACTCCTAAAACAAAACCTAACCCTCACACACACCCTCACACTCAAGTTCACCCGAACCTTATCCTAACCCTAATCCTAACCCTAAACCTCACCCTCACTCTGACTCTAAACCTAATCCTCACTTTAACCCTAACCCTCACCTTAACCCTAATACAAATCCTAACCCTAACCCTCACTCGCACCCTCACCCTAAACCTAATCCTAACCCTAAAACTCACCCACACACTCACCCTCACCCTCACACTGACCCTCACCCTAACAATAAACCTAACCCTAAACCTAAATCTAACTCTAACCCTCACCCTAACACTAACCCTAACCCTAAAACTCAAACTGAAACTAAACCTACACCTCAGCCTAACCCTCACCCTTACCCTAACCCTAACCTAATCCTCTCCCTATCCCTAACCCTAAACCTAACACTCAACCTCATTCTAGCCCTCACCCTAACCCTAACCCTCATCCTCTTGCTAACCCTCCCCGTCACCCTAATCCTCACCCTAAACCTAAACCTAACCCTCACCCTAACCCTCACCCTAACACTAACCCTAAACCTTACACTACCACTCACACTAACCCTAAACCTAAGCCTACTCCTCAGCCTAACCCTCACCCTAACTCTAACCCTCACCCTCAACCTGATCCTAACCCTTACCCTAATCCTTACCGTAACCCTCAACCTCACCCTATCCCTCAACCTAACCCTTACCCTCACCCTAACACAAAACCAAACGCTAACACTAACTCTCACCCTGATCCTAAACCTAACACTAAAGCTAAACCTCATCCCAACCCTCACCCTAACCATAATCCTAACCCAAATCCTTACACTACTACTCACCCTAACCCTAACAATAATCCTAACCCTCACCCTCACCCTAACCCTCACACTAAACCATATCTCACACTACCCTAATCCTAACCCTAACACTAACGCTCACCCTAACCCTAACACTCACACAAACCCTAACCCTAAAACTAACCCTAACCCTCACCCTAACCCTCAAACTCACCCTAACCCTAACCCTAACCCAGCCCTCACCCTATATCTCAACTTCACCCTAACCTTAACACTAACCCTAACCCTCACCCTAACCCTCAACATAACCCATAACCTAACCATAACCCTTACCCTCACCCTAACTCTCCTTATCCCTAACCCTAACCCTAACCCTTACCATCACGCTAATCCTAACCTTCATCCTCACCTTCACCCTCACCCTAATCCTAACCCTAGCCCTCACCCTAACCCTCATCCTAACCCTAACCCTAAGCCAAACATGAACTCTGGCACTAAACCTAACCCTTACCCTCAACCTCACCCTCACCCTCAGCCTAACCCTAATAATCTCCCTACCCTCTTCCTAACCCTAACCCTACCTCTAAACCTCACTCACCCTAACAATCACCCTAACACTTACCGTAACCTTAAACCTTTCCCTCACCTTAACCCTAACCCTAACCCTCACCATAAACCTCACCCTAAATCTCAGCCTCAACCTAACCCGCACCCTCAACCAAACCCTCACCCTAACCCTAACCCTAAACCTCACCCTCATCCTAATATTCACCCTAAAGCTTGCCTTCACCGTAACCCTAACCTTAATCCTAACCCTAAACTCACCCTAACACTCACCCTAAACCTAAGCCTAACCCTAAGTCTAAAACTAACCCTAACCCTAAACCTCACACTAACCCTGAACCTCACCCTAACCATAAATCTCAACCTAACCCTAACCCTAACCCTAACCCTAAAACTATCCCTCACCCTTATGCTAAACCTCACACTAACCGTAAGCCTCACCCTCAACCTCACCCTCACCCTGAGCCTAACCGTAACCCTAACACTAATTCTAAACCTAACCTTCAGCCTAACCCTAACCCTAATCTTAACCCCAACCCTCACCCTCAAGCTAACCCTAAACCTAACCCTAACCTTAACCCTAACCAAACCCTAAACCTAAACCACACTCTAACCGAAAACTCACACTAACCCTCACCCTAACCCTCAACCGAAACCTCACCCTAAACCTAACCCTCACCTAACCTACACCCTCATCCTAATCCTCACCCTAATCCTAACCCTAATGCTTACCCTAACACTAAGCTCAAACTCAACATCACCTTCACCCTCACACTAACTCTCACCTTCACCCTAGCCCCTACCGCAAACCTAACCCTAACCCTAACCCTAACGCTCACCCTCAGCCTACAATAACCGTAACCCTAATCCTAACCCAAACCCTCAACCTCATCTTAACCCTACCCCTATCCCTAATCCTTACCCTAACCCTCAAACTAACCCTAACCCTAAACCAAACAGTAACCCTATCCCTCACACTAAACCTCACACCAACCCTTACACTCAAGCTAACCCTACTCCTAAACCTAAACCTAATCCTCACAATAACACTAACACTTACCCTAATCTTAACCCTACTCCTCACCCTAAACCTCACCATAACCCTAACCCTAACCATAACCCTCACTCTAACCCTAAGCCTAACCCTCAGACTCACCATATCCCTCACCGTCACCCTAAACCTCACACTAACCCTAAACCTCACCCACAGAATAACCCTCACCGTCACACTCACCCTCACCCTAACCCTAATCCTAAACCTAACCCTAATCCTCAGCCTCACCCTCACCCTATCCCTCACCCTCAACCTAAACATCACCCTAACCCTAACCCTCACCCTAACCCTAACCCTAACCCTCACCCTAACCCAAACCCTCAAACTAATCCTCACCCTCATCCAAATTGCCACCCTAACCCTAACCCTTACCTAACCCAAAACCTCACCCTCAACCTAATCCTCACCCTAACACTCATCCTCACCCTAGCCCTCACCCTAACCCTAACCCTAACCCTAACCCTTACCTTCAAACTAACCCTAAACTTAACACTCATCGAAAGCCTAACCCTCACACTCACCCTAAACCTAACACTAACCCTAACCCTCACCATCACCCTAAACCTAACTCTATCCCTCACCCAAATCATCACCATAATCCTAACCCTAACCCTCATCTTCACCTAACTCTCACCCTAATCCTTACACTCATCCTAAGTCAAACCCTACCCCTAATCCTAACCCTCACACTAACCCTAAACCTCACCCTAACCCTCAACATAAACCTAACCCTCACCCTAAAAATCACCCTATCCTTCACCCTTTTCCTAATCCTCGCCCTAAACCTAACCCTAACCCTAAGCTCAACCTCAACCCTACCTTCACCCTCACACTAACTCTCACCCTCAACCTAGCCTTCAGCCTAAACCTAAGCCAAACCCTAACCCTAACCCTCACCCTCAAGCTCACCCTCAGCCTACAATAACCCTAACCCTAATCCTAAACCTAACACTCAACCTCACCCTAACCCTACCCCTAACCCTAAACCTCACCCTAACCCTCAACCTAACCCTAACAATAAATCTAACAGTAACCCTAACCCTCACCCTCACCCTCACTCTCAACCTAACCCTAACCCTAATCCTAATACTAACCTTAACCCCCACACTCACCCTCACCCTAAACCTAACCCAAACCCTAAAACTCACCATCACCCTCACTGACAGCCTCACCCTCAGACTAACACTAACCCTAGAAATAACCCTAACCCTGACCCTAACCCTAAACCTAACTCTCATCCTAACCTAACCATAAACCTCACCGTCACCCGAACCCTAACAAAAACCTAAACTTAACCCTAAACCTAACCCTAACACTAACCTTCACCCTCACACTCAGGCTAACTCTAGCCGTCACTCTCACCCTAAACCTAACCGTATCCCTAACCCTCACCGTAACCGTCACCCAAACCATAATGCTAACACTAACCCTTATTCTTACCCTAACCCTAACCTGAACAATAACCCTAAGCCTCACACTAACCCTACCCCTCAGCTTAACTCTCACCCTAACCCTATCCCTAACCCTAAGTCTCACCCTATCCCTAACCCTAACACTCTCCCTCAACCGAGCCCTCACACTAAATCTAACCCTAACCCTAACCCACACCCGAAAACTCAACAGAACCCTAAACTTCACCCTAACACTAAACATCACCCTAACCCTAACCCTAACCCTAACCCTAAACCTAACCTTTACCCTTACCCTAACCGTAACCGTAACCCTAACCCTAATCCAAATCCTAAACCTAACCCACACTCTCACCCTCACCTTAAACCTAACCCTAACCCGAAACCTCACCCTTCCCCTCCTCCTCCCCTCATTCTCACCCTCACCCTAACCCTAAAAATAACACTAACCCTAAACCTATCCCTAACCCTCACTCTAAACCTAACCCTAAAACTAATCCTATCCCTAAACCGTCCCCTCCCGCTCCCCGTCCCCCTCTGGCTAACCCTAACCCTAATCCTAATCCTAACCCTAATTCTCACTCTCACCCTCACCCTAAACCTCAACCTAACCCTAAACCTCACCCTCACCCTCACCCTCACCCTAACCCTTACAATAACCATTAACCTAACCCTAAACCTTACCCTAACCCTCACACTAACACTAACTTTAACCCTAACCTCAACCCTAAACCTAATCCTAACACTCACCCTAACACTAAACCTCACCCTAACCCTAACCCTTAACCTGAACCTGACCCTTACCCTAACAGTAACACTCAAACTAACACACACCCTCACTCTAAACCTCACCCTTCCCCTTACCTTCAACCTAACCCTCACACTAACCCTTACCCTCAACCTCACCCTCACACTCACCCTAAGCCGAACCCTAAAACTAACACTAATCCTAAACTTAAATCTCATCCTCACCCTCTTCCTAACGCTAACTCTAACCCTAACCCTCACCCTCAACCTAACACTTACCCTCACCCTAACCCTTACCCTCATCATAACTCTAATCCTCACCCTAATTCTAACGCTCATTCTAATCCTCACACTAACCCTAAACCTCTCCCCAAGCAAAACCCTAACCCTCACCCTCACCCTCACCTTCACCCTAACCCTAACCCTAATCCTAAACCTAACCCTAACCCCATATTCACACTCACCCTAAACCTAAGCCGAACCCTAAAAATCTCCCTCACCCTCACTGTCAGCCTCAAACTCAGCCTAATCCTAACCCTAACAATAACCCTAAGCCTGACCCTAAACCTAACCCTAACTCTCACCCTAACCTTAACCCTAACCATCACCCTCACCCTACCCTTAACATAACCCTAACCTTAACCCTAAACCTAACCCTCACCCTAACACTTCAAGCTACCCCTAACCCTCACTCTCACCCTAACCCTAACCCTCATCGTAACCCTCACCAAAAACGTAATGCTAACCCTAACCCTTACTATCACCATAAACCTAACCTTAACAATAAACCTCAACCTCACACTAACCCTACCCCTCAGCCTAACACCCACCTAACCCTAACCCTAACCCTAAGTCTCACCCTATCCCTAACGCTAACCCTCACCCTCAAACTAGCCCTCACCCTAAATCTAATCCTAACCCTAACCCTCACCCGAACTCTCACCCGAAACCTAACAATCACCCTCACCCTAAACATCACCCTAAACCTAACCCTCAACCGAACCCTAATCCTATCACTTACCCTAAACCTAAACCTCACCCTATCTCTAACCCTAAGCCTAACGCTCACCTGAACCCTCACCCTAATCTTAACCCTCACACTAAACCTAATCCTCACCCTCACCTTAACACTAACCCTAACCCTAAACCTAACCCTCCCCTCACTCTCACCCTCACGCTAACCCCAACAATAACACTTAACCTAACCCTATCCCTAACCCTCACCCTAAACCTAACCCTAAGCCTAACCCTATCCCTAAACGCCCCCTCCTCATTAGCCTAACCCTAACTGTAATCCTAACTCTAATTCTCACTTTCACCCTCAACCAAAACCTAACCCTAACCCTAAACCTCACCCTCACCCTCACCCTAACCCTAACAATAACCCTTAATGTAACACTAAACCTTACACTAACCCTCACCCAAACACTAACTCTAACCCTAATCTCAACCCTAAACCTAAACCTAACCCTTAACCTAAACAAAACCTTCACCCTAACACTAACCCTCAACCTGACCCTGACCCTGACCCTAACCCTAACCCTAAACCTAACACTCACCCTCACTCTAACCCTCACCCCTACCCTTATCTTCACCATAACCCTCACCCTAACCCTAACCCTAAACCTAAGCTTCACCCTAACCCTCAACCTAACCCGAAACCTCACCCTCATGCTAACCCTACCGTAACCCACACCCTCAGCCTAACCTTCACACCAAACCTTACCCTCACCCTAATCCTAACCCAAAACCTTACCCTAACCCTCACACTAACCCTAAACCTCACCGTAACTGTAACCCTACCCCTCACCCTAAAACTCATTCTAAACCTAAGCCTAACCCTATCCTTCACCCTAACCCAAACCCTCACCCTCACCCTAACCCTTACCATCAACCTAAACCTCACCCTAACACTAACCCTCACGGACACCCTAATCCTCACCTTCACACACTCACCCTAACCCTAAACCTTACCCTCAGCATAAACATCAAACAACTCTAACCCCCAACCTAACCCTAACACTAACCCTCATCCTAACCCTCACCCTCAACCTCACCCTCACACTCACCCTAAGTCTAACCCTAAACCTAACACTAGTCCTAAACCTAAATCTCACCCTCACCCTAATGCTAACCCTAACCCTAACCCTTACCTTAACCCTCACCCTCACCCTAGCCCTCACCCTAAACCTAACCTTAACCCTCAAGCTAACCCTTACCCTCCCCTTAATCCTAACCCTCACCCTAACCCTAAAACTCACCCTAACCCTTACACTCTCCCTAAACCTAACACCAACCCTAACCCTAACCCTCACACTAACCATAACAGTAACCTTAACCCTAACCCTAACCCACACCCTCAACCTCAATCTCACCCTAACCTTCAGCCTCACCCTCACCCTCACCCTAAACGTTAACCTCACCCTAAACCTAACCCTAACCCTAACTCTCACACTAAACCTAACCCTCACACTAACCATAAACCTACCCCTCACCCTAACACTCATCCTAACTCTAACCATAACACTAACCCTCACGCTAACCTTAACCCTAACCCTAACCCTCACCCTCACACAAAACCTCACCCTCACCCTCACCCTCACCCTCAGTCTAACCGTAAACCTAACCATAATCCTAACACTAACCCTAACCCAAATCCTAAACCTGACCCTCCACCTCAGCCTAATCCTGACCCTAACTCTAACCCTTACCCAACCATAACCCTCACCGAACCCTAAACCTCACCCTCACACAAACCCTAACCCTAACCCTAATTTTCACCCTCAACCTAACTTTAAACCTAACCCTAACCCTAACCCCAACCCTCACCCTAACCCTAAGTCTAACCCTTATCCTCACCCTCACCCTAATCCTCACACTAAACCTTAAACTCACCCTAACCCTAACCCTAACCCTAACACTCACACTAATCCTAAGCCTAAACCTAAACCTTAACATCACCCTAACCCTCACCCTAAACCTGACCCTAACCGTAACCCTACCCCTCACCCTAACACTACCCTACCTCTAACCTTAACCCTATCCCTCAAGTTAACCCTAAATGTAACCTAACCCTAACCCTCACACTAAACCAATCCCTCACCCACATTCTCAAACTAACCCTCAGTCTAAGTCTAACCCTAACCCTAATCCTAAACATAACACTCAACCTAACCCTCACCCTAACTCTAACCCTTCACCAACCCTAAACCTCACACTATCTCTATCCCTCACTGAACCCCAAACCTCACCCTCACACTTACCTTAACATTAACCCTAACCCTCACGCTTACTCTAACCTTAAACCTAGCCCTCACCCTCACCCTAACACCCACCCTAACCCTAAGGCTTACACTAAACCTCACCTTCACCCTAAACATCACCCTAACACTTACGCTCACCCTAACCCTAACCCTAACCCTAACCCTAACCCTAACCTTAACACTCACACTAATCTTAACTCTAACCCTAACCCTAACCCTACCTCTCACCCTACACTGAAACCTAATCCTAACCATAACCGTAAATCTCACACTAACCCTAAACCTCACCCTAAACCTCACCCTAACCCTAACCCTCACCCTAACCCTTACCCTCACACTAACCCTAACCTTAACACTAACCCTAACCCTCAGACTAAACCTAACCCTCACCCTAAACGTAACCCTACCCCTCAGCCTAACCCTCAATTTAACCCTCACCCTAACACTCAAGATAATCCTAACCCTCACTCTCACCCTAACCCTCAGCCTAACACTTACTCTCACCCTAACCCTAACACTAACCCTCACCCTCATCCTCAGCCTAACCCTAACCCTAACCTTAATCCTAAAATCCTAACCCTAATGCTCACAGTCACCCTTGCACTAACACTAACCCTAACCCTAACGCTAACCCTCACCCTTATCCTCACCCTCACCCTAACCCTCAGCCTCACCTTCACCCGCACCCTAACCCTAACCCTAACCCTCAACCTAAACCTAAGCCTCAATGTAACCCTAACCCTAACCCTTACTGTCACACTTACCCTATCCTTAACCTTAACCCTAACCCTCACCCTAACCCTCACCCTAACTGAAATGCTAACCCTAACCCTCAACCTCAACCTAAACCTCACCCTAACACTTACCCTCACCTTAACCATAACCTTAACCCTAACCCTAAACCTCAGACTAAACCTAACCCTCACTATAACCCTAACCCTACCCCTCAGCCTAACAATAAACCTAACCCTAAACCTAACCCTAATTCTCACCCTATCGCTAATCCTAACCCTAACCCTCACCCGAACCCTAGCCCTCACTCTAACTCTAACCATAACCATAACCCTCACCCTCACCCTCAACCTAACCCTCACCCTCACCCTAAACATCCCCCTAAACCTAACCCTTACCCGAACCCTAACACTAAACCTCACCCTAACGATAAACCTCACCCTAAACATAACCCTACCCCTCACCATAACATTCATCTTAGCACTAACCCTAACCCTAAACCTTACCCTCACCCTAACGCTAAACCTAACTCTACCCTCACCCTAACCCAAACCCTCACCCTCAACCTCACCCTAACCATCAGTCTAAACCTAATCCTAACCCTAATCCTAACCCTAACCCTAACCCTAACACTACTCCTAAACCTAAACTTCACCCTCACCCTCACCATAAATCTAACCCTTACCCAACCCTAAACCTAACTCTAACCATCACCGAATCCTAACCCTCAACCTCACAATCACCCAAACCCTAATCCTAACCCTCACTCTCACCCTAAGACTAAAACTAATCCTAACACTCACCCTAACCCTAAGGCTAACCCTAACACTCACCCTCACCCTAACCCTTAGACTCATCCTACTCCTAACCCTAACCCTTACCTTCACCCTAAACCTAACCCCAACTATGACCCTAAACCTCACATTCACCCTAACCCTAACCCTAACCCTAACCCAAAACTTAACCCTCACCCTCACCCTAGCCCTCACCCTAACCCTAACTCTAAGCCTCACCCTAACTCTCAACCTATCCCTTATCCTCACGCTAACCCTTACCCTCACCCTAACCCTAACCCCAACTATAACCCTAACCCTCACACTAACCCTAACCCTAATCCTAACCCTAACCCTAATCCTCACCCTAACGCTAACCTTCAATATCACCCTAACATTCATCCTAAACCTAACCATCACCCACACCTTAACCCTCACCCTCACCTGAACACTCATACTAACCCTAAACCTCACCCTCACTCTAAACATCAACCTAACCCTAACCCTCACCCTAAAACTTACCCTAACCCTCAGCCTAAACCTTACCCTCACCCTCACCCTCACCCTCACCCTAAGCCGAACTCTAAAGCTAACACTAATCCTAAACCTAAATCTCACCCTAACCTAACTCTAAACCTAACCCTAACCCAAAATTTAACCCTCACCAGCACCCTATACCTCACCCTAAAACTAAACCTAATCCTCAACCTAACCTTCAACCTAATCCTTATCTGCACCCTAACCCTAACCCTCACCCTAACCCTAACCCTATTCCCAAACCTAACCCTAACCCTCACACTAACCCTAACCCTAAACCTTAGACTCACCCTAACCCTAACCCTAACCCTTAACTTCACCCTAAACCTATCCACAACCCTAACCCTAAACCTCACACTCAGCCTAACCCTAACCCTAACCCTAACTCTTACCCTCACCCTAAACCTCAACCTAAACCTTAACTTCACGCTAACCCATACCCTCACCCTACCCCTAACCCCAACTATAACCCTAACCCTCACACTAACCCTAACCCTAATCCTAACTCTAACCCTAACCCTCACCCTAACCCTAACCCTCACCATCACACTAACCCTCATCCTAACCCTAACAATCACCCACACCCTAACACTCACCCTCACCTGAACACTCACCCTAACCCTAAACCTCACCCTCAAACTAAACATCACCCTAACCCTAAACCTCACCCTAAACCTTACCCTATACCTCACCCTAAACCTCACCCTCACCCTCACCATCACCCTCAGCCTAAGCCTAACCCTAAAGCTAACACTAATCCTAAATCTAAATCTCACCCTCACCCTAACACTAAACCTAACCCTAACCCAAACATTAACCCTCACATGCACCCTAGACGTCACCCTAACCCTAACCCTAAACCTCACCCTAACCCACAACCTAACCCTTATCCTCACCCTAACCCTAACCCTCACCCTAACCCTAACCCTCACCCTAACCCTTACCTTGACCCTAACCCTATCCCCAAACCTAACCCTAACTCTCACACTAACCCTAACCCTCACCCTAACCCTAACCCTCACCCTAACCCTAAACTGAAACCTGACCCTTACCCTAATCCTCACACTAACTCTAAAACTCACCCTAATGCTAACCCTAAGCCTAACCCTCACCCTAACCCTAAACCTCACCCTCACCCTAACCTTAACCTTAACATAAACCTCAGACAAAACTTAACCCTCACACTAACCCTAAACCTAAGCATCAGCCTAACCCTCACCTTAACAATCAGGCTAACCCTAATCCTCACTCTCACCCAAACCCTCACCCTAACACTTACTCTCACCCTAACTCCAACCCTAACTTTTACCCTATCCCTCACCCTCTCCCAACCCTAACCCAAACCCTAACCCTAACCCTCACCCTCAACCTCAGCCTCACCCTCAACCTAACCCTCACACTAACCCTCAAACTAACCCTCATCCTCATGCTCACCCTCACCCTCAACCTAACCCTAACCCTATCCTAAACCTAACCCTAACCCTCACTTTCAACCTCACCCTAAACCTAATCCGAATCTTGCTGCCGTCAGGCCTCCGGATGTTCCGGTTTAACATCTCCTTGTAAAACCCCCGTGGTTTATTTTTCACCCGTGTTGTTTGGCAAGGGCACACAGTTTGCATTGCTGCACAATTGCGCCTGCAGATCTCTGCCGAAGTTGCAAACATTCAGACCTGGCAGCCAGATCTGCTTGGCCCCATAGAACACTGCCAGCTGACTGAGAATATCGGCTTCCCATTCTTATCACCTGAGTGTTACTGATTACAGCTTTGACTGCTACACTCTACTCAACCTGAGGAGCAAGTTTTACCTCTACTTATGGCACTCTATAAAAATTTGGAGAACTGGACCTCATTTTTTGGGATTCGACCACAGTCCAATGAGGACTATGGACGGCACTGGCTATATCAGGCTCTAATTAGTCCACCGTTGTGTTCAGCTGAATGACTTCTGCCAGAAACACTCAGAATGAGGTTCTGAGTTATTGCAAGATAGGTGCGTTTCACTCCTTTTCAAGGCTTTCTAGGAAGAATTTCAGAATCTGGCTGCGGGCAGGCCTCCGGGTGTTCCTGGTGAACATCTCCTTGAAAATCCTAACCCTAACCCTAACCCTAACCCTAACCCTAACCCTAAACCCTAACCCTAACCCTAACCCTAACCCTAAACCCTAACCATGACCCTAATGCTAACCCTAAACCCTAACCCTGAACCTCACCTTCACCTTATCACTATCCCTAAACCTAACCCTCTACGGATTACAGCTTTGACAGCTACACTCTACTCAACCTGAGGAGTAATTTGAACCTGTACTTATTGCACACTGTGAAAGTTTGGAGAACTAGACCTCAGTTGTTTGGGACACGACCACTGTCCATCCAGGACTATGGTTGGCACTAGCTATGTCAGGCTCTAATTAGTCCATGGTTGTGTGCATCAGAATGACCTGTGCCGGTAACACTCAGAATGAAGTTCTGAGGTATTGCAACATAGGAGCGTTTTAATCCTTTCAAGGCTTCTTAGGAAGAATTCCAGAATCTTGCTGCCAGCGGGCCTCCGGGTGTTCTGGTTGGACATCTCCTTGTAAATCCTAACCCTAAGCCTAACTCTACCCCTCACCCTCAACCTCACTCTCACCTTCACCGTCATTGTCACCCTCACCCTCACCCTAACACTCACCATCACCCTCACCCTCACCCTCACTCTAACCCTTACCCTAACCCTAACCCTAATGCTAACCCTAAGTCCTAACACTAACCCTAACCCTAACCTTAACCCGAATCTTGCTGCTGGCAGGCCTCCGGGTGTTCCTGGTGAACATCTCCTTTTAAATCCTCCGTGGTTTCTTCTACACCCTTAAAGTTTGGGAAGGATATGCAGATTGCATTGCTGCACAATTGCGCCTGCAGAGCTCTGCCGCCCTTGCAAACTTTCAGACGTGGCAGCCAGATATGCTTGCCTCCGTAGAACACTGTCAGCTGACTGGGAATATCTGCTTCCCTTTCTTCTCACCTGAGTGCTACTGATTACAGCTTTGACGGCTACATGCTAGACAACCTGAGGTGTAAGTTGAACCTCTACTTATGGCACTCTGTGAAAGTTTGGAGAACTAGACCTCAGTTGTTTGGGACGCAACAACTGTCAATGCAGGACTATGGACGGCATGGCTATATCGCGCTCTAATTAGTGCACGGTTGTGTTCATCAGAATGACCTCGGCTGCAAACACTCAGAATGAGTTTCTGAATATTGCAACATAGGAGCATTTCACTCCATTCAATGCTTCTTAGGACGAATTCCAGAATCTTGCTGCCTGCATGCCTCCGGGTGTTCCCCGTGAACATTTCCTTTTAAATACTAAACTTAACCCTAACCCTATCGCTAACCCTCACCCTAACCCTAACCGTAACTCTCACCCTCACCCTAACCCTAACCCTCACCATAAACCTAAACGTAACTCTCACCCTCACCCTCACCCTAACCCTAACCCTAACCATAAACATCAACCTAACCGTCACCCTAACCCTAACCCTCACCCAAACCCTAACCCTCACCCTAACCCTCACACTAAACTTAAACCTCATCGTAACCCTAACCCTACCCCTCACTCTAAACATCACCGTAACCTAATTCTAAAACTAACACTCACACTCAGCCTAACGCTCACCATCACCCTAAAGCTCATCTTAACACTAACCCTCTCACACACCCTAACCCTCACCCTCACCCAAACCATCACCCTCACCCTAAACCTCATCCTAATCCTCACCCTAACCCTAAACCTTACCCTAACCCTAAGCTCAACCTCAACCTCACCTTCACACTCACACTAAACCTCACACTCACACTAGCCCTCACCCTAATCCTAAACCTAACCCTAACCCTAAACCTCACCCTAAACATCACCCTCAGCATAAACCTAACCCTAACCCTAACCCTCAACCTCATCCTAACCCTAACCCTAACCCTAACCCTCACCCTAACCCTCACCCTAACCCTCACCCTAACCCTCACCCTAATCCTAACCCTAAACCTAAAACTAACCCTAACCCTCACACTAACCCTCACCCCAACCCTTAACCTCAACCTAACTGGAAACCTAACCCTAAACCTAACCCTCAAAATAACCCTAACACTCACCCTAACCCTAACTCTAACCCTTAACCTCAACCTAACTGGAACCCTAACCCTAACCCTAACCCTCACAATAACCCTAACACTCACCGTAACCTTAACCCTCACCCTAACCCTCACACTATCCCTAACCCTCACCCAAATCTTAACCGTCACCGTCACCCTCACTCTAACCCTAAGCCTAACCCTAAACTTCACCCTAAACTTAACCCTCACCCTAACCCTAACACTCACTCGCACCTGAACCCTCACACTCACCCTATCCCTAAACACCCACACCCTAAACATCACCTAAACACAACCCTCACACTAACCCTAACCCTAACCCTAACATGAACCCTAACCCTAAACCTCACCCTCATTTTAATTCTGACACTAACCCTAACTCTTACCTAACCCAAAGCCTCACCCTCAAACTCCACCTTACCCTAACACTAACCCTCACCCTAGACCTCAACTTAACCGTAACTCTAACCCTAACCATCACCCTCACATTCACCCTCAACCTCAGCTGAACCCTAACCCTAACCCTCATCCTAAGCCTAAACCTCACCCTCAACCTAACCCTAACACTAATCCTAACCATCACATTCACACTCACCCTAATCCTAACCCTAACCCTCACCATAAACCATAATACTAACCCTAACCCTAACCCTAACCATCACCCTCACCTTATCCATAACCCTCACCCACACCCTAACCCTCACCCTCATCATAATCCAAACCCTAACCCTAAACCTAACCCTCACCCTAACTCTCACCCTAACCCTTATCCTCAACCTAAACCTATCCCTCAGATTAATCCTAAACCTCACCCTAACCTTAACCCTAATCCTCAACCTAAACCTCATTCTAACCTTAATGCTCACACTAACCCTAACCCTAATTCTCACCATATCTCTAAACCTACCCCTAACCCTCACCCTCACCCTAGCCCTCACTTATTTCTAACCCTAAGTCTAACCCTCACCCTTACCCTCACCCTCTCCCTAAACCTGAGCCTCACCCTAAACATCACTGTAACCCAACCCTCACCCTCCCTTAACCCAATCCCTCACCCTCACCCTAACCCTCACCCTAAGCCTCAGCCTCACCCTAATCCTCACACTAACCCTAACCCTAACACTTATATAACCGAAAACCTCACCCACACCCTCACCCTCTCCCTAAAACCGACCCGCACACTAGCCCTCACCCTAACCTTAACCATAAACGTAACCCTGAACCTCATCCTCACCCTCAGCCTAACGCTAACCCTAACCGTAACACTAATCCTAAACCTACCCCTCACCCTCACCCTCACGATCACCCTACACCTAAACCTAACCCTAACCCTCACCCTCACCCTCACCCACACCCTCACCCGAACTGTAACCCTAACCCTAACCCTCACCCTAACCCTAAACCTCACCCTAACCCTACCCTAACACTAACCATCACCCTCACCCTCACCCTAACCCTAAAGCTAACACTAACCCTCACCCTCACCCACACCCGCACACTAACTCTAACCCTAACCCTAACCCTCACCCTAAACCTTAACCTCACCATAACCCTAACCCTCACCCTCACCCACACACTAATCCTAACTTTAAACCTAAGCCTAACCTTCACCCTCACCCTAACTTTCACCCAAACCTTTTCCCTCACACCAATCGTCACCTTAAGCCTCACACAAGCCCTTCCCTTCACCCTCACCCAAACCCTAACCCTAACTCTCCCCCTCCACATCACCCTCAGCCTAACCCTAACCCCAATACTAATCCTAACCCTAACCCTCACCCAAACCCTTACCCTAAAACTAACCCTAAAACTCCCACTCCCCTACCCCTCCACCTCACCCTAACTCTAACAATAACCCTAACCCTAACAGTAACCCTCACTCTCACTCTCACCCTCACCCTAAACCTAACCCTAACCTCACTCTCACCCTCACCCTCAACTTAACCCTCACCCTAACCCTATCCCTCACACTAAACCTATCCTTCACCCTAACCCTCACCCTACCCCTCAGCCTAACCCTCACCCTAAACCTAACCCTAAACCTAATACTCACCCTATCCCTAACCCTAACCCTAACCCACACCCTCACCCTATCCCTCACACTAACCCTAACCCTAAACATAACCCTCCCCCTTACCCTAACCATCACACTGACACTTACCGTCACCCTAACCATAACCCTAACCCTAACCTCACCTTAATGGTCACTCTCACCCTACCCCTAACCCTCACCCTACTCCTCACCCTAACCCTAAACCTAACCCTAACTCTCACACTCACCCTAACCCTCACGCTAACCCTTACCCTCACCATAACCCTCACCCTAACCCTAACACTAAACCTCACCCTAACCCTCAACCTAACCCTAAACCTAACCCTAACCCTCACCCTAGCCCTCACCCTAACCCTAACCCTAACCCTCACATTAAACCTAACCCTCACCCTAACCATAACCCTACCCCTAACCCTAGCCCTTATCCTAACCGTAACCCTAACCCTAAACCTCACCCTCACCCTAAACCTAAACCTAACCCTAAACCTCACCCTAACCCAAATCCTCACCCTCACCCTCACCCTCAGTCTAACAATAACCCTAACCCAAAATCTAACGCTAAACCTCACCCTCACCCTCACCCTCACCGTTACTCTAACCCTAACCCAAACCTAACCCTAACCCTAAACCTCACCCTAAACCTTACCCTCACCCTAACGGTAACCCTAACAATAACCCTCACACAAATCCTAATGCTAACCCTAACCGTAACCCTTTCCCTCACCCTAATTCTCATCGTATCTCTAACAATTACCTTAACGTTAAGCCTGACCCTAACCTTCACCCTCACCCTAACCCTCACGGTCACCCTAAACCTCCCCATCACCCTCACCTTCACCCTTAGCCTAAATCTAACCCTAACCCTAATCCTAACCCTAACCTTCACACTCATCCTCAACCTAAACCTAAAGCTAACTCTAAACCTCCCCCTTACCCTCACCCTCACAGTAATCCTAAACCTAACACTAACACTCACCTTCACCCTCACCATAATCCTAACCCTAACCCTAACCCTAACCCTCATTCTAACCCTCACCCTCACCCTAACTCTCACCCTAACACTTACCCTCACACTCACCGTAACCCTAACCCTAAAACTAACCCTCACACTCTCCATAACCCTTACCCTAACCCTAAACCTAACCCTCACCCTCACCCTAACCCTAACCCTCACCCTCAACTAACCCTCACTGTCATCCTAACCCTCACCCTAACCCTAACACACACTCACACCCTAACCCTCACCCTCACCCTCACCCTCACCCTAACCCTCACTGTCACCCTAACCCTCACACTAACCCTAACACGCACCCACACCCTAACCCGAATCCTCACCCTAAACATCACCCTAACCCTTATCCGAACCATAACCCTCACCCTAAACCTAACCCTTACCCTCAGCATAATGCTCACCCTAACCCTAACCCTAAACCTTCCCCTAAACCTAACCCTCACCCTCACCCTCACCATGACACTAGCCCTCACCCTTACCGAAGCCCTCACCCTGACCCTAACCCTTACCTTAACCCTCACCCTCACCCTCACCCTCACCCTCACCCTCACCCTAACACGAATCTTGCTGCCGGCAGGCCTCTGGGTGATCCGGGTGAACATCTCCTTGTAAATCTTCCGTGGTTTCTTCTACACCCGTGAAGTTTGGCAAGGTTATGCAGTTTGCATTGCTGCACAATTTCACATGCAATCCGCTGCCACGCTTGCAAACATTCAGACATGGTAGCCACATTTGCTTGTCCCCGTTGGACACTTCCAGTTGACTGGGAATATCAGCTTCCCGTTCTTCTCACCTGAGTGCTACTGGTTACAGCTTTGACGGCTAAACACTACTCAACCTGAGGAGTAAGTTGAACCTCTACTTATGGCACTCTGTGAAAGTTTGGAGAACTATTACTCAGTTGTTTGGGAAGTGACCACTGTCCATCCAGGACTATGGAAGGCACTACTTTTGTCAGGCTCTAATTAGTCCATGGTTGTGTTCAGCCGAATGAGCTCTGCTGGGAACACTCAGAATGATGTTCTGAGTTATTGCAACATAGGAGCGTTTCAATCCTTTCAAGGCTTCTTAGGAAGAATTCCAGAATCTTGCTGCCGGCAGGCCTCCGGGCATTCTTGGTGGACATCTCCTTGTAAATCCTAACCCTAACACTAACTCTAACCCTAATTCTACCCCTCAACCTCACCCTCACCCTCATACTCATACTCATCCTCACCCTAACACTCACCATCACCCTCACCCACACCGTCACTCTAACCGTAAACTAACCCTAATCATCACCCTAACGCTCACCCTCACACTCATGCTACCCTAACCCTCACTCTCATACTAACCCTCACCCTAACGCTTACCGTCACCCTAAACCTAACCCTAACCCTAACCCTAACCCACACCCAACACTAAACCTAACCCTCACCCTAACCCTAACCCTAACCCACACCCTCACACTAAACCTAACCCTCACCCTAACCTAAACCTACCCCTCACCTAACCCTAACGCTCAACCTAACACTCACCCTATCCCTAAGCCTAACCCTAATCCTTACCCTCACCCTAGCCCTCATCCTAACACTAATCCTAACCCTAACCCTAACCTTCACCCTAAACCTTACCCTAACCCTAACCTTAAGATTAACCCTAAACCTCACACTAACCCTAACCCTAACCATAACCCTAAACCTCAACCTAACCCCCACCCTAACACAAACCCTAACCCTAATCCCCCGTCTCCCCCTAAGCCTCAACCGATCCCTTACCCTCACACTCTCTCTAACCCTCACACTAACCCTAACCCTCACCCTAACCCTCACGCTAACCATTATACTAACCCTAACCCTAACATTAACCCTAAACCTCACCCTAACCCTAACCTTAACCTTAACCCTAACCCTCAACCTAACCCTCCCCCTAACCATAACCCTAACCCTAACCCTCACCCTCACCCTAACCCTCAATGTAACCCTTAATCTCACCCTCCATGTAATCCTCACACTAACTCTAACACTCATCCTAACCCTAACCCTAACCCTCACCCTCTCATTCACACTCACCCTTAGGAAAACCCTTACCCTATCCCTAATCCTATCCCTAACCCTCACCCTCACCCTCAACCTCAACCTAACCCTAACCCTAACCCAAAACCTCACCCTCACCCTCACCCTAAACTTCAGCTGCATTCTCACCCTCACCCTAAACCTAACCCAAACTGTATCCCTCACCCTAAACCTAACCCTCAAGCTAACTCTAACCCGAACCATCACCCTAATATTCACCCTAACCCTAACGCTAACCCTAACCCTCACCCTCACCCTAACCCACACCCTAACCCTTATCCTCACCAAAACCCTAACCCTCAGACTAAACCTAACCCTCACCCGAATCCTAATCCTACCCCTCTGCCTAACCCTCACCCTAATCCTAATGCTCACCTTTAACCTAAACCTAATTCTCACCCTATCCTTAACCCTACGACTAACACTCACCCTCACCCTCACCCTAGCCCTCACTTATCTCTAACGCTAATCCTCAACCTTACCCTCACCTTCACCCTAACCCTCATCCTCACCCTAACCATAACACTCACCTTAACCCTCACCCTCACCCTAATCCTCATACTAACCCTAACCCTAAAGCTTACATAACTGAAAACCTCACCCTCACCCTCACCCTCACCCTAAACCTCACCCTTACCCTAGCCCTCACCCTAACCTTGACCATATACCTAACCCTGAACCTCACCCTCAGCCTAACCCTAATACTAACCCTAATCCTAACCCTACCCCTCACCCTCACCCTCACCCTACCCCTAAAACTAACCCTAACCCTCACCTTCACCCACACCCTCACCCTAACTCTAACCATAACCCTAACCCTCACCATAACCCTAAACCTCACCCTAACACTACCCTAACCCTAACCATCATCCTCACCCTCACCCTAACACTAAAGCTAACACTAAGCCTCACCCTCACCCACACCCTCACGCTAAATATTACCCTAACCCTCACCCTAAACCTACACCTCACCCTAACATTAACCCTAACACTCACCCTCACTCTCACCCTCAGCCTAACCCTAAACCTGATCCTATTCCTAACCCTAACCTTCACCCTCACCCTCACCCTAAACCGAAACCTATTGCTAAACCTAACCCTCAGCATAACCCTCACCCTAAACCGAAACCTATTGCTAAACCTAACCCTCAGTATCACCCTCACCCTCAGCCTTACCCTAACCCTAACAGTCACCCTCACCCCAACACTAACACAAACCCTAACCCTCACCCTAAAACTCACGCTAACTCTAACCCTCATTCTCACACTAACCCTCACACTAACCCTAACACTCACCCTAATCCTCACCCTAACATTAACACAAAACCTCACCCTTACCGTAACCCTATCCTTAACCCTAACCCTCAGCCTAACCCTCCCCCTCACCCTAACCCTCACTCTAACCCTCACCCTAACCCTAACACTCACCCTCACCCTCACGCTCACCCTCACTCTCACCCTCACCCTCACCCACACTCTCAGTCTCACCCTCACCCTAAACCTCACACTAACCCTCACCCTCACCCTCACGCAAATCCTAACCCAATCCCGAAACCCAAACCTAACCCTCACCCTCACCCTCACCCTAAACTTCAACAGAATCTTACTGCTGGCAGGCCTCCGGGTGTTCAGGGTGAACATCTCCTTTTAAATCTTCCGTGGTTTCTTCTACACCCGTGAAGTTTCGCAAGGGTACGCAGTTTGCATTGCTGCACAATTGCTCCTGCAGAGCTCTGCCGTCCTTGCAAATATTCAGACGTGGCAGCCAGATATGCTTGTCCCCGTAGGACAGCTGACTGGGAATATCTGCTTCCCGTTCTTCTCACCTGAGTGCTACTGATTACAGCTTTGACGGTTACACTCTATTCAACCTGAGGAGTAAGTTTTACCTCTACTTATGGCACTCTGTAAAAGTTTGGAAACTAGACCTCAGTTGTTTGTGACGCGATCACTGTCCATCCAGGACTATGGACAGCACTGGCTATATCAGGCTCTAGTTAGTCCACCGTTGTGTTCAGGTGAATGATTTCTGGCGGAAACACTCAGAATGAGGTTCTGAGTTATTACAAGATATTTGCGTTTCACTCCTTTTCAAGGCTTCTTAGGAAGAATTAAAGAATCTGGCTGCCGGCAGGCCTCTGGGTGTTCCTGGTGAACATCTCCTTGTAAATCCTAATCCTAATGCCAACCCTAACCCTCGCCCTCACTCTAACCCTAACCCTAACCCTAACACTCACCTTAACCCTAACCCTAAACTAACCCTAACCCTCAGACTAAACCTAACCCTCACCCTAATCCTAAGCCTACCTCTCAGCCTAACCCTTACCCTAATGTTAACCCTCATCCTAACCCTAAACCTAATTCTTACCCTATACCTAACCCTACCCCAAACCCTCAACCTCACCATCGCCCTCACTTAACTTTAACCCTAACCCTAATCCATACCCTTACCCTCACCCTCACCCTAATCATCACCCTCACCCTAAATATCACCCTAACTCAACCCTCACCCTAGCCTAAACGTAAACCTCAACCTATCCCTCACCCTCACCCTCAATCTAACCCTCACACTAACCCTCACCCTCACCCTCACCCTAACCCTTACCCTTAACTTAACACTCACCCTAACACTCACCCTAACACTAATGCTAACCCTAACCCTCACTTCAACTTAACCCTCACCCTAACCCTTACCCTAAACCTAACCGTCACCCTAACCCTAACCCTAATTCTCACCCTATCCCTAAACCTACAGCTAACCCTAACCCTCACCCTAGCCCTAACTTAACTCTAACCCTAACCCTAACACTCACCCTTACCCTCACACCCTCACACTAAACCTCAACCTCACCCTAAACATCACCCTAACCCAAACCTCACCCTACCCTATCACTAACCCTCACCCTAACCTTAACCCTCACCCTCACCCTAAATTTAACCCTAAACAAAACCCTCAAACTTACCCTCACCCTCAGCATAACCCTAACCCTAAACCTAATCCTAAACTTACCCCTCACCCTCACCCTCACTTTCACCCTACACATAAACATAATCCTAACCCTCACCCTCACCCACACCCTCTCCTTAATTCTAACCCTAACCCTAACCCTCACCCTAACCATAAACCTCACCCTAACCTTAACGATAATCCTAACCGTCACCCTCACCCTCACCCTAACCTTAAAGCTTACCCTCACACTCACCCTCACCCACACCCTTACCCTAACTCTAACTCTAACTCTAACCCTCACCCTAACCTTAAACCTCACCCTAACACTAACCCTAACCCTCACCCTCACCCTCACCCTCAGTCGAAGCCTAAAACTAAAACTAATCCTAACTGTAACCCTCACCCTCAACCTCACCCAAAACCGAACCCTAACCCTAAACCTCACCCTCACTGTCACCCTCACCCAAAGCCTAACCCTAACCCTAAACCTAACCCTAAACCTAACCCTAACCCTCACCCTAAACCTCGCCCTAAACCTAAGGCTAACTCTAACCCTCCCCCTCCCCCTAAACTTCTCCCTAACTCTTACACTCACTCTAACCCTAACCCTAACCCTCACACTAATCCTAACCCTTACACTAACCTTGAATTGCAACCTAATCCTCATCCTAACCCTAACCCTAACCGTAACCCTCAGCCTGACCCTAACCCTCACTGTCAACCTAACCCTCAACCTAACCCTAACCCTTGCCCATAGCCTAATCCTCACCCACAGGCGAACACTCACCCTAACCCTAAACCTCACCCTCAACTTAATCATCATAATAACCCTAACCCCCACCCTAACCCTAATCCTAAACCTCACCCTAACCCTCACACTCAACCTCATCCTCACACTCGCCCTAAGCCTAAACCTAAACCTAACACTACTCAAATCTAAACCTCACCCTCACCCTCACCCTAATAATGCTAACCCTAACCATAACCCTAAACTTAAACCTCACCCTCAACCTAGCCCTCAACCTAAAACTAACCCTAACCCTCACCCTAACCCTCAACCTAACCCTTAACTTCACTTTAAGCCGAACCCTCACCCTAAGCCTAACACTCACCCTAACCCTTAAACTCACCTTAACCCTAACCCCAACACTAACCCTAACCCTCACACTAACCATAACCCTAATCCTAACACTGAGCCTAACCCTCACCCTAACCCTAAACCTAACCCTAACCCTAACTCTAATCCTCACACTAACCCTAAAACTCACCCTAACCCTAACCCTATCCCTAACTTTACCCTAACCCTTACCCTCACCCTAACCTTAACGTTAACACTGAACCTAACCCTCACATTAAACCGATACCTCACCATAACCATAACCATACATTTCAGCCTAACCCTCACCATAACACTCACCCTAACACTCAGGCTAACCCTAAGCCTCACTCTCATCCTAACACTCACGCTAACACTTACCCTCACCCTAACCCTAATCCTAACCCTCAACCTCGCCCTCAGCCTAACCCTAAACCTAACCCTAATCCTAACCATAACACTCACCCTCACCCTCACCCTAACCCTAACACTAACCCTACCCTCACCCTCACCCGCACCCTCACCCTAACCCTCAGTCTCACCTTCATCCTCACCATAACCCTAACCCTAACCCTCACCATAACCCTAACTCTCACCCTAACCCTAAACCTAACCCTCAACCTCACTCTTACCCTAACCCTAACAGTCATCCTCACCCTAACCCTCACCCTAACCGAAATGATAACACTAACCCTCAAACTCACCCTAACACTCAACGTAACCCTTAGCCTCACCTTAAATGTAACCTTAACCCTAACCCTAACGCTCAGACTAAACCTAACCCTCACCCTAAACCTAACACTACACCTCAGCCTAACCCTGACCCTAACCCTCAACCTAAACCTAACCCTCAACCACACCCTCACCCTAAACCTAATCCAAACCCTAGCCCTCACCTTAACCCTCATCCTAACCCTAAACCTAAACTTAACCCTCACCCTAACCCTCACCCTCATCCTAACCCTCACAATAAACCTTACCCTCACCCTAACCCTAAACCTAACCCTAACCCTCAAACTAAATCTAACCCTCACCCTAACGGTAACAATAACCCTCACCCTAAACTCATCCTAACCCTAACCCTAAACCTAACCCTAACCTTCACTCTCACCCTAAACCTAAGCCTAACCCTCACCCTAACACAAACCCGACACTCACCCTCACACTAACCGTCAGTCTAAGCCTAACCCTAACCCTAATCCTAACCCTAACCCTCACCCTCACACTCACCCTAACTCTAAACCTTACCCAAAATTCACCCAAAACCTCATCCTAAATCTAAACCTCACCAAACCCCAACCCTCACCCTCACATTCACCCTAACCCTAAACCTAACCCTAACCCTCACCTTCATCCTAACCCTAAACCTAACTCTAACCCTCACCCAATCCCTAACACTAGCCCTAAGACTAACTCTAAACCTCACCCTCACCCTAAACCAATCCTCAACCCTTACACTTACCATAACCCTCATAGTAATCCTAACCCTAACCCTAACCCTAACCCTAAACGTCACCCTCACTCTAACCCTCAACGTCTCCCTAACCCTCACCCTAACAATAACTCACACACACACTCTAACCCTCACCCACACTGGAACACTCAGCCTAACCCTAAACCACACCCTCAACCTAAACTTCACCCTAACCATAACCCTCACCCTAACCCTCACCCTAACCCTAACCCTCACCCTAACCCTAACCCTCACCCTAACCCTTACACTCACCCTAATCTTAAACCTAAACCTCACCCTAACCCTAAACCTAACCCTCACCCTCACCCTAAACCTCTCCATAACCCTTACACTAACAGTAAACCTAACCTAACCATAACTCTAAACCTCACACTAACCCTAACCCTAGCCCTCACCCTAAGCCTAAACCTAACCCTAAGCATAACCCTAATCCTCACACTAAACCTAAACCTCACCCTAACACTTTCCCTAACCCTAAACCTCACGCTAACCCTCACACTCACCCTCACCGTCATCCTAACCCTAACCCTAACCCTAACCCTTATCCTAAAGATAACACTCACCCTCACCCTAACCCTAACACTAACCCTAACCCTCAGCCTCACAATCACCCTCACCCTAACCGTAATCCTAAACCTAACCCTCACCCGATCCCTAACCCTCACCCTAACCCTAACAATAACCTTCACCCTCCCCCTCCCCCTCCCCCTCAGCCTAACCCTAAACCTAATCATAATCATAATCCTAACCCTCACCCTCACCCTCACACTAAACCTAAACCTAAACCTAAAACTCCCCCGCCCCCTCCCCCTTACCTTCAAACTCACCCTCACCCTAAACCTTACAATAATCCTAACATTTACCCTAAACATAACCCTCACCCGCACCCTCCCACTCCCCTTCACCCTCACCCTAACCCTAACCCTAATCCTAATCCTCACACAAACTCTAACTCTCAAACTCACCCTAAACCTAACCCTAAACCTAAACAACACCCTCATTCTCTCCCTCACCCTCACCCTCACCCTAACCCTAACAATAACTCTAACCCTTACCCAACCCTAACCCTAACCCTCACCATAACTCTAACCCTCACCGAACCCAAACCCTCACCCTCACACTCACCCTCACCCTAATAATAACCTTAACCCTCACTCTAACCCTAACCCGAAACATAAACCTAAACCTCACCCTAACCCTAAGGCAAACTCTAACCCTCACCCTCACCCTAAACTTCTCCCTAACCTTTACACTAACCCTAACCCTAACCTATCCCTGACCCTAACCCTCACACTAATCCTAACCCTAACATTAACCCTAAACCTACACTTCACCCTAACCATCACCCTAAACCTAAACCTAAACCTCACCCTAACCCTAAAGCTAATGCTAACCCTCACCCTCACCCTAACCCTCTCCGTCACCCTAACCCTCTCCGTCACCCTTACACTCACCCTCACCCGAACACTCAACATAACCCTAAACCTCACCCTCACCCTCAACATCACCCACACCCTAAACATCACCCTAACCCTAACCCTAAACCTCAACTTAACCCTCATCCTGAACCTCACCCTCACCCTCACCCGAAGCCTAACACTAAAACTAACATTAATTCTAAAACTAAATCTCACCCTCACCCTCAAACTAAAACTAACCCTCGACCTAACCTTAACCTTAACCCTCACCCTGCCCCTTACTCTCACCCTAATCCTAACCCCAAAACTAACCCTAACCCTCAACCTAACCCTTACACTTAACTTAACCCTAACTCTCACCCTAACCATAACCCTCACCCTAAACCTTACCCTCACCCTAACCCTAACTCCAACCCTAACTCTAACCTTCACACTAACCCGACCCCTCACCGTAACCATAACCCTAATACTAAGTCTAACTCTAAATCTCAACCTCACCCTTACCATTACCCTCACCCTAACCCTAACCCAAATCTAATTCTAACCCTCACACTAACCCTAACCCTCACCCTAACCCTAACCATACCCCTCACCCTAACCCTAAACCTAAACCAAACCCTAACCCTGATCCTCACACTAACCCTAAACCTCACCCTAACCTTCACCTTAACCCTCACCCTAACCATCACCGTCACCCTCACCCATAGCCAAAACCTAACCCTAACCATAATCATAACCATAATGCTCACACTCACCCTCACCCTAAACTTCACCCTAACCTTAACCCTAAACCTTACCCTAAACCGCCCCCTAGACCTCCACTACACCCTCAGCCTAACCCTAAGCTTAATCCTAATCCTAACCCTAACTCTCACTCTCACACTCACCCTAAACCTATCCCTAACCCTAAACCTCACCCACACACTCATCCTCAACCTCACCCTAACCCTAACAATAACCCTAAACCTAAATCTTACCCTAACACTAACACTAACACTAACCGTAACCTTCACACTAAACCTAACTCTAAACCTAACCCTAACCTTACCACTCAGCCTAAGCCTCACTCTAACCTTAACCCTAACCTTCATCCTCACCCTATCCATAAGCCTAACCCTAACCATTACCCTCACCCAAGCCCACACCCTAAAACTAAACCTAAAGGTAAACCTCACCCTAACTCTAAACCTCACCCTAACCCTCACCCTGAACCTAACCCTAAACCTAACCCTAACCGTAACCCTAACCCTAAATCGCACCTTAACCCTCACCCTAACCCTAACCCTAACCCTAACCATTTGCCTCACCCTAACCCTAACATTAACCCTAAGCCTCATGCTCATCCTAACTCTCACCCTTACCCTTACCTGCACCCTAACTCTCATCCTAAACCTAACCCTAACCCTCACCCTAAACCTAACACTAGCCCTCACCCTAACCCTAAACCTAACCCTAAACCTCACCCTAACCCTAACCCTAAACCTCATCCTCACAATATCCCTCACACTAAAACTTACCCTCACGCTAACCCTAACCCTAAACTTAACTCTCACACAAACACTAACCCTCACCCTAACCATAACCCTACCGCTCAACATAACCCTCACGCTAACCCTAAACTTAAAACTAACCCTCACCCTAAGCCAAACCCTAAAGCTGACACTCACCCACCCCCTAAACCTCACCCTTACCCAAAACCTCACCCTCACCCTCACCCTTACCCTCAGTCTATCCCTAAACTTAACGCTAATCCTAACCCTAACCCTAACCCTAATCCTAAACCTAACACTCACCCTAGTCCTAAATTTAACCCTTATCAAAATCGAACCCTCATTCTAATTCTAACCCTGCGCGAGTCCTAACCCTCACCCTCACCCTCACCTTAACCCTAACCCTCACCATCACCCTAATATTAAACCTAAACCTAACCCTCACACTTAATTCACCCTAACTTTCACCCTAACCATAAACCTCACCCTAACCCTTAGGCTCACCCTAACCCTAACACTAACCTTAAACCTCACCCTAAACCCTCACCCTAACCCTCACCCTAACCCTCACCCTAACCCTAACCCTACCCCTCACCCTAACCCTACCCCTTACCCTAACCCTAACCCTAATCCTCACACTAAACCTAAACCTCACTGTAACGCTAAACCTAAAGTCACCCTAACCCTTACCCTCAATCTAACCCTAAACTTAACCCTAACCTGAACCCTCAGACTAAACCTATCCCTCACACTAAACCTCACCATAACCCTCACCCTAATCCTCACCCTAATGTTCACCCTAACCCTCAGCCTCACACTAACCCTCAGCCTCATGCTCACCCTAACCCTAACTCTAACCCTAACTCTAACCCTCACGCTAACCCTAAGGCTCACACTAAATCTAATCCTAATCATCACCCTCACCCTTACCCTAAACATAAACTTAACCCTAACCCTCACCCTAACCCTAAACCTTACCCTATTTCTCAACCTATCCCTAAACTTAACCCTAATCCTCACCCTCACACTAGCCCTCCTGGTAACTCTAATCCTAACCCTAACTCCCACCCTAACCCTCAACCTCACCCTAACCCTCAACCTCACACTAAACATCACCCTAACCTTAACCCTCACACGAACCCTAACCCTAAACCTCACCCTAAACCTAACCCGAACTCTAAATGTTACCCTAAACCTAACCCTCAACCGAAACCTCACCCTAAACCTAAACCTCACACTAAACCTTACCCTCATCCTCACCCTAACCCTAAACCTATCCCTAACACTTACCCACCCCCTCACCCTCACCATCAACCAAAGCCTAACCCTAACCTAATCCTAATCCTAACCCTAAACCTCTCTCTCAATCTCACCCTAAACCTAAACCTAATCTTAAACTTCACCCTCACCATAGCCCTAACAATAATCGTAACAATAACTCTAAACCTAACCCTAATCCTCACCCTAACACTAACCTTAACCCTAAACCAAACCCTCACACTAACCCTAAAACTCACCCTAACCCTAACCCTACCACTCGGCCTAACCCTAACCCTAAACTTAACCCTAACCCTAATACTAACTCTAAACCTCACCATAACACTCACCCTAACCCTAACACTCACCCTAACCCTAAACCTCACCCTGACCCACATCCTAACCCTAAACCTAACCATAACCGTCACCCTAAACCGGACCCTAACCCTAACCCTCACCCTAAACCTAAGCCTCAACCTGACCCTGACACTCACCCTAAACCTAATCCTACCACTCAGCCTAAACCTAACCCTAAACCTAACCCTAATACTCACCCTAAACCTCACCCTAACCCATACCCTTACACTTACCTTAGCACTAAACCTCACCCTCACACTCACCCTCACCCTAAACCTAACCATAAACCTCACTCTAATCATAAATCGAACCCTAACCCTCACCCAAACCCTAACCCTCACACTAACCCTAACCCTCACACTAACCCTAACCCTAACCCTCACCCTGACCCTATCCCACAACCTAACCCTAACACTAACACTAACCCTCACCTTAAACCTCACCCTAACCCTAACCCTAAACCTAACATCAACTTACGCCTCACCCTAACCCTCACCCTAACCCTCACCCTAACCCTCAACCTCACCCTAACACTCATCTTAACCCTAAACCTAACCCTAACCCTCACCCTAACCCTCACCCTAGACCTCACCCTAACCCTAATCCTAACCCTAACCTTCAACCTAACCATCACCCTCACCCTAACCCTCACACTAAACCTTGCCCTCCCCCTAACCCTAACCCCAACCCTCACACTAAACCTAACCCTCACCCTAACCTTAACACTAACCCTCACCCTAACACTCATTTTAACCCTAACCCTCACACTAAACCTAACCCTCACACTAAACCTAACCCTCACCCTCACCCACACCCTAACCCTATCCCTAACCCTAATCCTCACCCTCACTTTAAACGTAACCCTAACCCTAACCCTCACCATAACAAAGGCCAACCCTAACCCTCACCCTCATCCTAAACCTCACCCTAACCCTTACACTCACCCTAACACTAACTCTAACCATAACCCTATCCCTCACACTATCCCTCAAGCTAACCCTAACACTAACCCTCATCATAAACCTAACCCTAACACTCACCCTCACCCTAAACCTCACCCGAACACTCACCCCAACCCTAACCCTAACCCTACCATTCAGCCTAACCCTCACCCTAACCCTAACCCTACCACTCAGCCTAACCCTCACCCTAATCCTAACACTAACCCTAACCCTCACCCTATCCCTAACCCTAACCCTAACCCTTACCCTCACCCTAATCCACACCCTAAACCGAACCATAAACCTAAACGTAACCCTCACCCTGACCCTAACCCTAAACTTAACCCTAACCCTAACCCTATCCCTCACACTAACTCTAACCCTCATCTTAACCGTAACCCTGCCCCTCACCCTAACACTCATCCTAACCCTCAGGCTAACCCTAACTCTCACGCTAACCCAAACTCTCACCCTCACACTCAACCACACCCACAGTCTAACGCTAACCCTAACCCAAATTCTAACCCAAACTCTAACCCTAAACCTAAAACTCATCCTAGGGCTCAACCTAAACCTAAAGCTAACCCTAAACCTCACCCTCACCCTAAACCGAACCCTAACCCTCACACTCACCCTTATCCTCACACTAACCCTTACCCTCATCCTAACCGTAAACCAAAACCTAACTCTAACACTCACATTAAACCTAAGCCTCATCCTAACTCTAACCCTACCACTCAACCTAACACTCTTCCTAACCCTAACCTTAACTATCACCCTAACCCTAACCCTCACCCTATTCCCAAACCTCACCCTCACCCTCACCCTCACCCTCAGTCTAACCCAACCATAACCCTAATCTTAACCCTAACCCTCACACTAATCCTAACCCTAAACCTCACCCTCATCCTCATCCTAACTCTAACCCTTACCCAACCCTAATCCTCACCCTAACTCTAATCCTCACCGAACCATAACCCTCACCCACACTCACCCTAACCCTAACCCTAACCCTAACCCTCAACCTCACCCTAACTCTAAACCTAAACCTAACCCTAACCCTCACCCTCACCCTCAACCTAAACCTAAGGCTAACTCTAACCCTCACCCTCACCCTAAACCTCTCCGTAACTCTTGCACTCACTCTAACCCTAACCCTAACCCTAACCCTCACACTCACTAATCCTAACCCTTACCCTAACCCTAAATTGCAACCTAACACTCATCCTAACCCTAACCATAACCGTAACCCTCAGCCTCACCCTAGCACTCACTGTCAACCTAACCCTTACTCTAACCCTAACACTCACCCACAACCTAATCCTCACTCTCAAGCAAAAACTCACCCTAACCCTAAACCTCACCCTCACCTTAATCATCACAGTCACCCTAAACCCCACACTAACCTAAATCCTAACCCGCACCCTAACCCGCACCCTCAACCTCATTATCACACTCGCCCTAAGCCTATCCCTAAACCTAACACTAGTCCTAAAACTAAATCTCACCCTCACCCTAACGCTTATACTAAACCTAACCCTAACCCTAACCCTCAAACTAACCCTCACCCTAACCCTAACCCTCACCCTCACCCTAAACCTCACACTAACCCTAACCCTCATCCTAACCCTAACCCTAAACTTAACCCTAATTCTCACCCTAACCCTCACCCTAAGCGTATCCCTACTCCTCACCCTAACACACATCCAAAAACTAACCCTAACCCTAACCCTCACGCTAACCCTAACCCTAAACCTAACGCTCACCCTAACCCAAACCCTAACCCTCACCCTCATCCTCACTCTCAGTCTAACACTAACCCTAACCCTAATCCTAACACTAACCCTAACCCTAATCCTAAACCTAACCCTCACCCTCACCCTCACCCTGACCCAAACTCTAACCCTTACCCAACCCTAACCCTAACCCTAAGTCTAACCCTCTCAGAATCCTAAACCTAACACTTACACTCACCCTAAACCTAAACCTAACCCTTACCCTCACCCTCACCCTAACCTTAAACCTAAATCTAACCCTCACCCCAACCCTCACCCTAACCTTAACCCTCACCCTCACCCTAACCGAAATTCTAACCCTAAAAGTCACCATCACCCTAACCCTCACCCTAACACTTACCCTCACATTAAACATAACCTTAACCCTACCCCTAACCCTCAGACTAAACCTAAAAATCACCCTAACACTAACCCTACCCCTGAGCTTAATCCTTACCCTAACCCTAAACCTAACCCTAAATCTCACCCTATCGCTAACCCTAAGCCTAACCCTCACCCTCACCCTAGCGCTCACCCTAATACTAACACTAACCCTAACTCTCACCCTCACCCTCACCCTCACCCTAACCCTCACCGTCACCCTAAACATCACCCTAACCCTAACCCGAACCCAAACCCTAACCCCAAGACTCACACTTACCCTAACCCTCACCCTAAACATAAACCTACCCCTCACTCTAACACTCATCTTTAACTAACCCTAATTCTAACCCTGACCCTCACCCTAACCCCAAACCAAACCATAACCCTCACACTAACCCTAACCCTCAACCTAACCCTAACCCTACCCCTCACCCTAAGCCCAAACCTAACCCTAACCCTAACCCTAATCTTCACACTAACGCTGAACCTCACCCTAACCCTAACACTAACTGTAACCCTTAACCTAAACCTTACCCTTACCCTTATCCTAAACCTAACCTTAACCCTAATCCTAACTCTCAAACTAAACCTAACCCTCACACTAAACCTAAACCTAACCTTCAGGCTAACCCTCACCCTAACCCTCAGGCTAAACCTAACACTCACCCTCACCCTAACCCTCATGCTAACACTTACTCTTATTCCAACCCTAACCCTAACCATCACCCTCACCCTCACCCTCAGCCTAACACTAAGCCTAACCCTAATCCTAAACCAAACGCTCACCTTCACCCTCATCTGAACCCTAACCCTATCCCTATCCCTAAACCTCATCCTTACCCTCATCCTCACCCTAAACCTCAGATTCAATCTCAACTTCACCCTAACAATAACCCTAAACCAAAGCCTCAACCTAACCCCAAGCCTCACCCTAACCATAAACTTAACCTGCACCCTCACTCTTAATCTAACCCTAACCTTAACCCTAACCCTCACTCTAACCCTCACGCTAACCGAAATGCTATCCACAACTTTCACCCTCACCCTAACCCTCACCCTCACCCTAAACCTAACCCTAACCCTAACCCTCACACTAACCCTCACCCTAACCATAACTCTACACCTCACCCTAAGCCTCACGCTAAACCTAAACCTCAACCTAACCCACACCCTAACCCTAACACTCACACTAACCCTAACACTCACCCTGACCCTAACACTCAACCTAACCCTAACCCTAAACCTAACACTCACCCTCACTGTAACCCTCACAATTAACCTTACTTCACCCTAACCCTCACCCTAATCCTAATTCTCACTCTAACCCTCACCCTAACCCTAACCCTAAACCTAACACTAACCCTCACACTAACCCTAACACTCACCCAAACCATAACCCTACACCTCACCCTAACCCACACCCTAAGCCTCACCCTAACCCTAAACCTCACCCTAACCCTAAGACTCACTCTGACCCTAACACTCACCCTAATCCTAACCCTAAATCTTACACTCATCCTCACCCTAAACCTCACCCTTACACTTACCTTCGCTCTAACCCTAACCCTAACCCTAACTCTCACCCTCACCCACACCCTAAACCTAAACCTAAGCCTATCCCAAAACCTAAACCTCAACCTAACTCTAACCCTATCCCTCAACCTCAGCCTAACCCTCACCCTCACCCTTACCCTAACTCAAACCCTAACCTTCACACTAACCCTAACCCTCAGCCTAACCATAACCCTACCAGTCACCCTAACCCAAACCCTAACCCTAACACTCACACTAACCCTAACCCTCACCCTAAACTTAACCTACCCCTCACCCTACACCTCACACTCACTCTCACTTTTACCCTAACCCTTACCCTCACCCTAACCCTCACTCTAACCCTCACCCTCACCCTGACCCTAAACCTCACCCTAACCCTAAAACTAAACCTAACACTCAGCCTCACACCAACCCTCACCCTTACCCTTAAGTTCACACTAACCCTCACCCTAACCCTAAACCTAACCCTCACCCGAACCATCACCCTAAACCTAAATCTATCCCCAAACCCCACCCTAACCCTCACCCTAACTCTAAACTTTACTCTCACCCTAACCCTAACCTTAACAATAACCCTAACACTCACACTAACCCTACCGCTCAGAGTAACCCTCAAAATAACCCTAACCCTAACCCTAACACTCACCCTAAACCTAACCCTAACCCTCATCCTCACCCTAACCCTCACACTAAGACTTACCCTCAACCTAACCCTAACCAGAGCCCTAACCCTCACACTAACCCTAACCCTCAAACAAACCATAACCCTAAGCCTCACCCTAACACTCATCCTAACCCTAACCCTAACCCTAACCCTCACACTAATCCTATACCTAACCCTAACCCTCCTCCTCACTCTAAACTTCACCCTAACAATAACCCTAACCCTTACCCTAACCCTAACCCTAACCCTAACACTCACCCTCAATGTAACCCTCAGCAACACCCTAAACACCCCCCTCCAACCTCAGATTAACACGAAACATAACCTTAACCCTAATCCTAACCCTAACCCGCACTCTCACCTTCACACTAAACCTAACCCTAACTCTAAACCTAAGCCTAAACCTCACCCTTACTCTTACCCTAACCTTGACACTAACCCTCACCCTAACCCTCACCCTAACCGAAATGCTAAGCATTACCCTCACCCTCAGCCTAACCATCACCCTCACCCTAAACCTAACCCTAAACATAACCCTCACACTAACCCTAACACTCACACTAACCATAACCCTACCTGTCACCCTAACTCTAACCCTAAACCTAACCCTCACACTAAACCTAACCCTCACCCTAACCATAACCCTAACCCTCACCCTAAACTTCACGCTAACCCTAACCCTCACCCTAACACTCACCCTAACCCTAACACTCACCCTAACCGTAACACCACCCTGACCCTAACACTCACCCAAACCCTAACCCTAAACCTAACACTCACCCTCACCCTAACCCTCACAATTGAACTTAAATTCACCCTAACCCTCAGCCTAACCCTAACGCTTAATCTTAACCCTCACCATAACCCTCACCCTAACCCTGATCTTAAACCTAACACTAACCCTCACACTATCCCTAACACTCACCCTAACCATAACCCTACACCTCACCCTAACCCTCACCCTAACCCTAACCCTCACACTAACACTCACCCTAACCCTAAACCTCACCCTGACCCTAACCCTCACCCTCACCCTAACCCTAACCCTAAACCTAACTCTTATCCTCACCCTAACCCTCACCCTTACCCTTACCTTCACCCTAACCCTCACTGAAACCCTATCCCTATCCCTAACCCTAACCCTCACCCTAACCCTCACCCTATCCCTAACCCTAAACCTAACACTAAACCTTACGCTAAACCTCCCCCTAACTCTAACCCTAACCCTCATCATCACCCTAACCCTCACACTAAACCTTACGTAACCCTAACCCTAACCCTATCCCTAAGCCTAATCCTCATCCTCACCCTCACCCTAGCCCACACACCCTAACCCTAACCCTGAACTTAAACCTAACCCTCACCCTAAACTTAACCCTCACCCTGACCCTAACATTCAACCTATCACTAATCCTAACCCGAACCCTCACCATAATTCTTAGCCTACCCCGCACTCTAAACCTCACACTAACACTTAGTCTAACACTTATCCTAACCCTAAACCTATCCCTAAACCTCACCCTCACCCTAACACTCACCGTCACCTTTACCCTCACCCTAACCCTAAACATCACCCACACTTTAAACCTCACCCTCATCTGAACACTCAACCTAACCCTAATCCTAAGCCTTACCCTAAACATCACCCTAAACCTAACCCTCAACCTAACCCTAACACTAACTCTCACGCTAACCCTTACCCTCACCCTAACACTCACCCTCACCCTCATCCTCACCCTTAACCTAAGCCTAACCCTAAACATCACTCTAACCCTAATACTAATCCTAACCCTAACCCTAACCCTAACCCTAACCCTAACCTTCAACCTCAGCCTAACCATAACCCTAACTCTCACACTAAACTCAACCCTCACCCTTACCCAAAACCTCACCCTAACCCTAACCCGAACCCGAACCCAAACCCTAATCCTCACTGTTAGACTTACCCTCACCCTCACCCTAACCCTCACACTAACCCTAACCCTAATCGTAACCCTAACCCTAACCCTAATCCTCACACTAACCCTAAACCTCAACCTAACACGAACCCTAACCCTAAACTTCACCCAAAACCTTACCCTCACCCTAACCCTAAACTTAACCCTAACTGTATCCCTCAGACTAAACCTAACCCTCATATTAACGCTAAACCTAACCCTCAGCTTAACCCTCACCCTATCCTTCACCCTAAGACTCAGGCTAACTCTAAACCTGACTCTCTCCCTAAACCTCACCCTTACACTTACTCTCACCCTAAACCTAACCCTAACCCTCACCCTCACCCTCAGCCTAAAACTAACCCTAACCCTAATCCTAAATCTAACTCTCACCTTCACCCTCACCCGAACCCTAACCCTATTCCTATCCCTAACCCGCACACTCACCCTCACCCTAACCCTCAGCCTCACCCTCAACCTCACCCTAACCCTAAACCTAACACTACCCCTCACCCTAAATCACAGCCTGACGCTAACCCTAACCGTAACCCTCACCTTCACTCTTACCCTAACTCTAACTTTAACCCTAAACCTCACCCTAAACGAAATGCTAACCCTAACCCTCACCCTAACCCTGACCATCACCCTCACCCTTACCCTAACCCTAACCTTCACAATAACCCTAACCCTCAACCTAACCATAACCTTACCACTCACCCTAACCCTAACCCTCGCACAAACCCTAACCCTCAACCTAACCTTAAAGCTTCCCTTCACTCTACACCTCACACTAAGCATCACCTTCACTCTAACCCTCACCCTAACCCTATACCTCACCCTGACCATCATCCTCACCCTAACCCTCACCCTCACTCGAACCCTCACCTCACGGTAACGCTCACCCTCACCCAAAACATCACCCTAACACGAACGCTCAACCTAACCTTAATCCTAACCCTCTCCCTAATGCTAACCCTCCCTCTAACCCTCAAACTCACCCTAATCCTCACCCTAAACATAACCCTAAACCTTACCTAACCCAAACTCTCACCCTCGCCCTCACTCTCACCCTAACACTCACCCTCACTGTAGCCCTCAGCCTAATCCAAAACCTAACCCTAACCCTCACCCTCACACTAACCCTCACCTTCAGACTATACTTAACCCTAAAAGTAATCCTAACCCTAAACTTCACCCTGACCCTCAGGCTAACCCTAACCATAACCCTAACCCTCACCCTAACCCTAACCCCCACCCTAAACCTAACACTAACCCTAACCCTAAATCTAACCCCCACCCTACACCTCACCCTAACCCTAACCATAACCATCACCATCACCCTAAACTTCAACCTAACCCTTACCCTCACCCTAACCCTCATCCTAAATATAACCTTAACACTAACCCTAACCCTAATCCTAAACTTAAACATCACTCTACCCCTAAACCTCACCTCATCCTAACACTCAACCTAACCCTTACCCTCACCCTAAATCTAACACGAAACCTAACCCCCACCCTCACCCTCACCCTAACTCTAACTCTCACCCTAACCCTAAACCTAAACCTAAACGTCACCCTCAACCTAACCTTCACCCTAACGCTTACCCTCACCTTAACCCTCACACTAACCCTAACTCTAACCCTAAACCTAACTCTCAAAATAACCCTAAACCTAACCTTAACCCTAAACATCACCCTAACCCTCACCCTCACCCTCATCCTAACCCTAAACCTCACCCTCATCCTAACCCTCACCCTAACCCTTACTCTCACCCTAACCCTAACCCTAACCCTAACCCTCACACTAACCCCAACCTTCACCCTAACCCTAGGGCTACCCTTCACCCTAACCCTAACCCTCAACCTAACACTTACCCTCACCCTAACCCTCAGGCTAACCCTAACCCTCACCCTCACCCTCACCCTCGCGGTCACCCTCACCCTTAAACTAACCCTTACCCTCACCCTAACCCTTACCCTCACCCTAACCCGAACCCGAACCCTCAACTCAGGTTAACCCTCACCCTCACCCAAAACATCCCCCTAAACCTAATCGTCACCTTAACCCTAACCCGCCCTCTAACCCTAACCTTAACCCTAACTCTCACCCTAACCCTAACCCTAAACCTCACACTCACCCAAACCTTAACCCTAACCATAAACCTCACCCTAACCTTCACCCTAACCCTAACACTAAACTTAACCCTCACCCTCAACCTAAACCTCACCCTAAACCTTAACCTCACCCTAATCCTCACACAAACCATAACCCTAACCCTCATCCTCACCCTAACCCTCACCCTCACTCGAAACCTCACCTCACGGTAACACTCACCCTCACCCAAAACATCACCCTAACACTAACCGTCACCCTAACCTTAACCCTAAACCTCTTCCTAATGCTAACCCTCCCTCTAACCCTCAAACTCACCCTAATCCTCACCCTAAACATAAACCTAACCCTTACCTGACCCAAACTCTCACCCTCATCCTCACTATCACCCTAACACTCACCCTCACCCTCAGACTATCCCTAACCCTGAAACTAATCCTAACCCTAAAATTCACCTTGAAACTCAGGCTAACCATAAACCTAACCCTAACCCTCACCCTAACCCTAACCCTCACCCTAACCCTAACCCTAGCCCTAACAATAACCCTAACCCTAAAGGTAACCCTCACCCTACACCTCACCCTAACCCTAACCCTAACCATCACCATCACTCTAACCTTCAACCTAATCCTTACCCTCACCCTAACCCTCATCCTTAATCTAAACTTAAAACTAACCCTAACCTTCACCTTAACCCTATTCCTAGACTTAAACATCACTCTAACCCTAAACCTCACCTCATCCTAACACTCAACCTAACCCTTACCCTCACCCTAAATCTAACACGAAACCTAACCCCCACCCTCACTCTAACTCTCACCCTAAACCTAACCCTAACCCTAAACCTCACCCTCACCCTCACATTCACCCTAACACTTACCCTCACCTTAACGCTCACACTAACACTAACTCTAACCCTAAACCTAAGCCTGACACTAACCCTAATCCTAACCCAAACCCTAAACATCACCCTAACCCTCACCCTCACACTCATCCTAACCCTAAACCTCACCCTCATTCTAACCCTCACCCTAAACCTTACCCTCACCCTAACCCTAACCCCAAACCTAATTCTCACACTAACCTAACCCTCACCCTAACCCTAACCCTCACCCACACCCTAACCCTCAACATCACCCTCACTCTCACCATAAACCTCACCCTTAACCTAGCCCTCACCATAACCCTAACCCTAAACCTTACCTAACCGAAACCCTCAACCTCACCCTCACCCTAACGCTAACCTTCAGCCTCACCCTAACCCTTACCTTCACCCTAACCCACAAACTAACCCTAACCCTCACCCTCACCCTCACAGTCACCCTCACCCTAACCCTAACCCTCACATTCACCCTAACCCTAACCCTCAACCTAACTCTTATGCTCACCCGAACCCACACCTCACGGTAACCCTCACCCTCACCCAAAATATCACACTAACCCTAACCGTCACCCTAACCGTAGCCCTAACTCTTACCCTAATTCTAACCCTCCCTCTAACCCTCAAACTCACCCTAATCCTCACCCTAACCATAAACCTAAACCCTACCTAAATGAAAACCTCACTCTCACACTCAACCTAACCCTAACTCTCATCCTAAAACTAACCTTAACCCTAACTCTCACCCTAACCCTAACCCTAAACCTCACACTCAACCAAACCCAAACCCTAACCCTAACGCTCAACCTAATCCTAAAACTAACCCTAACCCTCACCCTAACCCTAACCCTCACCCCAAAACTTATCCTCACCCTAATCTTAACAAAATCCTTAATCCTAACCCTCATCCCCACCCGAATCCTCACTTACACTCGAACCCTTACCTCGCGGTAACCCTCACCCTCCCCCAAAACATCACCCTAACCCTTACTCTCACCCTAACCCTAACCCTAACCCTCTCCCTAAACCTAATCCTCCCTCTAATCCTCAAACTCACCCTAACATTCACCCTAACCCTTAGCCTCACCCTAACCCTCACCCTAAGCCTAACACTAACACTATCCCTAACCATAAACATCACCCTAATACCCACCCTAACGGTAACCCTCACCCACAACCTAACCCGAACACTCACCTTCCCACTCACCCTCACCCGAACACTCACCCTCACCCTAACACTCACGCTCACACTAAACATCACCCTAATCCTAACCAGCACCCTAAACCTAACCTTAACACTCACACTAACCCTAACCCTCAACCTCACCCAAACCCTAAGCCTAACCTTAACCCTAACACTAATCCTAAACCTAACATTCACCCTCACCCTAAACCTAAACCTATGCCTAAACCTCACCCTCACACTCATGCTAACCCTAACCCTAACCCTCAAACTCATCCTAACCCTAAACCAAAACCTAACCCAAACCCCCACCCTTCCCCTCACCCTAACACTTAACCTAACCCTAACCCTCACTGTCACCCTAACTCTAAAACTAACCCTAAACCACACCCTCATCCAAACCCTCACAATTACCCTTGCCCTCAATGTAACCCTAATCCTAAACCTAACCCTAACCCTCACACTAACACTAAGGCTGAGACTAACCCTAAGTTTACCCCTCACCCTAACCCTCAACCTAAACCTAACTCTAACCCTTACCCTAACCCTAACCCTAACCTTCACCATAACCCTGACACTCACTCTTACCTTTACCCTCACTCTAAACCTAAACTAACCCTAACTCTCACGCTAACCCTAAACTTCACCCTCACCCTCAGCCTAAACTTAACCCAAACCCTAATCCTAACCCTTAGCCTCACACTCCCCCACACCCTAACCCTAACCCCAACTCTAACCCTCACCCTCACCCTCACCCTAACCCTAAACCTAACCGTAAACCTCACCCTAACCTAACCATAACCCTCACCCTAAACTTAACCCTAAATCTAACCCTAAGCCTTACCCTAAACCTAACCATAACATTAACCCTAAACCTCACGCTAAACCTATACCTAAACTTGACCCTATCCCTCACCCTAACCCTCAACCTAACGATAACCCTAACCCTAACCTTCCCGCTCCCCCTAACACTCAACTTACACCTTACCCTCATTCTCAACCTAAGCCTCACAATAAACCTAACCCTCACCTAACACTAACACTAACCCTCACCCTCACCCTCAACCTAACCCTAACCTGAACCCTAACCCTCACCCTCACACTCACCTTCATCCTCATTTAAACCTCATCCTAAGCCTCAAACTCACCCTAACCCTAACATTAAACCTCACCCTAACCGTAACCCTGACCCTAACACTAACCCTAACCCACAACCTAAGCCTCACACTCACCCTAACCCTCCCACTCACCCTAGCCCTCACCCTAATCCTAACCCTAACCCTAACCCTCAGCCTAACCCTCACCCTCATCCTAACCCTCACCCTAACCCTTACCCTCACCCCAACTTTAACGCTCACCCCAACCCTAACAATACCCCTCACCTTAACACTTATCCTAACCCTAAGCCTTACCCTAACACTCACGCTAAACCTAACCCTAACCCTAACACTCACCCTAACTCTAACCTTAACCCTCACCCTCACCCTAATACTAAACCTTACCCTTACCCTCAACCTAACCCTAACCATAAACCTCACCCTAACACTAATACGAACCCTAACCATCACACTAACCCTAACCTTCACACTCGCCCTCACTCTAACCCTCCCTGTCAATCTAACCCTCACCTTTACCATAACCATTATACTCACCCAATCCCTAACCCTCACACTAATCCTAACACTCACCCTAACCCTTACCCTCTCCCTAACCCCAACCCTAACCCTAACACTCACACTAACCTTAACTCTCAACCTAACTCTACCTTCACCCTAACCATAAACCTAAACCTAACCCTTTCCCTAATCCTCAATCTAACCCTTAACCTCACACAAACACTAACCCTAAACCTAACCCTCACCCTAACCCTGAACCTCACCCTAACCCTAACCTTAATGTAACCCTAACCCTAAGACTAAACCTAACCCTCACACTAACCCTAAATCTAACTCTCAACCTAATCCTCACCCTAACATTCAGGCTAACCCTTACCCTCACTCCCACCCTAATCATCAACCTAACACTTACTCTCACCCTAACCAAACCCAAACCCTCACCCTCACCCTAACCCTAAGCCTAACCCTTAACCTAACACTAATCCTAAGCCTAAAGCTCACCTTCACCCTCATCCTAACAAAAATCTTATCCCTATCCCTAACCCACACCCTCAACCTCAATCTCACCCTAACCCTCAGCCTCCCCCTCCACCTCTCCATAACCCTAACCCTAACACTCACCCTCATACTTACCCTAGCCCTAACCTTAACCCTCACCCTCACCCTAACCTGCACCCTAACCATAATGCTAACCCTAACCCTCACCCTCACCCGAACACTCACCCTAACCCTAAAACACACCCTCACCCTAAACATCACCCTAACCTTAAATCTCACCCTAACCCTCACCCTAAACCTCTCCCTCACCCTAAGCCTAACCCTAAAGCTAACACTAATCCTAAATCTAAATCGCACCCTCACCCTCGTGCTAAACGTAATCCTAACCCAAAACTTAACCCTCAAACTCACCCTAGACCTCACCCTAAACCTAACCCTCACCATAACCCTAAGCCTCACCCTAACCGTAAACCTCACCCTGACCCTAAACCACACCCTAAGCCTAAACCTAAACCTAACACTCACCCTCAACCTAACCCTCACCCTTTCCCTTACCTTCACCCTAACCCTCACCCTTACCTTCACCCTAACCCTAACCCTGACCCTAACCCTCACCATAATCCTCACCCTAACCCTAACCCTAACACTCACTCTCACCATAACCCTCACACTAACTCTTTCCCTCACCCTAAACCTAACCCTAACCCTAACCCTGACCCTCACCCTAACTGTCACCCTAAGCGTATCCCAACCCCTCACCCTAACATTCATCCTAAAACTAACCCTAATCTTAACCCTCATGCTAACCCTAACCCTAAACCTAACCCTCACCCTAACCCAAACCCTCACCCTCACCCTCATCCTCATTTTCAGTCTAACCATAATCCTAACCGTAATCCTAACCCTAACCCTAACACTAATCCTAAACCTAACCTTCACCCTCACCTTGACCCTAACTTTAACCCTTACCCAACACTAACCCTCATGCTGTCTAAACCTCACCGAACCCTAAACCTCACCCTCACACTCACCCTAACCCTAACCCTAACCCTAACTCTCACCCAAACCCGAAACCTCACCCTCACCCTAAACCTCACCATAACCCTTATACACCCTAAACCTCACCCTAACCCTAACGCTTACAATATCACTCACACTAATCCTAACCCTATCCCTAATCCTAATCCTAAACTTCACCCTAACCCTCAACCTAACCCTAACCTTCAACCTAACCGTAACCCTATCCCTCACTCTAAAACTCATCCTAACCCTAACCCTAACGCTAACCCTCACACTAACCCTCACCCTAAACCTAACCCACACCCTAACCCTCACACTAACCCTAAGCCTCACACTAACCCTAACCCTAACCCTTACCCTCAACCTTACCCTAACTCTAACCTTAACCTAACACTCAACGTAACCAGAATGCTAATCCTAACCCTCAACCTCACCCTAACCATCACCCTAACACTTACTCTCAACTTAACCATAACCTTAACCCAACCCCTAACCCTCAGACTAAACCTAAAAATCACCCTAAACCTAAACCTACCCCTCAGACTAACCCTCACCCTAACCCTTACCCTCAACCTTACCCTAACCCTAACCTTAACCTAACACTCAACCTAACCGAAATGATAATCCTAACCCTCAACCTCACCCTAACCATCACCCTAACACTTACTCTCAACTTAACCATAACCTTAACCCAACCCCTAACCCTCAGACTAAACCTAAAAATCACCCTAAACCTAAACCTACCCCTCAGACTAACCCTCACCCTAACCCTTACCCTCAACCTTAACCTAACCCTAACCTTAACCTAACACTCAACCTAACCGAAATGCTAATCCTAACCCTCAACCTCACCCTAACCATCAACCTAACACTTACTCTCAACTTAACCATAACCTTAACCCAACCCCTAACCCTCAGACTAAACCTAAAAATCACCCTAAACCTAAACCTACCCCTCAGACTAACCCTCACCCTCACCCTAACCCTAACCCTAATTCTCACCCTATCGCTAACCCTAACCCTAACATGCACACTAAGTCTACCCCTCACCCTAAACATAACCCTACCCCTCACCCTAACACTCATCTTAAACGTAACCCTAACCCTAACCCTGACCCTCACCCTAACCCTAACCCTAAACCTTACCCAACCCTAACCCTCACCCTAACTCTAACCCTCACTGAACCCTAACCCTCACCCTCACACTCACCCTAAGCGTAAAAACAACCTTCAACCTCACCCTAACCCTAAAACTAACCCTAACCCTCACCCTAACCTAAGGCTAACCCTAAACCACACCCTCACCCGAAAACTCACCCTAACCCTTACACACACCCTAACCCTAACCCTCACCCTAAACCTAACCCTTACCCTCACCCTAACCCTAACCATAACCCTAATCCTAACCCTCATACTCACCCTAATCCTAACCCTAAACGTAACCCAAACTGTAACCCTCACCCTCACCCTAGCCTTCACCTAACTCTAACTCTAACCCTCAACCTAACCCTCAACCTAAACCTTATCCTCACCTTAACCGTAACCCTCACCCCTAACCCTAAACCTCACCCTAACCCTTACCTCACCCTAACCCCAACCCTAACCCTTACCCTCAAACTAACCCTAACCCTCACCCTAACCCAAACCTTACCCCTCACCCTTTCCCAAAACCTAACCTAACCCTAAACCTAATTCTCACACTAACGCTAAACATCACCCTAACCCTAACCCTAACCCTAACCCTTACACTCATCCTAACCCTAACCTTAACCCTAACCCTAAACCTCAGACTAAACCTAACCCTCACACTAACCCTAACCCTAACCTTCAGCCTAACACTCACTCTTACCCTAACCCTAACACTCAGGCTAAACCTAACACTCACTCTAACCCTAACCCTCACCCTAACACTTTCTCTTACTCTAACCCTAACCCTAACCCTCAGCCTCATCCTAACCCTCAGCCAAAACCTAACCCTAACCCTAAACCTAACCCAAACGCTCACCTTCACCCTCATCCGAATCCTAAACCTATCCCTATCCCTAACCCTCACCCTCACCCTGACACTCACCGTAACCCTCAGCCTCACCCTCAACCTCACCCTAACACTAACCCTAACACTAACCCTCACCCAAACCCTAAGCCTCACCCTAAACCTAAAGCTAACACTCACCCTCACTCTTACTCTAACCCTAAACTTAACCCTAACACTCACCCTAACCGAAATGCTAACCATAACCCTCACCCTCACCCTCACCCTAACCCTAACCCTAACCCGCACACTAACCCTAACCATCACCCTAACCCTAACCATAACCCTTACACTAACCGTAACACTACGCTTCAGCCTAACGCACAGGCTAACCCTAAAACTCACCATAACCCTCACCCTAACCCTAACACTCACCCTAACCCTAACACTCACCCTGAACCTAACCCTCACCCTAACCCTAACAATGAACCTAACCCTCACCCTCACCCTCACACTCACACTTAAACTCACCTTCACCCTAACCCTCACCCTAACCCTAACCCTATTCCTAAACCTCACCCTAACCCTCACCCTAACCCTAAACCTAACCCTAATCCTAACCCTAACCCTCACACTAACCCTAACCATAACCCTACACCTCACCCTAACCCTCACCTTAATCCTAACCCTCACACTAACCCTCACCATAACCCTAAATCTCACCCTAAACCTAACCCTCACCCTGACCCTAACACTCACCCTTACCCTAGCCCTAAACCTAACACTCATCTTCACCCTAACTCTCACCTTAATCCTCAATGTTACCCTTACCCTCCCCCTCCCCCTAACCCTCACACTAACCCTAACTGTAAACCTAACCAAACCCTAACCCTAATCCTCACACTAACACTAAACCTCAACCTAACACCAACCCTAACCCTAAACTTCACCCAAACCCTTACCCTCACCCTAGCCCTAAACTTAAACCTAATCATATCCGTCAGACTAAACCTAACCCTCACACTAACCCTAACCCTAACCCTCAGCTTAACCCTCACCCTAACCCTTACCATAACACTCAGGGTAACCCTAACCCTCAATCTCACCCTAACCCTAATCCTTACACTTACTCTCACCCTAACACTAACCCTAACCCTCACCCTCACCCTCATGCTCACCCTCAGGCTAAACCTAATCCTAAACCTTATCCTAACCCTAAAGCTCACCTTCACCCTAACCCTCACCCAAACACTATCGCTATCCCTAACCCTCACCCTCAGCCTCACCCTAACCCTCAGCCTGACCCTCAACCTCACACTAACCCGAACCCGAACCCTACACCTCACCCTAAACATCAAACTAACCCTGACCCTCACCCAAACCCTAACCCTAACACTCACACTAACCCTAACTCTCACCCTAAACATAACCCTACCCCTCACTCTAACACTCATCTTAACTCTAACCCTAACCCTAACCCTCACACATTCCCTAATCCTCATCCGAACCCTAACCCTACCCCTCAACCTAAACCTCACCCTAAACCTAACCTAACCCTAACCCTAACCGACACCTTCACCCTAACCCTCACCGTCACCGTAACACTCACCGGAACCAGAACCCTCACCCACAACCTAACCCTCACCCTCTCCTGAACCTCACCCTCACCCGAAACCACACAGTCACCCTAACCCTCACCCTCACCCCAAATTTCATCCTAACCCTACCCCTCACCTTAACCCTAACCATCAAACTAAGACTCACCCTCACCCTAATCCTCACCCTAACCCTCACCCTTACCTAACTGCAACCCTCGCCATCAACCTCATCATCACCCTCAGCCTAATTCTCAACCTCACCCTAGCCCTCAAGGTAAACCTAACCAATACCCTAACCCTAATCCTAACCCTCACCCTCACCCTAATCCTTACCCTAAGCCTAAACCCCACCCTAACACTAGCCCTAACCCTAATGCTTACCCTAACCCTCACCCTCACCTTACCCTCACCCAAACCCTTACCCTCACCCTAACCCGTACCCTAACCCTAACACTCAGGCTAAACCTAACACTCACACAAAAACTAAACCTACCCCTCAGCCTAAATCTCAACCTAACCCTCACCCTAACCTTCACCTTAACCGTTACCCAAACCATAATCTTCACCATATCACTAATCCTAAATTTAGCCCTAACCCTAAGACTCACCCTCACCCTAAACGTAACCCTAAACCTTATCCTCACCCTAATGCTAATCCTAACCCTAACCCTCACCCTAATCCTAACCCTCACCCTCACCTTCACCCTCACCCTAAGCCTAACCCTAACCCTAACCCTAATGCTAAATCTAATCCTCACCCTCACCCTAACCCTAACCCTGACCCTGACCCTCACCCAAACCCTTACCCTCACCTTAACCCTCACACCAACTCTAACGCTAACCCTAACCCACAACATCACCCTAAAAATAACGCTAACCGTAACCCTCACACTAACACTACCCCTCACACTAACTCTCACACTAACCCTCACCCTAACACTAACCCTCACAGTCACCCTCAAACTAACTCTAAACCTAACCATAATCCTCAGACTAACCCTCACTCTCAACCTCACCCTAACCCTAAGAATAACCCTAAAACTCACCCTAAAACTCACCCCCACTCAAACATTAATGCTAATCCAAACCCGAACCCCAACTCAAACCCTTACACTCACCCTAATTCTATCCCTATCCCTAACCCTCACCATAATCCTAAACCTCATCTTCACCCTAAGCATAACCTTAACCCTAAACCTAATCCTAACTCTACCTCTCACCATCACCTTAACCCTAACACTAACACTAACACTCACCCTCACCCTAATCCTAAACCTAATCCTCCCCCTGACCCTCACCCTAACCCTAACGCTAAACCTAATCCGCACCCTCACACTAACCCTCATCCTAACCCTTATCCTCACACTAACCCTAAACCTAACCCTAAACCTAAACCTAACCCTAACTCTCACACTAACCCTAACCCTCAACCTAACCCTAACCCTACCCCTCACCCTAACCCTCACCCTAATCCTAACCCTAACCCTCACCCTAATCCTCACCCTATCCCTAACATTTACCTAACCGAAACCCTCACTCTCACCCCCACCCTAGCTCTCACCCTAACACTAACCCTAACCCTAACAATCAACCTCACCCACACCCTCACCCTCACCCTCAGTTTAAACCTAAACCACACCCTAATCCTAACCCCAACCCTCACCGTCACCCTCACCCTAACCGTAACCCTAACCCAAACACTAAACCTCATCCTCACCCTCAACCTCACCCTAACACTAACCCTAACCCTAACCCTCACCCTAACCCTAAATCTGACCCTCACCCTAATCCTCACCCTCACCCTAATCCTAAACCTAACACTAATCCTAACCCTCACTCTCACCGTACCCTCATCCTAACCCTTACCCCCAAACTAACGCTAACCCTAACCCTAAACTTCACACTCACACTTACTCTCGTCCTCTCCCTAACCATCATCCTAAGCCTAACTCTCACCAATATGCTCACCCTCACCCTAACCCTAACTTTAACCCTCACCCTAACCCTAACCATAACTCCCACCCTAACCCTGACTCAAACCCTCAACCTCACCGTAAGCCTAATCCGAAACCTAACCATCACCCTAACCCTGAACATAACTCTATCGCTAACCCTAACACTCACCCTAAGCCTCATCCTAACGCTTACCCTCACCATAACCAAAACCCTAAACCTAATCCCCACCCTATCCCTAAACCTCACCCATCACCTAACACTCACCCTAATCCTCACCCTCACCCTAACACTCACCCTAACTCTAACCCGAAGACTAATCCTAAACCTAACCCTCACGCTCACCCTCAACATAACCCTAACCCTAAACCTAACTCTAACACTCACCCTAACCCTCACCCTCACCCTAAACATCACACTAATCCTAAACCATACCCTAACCCTAACCGTAACCCTCACCCTAACACTAACCGTAACCCTCACCCTAAACCTAACCCTCACCCTAACCCTCACCCTAAACCTAACCGTAACCCTCACCCTAACCCTAACCCTCACACTAACCCTAAGGCTAACCCTAACTCTCACCCTCACCCTAACCCTAACCGTCACCATAACCAAAACCCTAAACCTAATCCCCACCCTATCCCTAAACCTCACCCATCCCCTAACACTCACCCTCATCCTCACCCTCACCCTAACACTCACCCTAACTCTAACCCGAAGCCTAATCCTAAACCTAACCCTCACGCTCACCCTCAACCTAACCCTAACCCTAAACCTAACTCTAACCCTCACCCTAAACCTCACCCTCACCCTCTCCCTAAACATCACACTAATCCTAAACCTCACCCTAACCCTAACCGTAACCCTCTCCCTAACACTAACCGTAACCCTCACCCTAAACCTAATCCTCACCCTAACCCTCACCCTACACCTAACCGTAACCCTCACCCTAACCCTAACCCTCACCCTAACCCTAAGGCTAACCCTAACTTTCACCCTCACCCCAAACCTCACCCTAACACTTATCCTCACACTAACCCTAACCTAACCCTAATGCTAACCCTACCCCTCAAACTAAGCCTCACCCTAAACCTAACACCAACCCTAACCCTCACTGTAACGCTAAACCTAACCTTAAACCTCACCCTCAACCTAACCCTCACCGTCACCCTAACACTCACCCGAACCCGAACCCTCACACACACCCTAACCCTCACCCTCTCCCGAACCCTCAACCTCACCCGAAACCTCACCTTCGGCCTAACCCTGACCATCACCCTAAACATCACCCTAACCCGAAACCTTACCTTAACACTAACCCTCACCCGAACCCTAACACTAAAACTAAGCTTCACCCTCAACCTAATCCTCATCATAAGCCTAACCCTAACCCTTACCTAATTGGTACCCTTACTCTCAACCTCACCATCACACTCAGCCTTATTCTAACCCTCACCCTATCCCTGACCCAAAACCTAACCCTCACCCTAACCCTAAACCTAACCCTCAGCCTCACCCTAACCCCAACCCTCACCCTAACCCTAAAAGCCTCACAGTAACCCTTACCCTCACCCTAACCCTTACCTTAACCCTTACCTTCACACTAATGCTAACCCTAACCCTAACCCTCACTGTAATCCTAACGCTCAACATAACCCTCAACCTCACCCTCACCCTCACCCTAACCCTAATCCTAAATCTCACCCTCACCATCACCCTAACCCTAACCCTAACCCTAACCTATACCCTCACCCTCACCCTAACCCTAAACCTAACTCTCACCTTAAACCTCACCCTAACCCTAAGGCTAACCCTAACCCTCACCATCACACTAACCCTCACCCTAACACTTATCATCACACTAACCCTACTCATCTCCCTAACCCTAACCTTCACACTAAACCTAATACTCACCCTATCCCTAACCCTACCCCTCAGACTAACCCTCACACTAACACGCACAAAAACCTTCACCCTCACCCTAAACATCACCCTAATCCTAACCCTCACCCTAACCCTAACCTTAACCCTCAACCTAACCCTATCCGTAACCCTCACCCTAACCCTAACCCTCACCCTAACCCTCACCATAACACTAACGCTAATCCTAACCTTCACCTTCACGATAAACCTCACTCTAACACATATCCTCACACTAACCCTCACCCTAACCCTAACCCTCACCCTAACCCTCACCATAACACTAACGCTAATCCTAACCTTCACCCTCACGATAAACCTCACTCTAACACATATCCTCACACTAACCCTAACCCTAACCCTAACCCTCAAACTAAGCTTCACCCTAAACCCAACACTATCCCTTACCCTCACTGTAACCCTAACCCTAACCTTAACACTAACCCTCACCCTAACCCTCACCGTCAACCTAACACTCACCCGAACCCGAAACCTCACACACACCCTAAACCTCACCCTCTCACCGAACCCTCAGCCTCACCCGATACCTAACACTCAAACTAAGCCTCACCCTCAACCAAATCCTTATCCTAATCCTAACCCTAACCCTTACCTAAATGAAACCTTTACCCTCAACCTCACCATCACTCTCAGCCTAACTCTCACCCTCAACCTAGCCCAGACCCTAACCCTAACCCTCACACTAACCCTAAACCTAACCCTCACGCTCACCCTAAGCCTAACCCTAACCCTTACCCTCAATCTAAAACTTAAACTACCCTTACCCTCACACTAATGCTAACCCTAACCCTAACCCTCACCCTAATCATAACCCGCACCCTCAACCTAACCCTAACCATAACCCTCATCCTAAATCTAACCCTCACCATCAACCTAAACCTAACCCTAAACCTAACCCTCACCCTCACCCTAACCCTAACCCTAACACTCTCCCTAACCCTAACGCTAACCCTAACCCTCACCATCACGCTAACCCTCACCCTAACACTTATCATCACACTAACACTACCCCTAACCCTAACCCTAACCCTCCCACTAAACTTAATGCTCACCCTCACCCTAACCATACCCCTCATCCTAACCCTCACCCTAACGCTCACCCTAACCCTCATCCTCACCCTAAACATCACCCTAAACCTAACCCTCACCATAACCCTAACAGTAACCCTCAACCTAACCCTAACCCTCACCCTAACACTAACGCTAACCCTAAACCTCACCCTCACCCTAAACCTCACCCTAACACTTATCCTCAAACTAAACCTAACCCTGACCCTACACTTCAAACTAAGGCTCACCCTACACCTAACACTAATCCCAACACTCACTGTAACCCTAAACCTAACACCTAAACTTCACCCTCTCACGAACCCTCAGCCGAAACCTCACCTTCACCCTAACCGTGACCCTAACCCTAAACATCACCCTAACCCTAACCCTTACATTAATACTAACCATCACCCGAACCCTAACCCTCAAACTAAGCCTCACCCTCAACCTAATCCTCATCCTAACCCTAACCCTAACCCTTACCTTACTGAAACCCTCAGCCTCAACATCACCATCACCCTCAGCCTAACTCTTACCATCACCCTAGGCTTGATCCTAAACCTAATCTTCACCCTAACCCTAATCCTAACCCTCACTCTCACCCTCACCCTAACCCTCAATCTCAACCTAAGCCTCACCCTAATCCTTTCCCGCACCCTAAACCTTACCCTAATCCTTACCCTCACAATAATGCTAACCCTAACCCTAACCCTCAACCTAATCCTAACACTCACACTCACCCTCACCCTCACCCTCACCCTAGGCTAACACTAACACTAATCCTAAATCTAACCCTCACCATCACCCTAACCCTAACCCTAACTCTAACCCTCACACTAAGCCTAACCCTAACCCTCACCCGAAACCTCACCCTAACACTAACGCTAACCCTAACCCTCACCATCACACTCACCCTCACCCTAACACTTATCATCACACAACCCTACCCCTAGCCCTAAACCTAACCCTCACAGTAAACCTAATGCTCACCCTAACCCTAACCATACCCCTCAGCCTACCCCTCAGCCTACCCCTCACCCTAACCCTCACCCTAAACCTAACCCTAAACCTCACCTTCACCCGAAACCTAAACCTCAGCCTAAACTTCACCCTCACCATAAACATCAACCTAACCCTAACACTCACCCTAACTCTAACCCGAAACCTCACCCTAACCCTAACCCTAAACGTAACCCTCACCCTCACTCTCACACTCACCCTAAACCTCACCCTCACCATAAACCTCACCCTAACCCTAACGCTAAACCTAACCCTCACCCTCAACCAAAACCTCACCCTAACACTTATCCTCACACTAACCCTAACCCTAAACCTAAACCTAACCCTACGCCTCAAACTAATACTCATCCTAAACCTAACACTAACCCTAACTCTCACTATAACCCTAACCCTAACCTTAACCCTCACCCTCAACCTAAACCTCACTGTCACCCTAACCCTCACCCTCTCCCGAAACCTCACCCGCACACGAAACTTCACCTTCACCCTAACCTTTATCCTCACCCTAAACATCACCTTAACCCTAACCCTTACCCTAATCCTAACCCTCACCCGAACCCTAAGCCTCAAACTAAGCCTCACCCTGAACCTAATCCTCATCCTAACCCTAACCCTAACCCTTACCTTTTTGAAACCCTCACCCTCAACCTCACCATCACCCTGAACCTAACTCTCACCCTCACCCTAGCCCTGAACCTAAACCTAACCCTCACCCTCACCCTCACCCTAACACTCACTGTCACCCTAACCCTAACCCTCAACCTCACACTAAGCCTCACCCTAACACTTTCACTCACCCTAAACCTTACCCTAACCCTTACCCTCCAACTAATGCTAACCCTAACCCTAACCCTAATCCTAAATCTAACCCTCACCATCACCCTAACCCTAACTCTAACCCTAACCCTGACCCTCACCCTAACCATAACCCTAACCCTCACCCTAACCCTCACCCTAACCCTCACGATCACACTAACCCTCACCCTAACACTTATCCTCACACTAACCCTACACCAATCCCTAACCCTAACCCTCACACTAAACCTAAAGCTCACCCGAACCCTAACCCTACCCCTCAGCCTACCCCTCACCCTAAAACTCACCCTAACCCTCACCCTAAACCTAACCCTAAACCTCACCATCACCCGAAACCTAAACCTGACCCTAAACCTCACCCTCACCATAAACATCACCTAACCCTAACACTCACCCTAAATCTAACCCTAAACCTCACCCTAACCCTAACCCTAACCGTATCCCTCACCCTAAACCTCACCCTCAACTTAACCCTCACCCTAAACATCACCCAAACCCTAACCATCACTCTAAACCTACCCCTAACCCTAACAATAACCGTAACCCTCGCCCTCACTCCCATCCTCACCCTAAACCTCACCCTCACCATCACCCTCAAGCTTACACTCACCCAACACCCTAAATATCACCCTAACCCTAACCCTCATTCTAAACCTAAACCTAACCCTCACCCTAACCCTTATCCTCACACTAACCCTAACACTAACACTAACCCTATCCCTCAACCTATCCCTAACCCTAACCCTATCCCTCACCCTCTCACCCTCACTCTAACACTAATGCTAACCCTAACCCTAACCCTCACCCTAACCCTCACCCTAACCCTTACACTCATCCTAACCCTAAGACTTACCCTCAACCTGAAACTCACGCTAACCCTTACCCTCAGCCTAACCCACAGCCTAAACCTCACCCTAACCCTAAATGTCACACTTACCCTCACCCTAAACCTAACACTAACCCTGACCCTCACCCTAACCCTAACCTCACCCTCATCCTCAGTCTCAGCCTCAGCCTAAGCTTAACCCTAAACCTAATCCTAATCCTAACCCTAACGCTTACCCTCAGCCTCAACCTAAATCTAAACCTAACCCTTATCCTAACCCACAACTTCACCCTCACCCTAACCCGAACCCTACCCCTAACCCGAACCCTAACCCTGACTCTAACCCTCAACCTGACCATAAGCCTAACCGGAAACCTAACCTCACCCTAACCCTCACCCTAACTCTAACGCTTTCCCTAACCCTAACCCTCACCCTAAACCTCAGCCTAAACCTTACCCTCACCATAATCCAAATCCTAATGCTAAACCTAAACCTCACCCTAACCCTAACCCTCACCCATCACCTAACACTCACCCTCACCCTCACCATAACACTCACCCTAAGTCTAACCCTAACCCTAATCCTAAACCTAACCCTCACACTCACTGTCAACCTAAACGTAACCCTAAATCTAACACTAACCCTCACCCTCAACCTAACCCTCAACCTCACCCTAAACATCACCCTAATCCTAACACTGACCCTAACTCTAACCGTAACCCTCACCCTAACCATATCCATAAGCCTCACCGTAACCCTCACCCTAAACTTAACCCTCACCCTAACCCTAACCCTTAACCTCACACTCACGCTCGCCCTAACGCTAACCTTCACCCTCACCCTAACCCTCACCGTAACCCTAAGGCTAACCCTGACCCTCACCAAAGCCCTAACATTCACCCTAACCCTTATCCTAACACTAACCCTAAACCTAAACCTTACCCTACCCTAACCCTCACCCTAACCCTGACTGTACCCATCACCCTAAACCTCACCACAAACCTAACCCTAAAGCTAACCCTAACCCTAACCCTCACCCTTACCCTAACACTCACCGTCACCCTAACCCTCACCCTAAATCAAACCCTCACAGACAACCAAACCCTCACCCTCACCCTCAGCCTCACTGTTACTCTAACCCTCACCCTCACCCTAAACATCACCATAACCCTAACACTCACCCTCACGCTAACCATAACCCTCACCCTCACCCTAACCCTAACCCTGAAACTCACCCTAACCCTCACCCTCACACTCACGCTAACCCTATCCCTCACTCTCAGACTAACCCTCAGCCTAACCCTTACACTTACCCTAAACCTAACTCTAACCCTAACCCTAATCCTAATGCAAAGCCTAACCCTCACCCTCAACCTCACCCTCATCATAACCCTTACCCTAACACTCACCATCTCCCTAACCCTCACCCTAAAGTTAACTTTTAACCTAACCCAAAGACTAAACCTCACCCTCACCTTCACCCTAATCCTAACCCTAAACCTAACCCTGACCCTAACTCTAATCCTCACACTAACCCTAAACTTAAACATAACCATAAACCTCACCTTAACCCTCCCAATAATCCTAAACCTAACGCTAACCCTCACCCTAATGCTAACCCTAACCCTCACCCTCACCCTCACCCTAACCCTCACCGTCACCCTAACCCTCACCCTAAAACTAACCCTAACCCATACCCACACCCTAACCCTCACGCTCACCCTCACCTTAAACCTAACACTCACACTCATCCTCACCCTAATCCTAACCCTAAAACTAATCCTTACCCTAACCATAACCCTCACCCTCACCCTCACACTCATCCTTAGCCTAACCCTAACCCTAACGCTAATCCTAAACCTAACCCTCTCTCTCACCCTAAACCTAAACCTAACCCTAACCCTCACCCTCACCCTCAACCTTACCCTAACCCTAACCCTAACCCTCACCCTAACCCTAACCCTAACACTAACACTAACCCTAAAACTAACCCTATTCCTCACCCTAAACCTCACGCTAACAATAGTGTAACCCTAACACTCAACCTTACCCTAACTCTCTTCCTAACCCCTACACTCACACTAACCCTAAACCTAACCCTAATCCTCAAACTAACCATAATCCTAACCCTAAACCTCAAACTCACCCTAACCCTCAACGTCACCCTAACCCTCACTCTAAATCTAACCCTCACCCACACCTTAACCCCAACATGAAACCTCACCCTAAAAGTCACCCTCAACATAAACATCACCCTCAACCTCACCATCACCCTCACCCTAACCATAACCCTAAATCTCACCCTAAACCTAACTCTGAGCCTCACCCTCACCATCACCCTAAGCCTAACCCTATACCTATGCCTAATCCTAAACCTAAACCTCACCCTCACCCTCACCCTAAACCTAAACCTCACCCTAACCCTAACCATAACCCTAGCCCTCACCCTAACCCTTACTATCACCGTCACATTAACCCTAACCCTCAAACTAACCCTAACCCTAAACCTAACCATCACCCTCACCCTCCACCTAACCCTAAACCTAACCCTAACACTCACATTAACCCTAAACCTAAACCTAATGCTATCCCTAAACCTCACTCTCACCCTAACCCTCATTCTAACCCTTACGTTCATCCTAACCCTCACCCTAACCCTAACCCTAACCCTAACACTAAACCTCACCCTAAACCTAAACCTCACCCTAACCCTTACCCTCACTCTCAACCTCACCTTTATCATAAATCTAACCCTAATCCTAACCCTAACCCTCAGCCTAACCCTCACCCTAAACCTAACCCTTGCCCTAATCTTCACTCTATCCCTAACCCTAAGCTTAACCCTTACCCTAACCCTCACACTAAACCTAACCATCACCCTAACATGAACGCTAACCCTAACCCTCACACTTACACTCACAATAACAATAAACCTCACCATAATCCTAAACTTAACCCTAGCCCTCAGCCTCACCCTAGCCCTCACCCTAACTCTAAACCTAACACTAACCATAAAACTAACCCTAACTATAACTCTCTCCCTCACCCTCATGCTCACCATCAACCTCACCATAACCCTCACCCTCACCCTCACCCTAAACCTAATTATAACACTATCCCTCATCCTAAAACTAACTCTGACACTCACCCTCACGTTAACCCTAGGTCTAACCCTAACCCTAAGCCTAAACCTAAACCTAGCCCTCAAACTCACCCTCACACTAAAACTAAATCTCACCCTAACCCTAACCCTAACCCTAGGCCTCACCCTAACCCTTACCCTCACCGTCACTCTAACTCTCAGCCTAAACCTAACCGTCAACCTAAACTTAAACCTAACCCTCACCCTTACCCTAACTCTAACGCTATCTCTAAACCTCACCCTCACCCTAAACCTCATCTAAACCATACCATCACCATAACCATAACCCTAACCCTAATCCTATTCCTCACCGCAACCCTAACCCTTACCCTCACCCTAACCCGCACCGTCACCTTAACCCTCACCCTAACCCTAACCGTCACCTACATCCTAAAACTCACCCTCACCTAAACCCTCACACTCACCCTAACCTTACCCTAAACCTCACCCTAACCCTAACACTCACCCTAAACCTAACTCTAACCCTCACCCTCATACTAACCCTAACGCTCACCTAAACCCTCAACGTAACCCTCACGCTAACACTAACACTAACACTAACACTAACACTAAAACTAAATCTCACCCTAACCCTAACCCTAACCCTAGGCCTCACCCTAACCCTTACCCTCACCGTCACTCTAACTCTCAGCCTAAACCTAACCGTCAACCTAAACTTAAACCTAACCCTCACCCTTACCCTAACTCTAACGCTATCTCTAAACCTCACCCTCACCCTAAACCTCATCTAAACCATACCATCACCATAACCATAACCCTAACCCTAATCCTATTCCTCACTGCAACCCTAACCCTTACCCTCACCCTAACCCTCACCGTCACCTTAACCCTCACCCTAACCCTAACCGTCACCTACATCCTAAAACTCACCCTCACCTAAACCCTCACACTCACCCTAACCTTACCCTAAACCTCACCCTAACCCTAACACTCACCCTAAACCTAACTCTAACCCTCACCCTCATACTAACCCTAACGCTCACCTAAACCCTCAACGTAACCCTCACGCTAACACTAACACTAACACTAACACTAACACTAACGCTCACTCTCACCCTAACCCTCACCCTAAACCTTATCCTAACTCTAACCCTAACACTATCCCTAACCCTCACATGAACCCTAACCCTCACCCTAACCTTAAGCCTACCCCTCACCCTACCCCTCACCCTAAACCTAACCCCAAATCTCACCCTAACCCTAACCCTAACCCTCACCTTCATCCTAACCCTCACCTACACCCTCACCATCACCCTCAGCCTAACCCTAACCCTAACCCTAAACCTAACCCTCACCCTAACCATAAACCTCACCCTCACCGTCAGCCTAACCCTAACCCTAACCCTAAACCTAACCCTAACCCTCACACTCAACCTCACCCTAACTCTAACCCTAACCCTAACTCTGACTCTCACCCTAACCCCTAACCTGTCCCTAACGCTCAACCTAACATTAACCCTCACCCTAACCCTAACCTAACCGTAAACCTAACCTCAATGCTATCCCTAACCCTCTCCCTCACACTAACCCTCACTCTAAACCTTACCCTCACCCTAACACTCACGCTAACCCTAAACCTAAAACTAACCCTCACCCTAACTCTAACCCTAACCATCAACCTAACCCTAACCCTCACACTCACCCTAACCGTCACCCTAAACATTACCCTTACCTTAACCCTTACCCTAATCCTAACTCCAAACCTCACCCTCACCCTAAGCCTAACCTGAAACCTAACCCTCACGCTAACCCTCACCCTAAACCTCACCCTAACTCTAATGCTATCCCTAAACCTCAACCTCACCCTAAAGCTATTCCTAACCCTTACTCTCACCGTAAAACTAACCCTAACCCTAACCCTAATCCTCACTGCAACCCTAACCCTCACACTAACCGTAAACCTCACCGTCACCTTAACCCTCACCCAAACCCTAACCATCACCCACACCCTAAAACTCACCCTCACCCAAACCCTCACACTCACCCTAACCTTACCCTAAATCTCATCCTAACCTTAACCTTCACCGGAATTCTGACTCTAAACCTCACACACATACTAACCCTAACCCTCACCTTTACCCTCACCCTAACCCTGAACCTAACCCTAACCCTAAACCTAACCCTCACCTAACCCAAAACCTCACCTTCACACTCACCCTCACCCTCAGCCTAAACCTAACCCTAATTCTAATCCTAACCCTAACGCTCACACTCACCCTCACCCTAACTCTATGCCTAACCCTAAAGCTGACATTCACACTAACCCCAACCCTATCCCTAACCCTCAACCTAACCCTGACCCTCACCCTAAGCCTAACCCTAACCCTCAACCTCACCCTAAACCTAACACTAATGCTATCCCTAACCCTCACCCTCACCCTAACCTTCACTCTAACCCTTACCCTCACCCAAACTCGAACCCTAACACTAACACTAAACCTAACGCTAACAGTCACACTCACCCTAAACCTCAAACAAAAACTTACCCTCACCCTTACGCTAATCCTAACCCTAACTCTAAACCTCAACCTCACCCTATGCGAAACCTGAACCCTAACCCTCACCCTAACCCTCATTCTAACTCTAACGCTGTCCCTAAATCTCACCCTCACCCTCAACCTCATTCTAACCCTTGCCCTCATCATAACCCTAACCCTAATCCTCACCACAACCCTAACACTCACCCTCACCCTAACCCTCACTGTCACCTTAAGCCTCAATCTAACCCTAACCGTCAGCCACACCCTAAAACTCACCCTCACCCTCAAGTTCACCCTCACCATAACCTTACTCTAAACCTCACCCTAAACCTAACTCTAACCCTCATCCTCATACTAACCCTAACCCTCACCTTAACCCTCACCCTAACCCTCACACTAACCCTCACCCTCAGACTCACCCTAAGCCTAAACCTACCCCTAAGTCTAATCCTAACTATCCTAATCCAATCCTAATCCAATGCTATCCCTAACACTCTCCCTCACACTAACCCTCACTCTAACCCTTACCTTCACCCTAACCCTAAACCTAAAACTAACCCTTACTCTAACACTCACCCTAACCCTCAACCTAACCCTAACCGTCAACCTCAACTTAACCCTAAACCTAATCCTCAACCTAACCCTCAACCTAACCCTAACCCTCACCCTAATCCTAACTCTCACCCTAAATTTTACCCTCAGACTAACCCTAACCCTAAACCTAACTGTAACTCTCGCAGACACCCTAAGCATAACCCAAATCCTAACACTCACACTAACCCTCACCCTAACTCTAACGCTATCACTAAACCTCACATTCACCCTAAACCTCATTCTAACACATACCTTGACCATAACCCTAAACCTAACTCTAACCCTAATCCTTACCCTAATCCTAACCCTCATCCTCACCCTAACCCTCACCCTCACCTTAACCCTCACCCTAACAATAACCATAACGCCCACCCTAAAAGTCATCCTCACTCGAACACTCACCCTCACCCTAACCCTCACGCTAAACCTAACTCTAACCCTCACCATCATACTAAAACTAAAACTCACCTAAACCCTCACCCTAACCCTCAATCTAAACCTAACGCTAACCCTAACCCTCGCTCTGAACCTAAACCTCACCTTAAAGCTTATCCGCACACTAACCCGAAACCTAACCGAAACACTCACATTTACCCTAACACTCAGGCTAACCCTAAACCTACCCCTCAACCTACCCTTCACCATAACCCTAACCCTAACCCTCACACTAACCCTAACCCTAAACCTCACCATCACCCTCAACCTAATCGTCACTATAACCCTTACCCTCACCCTAAACCTCACTGTAACCCTAACCTTAACACTAAACCTGGCTCTAACCCTCACCCTAACACTAAACCGAAGCCTAATCCTCACCGTAATGCTCACCCTAACCCTCAACCTAACCCTAATCCTCACCCTCTCCCTCACCCTAACCCTCACCCTAAACATTACCCTCACCATAACCCTAACCCTTACTCCAAACCTCAGCCAAACCCTCTTCCTAACACTAACCCTAACACTCAAACTAACCCTAACCCTACCCCTAAACCTAACCCTCACCCTAAACCTCTCCCTCACCCTAACCCTCAGCCTAACCCTAACCCTAACCCCAATCTTAACTCTAACCCTCATCATCACCCTAACTCTAACACTAACACTAACCCTGACCCTCACCCTAAACTCAACCTTCACCTTAATCCCAACCCTCACCCTCACCCTAAACCTAACACTCAATTTAAACCTTACCCTTACTCTAACGCTAACCCTAAACCTCTCACCCTAAACCTCACCCTAACCCTTACCCTCTCCATAACCCTAAACCTAACCCTATTCCTCACACTAAGCCTCACCCTAACACTCACCCTAAAAATAACCCTAACCCTCACCTTCACCCTAACCCTCACCATCACCCTATTCCTTACCCTAAACCTAAACCATACCTACACCCTAACACTCACCCTAACCCTCACCCGCACCCTCACCCTCACCCTCAAACTAAACATCACCCTCACCCTAACCCTCATCCTAACCCTAAGACTAATTCTCACCCTAACCACAACCCTCACCTTAAACCTCACCCTCATCCTAATCCTCACCCTACCCCTAAACCTAAGCCTTTCCTAACCAAAAATCTCACCCTCACCCTAACCCTCAGGCTAACCCTCACCCTCATCCTAGCCCTCACCCTAAAACTAACCCTAACCCTAACCCTCACACTCAACCTCAACCCCACACTCAACCGAACCCTAACCCTAATCCTAATCCTAGTTCTAACCCTAACCCTCACCCTCACCCTCACCCTAACCATAACACTAACCCTAATGCTAACACTAGCACTCAACATCACCCTAACCCTAACCCTTACCCTAACCCTCACCCTCACACTCAACCTCAGCCTCAGCCGAACCCTAACCCTAACCCTAATCCAAAACCTAAACCTCACCCTAAACCTCATACTAACTCTAAACCTAACTCTAACCAAAACCCTCACCCTAACTCTAACCCTATCCCTAACCCTCACCCTAACACTAAACCTAATCCTAATCCTAACCCTCACCCTCACCCTAACCCTTAACCTCACCTTACCCTAACCCTCACCCTAAACCTAACCCTCACCCTAACCCTAACCCTATGCCTTCAGCCTAACCCTCATCCTAAACCTAACCCTAAACCTCACCTTAAACTTAACCCTAACCCTAAACCCTCACCCTCAACTTCAACCTCACCATCACCCTCACCATAACCCTCAACCTCACTCTCACCATAACCCTAACCATAACCCTAACACTCACCCTAAACCTAACCCTCACCCTTACCCTCACCATTACCCTCACCCTAAACTTCAACCTCACCCTCACAGTAACCCTCACCATAAGCCTAACCCTCACCCTAAATCTTACTCTGAACCTCACCCTCACACACACCCTAAGCCTAACCCTACACCTAAGCCTAATCCTAAACCTAACCATCACACTCACCCCAACCCTAAACCTAAACCTCTCCCTAACCCTAACCCTAACCCTAGCCCTCACCCTAAAACTTACCCACACCTCACACTAACCCTAAACCTCACACTAACCCTTACACTCACCCTAACCCTTACCTTACCCTGAACCCTAATCCTAGCCGTCAGCCTAAACGACATCCTACACGTAACCCTAATCCTAATCCTAAACCTAACCTTAACCCTAACCCTAACCCTATCCCTCATCCTCACCCTAACCCTCACCCTCAGCTTCAACCTAAACCTCAGCCTAACCCTAAACCTAACAGTTATTCAAACCCTAACCCTCTCCCTCCCCCTAATTCTAATCCTAAACCTAACCAAAACTCTCACCCTAACCCTAAACCTAACCCTATGCCTAATCCTCACCCTAACCCTAACCCTAATCCTAAACCTAACCCTCACCCTCACCCTAACCTTTACCCTCACGCCAACCCTAAGCCTAACCCTCAGCCTAACCCTCATCTTAACCCTAACCTTAAACCTAACCCTCACCCTAACATTAACCCTAACCCTCAACCTCACCCCAACCCTAACCTTCACCCTCACCCTCACCCTCAACCTCACCATCACCTTCACCCTAAACCTCACCTTCACCCCCACCCTAACCCTAATCATAAACCTAACCCTGACCCTCACCTTCACCCTTACAATATCCCTTACCCTCATGCTAACCCTAAGCCTAACCTGAACTCTAACCCTCACCATAACTCTAACCATATCCGTAAACCTCACCCTCACCCTAAACCTCATCATAACCCTTACTGTCACCATAAACCTAAAGCTAACCCTAAACCTAATCCTCACCAAAACCCTAACCCTCACCCTCATCCTAACCCTCACCATCACCTTAACCCTCCCTCTAACTCTAACTGCCACGCACACCCTAAAACTCACCATAACCCGAACCCACACCGTCAACCTAACCCTAACCTAAACCTCACCCTAACCCTAACCCTCACCCTAAAACTAACTCTAACCCTGACCCTCATACTATCCCTAGCCCTCACCTTAACCCTCACCCTATCCCTCACCCTAACCCTCACCCTAACCCTAAAACTCACCCTAACCCTCAGTCTCACCCTATCCCTCACCCTACACCTAACCCTAATCCTCACCCTAACCCTCACCCTCACATTCACCCTCACCCTCAGCCTCACACTCACCGTAACACTCACCCTCACCCAAAACATAACCATAAAACTAAACCTCACCCTAACCCTAACCTTAATCCTCACATAACCCTAACCCTCAACTTAAACCTCAGCCTCACCCTAATCCCCATCTTAAACCTAACCCTAAGCTTTTCCAAACCGAAACCCTCACCCTCAACCTGACCTTCACCCTAACCCTCACCCTCAACCTCACCCCCAAATTTAGCCTAACCCTCACCTTAATCCTAAACGTAAACCTAAACATAACCCTCACTCTCACCCTCACCCTAACCCTAACCCTAACCCTAACACTAATGCTAACACTAGCCCTCAAACCAACCCTAACCCTAATCCTAACCCTAACCCTCACCCTAAACCTAATGCTAACCCTAAACCTAAACCTCTCCCTAAAGCTCACCCTAAACCTTACCCTCACCCTCAACCTCAGACTAACACTAATCCTAACCCTAACCCTAACCCTCACCCTAACACTTACCTTCGCCCCAACCCTAACCCTAGCCGTCAGCCTAAATCTCATCCTAAAACTAACGCTAACCCTAATCCTCACCCTAACCTTAACTCTAACCCTAACCCTATCCCTCACCCACACCCCAACCCTCACCCTCATCCTCAACCTAACCTCAGCCTATCCCTAAACCTAACACTTATTCAAACCCTAACCCTCACCCTCACCCGAATTCTAATCCTAACCCTAACCAAAACTCTCACCTTAACCCTAATCCTAACCCTATGCCTAATCCTCATCCTAACCATAACCCTAAGCCTAACCCTCAGCCTAAACCTCATCTTAACCCTAACCCTCACCCTAACTTTAAACCTAACCCTAACCCTCACCCACACCCTAATCCTCATGCTCACCCTCAACCTCACCATCACCCTCACCCTAAACCTCACCATCACGACCACCCTAACCCTAACCATAACCCTAACCCTCACCCTCACCCTCAACCTCACCCTATCCCTTACCCTCATCATAACCCTAAGCCTAACCTGAACCCTAACCCTCACCCTAACTCTAAACATATCCATAAACCTCACCCTCACCCTAAACCTCACCATCACATTAACCCTCTCTCTAAACATAACCACCACCCACACCCTAAAATTTACCCTAACACTCACCCACACCCTCACCCTAACCCTACCATATACCTCACCGTAACCCTAACCCTCACCATAAAACTAACTCTAACCCTCACACTCATATTAACCCTAGCCCTCACCTTAACCCTCACGCTATCCCTCACCCTAACCCTAAAGCTCACCCTAACCCTCAGTCTCACCCTATGCCTCACCCTAACCCTAACCCTAAACCTCAACCTAACCCTCACCCTCACCTTCACCTTCACCCTCAGCCTCACCCTAACCCTAACACTCACCCTCACCCTAAACATTACCCTGACCCTAACACTCACCCTAAGCCTAACCTTAATCCTCACATAACCCTAACACTCAACTTAAACCTCAGCCTCACCCTAATCCTCAACCTAAACCTGACCCTAAGCCTTTCCTAACTAAAACCCTCACCCTCACCCTAACCCTCACACTCAACCTCACCACCAAATTCAGCCTAAAACTAACCCTAAACCTAATCCTAAACCTAACCCTAGACCTCAACCTCACCCTAGAACTCAACCTAACCCTAACTCTAAAACTAACCATAACCCTAAACCTAAACTTAACTCTCACCCTCACCCTCACGCTCACCATCAACCTCACCCTAACCCTCACGCTCACCCTAACCCTAACCATAACCCTAAACCTCACCCTAAACCTAACTCTGACCCTCACCCTCACCCTCACCCTAACCTTAACCCTAAACCTAAGCCTAGTCCTAAACCTAACCCTCACCCTCACCATCAACCTAAACCTAAACCTCACCCTAACACTAACCCTAAACCTAGACCTCACCCTAACCCTTACCCTCACAGTCACTCTAACCCTCATCCTAACACTAACCCTCACCTTAACCCTAACCCTAAGCCTCACCCTCACCTTCAACCTAACCCTTATCCTCACCCTAACCCCTAACCCTAACCCTAAAACTAAACCTCAACCTAACCCTCACCTTAAGTCTAAACCTAACCCTAACACTCACCCTAAAGCTCACCCTAACCCTAACAATCACCGTCACCCTAGCCCTCAACCTAAAACTTTCCCTCACTCTAATCCTAACCCTTACCATAAGACTAACCCTCACACTAACCCTATTCCTCACCATAACCCTAACCCTAACCCTCCATCAAACCCTCTTCCTAACCCTAAACTTAACATTCAACCTAACCCTAACCATAGACCTAATTCTCCCAATAACCCTAAACCTCACCCTCAACCTCACACTCACCCTCACCATAACTCTAACCCTAACCCTAACCCTGACCCTCACCCTAACCCCAACCCTATCCCTAAACCTCAACCTAACTCTAACCCTCACCCTAAACCTTACCCTAACCCTCAGCCTAACCCTTACCCTAACACTAATGCTATCCCTAACCCTCACCCTCACCTTTACCCTCACTCTAACACTTACCCTCACCCTAACCCTCAACCTAACCCTAAACCAAACCTAACCCTCACCCTAACGCTCACCATATCCCTCAAACTAACCCTAATGCTAACCCTAACCCTCACTCTCACCCTAATCCTCACACTAACCCTTATCCTCACAGTAACCCTAACCCTAACCCTAACGCACACATTAAGGCTAACCCTCACCCTAACCCTAACCCTACCCTTCACCCTACCCCTCACCCTAAACCTAACCCTAACCCTCACCGTCACCCTAACCCTCACCTACACCCTCACCCTCACCTTCAGCCTAACCCTAAACTTAACCCTAAAACTGACCCTCACCCTAACCCTAAACCTCACCATCACCCACAACCTCACCCTCAGCCTAAACCTAACCCTAACCATAATCCTAACCCTAACCTTCACACTCCCCCTCACGCTAACTCTAACCCTAACCCTAACGCTGACTTTCACCCTAACACCAACCCTATCCTTAACACTCATCCTAAATATAACCCTCACCCTAACCCTAAAACTAAACCTCACCCTAACCCTAACCCTAACCCTAATGAGAACCCTAACCGTCACTCTCACCCTAACCCTCACTCTAAAGCTTACCCTCACCCTAACCCTTGCCCTAACCCTCATACTAACACTAACACTAAACCTCACCCTAACCCTCACCCTAAACCTAAACCTAAACCTAACACTCTCCTTAACGCCCACCCTAACCCTCAACCTAAACCTAACCCTAACCCTCACCCTAAACCTTACCCTAACCCTAATCCTAACCCTAACCCTAACTCTAACCCTTAACCTCAACCTAACCATAACCTGAACCCTAACCCTCACCTTAACACTCACCCAAACCCTAACGCTGTCCCTAAACCTCACTCTCACCCTAAACCTCATTCTAACCCTTACCCTAACCATACCCATAACCCTAACCCTTACCCTAATCCTACCGCAACCCTAACACTCACCCTCATACTAACCTTAACCCTCACCTTAACCCTCACCCTAACCCTCAACCTAACCCTAACGCTAACCCCAATCCTCAATCTCACCCTAACCCTTATCCTCACAACAACCCTAAACCTAAATCTAAACCTCACATTAAACCTAAAGTTCACCCTAACCCTAACCCTACTCCTCACCCTAGCCCTCACCTTAACCATAAACCTAAACCTCAACCTAACCCGAAGCCTAACCCTCAACTTCACCCTAAACCTCACCGTCACGCTACCCTCACCCTAACCCTAAACCTTACCCTCACTGTAACCCTCACCATCAACCTTACCCCCACCCTCAACCTAACCCTAACACTAACCCTAACCCTCACCCTAAACCTAACCCCAATGATAACAGTAAACATCAACCTCACCCTAACCCTCACCCTAAAACCTTACCCTCAACCTCAACCTAACCCTAACACTAACCGTAACCCTAACCCTCCCCTGACATTCACCCTAGCTGTAACCCTAACCCTACACCTCAGCCTAACCCTCACCGTAACCCTAACCCTTACCCTAATCGTTACCCTATACCTAAACTGAACGCTAACCCTCACACTAACCCTCACCCTCACCATAAGTCTAATGCTAACATTAACCCTCAACCTCACCCTAAATTTCGCCCTAACCCTTACCCTCACCTTAAACCAATACCTCACCCCCACACTAACCCTCACCCTAAGCCTAAACCTCAACCTCAGCCTCAAGCTCAACCTCACCCTAATGCTAACCCTAACCCTAATTCAAACCCTAACCCTTAACCTCACCCTAACTCTAAACCTAACCCTAACCAAAACCCTCACGCTAACACTAACTCTATCCATAACCCTCACCCTAACTCTAAACCTAATCCTAACGCTAACACTCACCCTCACCGTAACCATTACCCTCAACCAATCCCTAAGCCTAACCCTCAGCCTAATCCTCATACTAACCCTAACCCTAACCCTAAACCTCACCCTAACCTTAACCCTAACCCTAACCCTAACCCTCAAAAAATCCCTAAACCTCACTCTCACCCTCAGCCTCACCTTCACCCTCACCCTAACCCTAACACTCACCCTCTCACTCACCCTCACCCTAACCCCAACCATAACCCTAACACTCACACTAAACCTAACCATCACTCTCACCCTAACCCTCACCCTCAACCTCACCCTAACCCTAACCCTAACCTAACCCTTACACTAAAACTAACTCTGACCCTCACACTCAACCTCACCCTAAGACTAACCCTACACCTAAGCTTAATCCTAAACCTAAACCTCACCCTCACCCTCACCCAAACCTAAAACTCAGCCTAACCCTAAGCCTAACCTAGCACTCACTTAACCCTTACGCTCACTGTCACACTAAACCTAATCCTCAACCCAAACCTAACCCTCACCCTAACCCTAACCCTCACCCTCACTTTCACCCTAACCCTAACCCTAGCCCTCAACCTAACCCATAGCCTCACCGTCACTCTAACCCTCACCCTAAACGTAATCCTCACCCTAACCCTAAACGTCACCCTCACCCTAACCTTAACCGTATTCCTAACCCTAAACCTAACCCTCAACATAACCTTCACCCTTACCCTCACCCTAACCCTAACCACAACCCTAACACTCACCCTAACCCTAACCCTAACCATAATGCTATTTCAAACCCTCACCCTAACCCTAACCCTCACTCTAACCCTTACCCTCACCCTAAGCCTAACCCTCACCCTCACCCTAAAGCTAACTCTCACCCTAAACCTCACACTAACACTAACCCTAACCCTACCCCTCAGTCTAACCCTCACCCTAAACCTAACCCTAATCCTCACCCTATACCTAACCCTAATCCTTACCCTCACCCTAACCCTAAACCTAACCATAACTCTCACACTAAACCTACCCCTTACCCTAACACTCACCCTAATCTTAATCCTCACCCTAACCCAAACCGCAACCCTAACCCTCACCCTAACCCTAACCCTAACTCTAATGCTTTTTCTAACCTTCACCATCACCCTAACCCTCACTCTAAACTTTACCATCACCCTAACCCTAACCCTTACCCTCACCCTAAACCTAACCCTCACATTAAACGTCACACTAACCCTAAATCTAACCCTACGCCTCAGCCTAACCCTCACCCTAAACCTAACCCTAACCCTAATCCTCACCCTACAACTAACCCTAATACATACCCTCACTCTAACCCTAACCCTCACCCGAACAATAACGCTAATGCTACCACTCAGCCTACCACTCACCCTAACCTTAATCCTCACCTTAATCCTAAACTTAATCTTAGACCTCAGCCTGACCCTAGTGCTCACACTAATCCTAAGCCTAAAACTAAACATAACCCTAACCCTAAACCTAACTCTCACCCTCACCCTCATCCTCAACATCACCCTCACCCTAACCCTCACTCTCACCCTCAACCTAACCTTAACCATAAACTTAACCCTCACCCTAAACCTGACGCTGACCCTCAACCCACCTTCATCCTAAGCCTAACCCTAAACCTAAGCCTAATCCTAAACCAAACCCTCACCCTCAACCTCACCCTAAACCTAAACCTCACCCTAACACTAACCCTAACACTAGCCCTCACCCTAACAATTACCCTCAACATCACTCTAACCCTCACATTAACCGTTACACTCACCCTAAACCTAAACCTAAGCCTCACCCTCACCCTCAACCTAACCCTAACCCTAACCCTCATCTTAACCATAACCCTAACCCTAACCCTACACCTCAACATAACCCTCACCCTCAACCTAATTCTAATGGTAAACCTAACCCTCACCCCAAACCTAACCCTAACCCTCAGGCTCACACTAACCCTAACCCTAATCCTAAACCTAACCCTCACCCTAACCCTAACCCTAACCGTAACTCTCAACATAACTCTCATCCTCACCCTCACCCTAAACCTAAACGTAACCCTAACCCTCAACCTAACCCTAACTTTAACCCTAATGCTATCCTTAACCCTCACCCTCACCCTAAATCTCACTCTAATCCTTGCCCTCAGCCTCACCCTAACCCTAACCCTAAAACTAAACCTCACCCTAACCCTCAACCTAAACCGAAACCTAAACCTAACCCTCGCCTTTACACACACCCTTACCCTCACCCTAACCCTAACACTCAGCATCACCGTAAACCTCACCCTAAACATTTCTCTCACCTTAATCCTAACCCTAACTCTAAGCCTAACCCTCACACTTATCCTATCTCTCATTCTAACCCTAACCCTAACCCTCAGCCAAACCCTCTTCCTAACCATCAGCCTAACCTTAACCCTAACACTGACCCTAACCCAAACATTCAATCTCACCCTAACCCTCACCCTAACCCTTATCCTCACACTAACCCTAACCCTCACATTAACCCTAACCATCACCCTAACACTAACCATAACCCTCACCCTAACCCTCAGCCTATACATAACCCTAACCCTCACCTTCACCCTAACCCTCACCCTAACGCTAACCCTCACCCTAACCTTCACCCTAACTGTAATTCTCAACATAACCCTCACTCCCACCCTCAGCCTAACCGTAAGTCTAACCCTCACCCTAAACCTAACCCTAACCCTAATGCTATCCTTAACACTCACTCTCACCCTAAATCTCACTCTAACCCTTACACTCATCCTAATCCTAAGCCTAATCTTATAACTAAACCTCACCCAAACCCTCACCCTAACCCTAAATCTAACCCTATCCCTCACCCTACTGCTCACCCTACCCCTCAACCTAATCCTAACACTCACCGTCACCCTAACCCTCACCCTAAACATTTCCCTCACATTAATCCTAAGCCTAACCCTAAGCCTAACCCTCACAATAACCCTAACCCTTAACCTAAAACTAACCCACAGCCAAAACCTCTTCCTAACCCTAAACCTAAACCTAACTCTAATCCTCACCCTCACTCTAAGCCTAACCTGAACCCTAACCCTCACCCTCACCCTCACCCTAACTCTAACGCTATCCCTAAAGCTCACCCTCACCCTAAACCTCATCCTAACCCTTACCCTCACCATAACCCTAACCCTAAACCTAACCCTAATCCTCTCCGCAACCCTAAGCCTCACCCTCACCTTAAACCTCACCGTCACCTTAACCCTCACCCTTACCCTAACCGTCACCCACACCCTAAAACTCATGCTCACCCGAACCCTCACCTCACCCTAAACTTACCCTAAACCTCAGCCTAACCCTAACCTTCACCCTAAAACTAAGTCTAACGCTCAACCTCATACTAGCACTAACCCTCAACTTAACCCTCAACTTAACCCTCACCCTAATCTTAACGCTACCCTAACCCTCACAATCACCCTAACACTCACCCTAAACCTTACCCTCAACCTAACCCTAACCCTAACCCTAACCCTCACACTAAACCTAACCCTCACCCTACCATTAATCCTAACCCTAACCCTAACTCTCAACATAACCCTCACCCTCACCCTAACCCTAAACCTAACCGTAAACCTAAACCTCCCCCTAACTCTAACCTAAACCCTAATGCTATCCCGAAACCTCACCCTCACCCTAACCCTCACTCTAACCCTTAACCTCACCCTAACCCTAACCCTAACCCTAAAACTAATCCTCATCATAACCCGCACCCTAACCCTGAACCTAACAATAACAATAACCCTAACGCTCACCCTAACCCTCACCCTAACCCTAAGCCTCACAGTGACCCTAACACTGACCCTAAACCTTTCCCTCACCCTAATCCTAACCCTAACCCTAATCCTAACCCCCACTCTAACCCTAAACCTCACCCTAACCCTAACAGTAACTCTGCCAAAAACTTTTCCTAACCCTAACCCCAACCCTCAACCTAATCCTAACCATAACCCTTAACCTAACCCTAACCCTAAACCTAACCCACACCCTAAACCTAAACCTCACCCTCACACTCAACCTCACCCTCAGCCTAACCCTAACACTAACCCTAATCCTAACTCTAACCCTCACACTCACCCTTACCCTAACTGTAACCCTCACCCTAACCCTAACCCTAACCCTAATGTTTTCCCTAAACCTAACCCTCACCCTAAATCTAAACCTAAACCTAACACTCACCCTAAAGCTCACCCTAACCCTCAACTTAACCCTAAATCTCACCCTAAACCTAACCCTCACCCTAAAACTTACCCACACCCTAACACTAACCCTAACACTAACTCTAACTCTCCCCCTCACCCTAAGCCTAACCTGAACTCTAACCCTCACTCTAACTCTAACACTATCCCTAAAACTCACCCTCATGCTAAACCTCATCCGAACCCATACCCTCACCATAATCCTAACCCTCACCCTCACCCTAACCCTAACCCTCACCTTTACCCCAACCTTCACCTTCACCGAAACGCTCACCCCAACTCTAAACCTCATCTACACCCTCACGCTCACCCTCACCCTAACACTCACCCTAACCCTAAACATCACCCTAACCCTAACCCTCACCCTAACCCTAACCTTAATCCTCACATAACCCTAACCCTCACCTTAAACCTCACCCTCACCCTAAACCTAACCCAAAGCCTTTCCTAAACGAAACGCTCAACCTTACCCTAACTCTCACCCTAACCCTCAACCTCAACCTAGCCCTCACCGTAAAACTAACGCTAACTCTAACCCTCACCCTCAACCTCACCCCCACCTTCAGCCTAACCCTAACCCTAAACCTAATCCTAAACCTAACCCTAAACCTCAACCTCACCCTCACCCTCACCCTAACACTAAACCTAACCCTAAGCCTAATGCTAACACTAGCCCTCACCCCCACTCTAACCCTAAACCTAACCCTAACCCTCACCCTAAACCTAATGCTAACCCTAAACCCTAACGCTGATCCTAAACCTTACCCTCACTCTCAAGCTCAACATAACACTAACCCTAACCCTCACCCTAACCCTAACCCTAACACTACCCCTGAGCCTAACCTTCACCCTAAACCTAACCCTAACCCTAATCCTCACCCTATAGCTAAACCTAACCCTAACCCTCACCCTAACCCTCCCCCTCACCGTAACCCTAATTCTAACATTAACCCTCAACCTCAACCTAAACCTCGCCCTAACCCTTACCCTAACCTTAACCCTATCCCTCACCTTCACCTTAAGCTTAACCCTAACCCAAACCCTAATCCTCACACTAACCCTAACCCTCACCCTAAACCTAACCGTACATGTCACCCTAACGCTAACTTTAACCTTACCCTAACCCTAACACACAAACTAACCCTAACACTAACCCTCACCCTAATCCTCACCCTGAACCTAAGCCAAACCTTAACCCTCACATTACCTTCACCCTTACCCTTACCCTCCCCCGAACCCTAATCCTAACCCTCAGCCTCACCTTCATCCTAACCCTAAACCTAAAGCTAACCCGAACCTTAACCTTAACCCTAACCCTAACCATAATCCTCACACTAATCCTAACCCTCACCCTAAAGATAACCATACATGTCATGCTAACCCTAACTTTAACCTAAGCCTAAACCTAACCCTAACACTAACCTTAAACCTCAATCTCACCCTAACCGTCACCGTCAAACTAACCCTCACTCTAACCCTAACCCTCAACCTGTCTAAAACTCACCCTAACCAAAACCCGAACACTCAACCTAAACGTCACCCTCAACCTAAACAATACCTTAACCCTAACCCTCACAATAACATTAACCATAATCCTCACCCTCAACCTAACATTAACACTAACCCTAACCCTAAACCAAACCCTCACCATAACCCTCACCCTAACACTCAGGCTAACCCTAACCGTCACTCTCACCCTAACCCTCACACTAACTCTTAACCTCACCCTAAACCTAACCGTAACCCTAACCCTCACACTAAACCTAACCCTCACCCTAATCCTAAACTTAACCCTAGACCTCAACCTAACCCTAGCCCTCACCTTAACCCTAAACCTAAATCTAACCATAACCCTAAACCTAAACCTAACTCTCACCCTGACCCTCAACGTCACCATCACCCTCACCCTATCCCTCACCCTCAGCCTCACCCTAACCCTAACCATAACCCTAACCCTCACCCTAAACATAACTATGAACCTAACCCTCACTCTCACCCTAAGCCTAACCCTAAACCTAAGCCTAGTCCTAAACCTAACCCTCACCCTCACCCTCAACCTAAACCTAAACCTCGCCCTAACACTAAGCCTAAACCTAGCCCTAAACCTAACACTTACCCTCACCGTCACTCTAACCCTCACCCTAAACCTAACCCTCACCCTAACCCTAACTCTAAGCCTGACCGTCACCCTCACCCTAACCCTAACCCTCAACCTAACCCTAAACCTAACCTTAACCCGACACCTCAACATAAACCTCACCCTCACCCTAACCCTAATGGTAACTGTAACCCTCAACCTAACTCTAACCCTAACCCTAATGCTATCCTTAACCCTCACCCTCACCCTAAATCTCACTCTAACCCTTACCTCACCCTAACGCTAACATGAACCCTAAAACTAAACCTCAACCTAACCCTCACCTTAACCCTAAACCTAACCCTAACCCTCAACCTAACTCTCACCCTAACTCTATCCCTCATCATCACCCTAACCCTCAACATAAAACTTTACCTCACCTCATTCCTAACCCTAATCCTAACCATAAACCTAATTCTCACAATAACACTAAACCTCACCTTCACACTCACCCTCACCCTCAACCTAACCCTAACACTAACCCAAATCCTAACCCGAACCCTCACACTCACCCTCACCTTAACTCCAACCCTAACCCTAACTCTAACCCTCACCCTAAACCTTACCCTAATCCTCACCCTAACCCTAACCCTAACCCTAATGCTATCACTAACCCTCACCCTCACCATTACCCTCACTCTAACACTTACCCTCACCCTAACCCTCACCCTAAACTTAAACCTAAACCTAACCCTCACCCTAATGCTCACCCTATCCCTCAACCTAACCCTAACGCTAACCCTAACCCTCACTCTCACCCTAATCCTCACACTAACCCTTATCCTCACAGTAACCCTCACCCTAACCCTAATCCGCACATTAAGGCTAACCCTCACCCTATCCCTAACCCTACCCTTCACCCTACCCCTCACCCTAACCCGAACCCTAACCTTCACAGTCACCCTAACCGTCACCTACACCCTCACCCTCACCTTCAGCCTAACCCTAAACCTAACCCTAAACCTGACCCTCAACCTAAACCTAAACCTCACCCTCACCCACATCCTCACCCTCAGCCTAAAACTGACACTAACCCTAATCCTAACCCTAACCCTCACACTCACCCTAACCCTCACTCTAACCCTTACCCTCACCATAACTCTCACTTTAACCCTCACACTAACGCTAAACCTCACACTAACCTTCACCCTAACCCTAACCCTAAACCTAACACTCTCCTTAATGCCCACCCTAACCCTCAAACTAACCCTAACCCTCAGCCTCACCCTAACCCTCACCCTAAAACTTACGCTAACCTTAATCCTAACCCTAACCCTAACTCTAACCCTCACACTCAACCTAACCCTAACCTGAACCCTAACCCTCACCCTAACACTCACCCTAACCCTAATGCAGTCCCTAAACCTCACTCTCACCCTAAACCTCATTCAAACCCTAACCCTTATCATAACCCTAACCCTAACCCTATCACTAATCCTACCGCAACCGTAACCCTCACCCTCACCCTAACCCTCACTGTCAACTTAACCCTCACACTAACACTAACCGTCTCCCACACCCTAAAACTGACCCTCACCCGAACCCTCACCCTCACCATAACATTACACTAAACCTCACCCTAAACCTAACCCTCACCCTAAACCTAACACTAGCACTCACCCTCATACTAACCTTAACCCTCACCTTAACCCACACCTTAAAACTCACCCTAACCCTAACGCTAACTCTAAGCCTCAATCTCACCCTAACCCTCACCCTAACCCTTATCCTTACACTAACCCTAACCTTAACCCTAACCCTCACATTAAACCTAACCCTCACCCTAACCCTAACCCTACTCCTCACCCTAGCCCTCACCTTAACCATAACCCTAAACCTCACCCTAACCCTAACCCTAACCCTCACTTTCACCCTAAGCCTCACCGTCACCCTACCCTCAACCTAAACTAACCCTCACCCTCACCCTAACCATCACCATCAACCTCACCCCCACCTAACCCTCAACCTAACCCTAACCCTAATGCTAACCCTAAACCTCAACCTCACCCTAACCCTCACACTAACCCTTACCCTCAACCTCAACCTAACCCTAACACTAACCCTAACCCTAACCCTCCCCTAAGCCTCACCCTAACCCTAACCCTATCCCTAACCCTCAGCCGAACCCTCCCCCTAAACATAACCCTTACCCTAATCCTTACTGTATACCTAAACCTAACGCTAACCCTCACCCTAACCCTCACCCTCACCATAAATCTAATGCAAACATTAACCCTCAACCTCACCCTAAATTTCGACCTAACAATTACCCTTACCTTAAACCTATCCCTCACCCCCATCCTAACCCTCACCTTAAGCCTAAACCTCACCCTCAGCCTCAAGCTCAACTTCAGCCTAACCTTAACCCTAACCCTAATTCAAACCCTAACCCTCTACCTCAACATAACACTAAACCTAACCATAACCAAAACCCTCACTCTAACCCTAACTCTATCCCTAACCCTCACCCTAAACCTAAATCTAATCCTAAACCTAACCCTCACCATCACCCTAACCCTTACCCTCAACCTAACCCTAAGCCTAACCCTCAGCCTAACCCTCATACTAACCCTAACGCTAACCCTAACCATCACCCTAAAATTAACCCTAACCCTAACCCTAAACCTCAAGCAAACCCTAACCTCACCCTCACCCTCAGCCTCAACTTCACCTTCACCGTAACCCTCACACTCATCCTGACACTCACACTCACTCCAACCCTAATCATAACCCTTACCCACACCCTAATCCTAAACATCACCCTCATCCTCAACATGACCCTCATCCTGACCCTCACCCTCAACCTCACCCTAACCCTAACCATAACCCTAACACTCACCCTAAACCAAACTCTGACCCTCACCCTCAACCTCACCCTAAGCCTAATCCTACACCTAAGCCTAATCCTAAACCTAACCCTCACCCTCACCATCACGCAAACCTAAAACTCAGCTTAACCCTAAGCCTAACCCTAGCACTCACCTAACCCTTACCCTCACTGTCACCCTAAACCTAATCCTCAACCCAAACCTAACCCTCACCCTAACCCTAACCCTCACCCTCACTTTCACCCTAACCCTAACCCTAGCCCTCACCCTAACCCATAGCCTCACCTTCACTTTAACCCTGACCCTAACCCTAACCCTCACCCTAACCCTCACCCTCACCCTCACCCTCACCTGAACTGTATTCCTAACCCTAAACCTAACCCTCACCCTTACCCTCACCCTAACCCTAACCGCAACCCTAACCCTCACCCTAACCTAAACCCTAACCCTAATGCTATTTCTAACCCTCACCCTCACCCTTACCGTCACTCTAACCCTTACCCTCGCCCTAACACTAACACTCACCCTCACCCTAAACCTAAACCTCACCCTAAACCTCACACTAACCCTAAAACTAACCCTACCCCTCAGCCTAAACCTCACCCTAAACCTAAGCCTAATCCTCACCCTATAACTAACCCTAATCCTTACCCTCACCCTAACCCTAACCCAAACCATAACTCTCACACTAAACCTACCCCTCACCCAAATACTCACCCTAACCTTAATCCTCACACTAACCCTAACCTTAACCCTAGACCTCAGCCTCACCCTACCCACACACTAACCCTAAACCTAAAACTAACCATAACCCTAACCCTAAACCTAACTCTCACCCTCACCCTCATACACACCATCACACTCATCCTAACCTTTGCCGTCACCCTCACCTTAACCCTAACCATAACCCTAACCCTTCCCCTAAACCTGACTCTGACCCTCACCCTCACCCTCATCCTAAGCCTAACCCTAAACCTAAACCTAATCCTAAACATAACGCTCACCCTCACCCTCACCCTAAACCTAAACCTCACCCTAACCCTAACCCTAACCCTAGCCCTCACCATAACCTTACGCAAGCATCCCTCTAACCCTCACATTAACCCTAACACTCACCCTCACTGTCACCCTATCCCTAACCCTAACCCTCAACCAAACCCTAACCCTAACCCTAAGCCTACAACTCAACATAACCCTCACCCTCAACCTAATCCAAACAGTAACTCTAATCATCATCTGAAACTTAACCCTAACCCTAATGCTATCCCGAACATTCACCCTCACCCTAACCCTCACTCTAACCATTACCTCACCCTAAACCTAATCCTAACCCGAAACCTAAACCTCACCCTGACCCTAACCCTAACCCTATCCCTCACCCTAAATCTTACCCTCACCGTCACTCTAACCCTCACCCTAACCATCACCCTCACCCTAACCCTCACCGTCACCTTAACCCTCACCCTAACTCTAACCGTCACCCACACCCTAAACTTAACCCTCACCCTAAACCTAAATCTAACACTCACCCTCATACTAAACCTAACCCTCACCTTAAACCTCACACTAACCCTCACCCTAACCCTAATGCTAACCCAAACAATCAATCTCACCCTAACTCTCACCCTAATACTTATCCTCACACTAACCCTAACCCTAACCCTAACCCTCATATTAACCCTAACCCTCACCCTAACCCTAACCCTACCACTCACCCTAACCCTCACCCTGACCATAACCCTAACCCTCATCTTCACCCTAACCCTCACCCTAACACTCATCCTCACCCTAAATATGACCCTAAACCGAACCCTAACCCTAATCCTCACCCTAACCCTAACCCTTGCCTTAAACCTCACCCTCACCCTAATCCTCACACTAACCCTGACACTAAACCTTTCCTAATCAAAACCCTCACCCTCACCCTAAACCTCACCATAACCCTCACCCTCAACCTAGCCCTCACCCTATAACTAACCCTAAACCTAACCCTCAACCTCAACCTCACCCCCACCCTCAACCTACCCCTAACCCTAACCCTCCCCCTAACCCTAACACTAATGCTAACACTAAACCTCAATCTCACCCTAACCCTTATCCTCAACCTCAACCTCAACCTAACCCTAACACTAACCCTAACCCTAACCCTCCCCTAACCCTCACCCTAAACCTAACTCTAACCCTACACCTCAGCCTAACCTTCACCCTAACCCTTACCCTCCCCCGAATCCTAAACATAACCATCAGCCTAACCTTAACCCTAACCCTAACCCTAACCCTTACCCTAACCCTAAACCTCATCCTCAGCCTCAAGCTCAAACTCAGCCTAACCCTAACCCTAACCCTAATTCGAACCCTATCCCTCAACCTCACCCTAACTCTAAACCTAACCCTAACCAAAACACTCAAGCTAACCCTAACTCTATTCCTAAAGCTCAACCTAACCCTAAACCTAATCCTAAACCTAAACCTCACACTCACCCTAACCCTTACCCTCACCCCAACCCTAAGCCTAACCCTCAGCCTAACCCTCATACTAACCCTAACCCTAACCCTAACCCTCATCCTAACCATAACCCTAACCCTAATACTAACACTCCACCAAACCCTAAACCTCACGCTCACCCTCACCCTCACCATCACACTCATCTTAACCCTCACACTCACCCTCACACACACCCTCACACTAACACTAACCCTCACCCTAAACCTAACTCTGACCCTCAACCTCACCCTCATTCTAAGCTTAACCTTACACCTAATCCTAATCTTAACCTAACCCTCACCCTTACCCTCACCAAACCTAAAACTCAGCCTAAACCTACGCTTAACCCTAGCACTCACCTAACCCTTACCCTCACTGTCACCCTAACCCTCATCCTCAACATTACCTAACCCTCATCCTAACCCTAACCCTCAACCTCCCCCTCCCCCAGTCCTAACCCTAGCCCTCACCCTAACCCTTACCCTCACCGTCACTCTAACCCTCATTCTAACCCTAACCCTCACCCTAACCCTAACCCTAACCCTAACACTCACCTTCACGCTAACCCTAACCCTAAGCCTAAAGCTCAACCTAACACTATTGCTAAACCTAAACCTAACCCTCAAAATAACCCTCACCCTTACACACACACTAACCCTAACCACAACCCTAACCCTCACCTTAACCCTAAAACTAACCCTAACCCTACACATCAACATAAACCTCACCCTCACACTAACCTTAACGGTAACCATAACCCTCAACCTAACCCTAACCCTAACCCCTAATGCTATCCTTAACCCTCAGCCTCACCCTAAATCTCACTCTAACACTTACCCTCACCCTAAACCTAAATCTAACCCTAAAACTAAACCTCAACCTAACACTCACCTTAACCCTAAACCTAACCCTAACCCTCACCCTAACTCTCACCCTAACTCTATCCCTCACCGTCACCTTAACCCTCAACAGAAACCTTTCCCTCACCCTATTCCTAACCCTAATCCTAAGCCTAACCCTCACACTAACCCTATCCCTCACCCTAACACTAATCCTAACCCTCAGACAAACCCTCTTCCTAACCCTAACCCTAACACTCAACCTAACCCTAACCCTAAACTTAATTCTCACAATAACCCTAAACCTCACCCTCACACTCAACCTCACCCTCAGCCTAACCCTAACCCAAAACCAAATCCTAACCCAAAACCTCACACTCACCCTCACCTTAACTCTAACCCTAACCCCAAACCTATCCCTAACCCTCAACATAACTCTAACCCTCACCCTAAACCTTACCCTAACCCTCACCCTAAGACTAACCCTAACCCTAATGCTATCCCTAACCGTAACGCTAACCATTACCCTCACTCTAACACTCTAGGGTTACCTCACCCTAACCCTAAACCTAAACCTAACCCTCACCCTAACGCTCACCCTATCCCTCAACCTAACCCTAACGCTAACCCTAACCCTCACTCTCACCCTAATCCTCACACTAACCCTTATCCTCACAATAACCCTAACCCTAACCCTAACCCGCACATTAAGGCTAACCCTCACCCTAACCCTAACCCTACCCTTCACCTTACCCCTCACCCTAACCCTAACCCTAACCCTCACCGTCACCCTAACCCTCACCTACACCCTCACCCTCAATTTCAGCCTAACCCTAAACCTAACCCTAAACCTGACCCTCACCCTAACCCTAAACCTCACCCTCACCCACACCCTCACCCTCAGCCCAAACCTAACCCTAACCCTACACCTATCCCTAACCCTCACACTCCTCCTAAAAATAAATCTAACCCTAACACTAACGCTGACTTTCACCCTAACAACAACCCTATCCCTAATCCTCATCCTAACCCTATCCCTCACCCCAACCCTAACCCTAAACCTCACCCTAATCCTAACCCTAACACTAATGCTAACCCTAACCCTCACCCTCACCCTAACGCTCACTCTAACCCTTACCCTCACCGTAAATCTCACCCTAACCCTCACACTAACACTAACACTAAACCTCACCCTAACCATCAACCTAACCCTAAACCTAAAGCTAACACTCTCCTTAACGCCGGCCCTAACCCTCAACCTAAGCTTAACCATCACCCTCACCCTAACCCTGACCCTAAACCTTACCCTAAACCTAATCCTAACCCTAACCCTAACCCTAACTCTAACCCTCACCCTCAACCTAACCCTAAACTGAACCATAACCCTCACCCTAACACTCACCCTAAGCCTAAGGCTGACCCTAAACTTCACTCTCACCCTAACCCTAAACCTCAAGCAAACCCTAACTCTCACGCTCACCCTCAGCCTCACCTTCACCCTCACCCTAACCCTCACACTAATCCTCGCACTCACCCTCACCCTAAATTTAACCATAAACCTAACCCACACACTAATCCTAACCATCACCCTCATCCTCACCATGACCCTCACCCTAATCCTCACCCTCAACCTCACCCTAACCCTAACGATAACCCTAACACTCACCCTAAACATAACTATCAACCTCACCCTCAGCCTCACCCTAAGCCTAACCCTACACCTAAGCCTAATCCTAAACCTAAACCTCCCCCTCCCCCGCACCCAAACCTAAAACTCAGCTTAACCCTAAGCCTAACCCTAGCACTCACCTAACCCTTACCCTCACTGTCACCCTAAACCTAATCCTCAACCCAAACCTAACCCTCACCCTAACCCTAACCGTCACCCTCACTTTCACCCTAACGCTAACCCTAGCTCTCACCCTAACCCATAGCCTCACCGTCACTCTAACCCTGACCCTAACCTTAACCCTCACCCTAACCCTCACCCTCACCCTCACCCTCACCTTAACTGTATTCCTAACCCTAAACCTAACCCTCAACATAACCCTCACCCTTACCCTCACCCTAACCCTAACCGCAACCCTAACCCTAACCCTAACCCTCACCCTCACCCTAACCCTCACTCTTACCCTGACACTTACCCTAACCCTAACCCTTATCCTCACCCTAAACCTAACCCTAATCCTAACCCTCACACTAACTTAAACCTAACCCTACCCCTCAGCCTAACCCTCACCCTAAACCTAACCCTAAACCTCACCCTATAACTAACCCTAACCTTACCCTCACCCTAACCGTAACCCTAACCATAACCCTCAGACTAAACCTACCCCTCACCCAAACACTCACCCTAACATTAATCCTCACCCTAATCCTAACCTTAACCCTAGACCTCAGCCTCAGCCTACCCACACACTAACCCTAAACCTAAAACTAACCATAACCCTAACCCTAAACCTTACTCTCACCCTTACCCTCATCCTCACCATCACCCTCAACCTAACCCTCAACCTCACCCTCACCTTAACCCTAACCATAACCCTAACCCTCACCATAAACCTGAATCTGACCCTCACCCTCACCCTCAGCCTCATCCTAAGCCTAACTCTAAACCTAGCGTAATCCTAAACCTAACGCTCACCCTCACCCTCACCCTAAACCTAAACCTCACCCTAACCCTAACTTTAACCCTAGCCCTCACCGTAACCTTACTCTCACCGTCACTCTAACCCTCACATTAACACTAACACTCACCCAAACCCTAACCCTAACCCTCACCCTCACTCTCAGCCTAACCCTAATCATAACCCTCACCCTAAACCTAACCCTACAACTCAACATAAAACTTACCCTCAACCTAATCCTAAGGGTAACCCGAATCCTCACCTGAAACATAACAGTAACCCTAATGCTATCCCTAACCTTCATCCTCACCCTAACCCTCATTCTAACCCTTACCCTCAGCCTAACCCTAACCCTAACCATAAAAATAAACCTCACCCTAACACTAAACCTAACCCTATCCCTCACCCTAAATCTTACCTCACCGTCACTCTAACCCTCACCCTAAACATCATCCTCATCCTAACTCTAATCCTAACCCTCACCCTCACCCTAACCCTCACCGTCACATTAACACTCACCCTAACCCTAACCGTCACCCACACCCTAAAACTCACCCACACCCTCACCCTCACCCTCACCTTAACCTTACCCGAAACCTCACCCTAAACCTAACCCTCACCCTAAACCTAAATCTAACACTCAACCTCATAGTAATCCTAACCTTCACCTTAACCCTCACACTAACCCTCACCCTAACCCTAACGCTAACCCAAACAATCAATCTCACCCTAACCCTCACCCTAACCCTTATCCTCAAACGAACCCTAACCCCAAACCTAACCCTCACATTAACTCTAACCCTCACCCTAACCCTAACCCTACCCCTCACCCTAACCCTCATCCTAAACATAACCCTAACCCTCACCTTCACCGTAATGCTCATCCTCACCCTAAACCTGACGCTAACCCTAACCCTCAACAGAACCCTAACCCAAATCCTCACCCTAACACTAACCCTCACCTTAAACCTTACCCCCACTCTAATCCTCATCCTAAACCTAACCCTAACCCAAAGCCTCACCATAACCCTAACCCTCACCCTCACGCTCCCCATCAACCTCAGCCTAACCCTAAGCCTAACCCTCACCCTCACCCTCACCCTGACCCTCACCCTCACCCTAACACTAATTTTAACCCTTATTTTCACACTAAACCTAACCCTAACCCTAACCTTCACTCTAAACCTAACCCTCACCCTAAGCCTAACACTAACCCTCACTCTAAACCTAACCCTCACCCCCACGCTAACACTCAAGGTAACCCTAATCCTCACCGTAAACCTAACCCATAACCACACCAAAAACCTCACCCTCACCCGAACCCTTGCCCTCACACGAACCCTCACCCTCACCCTGACCCTAACCCTAACCATAACCCTCACCCTAACCCTCAGCCTCACACTAACCCTCATGCTAAACTTTACGTTCAACCTAGCCCAAACCCTAACCCTCAACCTAACACTCACACTAACCTTAACCCTAACGCTCAGCCTAATCTTTATCCTAACCCTAAACCTAACCTAACCCTCACCCTAACCCTAACCCTAATACTAACACTAACCTTCACCCTCACCCTAACCCTCACACTCACCACAACCTCAACCTGACCCTACCCCTACCCCATTCCATAACCCTCACCCTAACCCTAACACTCAACCTAACCCTAACCCTACCTCTAACACTCACCCACACACTAACCCTAAACCTAACGCTATCCCTCACCCTAATCCTAATCCTCACCCACACCCTAACCCTCACCCTCATCCGAAAACTCAACCTCACCCAAACCCTCATCCTCACCCTAACCCGAACCCTCACACTAAACATCACCCAAACCCTAACCCAAACCCTAATAAGAACCCTAACCCTAACCCTCACCCTCACCCTAAACCTAACCCTCACCGTAACCGTAACCCTCACCCTAAAATTAACCATAAATCTAAACATAACCCTCACACTAACTGTACCCCTCACCCTAACCCTAACCCTAAGCCTAATCTTCACCGTCACCCTGACTGTCACGCTCAGCCTAAACCTAACCCTAACCCTATTCTTATTCCTAACTCTCACCCTCACCCTCAGCCTAAACCTAAACCTAACCCTAAACCTCACACTCACCCTCACCCTCACTCTCACCCTAACCCTCACCCTCGCCCTAACCCTCATCCTCACCCTAAACATCATCGTAACCATAACACTTATCTTAACCCTAACCCTAACCCTCACCCTAAACCTAACCTCAGCTTAACCCTCACCCTCACCCTAATAGTCACCATAACCCTAACCCTTAACTAACCGAAACCCTCACCCTCACCTTAACCTTCACCCTCAATCTAGCCCTCACCCTAAACCTAACCTTAACTCTAATCCTCACCCTTCACCTCCCCTTCCCCTCAGCCTTACCCTAAACCTAACCTTAATCCTAACCCTAACCCTCAACCCCACCCTCACCCTAACCCTAACCCTAACCCTAACACTAAACCTCACCTTCATCGTCACCTAAATTTAAACCTAAAAATTACCATGACCCTAGCCCTAACCATAACCCTAACCATAAAACTCACCCTAACCCTAAACCAAACCCTAACCCTAAACCTCACCCTCACCCTCAGCCTAACCCTAACCCTAACCATAATCCTAACCCTAACACTCACCCTCATCCTAACCCTAACCCTAACACTCACCCTCAACCTCAACCTCACCCTCACCCTCACCTTCACACTAACTCTCAACCTCACCCTAAACATCACCCTAACACTAACCCTCAAGCTAACACTAATACTAAGCCTCACCCTAACCCTAACCCTCACCGTAACCTTAACCCTAACCCTAACCCTCACCCTCACCCTAACCCTCACCTTAACCTTTATCCTCACAATCCTAACCCTAACCATAACCCTCACACTAACCCTAACACACACCCTAACCGTATCCTGACAACTCACCCTAAATCTCACCCTAACCCTAAAACTAACCATAACCCTCACCCTAAACCTAAGCCTAACCCTCACCCTCACCATAACCCTCACCATCACCCTAACCCTCAACCTAACCCTAAATTTCAACCACACCCTAACCCTCACCCTCACCAGAACTCGACCCTCACGCGAACACTCACACTCACCCTAAACCTCACCCTCACAATAACCATCACCCTAACCCTAACACTAACCCTCATCCTAACCCTAACCCTAAACTTAATGCTAACCCTAAACCTCACCCGCACCCCAACCCTAACCATCACCCTAAATCTTGCCGTCAACCTAACCCTAACCGGCACCCTCACCCTACCCTCAACCTAACACTTACCCACACCATAACCATCACGCTAACCCTAAAACTAACTGTCACCCTAAACCTCACCCTAACCCTAAACACAATCTTAAGCCTAACCCTGACCCTAACCCTCACCCTAACCCTAAACCTCACCCTCACCCTAACCCTCACACTAAACTTTACCCTCAACCTAACCCAAACCCTAAATCTACAGCTAACACTCACACTAACCCTTACCAAAACCCTCAGCCTAACCCTTACCATAAACCTCACCCTCACCCTAACCCTCACACTAAACTTTACCCTCAACCTAACCCAAACCCTAACCCTAAAACTAACACTCACACTAACCCTTACCGTAACCCTCAGCCTAACACTTATCCTAACCCTAACCATAACCATAACCATAACCGTAACCCTAACCCTAACCCAAAAGCTCACACTAACCCTAACTCTAACCCTCAGCCTAACCCTCATGCCAACCCTAACCCTAAACCTCACCCTCTCCCTGATCGTCACCCTAACCCTAACCCTTACCTAACCGAAACCCTCACCCTCACCCTAACCCTCACCCTCACCCTAGCCCTCACCATAAACCTAACCCTAACCCTAATCCTCACCCTCCACCTCCCCTTCCCCCTCAGCCTTACCCTAAATCTAACCTTAATCCTAATCCTAACCCTCAACCCCACCCTCACCCTAACCCAAACCCTAACACTAACCCTCATTCTTATCGTCACCCTAACTCTAACTCTAACCCTAAATATTACCATAAGCCTAGCCCTAACCCTAACCATAAACTCACCCCAACCCTAAAACTAACCCTAACCCTCAAACTCACCCTCATCCTAACCCTCACCCTTACCTGACCCTCACCATCACACTAACCCTAACCCTCACCCTAACCCTCACCCTCACCCTCAGCCTAAACCTAACCCTAACCCTAATCCTAAACCTAACACTCACCCTCATCATAACCTAACCCTAAAACTCACCCTCAACCTCAAACTCACCCTCACCCTCACCCTCACACTAACTCTCAACCTCACCCTAAACATTACCCTAACACTAACCCTCAACTTAACCCTAATCCTAAGCCTCTCCCTAACCCTAACCCTCACCCTAACCCTAACGCTAACCCTAACACTCATCCTCACCCTAACCCTCACCCTAAACTTTATCCTCACACTAAACCTAACCTAACCCTAACCCTCACACTAACCCTAACCCACACCTTAACCCTCTCCCGAAAACTCACCCTAACTCTCACCCTAACCCTAAAGCTAACCCTAACCCTCACCCTAACTCTAACCCTAAGCCTAACCCTCACCATCACCGTAAACCTCACCATCACCCTAACCCTGACCCTAACCTAAATTTCAACCACACCCTTACCCTCACCCTCACCCGAACTCGACCCTCACCCGAACACTCACCCTCACCCTAAACATCACCCTAACAATAACCATCACCCTAACCCTAAATCTCACCCTAACACTAACCCTAAACCTCAACTTTATCCTAACCCTCAACCTAACCCTAACCCTCAGCCTTAACCTAACCCTCACCGTATCACTAAACCTTACACTAAACCTAACCCTAACACTCACCCTCACCCTCAACCTCATCCCCAACCTAACCCAAACCCTCATCCTAACCCTAACCCTAAACCTCATGCTAACTCTAAACCTCACCCTCACCCTAAACCAACCCTAACCCTCACACTAAACCTAACCCTCATGCTAAACATTTCCGTCACCCTAACCCTAACCCTCACCCTCACCCTAAACCTCAACCTAACACTTACCAACACCATAACCCTCACCCTAATTCTAAAACTAATTCTCACCCTAAACCTTACCATACCCCTAACCACAACCCTAAGCCTAAACCTGACCCTAACCCTCACCCTAAACCTAAACCTCACCCTCACCCTAAACCTCACCGTAAACTTTACCCTCAACCTAACCCAAACCCTAACCCTAAACCTAACACTCACACTAACCCTTACAGTAACCCTCAGCCTAACCCTTATCCTTACCCTAACCCTAACCCTCACCATAACCGTAACCCTAACACTAACCCTAACCCTCACACTAACCCTAACCCTAAACCTCAGCCTAACCCTCATCCCAACCCTAATACTAACCCTAACCCTCACCCTCACCCTCACCCTAACACTAACCCTAATCCTCAAACTAACCCTAACCCTCACCCTCACCCTCACCCTAATCCTTACCTTCAACATAAACCTATCCCTAAACCTAAACCTAACACTAACTCTCACACGAACACTGAGCCTCACCCTAACCCTCACCCTAAAACCAAAAATCAACCTAAACCTAACCCTCACCCTAACACTAACCCTCAACCTAACCCTAACCCTCACACTAAACCTAACCCTCAGCCTCATACTCACCCACACCCTAACCCAAACCCTAACCCTAATCCTAACACTTACCCTCACCCTCACCCTCATCCTCACCCTAAACCCCACCCTAACCATAACCCTAAACCTTATCTAACAGAAAACCTCACCCTCACCCTCACCCTCACCCTAACCCTCACCCTCACACTATCCCTCACCCTAATTCTAACCCTCACCCTAACCCTAACCCTAAACTTCACCCTCACCCTCACCCTAACCCTAATCCTAACATTAACCTTAAACCTAATGCTAACCCTAAAACTCATACTCCCCCTAACCCTCAGCCTAACCGATACCGTCACCCTAACCCTAACACTAACCCTCACACTAAACCTAACCTCAAACTAACTCTAACCCTACCCCTCAGCTTAACCCTCACCCTAAATCTAAACCTAACCTTAACCTTCACACAATCCTTAAACATAAACCAAACCCTCACCCTAACCCTCACACTATACCTAATGCTAACCCTAACCCTCAACCTCACCGTAAATCTCACCCTAACCCTTACCCTCAACCTAACCAAAACCCTCATCCTCAACCTAACCCTCACCCTTACACTTAACCATACCCTAAACCTCACCCTAACCCTAAAACTAACCCTCACCCTAACCTTAACCCTAATCCTAAAACTCATCCTCACCTTAACCCTCACCCTGACATTTATCCTCAGGCTAATCCCTATCCTAAACCTAAAACTAACCCTCACACTAACCCTAACCCTAACCATCAGCATAAAACTTATCCTAACCCTAAACCTAACCCTAACCCTCACCTTAAACCTAACTCTAACCCTAACCCTCACCCTAACTCTAACCCACACCCTCACCCTCCCCATCACCCACAGCCTAACCCTAATCCTAACATTAATCCAAAACTTCATTCTCACTCTCACCCTAACCTTAACCCTATCCCTATCCCTTACCTTTACCTAACCCTCACCCTATACCTCACCCTCACCCTAACCCTAAACCAAACCCTAACCCTCACCCTTACCCTCACCCTAACCCTAACACTAACCTTACCCTCATCCTCACACTAAACATCACCTTAACCTTTACTCTCACCATAACCCTAACCCTAACCCCAACCCTAATCGTTACCCTAAACCTAACTCTCTCCCACACGCTGACTCTCAAACTCACCCGAACCGTCACCCTCACCCTAACACTCTTTCTAACCCTAATTATAACCCTAATCCTAAACCTAACCCTCACCCTCAAACTCAACCTAACCCGAACACTAATCCTAACCCTAACCCTCACCATCACCCTAACACTCACACTCACCCTAAAACTCACCCTAAACCTAACCCTACCCCTCTCCCTAACCCTAAACCTCAACCTAACCCTAACCCTACCCTTAACCCTCACCCTCACATGAAACCTAAACCTAACCTTAACCCTCATCCTTACCCTAATCCTCAACCACACCCTCAGCCTCAACCTCACCCTCACCCTCACCATCAATCTCTCCCTACCCCTCAACCACACCCTAAACATCACCCAAACCCTAACCCTCACCATAATACTAACCCTAAACCTAACCCTCACCCTAAACCTTATCCTCACCCTATCCCTAATTGTAACACTAACCATAACACTCACACTAACCGTAACCCTCACTCTAACCCTAATCCTAACCCTAACCCTAACCTTCACCCTCACGCTGACCCTCACCCTCAGCCTAACCCTAACCCTAACACTAATCCTAATTCTAAATCTCAACCTCACCCTCACCCTAATCCTAATCCTAACCGTCACCCTCACCCTGAACCTCACCCTAAACCTTACCCTCACCCTCACATTAACCATCACCCTCACAATAAACATCACCCTAAACCTAACCCTTAACCTAAACCTAACCCTAACCCTCACCCTAATGCTAACCCCCACCCTAACCCTCACTGTAACCCTAACGCTAACCCTAACCCTCACCATCACCCTAAACCTCACCCTAAACCTTAACCTCACACTAACCTTAACCCTAAGCCTAACCCTCACACTAACCCTAACCCTCACCCTAACCCTATCCCGACACATCTACCTAACTCTCACCATACACATAACCCTTACCCTAAACCTCAACCTCAACCTAAATCTAGACTTAACCCTCACCCTTACCCTCACCATCATGCTAACCCTCACCCTAACACTAACCCTCAACATACCCAAACCCTCAACCTCACCCGGACCCTAACGCTCACACTAACACTCACCCTCACCCTAACCCTCAAACTTATACTAAACATCACCCTAACCCTAAATCTCAACCTAACCCTAACCATAACCCTTACCCTACCCTAACCCTCAACCTAACACTAAACTTCACCCTGAACCTCACCTTTACCATAACCCTAACCCTAACCCTCACCCTAACACTAACCCTAAACCTAAACCTCACCCTAAACCTAACCCTCACCCTAACACTAACCCTCACACTGAACCTAACCTTAACATTCACCCTCACCCTAAACCTAACCCTCATCCTAAACCTAACTGTAAACCTAATGATAAACATAAACCTCATCCTCACCCTAAGCCTCACCCTAAACATTACCCTCAACCTCACCCTAACCCTAACCCTCAACCTCACCCTAACCCTCACACTAAACCTAAAACTCACCATAACCCTAACCAAAACCCTCACACTAAACCTAACCCTCACCCTAACACTAACCCTACCCCTCAGCCTAACCCTCACCCTAAAACTAACAGTAACCCTAATCCTGACCCTAACCCTAACCATTACCATAACCCTCACCCAACCCCTCACCCTAACATTCATGCTAACCCTAACCCTCACCCTCACACTAACCCTCACACTAACCGTAACCCTCACCCTAAACATAAACCTCACCCACCTCCGAAACCTCAACCTAAACCTTACCTACACCCTAACCCTCACCCTAAGCCTAAACCTAAAACTAACCCTCACCGTAACCCTCACCCTAACCCTAAACATAACAGTAACCCTCACCCTCACCCTAATACTCACCCTAACCTTTACTCTCAACCTAACCCAAACCCTAACCCTAAACCTAACACTCACACTAACCCGAAAACTAACTCTCAGCCTAACCCTTATCCTAACCCTAAAACTAACCCTAAACCACACCCTAACCCAAACCCTAACCTTAACTCTAACCCTCACATTAACCCTAACCCTAACCCTCAGCCTAACCCTCACCCTAACCCTAACCCTAAACCTAACCCTCACCCTAACACTAACCATCACCCTAAACCTAACCGTAACCCTCACCCTCACCCCAAACCTAACCCAAACCCTCACCCACACCCTCACCCTCACACTCACCCGAAGCTTAAAACTTACCCTAACCCTAAACCTCACCCTAAACATTACCCTAACCCTAACCCTCACCTGAACCCTCACACTCTTCCTAACACTCAATCTCACCCAAACCTTCACCCTCACAATAAACATCACCCTAACCCTACCCCTGAGCCTAACCATAACCCTCTACCTAAACATAACCCTCACCCTGAACTTCACCCTAACCCTAACCCTAACCCTTACCCTAACCCTTACCCTAATCCTAAACCTCACCATAAACCTAACCCTAATCCTTACCAACACCATAACCCTAAACCTAACCCTAACCCTAACGCTCACCATAACCCTCACCTTCACCCTAATCCTCACAGTAACCCTTACCCTCACCATAACCCTAACCCTAACCCAACCCTAATCCTCACCGTAAACCTAACCCTTGCCCACACCCTAACCCTCATCATCAACCGAAACCTCAACTTCGCCCTAACACTCACACGAATGCTAACCCTAACCCTTATCATACAATTAACCCTCACCCTCACCCTCACCCTAAGCCTAACCCTAACCCTAAACCTAAACCTAAACCTCACCCTCAGCCTAAACCTAACCCTCAACCTAACGCTCACCCTATCGCTAACGCTAAACCTACACCTCACCCTCAACCTAACTCTTATCCTCACACTAACCGTCACCCTAACACTAACACTAACCCTCACATTAACCCTAATATTCAACCTATACCTCACCCTAAACCTAACCTTAACCGAAAACCTAACACTCACACTCACCCTCACCCAAACACTCACCCTCACCCCAAACATCACCCTGACCCTAACCTTCACCCTAACCTTAACCATACCCCTCACCCTTAACCTAACCTCAGCTTAACCCTCACACTCATCCTAATCCTCACCCTAACCCTAAACCTTACATAAACGAAACCCTCACCCTCACCCTCACCCTAACCCTAACCTTAACAATAACCCTAACTCTAACTCTAACCCTAACCCTAAAACTCACCCTAAAACTAAACCTAAACCTCACCCTCACTCGCAACGTAGCCCTAACCCTCACACTAACGATAATCTTAACACTCAGCCTAAACCTCATCGTAATCCTAACCCTAACCCTAACCCTCACCCTAACCCTAACCCTCACCTTCATTTTCACCCTCACCCTCACCCTAACCCTAACCCAAACCCTCATCCGAACCACACCCTCACCCGCACCCTCACACTAACCCTCACCCTCACCCTCACCCTCACACTAACACTAAACCTCACATTAAACATCACCCTAACCTTAAAGCTCACTGTCACCCTAACCCTAAACCTAACCCTAACAATAACACTAACCCTAACCCTCACCATCACCCTACCGTCACCCTAATCCTTAACCTCACTCTAACCCTGACCGTCACCCTAACCTTCACCCTAACCCTAAGCCCCATGCACAACCTCACCCTCACCCTCACCCGACCCCTCATCCTCACCCGAACACACTCCCTTACCCTAACCCTTACCCTCACAATAAACATCATCCTAACTCTAACTCTCACCCTAACACTAACCCTAACCCTCACCCTAACACTAATCCTCAACCTAACCCTAAGCTTCACCCTGAAACTCACCCTAAGCCAACCCTAACCGTAACCCTCAAACTCACCCTTACCCTAACCCTAACACTCACCCTAAAACTAACCCCCACCTTACCACTAACACTCACACTATACCTAAATCTAACACTCTTACTCACCCTCTATCTCACCCTCACCCTAACCCTAATCCTCATCCTAACCATAACCTTAAATATAATGCTAACCCTAAATCTCACCCTCAGCCTATCCCTCACCCTAAACCTTACTCTCACCCTAACCCTAACCCTAACACTCAGACTAAACCTATCCCTCACCCTAACCCTAACCCTAAACCTCACACTAAACCTAACCCTCACCCTAATCCTAAACATACCCTCATCCTAACCCTCACCCTAAACTTAACCCTAACCCTAATCCTCACCCTATCCCTAATCTTAACCCTAACCCCAACCCTCACCCTCTCCCTAACCCTAATGCTAACCCTAACCCTCCTGCTCACACTAACCCTCACCCTAATCCTTCGCCTCACCCTAAACCTAACCCTTACCCTCACCCTAACCCTAACCCTAAAAATTACCCACAACCTAAACCTCCCCCTAACCCTAAACCTAACCCTCACCCTAACCCTAACTCACACCCTTACTGTCACCCTCACCCTCATCCTAACCCTAATACTTACCCTTTTCCTAACCCTCACCATCACCCTCACCCTAACCCTAAACCTAACACTCACCCTCACCCTCAACCTAACCCTATCCCTAACCCTCACCATAGCGCTACCCCTCACCCTATATCTCAACCTGACCCTAATAATAAATGTAAGGCTAAGCCTCACCCTAACCCTATCACTAACCCAAACATTCAACCTGACACTATACCTCATCCTAACCCTTTCCTTCAACATAATCCTAACCCTAACGCTAACCCTAATTCTCACCCTAACCCTAACCCTCACCCTCACCCTCACCCTCACCCTTACCGTAAGACCCAACCTAACCCTAACCCTAACTCTAATCCTAAACCTAACCCTCACCCTCAAACTTACCCTAACCCTAAAGCTAACCCTCACACTCACCCTCACAATAACCTGCAACCTAACCCTAACCCTCACCTTAACACTAACCCTAACCCTCAACCTAATTCTAACCCTATCCCTAACCCTCACCCTCCCACTAACCCTAATCCTAACACTAACCCTCACCGTAACCCTAATCCTCACCCACACCCTATCCCTCTCCCTCAACCGAACCCTCACCCTTCCCCGAACACTCATCCTCAACCTAAACATCACCCAAACCCTAACCCTTACCCTAAACCTAACCCTAACCCTCACCTTAAACATAACCCTCAACCTAAACCTGAACCTCACGCTAATCCTCACCATAACCCTAACCCTTACCTAAAAGAATCCCTCACCCTAACTCTCACACTAACCCTCTCCTCACCCTAGACCTCAGGGTAAACCTATCCCTATCCCTAACCCTCTCCCTCACCCTTAACCTCTCCCTAACCCATACCCTCAGTCTAACACTAACGCTAACCTTATAACTAATCCTAAACCTCATACGCACCCTCACCCTAAAGCTAACCCTAACACTAACCCTCACCCTCACCCTCACCGAACGCTCACCCTCACCCTAAACATCACCCTAACCCTAACCCTCACCCTAAGCCTAACCCTAACCCTCACCCTAACCCTAACCTCAGCTTAACCCTCACCCTCAACCTAAACTTCACCCTAACCCTAACCCTAAGTTAAATGAAACCCTCACCTCCACCCTCACACTAACCCTCACACTCACCCCAGCCCTCACCCTAACCCTAAAACTAACCCCTACCCTCAACCTTGCCCTCTCCCTACACCTCAGCCTAAAACTAACCCTAACCATAACCCTAAACCTAACCCTCACCATCAGCCAAACCTTCACCCTAACCCTTACCCTCAACCTTACCTTAAACCTAACCCTCACCCTCACACTCACCCTCACCCTAATCCTAACCCACACCCTAACCCTAACCCTAACCCTAACCACTAACCCTCTCTCTCACCCTCACCCTAATCCAAACCCTAACAATAACACTAACTCTCACCCTCAACCTAACCCTCACCCTGACACTTACACTCACACTAACCCTTAACGAAACCCACATCCTCACAATCACCCTAACCCTAACTCTTACCCTCACCCAACCCCTCACCCTAACCCTAAACCTAACCATCACACTAACCCTAACCTTCACCCACACCTTAACCATCACTCTCACCCTCACCCTCATCCAAAACCTTACCTGAACCCTAAACCTAACCCGAACCCTAACCCTAATCCTAACCCTAAACCTAATCCTAAACCAAATGCTCACCATACCCCTCACCCTAACCCTAACTCTAACCCTAAACCTCACACTAATCCTAACCCTCACCCTCACCCGAACAATCACCCAAACCCTAAACCTCACCCTCAAAATAAACATCACCCTAACCCTAACCCTCAACCTAACGCTAACCCTAACCCTCACCCTCATCCTCACACTCACCCTCACCCTAAACATCACCCTAACCCTAAACCTCACCCTAACCCTATCCCTAACCCTCACCCTAAACATAACCTCAGCTTAACCCTCAACCACACCCTATTCCTCACCCTAAATCTAACCCTTACCTAACCGAAACCCTCACCCTCACCCTCACCCTAACCCTAACCCTAAGCCTAACAATAACCATAACTCTAACCCTAAACCTAACCCTAAAACTCACCCTACACCTAATCCTAATCCTAACGCTCACTCTCACCATCAAACTCACCCTAACCCTAACCCTCACCTTCATTCTCACCCCAAATCTCACACTCATACTAAAACTCACACTAATCCTACCCCTAACCCTCTCCCTATCCCTCACTCTAACCCTAACCCTACCCCTAAACCTAAACATTACACTAACCCTAAACCTAACGTCAACCTTCAACCTAATCCTAATCCTCACCAACACACTCAGCCGAACCCGAACCCTCACCCGAACCCTCAGCCTCACCCTGAACTTCACCCTAAACATCTCCCAGCCCTAACACTAACCCTCATCCTCAACCTCACCCTTACCCGCACCCTCACCCTAACCCTCATCCTCACCCTCACCCTCATACTAACCCTCAACCTCACCCTAAACATCACCCTAACTCTAAACCTCACCCTCACCCTAACCCTAACACTCACCCTAACACTAAAGCTAACCCTAACCCTCACACTCACCCTAACCCACACCCTAACCATTATCCTCACACTAAACCTAACCCTAACCCTAACCCTAAAAACCCTCACACTAAGCCTAAACATAACCCTAAACCTAACACTCATCCTAACCCTCACCCTAACCCTAACCCTAACCCTCACCCTAACCCTCACACTAACCTTTACCCTCAATCTAACCCAAAGCCTAACCCTACACCTAACACTCACACTAACCCTAAACCTAACCTCAACCTAACCCTTATCCTATCCCTAAACCTGACCCTTACCCTAACCGTCATCCTCAACCTCACCCTCACCCACACCTTCACCCTAACCCTCATCTTCACCCTCACCCTCTTACTAACCCTCAACCTCAACCTAAATATCACCCTAACCCTCACCCTCACCCTCACCCTAACCCTAACATTCACCCTAAACCTAACGCTAACCCTAACCCTCACCCTTACCCTAACCCTAACTCTCACGCTCACCCTAACCATAACCCTCACACTAACCCTTACCCAACCCGTCAGGATAACCCTCGTCCTAACCCTAACCCTAAACCTAACCCTCACCCTCACCCTAAACCTAACCCTTAACTTCACCCTAATCATAACCCTCACTCTAACCCTCACCCTAACCCTACTCGTCACCCTTATCCTAAACCTCATTCTAAAACTTACCCTCAACCTAACAATATCCCTAACACTAAACCTAACTCTAACTGTCACCCAAACACTAACCCTCACCCTAACCCTCACCCTCACACTAAACATCACACTAAACCTAACCCTCAGCCTAACACTAACCCTAAACCTCACCCTAACCCTAACCTCACCGTAACCCTAACCCTCTCACTAACCCTAACCCTAACCCTCACCCTCACCCTCACCCTAACCCTAACACTAATCCACACCCTCACCCTAATCCTAACACTAACCCTAACCGTAACCCATACCTAACCGAAAACTTCACCCTCACCCGCACCCTCACCCTAACCCTCAACCTCACCCTAGCTCTCAACCTAACACTAACCCTCACCCTAACCCTAATTCTAACCCTAAACATTACACTCAACCTAACCCTCACCCTAACCTTACCGTCACCCTAATCCTAAACTTAACCCTCACACTAAACCTATCCCAAAAACTAACTCTAATCCTAACCCTCAGCCTAACCCTCACTCTAAACATAAACCTTACCCTAATCCTCACCCTGTCCTTAAACTTAAACCAAACACTCTCCTTAACCCTCACCCTCACCTAACCCTAATGCTAACCCTAACCCTCACCTTCACCCTAATCCTCAAAATAACCCTTGCCATCCCCCTAACCCTAACCCTCACCCTCAACCTATCCCTCGCTCTAACCCTTACCCAAACCCTAACCCTCACCCTAACCGTAACCCTAAACCTAAACTTCACCCTAATCCTCACCCCAACCCTAACCCTCAACCTCACACTAAGACACACCCTAACATTTACCCTTACCCTAACCCTTATCCTAAACCTAAAACTAACCCTCACACTAACCCTAACCCTAACCCTCAGCCTAACCCTTATCCTAACCCTAAATCAAAACCTAACCCTCACCCTAACCTAGCACTAACCCTCAAACTAATCCTAACTCTAACCGTCAGCCTAACCCTCATCCTAACACTAACCCTAACACTAACACTCACCCTAACCCTAATCCTAACCCTCACCTTAACCCTAAACCTCACCCTCACCCTCCCCATCACCCTCAGCCTAACCCTAACTCTAACCCTAAACGTAACCCTAACACTCACCTTCACCCTCACCCTAACACTAACCCTAACTCTCACCCTAAAACTAACAAAAACCGTAACCCTCACCCTCACAATAAACCTCAACCTAACCCTTACCCTCACCATAACCCTAACCCTAACCCTAATCCTCACCCTAACCATCACCCTCACCCACAACCTAACCTTCACCCTCAACTGAACTCTCACCCTCACCCTAACACTCTCCCTAACCCTAATCCTAACCCTAAACCTAACCTTCACCCTCACCCTGACCCTCATCTTCAGCCTAACCCTAGCCCTAACCCTATTCCTAATCCTAACCCTCACCCTCACCGTCACCCTAACCCTAACCCTCACCATCACCCTCACCCTCACACTCACCCTAAATATCACCCTTACCTTAAACCTCACCAAAACCATAACCCAAACCCCCAACCTAAACCTATACTCAGCTTAACGCTCACCAGCACCATAATCCTAACCCTAACCCTAACCCTTACCTAACTGAAACCCTCACCCTAACCCTCACCCTCACCCTAGCCCTCAACCTAAACCTAACCATAACCCTAACCATCACCCTCAAACTTCCCTTCCCCCTCAGTCTTACCCTAAAACTAACCCTAATCCTAAACCTAACCCTCAACCCCAACCTCACTCCAACCCTAACCCTAACACTAACGCTAAACTTCAACCTCAACCTAACCCTAAACCTAAACCTAACAATAACCCTCTGCCTAACCCTAAACCTAACCCTAAAATTCACCCTAAACCTAATCCTAACCCTAACTCTCATCCTCACCCTCACCCTTATTCTAACCCTCACCCTCACCCTGACCCTCATCATCAGACTAACCCTCACACTAACCCTAACCCTCACCGTAAATTTAACCCTAACCCTCACCTTTAATTTTCAACCTCACCCTCAGCCTAACCCTAATCCTAATCCTAACCTAACCCTCACCCTCACCTTCAACCTAAACTTAACAATAACTCTAACCCTCACCCTCACCCTGAACCTCACCCTCACCTTAACACTCAACCTCACCCTCACCTCACACTAACACTCAACCTCACCCTAAACCGCACCCTAAACCTAACCCTCACCCTAACACTAACGCTAACACTCACCCTAACACTAACCCTCACCCTAACCCTTACTCTAACCCTAACGCTAACCCTAAACCTCACACTCACCCTAAACCTAACCCTAAACTTTATCCTCACACTAACCCTAACCTAACCCAAACCCTCGCACTAACCCTAACCCTCACCCTAACCCTATCCCGACACCTCACCCTAACTCTCCCCCTAACCATAAACCTAACCCTAACGTTCACCCTTAACCTAAATCTAAAACTAAACCTAACCCTCACCCAAAACCTCACCGTCACCCTATCCCTCACCTTAACCCTAACCCACAACCACACCCTAACCCTCACTCTCACTCTAACCCTCAACCTCACCTGAACACTCACCCTCACCCTCACCCTAACGCTCACAATAAACATCACCCTAACCCTAAATCACACCCTAACACTAACCCTAACCCTCACCCTAACCCTAACCCTCAACTTAAACCTAAACCTCACCCTGACCCTCACGCTAACCCTAACCCAAAACATTACTCTAAAGTTTACCCTAACCCTAACCCTCACCCTAACAGTAACCGTCACACTAATCCTAACACTAACCCTCACCCTCACCCTCAACTTCACCCTCACCCTAACAATAACCCTCAATCTAACCCTAACGGTAAACCTAATGCTAAACCTAAAGCTCTTCCTCACCCTAAACCTCACTCTAACCCTTTCCCTCACCCTAACCCTAACCTTCATCCTCACACTAAACCTAACACTCAACCTAACTCTAAACCTACCCCTAAGCCTAACCCAAACCCTAAATCTAACCCTAACCCTAATCCTCACCCTATCCCTAAATTTAACCCTAACACTCACCCTAACCCTCACCCTCACACTAACCCTCATGCTAACCCTAACCCTCACCCTAACACTAACCCTCAGCCTAAACCTTACCCTAACCCTAAACCCAAACCTCCCCCTCATCCTAACCCTCACTCTAACCCTTACCTACACCCTAACCCTCACACTAAGCCTAACCCTAAAACTAACCCTCACCTTAACCATCATCCTAACCCTAAACATAACTCTAATACTCAACCCCACCCTCACCTTAACCCTAACCATAATCCTAACGCTAACCCTCGCGCTCACCCTCACCCTAACCGTAACTGTAACCCTAACAATAACCCTAACTCTAACCCTAACTCTAACCCTAACCCTAAAAGTCACTCTAAACCTAATCCTAAACCTAACCCTCACCCTCATTCTAACCCTCACCCTCACCTGACACTCACCATCACACTAACCCTAAACTAACACTTACCCTCACCCTAACCCTAAACATAACCCTCACTCTCAATCTCACCCTCACGCACACCCTCACCCTAAACCATACACTCACATTCACCCTCACACTAACCCTCAACCTCACCCTAAACATCACCGTAAACCTAACACTCACACTAACCCTAACCCTAACCCTCACCCTAACCCTAACCCTCACCCTAAACCTAACGCTAACCCTAACTATCACCCTCACCCTGACCTTCAACCTAACCCTTATCCTAACACTAACCCTAACACTAACCCTAAGCCTTACTCTCACACTAACCCTAAACCTCACTCTTACCCTCACACTAATCCTAATCCTCACCCTCACCCTCACCATAACACTGATCATAACCCTCACACTAGCCGTAACCCTTACCCTAATCCTAACCCTAACCATAACTTTCACCCTCACCCTGACCCTCATCCTCAGCCAAACACTAACGCTAAACCTATTTCTAATCCTAACCCTCACCTTCACCCACACCCTAAAACTAACCCTAACCCTAACCCTCGTCTTAACCCTAAATCTAACCCTCACCCTCACAGTCACCGTCACCCTAACCCTCACCATAAACCTCACCCTAAACTTAACGCTAACCCTAAATACTCACTCACAACCTAAACCTCACACTAACCCTTATCCTCACACTAACCCAAACCATAACGCAAAGCCTCAAACTAACCCTAACCCTCACCCTAACCCTAACCCTCACCCTCAATCTAACCCTCACCCTAACCTTAAATCTCACCCTAAACATAACACTAAACTTAACCCCCACATTAACACTAAACCTCACCCTAAACCTAACCCTAACCTTCACCCTAACCCTAACACTAACACTCACCTTCACCCTAACCCTCACCGTCAAGCTAACCCTCACCCTAAACCTAACACCAAGCTACAACCTCACCCTCACCCTCATCCTCACCCTTACGCTAACCCTCACCCTCACCCTAAACATCACTCTCACCCTAACCCTCACCCTAACCCTAACCCTAATCCTCACCTTAACCTTAATCATCACCTTAAACCTCACCCTCAACCTAATCCTCACACTAACCCTAACCCTAAGCCTTTCCTAAATGAAAACCTCATCCTCACCCTAACACTCAGCCGAACCCTCACCTTCATCCTAGCCCTCAACCTAAACTAAAGTCTAACCCTAACCCTCATCCTCACCCTCAACCAAACCCTAAACCTAAACCTCACACTAAGCCTAACACTAACCCTAATGGTAACACTAACACTCACCCTCACTCTAACCCTAACATTAACTCTAAACCTCACCCTCACTCCAACCCTTAGCCTCACCCTCACCCTCACCATAACAATAACCCTAACCCTAACCCTCACCCTAACCCTAAACCTTACCCTAACACTAACACTCACCCTAAACCTAACATTAACCCTAGCCCTCACCCTAACCCTCACCCTCAACCTCCACTAAGCCTAACCCTCACCCAAACACTATCCCTCACCCTAACGCTAACCCTAACCCTCACCCTCAAACCCACCCTAAACCTATCCTAAACCTAACCCTCAATCTAACACTAACCATTACCATACTGCTAACCCTAATCCTCACCCTCACCCGAACCCTAACCCTAACCCTCAACCTAACCCTAACCCTAAACCTAATGCTATCCCTAACCCTCAAACTCACCCTAACCCTCACCCTAACCTGAACACTCACCCTCAATCTCACCCTAACTCTAACCCTACCCCTCAACCCAACCCTCAACTTAACCCTAACATTAACCCTAATAAAATCCCTAATCCTCAACCTCACCCTCACTCTAACTCTAACCCTAACTGTCACCCTCACCCTAATCCTCACCCTCAACCTAGCCCTCATCCTAAACCTAACCCTAACCCTAACTCTAACCCTCACCCTAACCCTAATCCTAGACCTAACCCTAACCCTGACCCTCATCCTAACCCTAAACTTATCCCTAAACCTCATCTTAACCCTAACCCTAACCCTAATGCTAAACCTAAACCTCAAACTCAAGCTAACCCTCACACTAAACCTTATCCTCATTGTAACCCTCACTCTAACTCTAACCCTAACCCAAACCCTAATCCTCACCCTAACCCTAAACCTAACACTAACCCTAATGCTAACACTAAACCTCACACTCACCCTAACCCTCACCCCCACCCACAGCCTAAAACTAACCTTAAACCTACTGCTAACCTTAACCCTAACCCTCACCATTGCCCTCACCCTAACCCTAACCCTAACCCTCACACTAACCCTAACCCTAACCCTAATGTTAACACTAACCCTCACCCTCAGTCTAACCCTAACCCTAACCTCACCCTAAACGTAACCCTAACCCTAAAGCTAAACCTAAACCTCAACTTCACCCTAACCCTCACCCTAAACCTTCCCCTCACTCTCACCCTAATCCTAACCCTAACCCTCACATTAACTCTCACCCTAACCCTAACCCTAAAACTACCCCGTAGCCAACCCTAACCCTCACCCTAACCCTTCCACGCACCCTCACCCTAAACCTATCCCTCAGCCTAACTTTCATCCTACCCCTATCCCTAAACCTAAACGTCACCCTAAACCTTATCATAATTCTTAGCCTAATCCTAAACCTCACCGTCAACCTAACACTCACCCTAACCCTTATCCTCACCCTAAATCTAACCCTAACCCTCATCCTAACACTAACACTCACTCTAAACCTCACCCAAACACTAAGCTTAATCTTAACCCTCACCTTCACCCTAACACTCACCCTAACCATTACCCTCACCCTAACCCTAAACCTAAACCTCAGCCTAACCCTCATCCTAACCCTACCAATAACACTAACCCTCACCCTAACCTTAATCCTAACCCCAACCCTAACACTCACGCTAACCCTAACCCTCATTTTCACCCTCAACCTCAACCTCAGCCTAAACCTAACCGTAACCCTAATCCAAACCCTAACCCTCAACCTCACCCTCACCCTAACCCTAACCCTCATCCTAACCCTAACATTAAACCTAATGCTAACCTTAAACCTCACCCTCAACCTAACCCTAACCCTAACCCTCACACTAAACCTATCCTTCACGCTAAACCTTTCCGTCAACATAACCCTAACCCTCACCCTCACCCTAAACCTCACCCTACCACTTACCCACACCATAACCCTCACGCTAGCTCTAAAACTAACTCTCACCCTAAACCTCACCCTAACCCTAACCACAACCCTAAGCCTAAACCTGACACTAACCCTCACCCTATCCTTAAGCCTCAACCTCAAACGAACCCTCACCCTAAACTTTACCCTCAACCTAACCCAAAACCTAACCCTAAACCTAACACTCACACTAACCCTTACCCTAACCCTCAGCCTAACCCTTATCCTAACCCTAAAACTAACCCTCACCATAACCGTAACCCTAACCCTAACCCTAACACTCACACTAACCCTAACCCTAACCCTCATCCCAACCCTAATACTTACCCTAACCCTCAACCTCATCCTAACCCTAACACTAACCTAATCCTCACCCTAACCCTAACCCTCACCCTCACCCTCACCCTAACCGTCACCCTAACCCTTACCCTCAACATACAACTATCCCTAAACCTAAACCTTACCCTAACTTTCACACGAACACTGAGCCTCACCCTAACCCTCAGCCTAACACCAAAAATCACCCTAACCCTAACCCTCAACCTAACCCTAACCCTCAACCCAAGCCTAACCCTCACACTAACCCTAACCCTAAGCCTCACCCTCATCCTTACCCACACCGTAACCGAAAGCCTAACCCTCATCCTAACATTAACACTAACCCTCACCTTGACCCTGACCCTCACCCTCACCCTAACCCTCACCCTCACACTAGACCTCACCCTAACTCTAACCCTCACCCTAACCCTAACCCTAACCCTCACCCTCACCCTAACCCTAACCCTAATCCTAACATAAACCTTAAACCTAATGCTAACCCTAAAACTCACACTCACCCCAACCCTCACCCTAACCAATACCGTCACCCTAACCCTAACCCAAACCCTCACACTAAACCTAACCTCAAACTAACTCTAACCCTACTCCTCAGCTTAAACCTCACCCTAAACCTAAACCTAACCCTAACCCTCACCCTATCCTTAACCATAAATCAAACCCTCACCCTAACCCTCTTCCTCACCCTAACCCTAATGCTAACCCTAACACTCAACCTCAACCTAAATCTCAACCTATCCCTTACCCGCACCCTAACCCTAACACTCACCCTCAACCTAACCCTCACCCTTACACTTTACCCTACCCTAAACCTCACCCTAACCCTAATACTAAACCTCACCCTAACATTAACCCTAATCCTAAAACTAATCCTCACACTCACATTTATCCTCACCCTAATCCTTATCCTAAACCTAAAACTAACCCTCACACTAACTCTAACCCTAACCCTCAGCATAAGGCTTAACCTAAACCTATACCTCACACTCACCCTAACCCTAAACCAAAACCTAACCCTCACTCTAACCCTCACCCTAATTCTAACACTAACCTTACCCTCATCCTCACACTAAACCTCGCCCTAAACTTTACTCTCACCATAACCCTAACCCTAACCCTCAGCATAAGACTTATCCTAACCTTAAACCTAAACCTAACCCTCACCCTAAACCTAACCCAAACCCTAACCCTAACCCTTACACTAACCCTAAACCTAACCCTCAACCTAACCCTCATCCTAACCATAATCCTAACCCTAACGATCACCCTCACCCTGTCCTAACCCTAACCCTCACCCTAACCCTAACCCACACCCTCACCCTCCCCATCACCCTCAGCCTAACCCTAATCCTAACATTAATAAAAAACTTCATCCTCACCCTCACCCTAAACTTAAGCCTAACCCTATCCCTATCCCTTACCTTTACCTTAACCCTCACCCTAACCCTCACCCTCACCCCAACCCTAAACCAAACCCTAACCCTCACCGTAACCCTCACCCTAACCCTAACACTAACCTTACCCTCATCCTCACACTAAACCTCACCCTAAACTTTACTCTCACCATAACCCTAACCCTAACTCTAACCCTAATCGTTACCCTAAACCTAACCCTCTCCCACACCCTAACTCTAAACCTCACCCTCACCCTCACCCTAACATTCTTTCTAACCCTAAAGCTAACCCTAATCCTAAAGCTAATCCTCACCCTCAAACTCAACCTAACCCTAACACTAATCCTAACCCTAACCCTCACCCTCACCATCACCCTAACCCTCACACTCAACTTAAAACTCACCCAAAACCTAACGCTACCCCTCCCCTAACACTAACCCTCAACCTAACCCTAACCCTACCCTTAACCCTCACCCTCACAAGAAAACTAAACCTAACCCTAACCCTCATCCTGACCCTAATTCTGACCCACACCCTCACCCTCAACCTCACCATCATCCTCTCCCTACCCCTCTTCCTCACCATAAACATCACCCAAACCCTGACCCTCACCCTAATCCTAACCCTAAACCTAACCCTCACCCTAAGCCTCACCCTAACCCTGACCCTCAACCTATCCCTAATCGTAACCCTAACCATAACACTCACACTAATAACATAACACTAATAACATAACACTAATCCTAATTCTAACTCTCAGCCTCACCCTCACCCTAAACCAATACCTAACCCTCACCCTCACCCTGACCCTCACCCTAAACCTCACCCTCACCCTCACATTAACCATCACCCTCAATCTAAATATCACCATAAACCTAACCCTCACCCTAAACCTAACCCTAACCCTCACCCTAAAGCTAACCCTCACCCTAACCCTCAGGGTAAACCTAACGCTAACCCTCACTCTCACCCTCACCCTAAACCTCACCCTAAACCTTATCCTCACACTAAACTTATCACTAAGCCTAACCCTCACACTAACCCTAACCGTCACCCTAACAGTATACAGACACCTCACCCTAACCATAACCCTTATCATAAACCTCAACCTAACCCTAACTCTAGACTTAACGCTCACCCTCATCCTAACCCTCACCATCACCCTAACCCTCATCCTAACACTAACCCTCAACCACACCCAAACCCTCACCCTCACCCGAACCCTAACCCTCACACGAACACTCACCCTCACCCTAAACCTCAACCTTATACTAAACATCACCCTACCCTAACTCGCACCCTAACCCTAACCCTAACCCTTACCTAACCCTAACCCTCAACCTAACACTAACCCTCACCCTGACCCTAACCTTAACCCTAACCCTTACCCTAACCCTCACTCTAACACTTACTCTAAAACTAACCCTCACCCTAACCCTAACCCTCACCCTAACACTAACCCTCACACTGACCCTAACCCTAACCCTCACCCTCACCTTAAACCTAAACCTCATCCTAACCATAACTGTAAACCTAATGCTAAATTTAAACCTCATCCTCATCCTAAGTCTCACCATAACCCTTACCCTCAACCTCACCTTAACCCTAACCCTCAACTTCACCCTATCCCTCACACTAAACCTAAAACTCACCCTAACCCTAAACCTAACCCTCACACTAAACCTAACCCTCACCCTTACCCTAACCCTACCCCTCAGCCTAACCCTCACCCTAAAACTAACAGTAACCCTAATCCTCACCCTAACCCTAACCATTACCATAACCCTCACCCAACCCCTCACCCTAACACTCATGCTAACGCTAACCCTCACCCTCACACCAACCCTCACCCTAAGCCTTACCCTCACCCTAACCCTAAACCTCACCCTCCTCCTAACCCTCACCCTAACCCTTACCTACACCCTAACACTCACCCTAAGCCTAACCCTAACACTAACCCTCACCCTAACGCTCACCCTAAACCTAAACATAACCCTAACCCTCACTCTCACCCTAACACTCAACCTAACCTTTACCCTCAACCTAACCCAAACCCTAACCCTAAATCTAACACTCACACTGACCCTAACCCTTACCGTCAGCCTAACCCTTATCCTAACCCTAAAACTAACCCTAAACCACACCCTAACCCAAACCCTAACCTTAATCCTAACCCTCACACTAACCCTAACCCAAACCCTCAGCCTAAACCTCACCCTAACCCTAACCCTAACCCTAACCCTGACCCTCACCCTCACCTTAACCCTAACCCTAAACCTAAATCTCACCCTAACCCTAACCCTCACACTTACCATCACTCTCACCCTCAGCCTAACCCTAATACTTACCCTAATCCTAACCCTCACCTTCACCCTCACCCTAACTCTAAAACTAACGCTCACCCTCACCCTCAACCTCACCCTAACCCTATCCCTAAATCTCACATAACGCTAACCCTCACCCTATAGCTCAACCTCACCCTAAAATTAAAGCTAAACTTAACCCTCACCATAACCCTCACCCTAACCCTAACAGTAACCCTAAACCTCATCCTCACACTATACCTCACCCTAACCCTTACCTTCACCATAAACCTAAACCTACCCATACCCCTAATTCTCACCCTAACCCTAACACTCACCCACACCCTATCCTTCACTCTCACCCGAACACTCACCCTCAACCTAACACTCAACCTAATCCTAAACCTAACCTAAATGTCACCCTCAAACTCACCCTAACCCTAACCCTAACCATCACCCTCACCCTCACCCTAACCCTAATCCTCATCCAAACAATAACCCTAACCCTCACCCTCACCCTCAACTTAACCCTAACACTAACCCTACCCAAACCCACACCCTTACCCTAATACTCCTCCTAAACCTAGCCCTAACTCTTACCTAACCAAAAACTTCACCCTCACTCTTACCCGCACCCTAAACCTGACCCTCACCATAGCACTCACCCTAACACTAACCGTCACCCTAACCCTAACCCTAACCCTCACCCCAATCCTAACCCTAACCATAAACTGAACCCTAACTCTCATCCTAAACCTAACCCTACACCCAATTCTAACACTAAACCTCAAACTCACCCTAACCCTCACCCTAACACTTACCGTAACCCTAACCTTAACCCTCACACTTAACCTAACCCTACCCCTCAGCCTAACCCTCACCATAAAGCTAACCCTAACCCAAATCCACAATCAATCTTAACCTTAACCCAAATCCTCACCCTATCCCTCATTCTCATGCTAACTCTCAACCTTACCCTTACCCTCACCCTAACCCTAACACTCACCCTCACCCTAACCCCCAACCTAACACTTATCCTCAACCTAAACCTAAACAAAACCTCCAATGTCAACCTGACCCTCAACCTCAGATTAACCCTAACCCTAACCCTATTCCTAACCCTAATCCTCACCCTCACACTAACCCTAAACCTTACTCTCACACTAACCCTAACCCTCAACCTAACCCTAAACCTACCTCTCACCTTAACTCTTACCCTAACCCTAACCCTATCCCTTTCCCTACCGCTAACCCGAACATTAACCCTCACCCTCATACTAAATATCACTCTAACACTAACCCTCACCCCACCCTAACCCTAACCCTCACCCTAACCCTACCACTCAACCTAACACTCACCCTCACCTAATCCTCACCCTAAATCTATCCCTAAACCTTACCTAAACGAAACCCTCATCCTCACCTTCACCCTCAACCTAACCCTCACTATAACCCTTATCCACACCCTAAACCTAACTCTAACCCTCACCCTAAAACTAACCTTCAACTTAACCCTAAAACTACCGCTCACCCTAACCCACACCCTAACCCTCACCGTCAACCTAAAACTCAACCTAAACCAAACCCTCACCCACACCCTAACCCTCACACTCATCCAAAACCTAAACCATACCCTAATACTAAACGTCACCCTAAACATCACCATAAACCTAACCTTCACCCGAACCCTCACCCTCACAATAAACATCACCCTAACCCTACACCTCAGGTTAACCCTAACCCTATATCTAACCCTAAACCTCACCCTGACCCCCACTCTAACGCTTACCCTAACGTAAACCTCACCCTAAACCTAACCCTCACCCTAACCCTAACCCACACACTAACCCTAACCATAACCCTCCCCCTCCCCCTCCCCCTCACAATACTCCAACCCTAACCCTAATCCTACACTGACCCTCACCCTCAAACTCATCCTCACGCTAACCCTAACCCTAAGCCTAACCCTCACCCTCACTCTCACCCTAACCCTCACACTCACCCTAAACCTCACCCTAACCCTACCCCTACCCCTCTCCCTAACCCTCAACCTCACCCTAAACCTAACCCTAACCCCAACCCTAACCCTACCCCCAACCCTCACCCTCACACTAACCCTAAACCTAACGTTAACCCTCACCCTACCCTAATCCTCACCCACACCCTAACCCTCAACCTCACCTGAACCCTCACCCAAACCCGAACCCTCACCCTCACACTAAGCCTCACCCTAAACATCAAGCAAAACCTAAACCTCACCATAACCCTAACCCTAACCCTCAACCTCACCCTAACCCTCAGCCTAACCCTTATCTTCACCCTAACCCTAACCCTAAACCTAACAATAACCGTCAAACTAGCGGTAACCCTTACCCTAACCCTAACCCTAACCACAACCTTCACCCTCACCGTCACCCTAAAACTAACCCTAACCTTAACCCTCACCCTCACCCTCACCCTCACCCTAACACTAAAAATAACTGTGACACTAGCCGTAACCCTTACCCTAACCCTAAACCTAACCATAACCGTCACCCTCATCCTCACCCTAAAACTAACCCTAACCTAACCCTAACCCTAACCCTCACCCTCACCCTAACCTTCACCCTCACCCTAAATATCACCCTAACCATAACCCTCACCCTAACCCTACACGTCAACCTAACCTTCACCCACCCATAACACTCAGACTAACCCTAACCCTCACACTAACCCTAACCCTCACCCTCACTTTCACCCTCACCCTCAGCCTAGCCCTAATCCTAACCCTAACCCGAAAACTCACCCTAACGCTAACCCTAATCATCACCCTAACCCGCACCTTAACCCTTATCCTCACACTAACCCTAACCATAATCCTAACCTTCACCCTAACCCTATCCCGACACCTCAACCTAACTCTCACCCTAACCCTAAACCTAACACTAACCCTCACCCTAACCCTAACCCTAAACCTTACCCTCACCCTCACCCTAACCCTCACAGTCACCCTAACACTCACCCTAACCCTAACACTCAACCACACCCTATACTTCACCCTCACCCGTACCCTCACCCTCACGCGAACAGTCAGCCTCACCATAAAACTCACCCTCAAATTAACATCACCCTAAACTTAACCCTCACGCTAAACCTAACCCTAACACTCACCCAAAACCCTAACCCTCATCCTAGCCCTCACCCTAACCCTCATCTTCAACCTTGCACTCATCCTAAAACTAATCCTAACAATAACCCTAACCCTAACCCTAAAACTCACCCTAACCATAATCAAAACGCTAACCCTCACCCTCTTCCTCACACTCACCCTAACATTCACCCTCAACCTACCCCTCACACTAACACTCACAGTAACCCTAACCCTCAACCTAAACCTTACCCTAACCCTCACCCCTAAACCTAATCCAAACACTCACCCTCACCCAAACACTCAACCACAGAAAATCACTAATCCTAACCCTAATCGTAAACCTAACACACTCACCCTCAAAATAACCCTAAACTTAACCCTCACCCTCACCCTCAGCCTAACCCTAAAACTCATCCTCACCCTAAGACCCACCCTACACTTACCCTCATCCTAACCCTAAACCTAACCCTAAACCTCACCCTCACCCTAACCCTAACCCTAACAATAACCCTAACCCTCACCCTATCCCTAACCCTCACCCTCACCCAAACCCCAACACTAACCGTAACCCTCAACCTCAACCTCACCCTCAACCTAACACTCAACCTCACCCTCAGCCTAACCCTCACCCTCACCCTAAACATCACGCAAATCCTAACACTCACGCTAACCCAAACAGTAACCCTAACCCTCACCCTAATCTGCACCCTAAGCCCAAGATAAAACTAACACTCACACTCAACCTAACCCTCACCCTAACACTTATCCTCACACTAACCCTAACTCTAACCCTAACCCTTACCCTCACACTAACCATAACCCTCACCCTAACCCTAAAACTTCCGCTCAACCTAACCCTCACCCTAACCCTAACCCTAACCCTAACCCTTTGCCTAACGCTAACCCTAATATTAACCCTCACCCTCATACTAAACATCAAAATAACGCTAACTCTTACCCTAACCCTCACCCTAACCCTACCCCTCAACCTAACCCTCACCCTCCCCTAATCCTAACCCTAACTCTAACCCTAACCCTTACCTAAACGAAGCCCTCACCTTCACCCTCACCCTCAATCTAACCTTCACCCTCACCCTAGCCCTCACCCTAATCCTAACCCTAACCCTTACCCTAACCCTCACCCTAACCCTAACCCTCACCCTAAACATAAGCCTAATCCTCACCCTCACCCCAAAATTCACCGTCAACCTAACACTCAACCTTACCCAAACCCTCACCCACAACCTAACCCTCATACTCCCCAGAAGCATAAAACTTACCCTAACCCTAAACCTCACCCTAAACTTCACCCTAACCCTAACCCTCACCCGAACCCTCACCCTAAACTTCACCCTCAAAATAAACATCAGCCTAACCCTACCCCTGAGCCTAACCCTAAACCTCTACATAAACCTAACCCTCATCCTGACCCTCACCCTAACCTTAACCCTAACCCTAACCCTCATCCTAACCCTTAACCTAACCCCAACCCTCAAACTAAACCAAATCCTAACCCTTACCCTCACCATAAGCCTAAACCTAACCCAACCCTAATCCTCACCGTAAACCTAACCCTCACCCACACCCTAAACCTCACCATCACCTGAACCCTCATACTCACTCTAACAATCACACTAACTCTAAGCCTAATCCTTATCATAAACTTAACCCTCACCTTCATCCTCACCCTCAGCCTAAACCTAACCCTCACCCTAACGCTCACCCTATCCCTAATGCTAAACCTACAGCTCACCCTCAACCTAACCCTCACCCTAACCCTTATCCTCATCATAACCCTCACCCTAACACTAACACTAACCCTCACATTAACCCTAATCCTCACACTATACCTCACCCTAATCCTAACCCTAACCGAAAACCTAACCCTCAAACTCACACTCACCCCAACACTCACCCTCACCATAAACATCACCCTAACCCTAACCCTAATCCTGAACCGAACACTAACCCTCACCCTAAACCTAACCCTAACGTCACCCTTTCACTAACGCTACCCCTAAAACTCACACTCACACTAACCCTCACCATAAGCCTTATCCTCACACTAAACCTAACCATAACACTAACCCTAACCCTCACACTAAACCTAATCCTCACCTTATCCCTAACCCTAGCCCTAACCCTCACCCTATCCCTCACCCTCACCCTAACTCTAATGCTAACCCTAACTCTCACCGTCACCCTAAACCTCACACTAACCATTACCCTCACCCTAAACCTAACCCTCACCCTCACCCTAAATCTCACCCTAACCCTCACACTCACCCTAAACCGCAAACTAACCCTAACCATAAGGCTAATTCTCACCCTAAACTTCACCCTCACCATAACCTTAACCCTAACCCTAACCCTAAACCTAATGCTAACCATAACCCTCACCCTCACCCTAACCCTCACCCTAACCCTTATCCTCACACTAACCCTAACCCTAACCCTAACCCTCACCCTAAACCTATCCCGACACCTCAACCTAACTCTAACCCTAACCCTAACCCTAACCCTAACCCTCACCCTGACCCTAGACCTAAACCTAACCCTCACCTTCACCTGAATCTTCACGCTCACCCGATCACTCACCCTCACCCTAACCCTCACCCTCACAATAAACATCAACCTAACCCTAACCCTACACCTCACCGTAACTCTCATCCTTACCCTAAACCTAACCCTAACCCTAAATCTCACCATAACCCTAACCTTAAATCTAAACCTCACCCTCACTCTAACCCTCACCCTAACCCTCACCCTAACCCTAATCCTAACCCTCAACCACACCCTTACCCTCACACTTAACCGAACCCTCACCATCACCCCAACACTCACGTTCACTGTAACCCTCACCCTCACAATATACATCACCCTAACCCTCACCCTCACCCTAACCCTCATTGTTACGCTCACCCTCACCCTAACTCTAATGCTAACCCTACCTCTCACCCTCACCCTTATCCTCACCGTAAACCTCACCCTAACCCTTACCCTCACCAAAACCTAACCCTAAATCTAAACCTAATCCTCTACTGAACCCTAACCCTCTCCCACACCCTAAACCTCACCATCACCTGAACCCTCATCCTCACAATAACACTCACAATAACCCTCAACCTAACCCTAACCCTAAACCTAACCCTCACCCTCACCCTCACCCTCAACTTAACCCTAACCCTAACCCTAAACCTAAACCTCAACCTCAACCTCACCCTCACACTAACACTCACTCTCACCATAAATATCACCCTAACCCTCACCCTCACCCTAACACTTATCCTCACCCTAACACTAACCGTAACCTTCACCCTCACCCTGACCTTCTCCCTCAGCCTAACCCTAACCCTAAACCTATATCTAATTGTAACCTTCACCCTCACCCTCACCCTAACCCTAACCATACCCTAAACCTAACCCTCAGCCTCACCCTCACCCTCACCCTAACACTCACACTAATCCTAACCCTAACCCTAACACTAACCCTCACCCTCAACCTCCCCTTCCCCCTCAGACTTACCCTAACTCTAATCATAACCCTAACACTCAACCCCACCATCACCATAACCCTAACCCTAATCCTAATGCTAAACCTTGCCCTCACCCTCTTCGTAACCATAACTATAACCCTAACAATAACCCTAACTTTAACCCTCACCCTAACCCTAAAACTCACCCTAAAACTAATCCTAACCCTAAACCTCACCCTCACGCTCACCCTCGTTCTAAACCTCACCATCACGTGACCCTCACCATCACACTAAACTTCACACTAACCCTAACCCTCAGCCTAACCCTAAACCTAATCCTTACCCTCACTTTCAACCTCACCCTCAGCCTAACCCTAACCCTAACCCTAATCCTAACCCTAACCCTCACCCTCCCCCTAACCCTAAACCTAACACTCACCCTAACCTTAACCCTAACCCTCACCCTCAACCTCACCCTCACCCGCACCCTCACCCTAACCCTCACCCTCACCCTCACCCTCACCCTCACACTAACCCTCAACCACACCATAAACATGACCCTAAACCTAACTCAAACCCTAAACTTAACCTTAACCGAAACCCTAACCCTAACCCTAACCCTCACCCTAACCTTCACCATAATCTTTATCCTCAAACTAAGCTGAAACCTAACCCTAACCCTAACCCTCACCCTAACCCTAATCCTCACCCTAACCCTATCCCGATACCTCATTCTTACTCCCACCCTAACCCAAACCCTATCCCTAACCCTCACCCTAACCCTAACCCTAAACCTAACCCTCACCCTCACCCTAACCCTCACCGTCACCCTATCCCTCACACTAAACCTAATTCTAACCATCACACACCGTCACCCTAACCCTCACCCTTCACTTAATATAATTTTTTCCAAACCTTTCCATTTCCTAACAAATGGGGAAATGTCATTCTTTCTGATGGAGGCATAGAATTCCATTGTGTATATATAACACATTTTCTTGATCTATTCATCTACTGAGGGGCATCTGGGTTGGTTCCATATCTTAGCTATGGTAAATAAGGCTGCAATAAACATAGCTGTGCTGGTAGCTTTAGTGTGGTCTTGTTTGTCAACATTTGGGTAAATGCCCAAAAGTGGGATTGCTGGATCATAGGGGAGATCTAAGTGAAGTCTTTTGAGGAACCTCCATACTGCTTTCCAAAGTGGTTGAACATGTTTACATTCCCACCAACAATGAAGTAAGGTTCCTTTCTGTCCACATCCCCTCCAGCATCTGTTGTTGTTAGAGTTCTTGATTTTTGCTGTTCTAACTGGAGTGAGGTGATATCTCAATGTTGTTTTGATTTGCATTTCTTTTATGGCTAGGGATGTTGAACATTTCTTCATGTGTCTATTGGCCATCCTTCTTTCTTCTTCAGAGAAGCTTCTCTTTAAGTCTTTCGCCCACTTATTTATTGGGCAGTTGTTTCTTTGAGGATTTGTTGTTGGGTGGTTTAATTTTTTGAGTTCCAAGTATATTTTAGATATGAGACCCTTGTCCGTTGTATGGCTAGTAAAGATCTTCTCCCAATCGGTGGGCTTTCTATTGATCTTGCTAGCTATGTCATTTGCCCTGCAGAAGCTCTGCAACCTTATGCAATCCCATTTGTCCAACCTTTCTTTGATTTGTTGTGTTTCCGGGTCTCTATTCAGAAAATTTCGGCCTGAGCCAAGGACACCTAGGGTTTCTCCTATTCCATCCTGTAATGTTTTCAGTGTGTCTGCTTTGAGTTCAAGTTCTTTGATCCATTCGGAGTTGATTCTGGTGCAGGGTGATATGTAAGGATCTAGCTTTAGTTTTCTAAAGGTAGTTAACCAATTTTGCTAGCACCATTTACTGAAGAGGCTGTCTTACTTCCATTCGCAAAATAGCAGGTTATAAAATTAACCCCCAAAAATCAATGGCTTTTCTGTATGCCAACAATGAGAAAAGTGTGGCTGAAATTAGGAAAGCAACTCCATTTGTAATAGCCCCACAAAAAATAAAATACCTAGGAATTAACTTAACTAAAGAAGTGAAGGACCTCTACGATGAAAACTTTAAAATCTTGGAAAAGGAAATCAACACAGAACTTAAAAAATGGCAAAACCTCCCATGCTCCTGGATTGGCAAGATTAACATCATGAAAATGGCAATACTTCCCAAGGCTATCTACAAATTCAACGCGATACCTATCAAAATTCCACCCTCATTCTTCAAGGAATTAGAAAAGGCAATCCAAAAATTCATATGGAACAATAAAAGACTCCGAATAGCAAAAACACTCCTCAACGGAAAGAACATTTCAGGAGGAATATCTATAAGAAATTTCAAACTCTACTATAAAGCCATAGTAATCAAAATAGCTTGGTATTGGCATAAGAACACACCTCAGGACCAATGGAATAGAATTGAAAACCCAGAAATGAACCTACAGACCTATAGCCATCTAATCTTCGATAAGGAAGCTAACCCTCACCCTAACCTAATCCTAACCATCACACTCACCCTAACCCTGATCCTCAACCTAACCCTAACCCTAACACTGACCATACCCCATACACTAGCCGGAACCTTTACCCTAACCCTAACCCTAACCATAATCTACACCCTCACCCTGACCCTCCCCCTCAGCCCAACACTAACGCTAACCCTATTCCTAATCCTAACCCTCACCCTCACCCTCACCCTAAAACTAAACCTAACCCTAACCCTCACCCTCAACCTCACCCTCACCCTAACCATCAACCTCACCCTAAACATGACCCTAACCCTAACCCTAACCCTCACCCTAAACCTAACCCTAACCCTCACCCAAAACCCTAACCCTCATCCAAGTTCTACCCCTAAACCTCAACTTCACCCTAGCTCTCATCCTAATCCTAATCCTAACAATAACCCTAACCCTAACGCTAAAAATAACCCTAAACCAAATTAAAACGTTAACCCTCACCCTCTTCCTTACCCTCACCCTAACCTTCAACCTCAACCTACCCCTCACCCTAACCCTCACGCTAACCCTAACCTTCAACCTAACCCTAACCCTAACCCTCACCCCTAAACCTAACCCTAAAGCTCTCCCTCACCCAAACCCTCAACCTCAGAATAACCTTAACCCTAACACTAATCCTAAACCTAACCCTTACACTCACCCTCAACCCAACCCTTAACTTAACCCTCCCCCTCACCCTCACCCTCACCCTCAGCCTAACCCTAAACCTCACCCTAACCCTAACCCTCACCCTCACCCAAACCCTAACCCAAACCGTAAGCCTCACCCTCAACCTCACCCTCAACTTAACCCTCAACCTCACACTCACATTAACCCTCACCCTAACCCTAAACATCACCCTAACCCTAACCCTCACCCTAACCCTCACCCTAATACCAACGATAAAACCTAACACTCACACGCAACCTAACCCTCACCCAAACAATTATCCTCACAATAACCCTAACTCTAACCCTAACCCTTACCCTCACACTAACCCTAACCCTCACCCTAACTCTAAACCTAATCTACCCCTTTCCCTAACGCTAACCCTAATAGTAACCCTCACCCTTATACTAAACATCAAACTAACCCTAACCCTCACCTTAACCCTAATGCTAAGCCTCACCCTAAACCTACACCTCAACCTAACCCTCACCCTTCGCTAATCTTCACCCTAAATCTAACCCCAACCCTTACCTAAACGAAGCCCTCACCCTCACCCTCAACCGAACCCTCACCCTCACCCTAGCCCTCACCCTAATCCTAACCCTACCCCTCACCCTAAACCTCACCCTATCCCTAACACTCACCCTAAACCTCACCCGAACCCTCACCCTCACCCCAAACCTCATCGTCACCCTAACACAAAACCTAACCCAAACACTCACCCTCACACTAACCCTCACACTCACCCAAAGCCTAAAACTTATCCTAACCCTAAACCTCACCCTAAACATCACCCTAACCCTAATCCTCACCCGAACCTTCACCCTCACCCTAAGACTCACCCTCGCCCTAACCTTCACCCTCACAATAAACATCAGCCTAAACCTACCCCTGAGCCTAACCCTAACCCTATGCCTAAAACTAACCCTCACCCTGACTCTCACCCTAACCCTAACCCTAAACCTAACCCTTACCCTAACCCTTACGCTATCCCTAAACCTCACTCTAAACCTAACCCAAACCATTACCAAAACCATAACCCTAAAACTAACCATAACCCTAACGCTAAACTTAACCCTCAACTTCACCCTAATTCTCACACTAATCCTTACCCTTACCATAACCCTAACCATCACCCAACCCTAATCCTCACCGTAAACCTAACCCTCGCCCACAACCTAACCCTCACCATCACCCGAACCCTCATCCTCACCCTAACACTCACACGAACGCTAACCCTAACCCTTATCATAAACTTAACCCTCCCTCTCACCCTCACCCTAAGCCTAACCCTAACCCTAACCCTAAACCTAAACCTTACCCTCAGCCTAAACCTAACCCTTACCCTAACGCTCACACTATCACTAATGCTAAACCTACACCTCACTTTCACCCTAACCCTCACCCTAACCCTTATCCTCACACTAACCCTCACCCTAACACTAACACTAACTCGCAAATTAACACTAATGCTCACCCGATACCTCACCCTAACCCTAACACTAACGGAAATCCTAACCCTCACACTCACCCTCACCCCAACACTCACCCTCACCATAAACATCACTCTAACCTTAACCCTCATCCTAAACCGAACCCTAACCCTCACCCTAAACCTAACCCTAGCCATCACCCTAACGTCACATTATCACTAACGCTAACCCTACACTTCACCCTCACCCTAACACTCACAATAACCCTTATCCTCACACTAACCCTAACCATAACCCTAACCATAACTCTCACACTAAACCTAAGCCTCACCCTAACCCTAACCCTACCCCTCAGCCTAAACCTCACCCTAAACCTAACCCTAACCCAAATCCTCATCCTATCCTTAATCTTAATCCAAAACCTCACCCTATCCCTCACCCTCACCCTAACCCTCACCTTTATCCTTACCCTCACCTGAAACCTAACCCTCACCCTCAACCTAACCCTCACCTTAACACTTACCCACACGCTAACACTCAGCCTAACCCAAACCATAAACCTAAGCTTCACCCTAAACCTCAAACTAACCCTAAACTTAACCGTCACCCTAATATTCACCCTAAACTTTACCCTCACCCTAATACTTACCCTAACCCTAAAACTAACCCTCACACTAACCCTAAACCTAACCCTCATCCTAACCCTTATCCTAAACCTAACACTCAACCTAAACCTAAACCTAACCCTTACCCTAACACTAACCCTCATCCTAACCCTAACCCTCACCCTCACCCTTCACATCACCCTCAGCCTAACCCTAATCCTAACCCTAATCCTAACACTCACCCTAACTCTAACCCAAAACTTAACCCTAACACTCACAATCACCCTCACCCTAACCCTAACCGTATCCCTAAACCTAACCCTATCCCTAACCCTAACACTCACCGTAACCCTAACCCTATCCCTAACACAAACCCTAACCCTCATCCTCACACTAAACCTCACCCTATTCCTTAAGCTCACCAGAACCCTAACCCTAATCCTAACCGTAATCCTCACCATAACCCTAATCCTCATGCACACCCTAACCCTCATCCGAAACCTCACCTGAACCCTCAACCTAACACTCACCCTAACACTAACCACAACTCTAATCCTAAACCTAACCCTCACCTTAAAACTCACCATAACTCTAACCCTAACCCGAACCCTAACCCTCATTCTCACCCTCACCCTAATCCTCACACTCACCCTAAACCTCACACTAACCCTAACACTACCCCTCTCCGAAACTCTCAAATTAACCCTAACCCTAACCCTATCCTTTACCCTCACCCTGACCCTCAACATCAGACTAACACTAACCCTAACCCTATTCCTAATCCTAACCCTTACCTACATATTCAACCTAAACCCTACCCTACCCTAACCCTCACCCACACCCTCACCCTCACCCTCACCCTAACACTTACCCTCACCCTAAACATCACCCTAACCCTAACCCTCTCCCTAACCTTAACCATAACCCTCACCCTAAACCTAACCTCAGCTTAAACCTCACCCTCACCCTAATCCTCACCCTAAACCTAAGCCTTCCCTAAACGAAACCCTCACCCTAACCCTCACCCTAACCCTAACAATAACCCTAACTCTAACTCTAACTCTAACCCTAAAATGCACCCTAAAACTAAACCTAAACCTCACCCTCACCCACACCCTAATCCTAACCCTCACACTAACCATAACCTTAACACTCAGCATAAAGCTCATCCTAACCCTAACACTAACCCGAACCATCACCCTAACACTAACACTCACTTTCACTTTCAACCTCACCCTCACCCTAAACCAAACCCTAACCCTCATCCTTAACCTCACCCTCACCCGCCCCCTCATCCTAACCCTCACCCTCACCTTCACCCTCACACTAACACTCAACCTCACATTAATCATCACCCTACCCCTAAACCTCACCGTCACCCTAACCCTAAACCTAACACTAAAACTAACACTAACCCTAACCCTCACCATCATCCTAACCCTCACCCTAATCCTTAAACCTCACCCTAACCCTAACCCTAAACCTAACCCTCACCCGAATCCTCACCCTAACCCTAAACATAATCCTAACCCTCACCCTAACACTCACCCTAACACTAAACCTCACACTCACCCTAAACCTCACCCTAAACTTTACCTTCAATCTAACCCAAACCCTAACCCTAAACCTAACACTCACACTAACCTTAACCCTAATCCTAAGCCTAACCCTTATCCTAACCCCAAACCTGACCCTAACCCTCACACTCACCCTAAACCTAAACCTAACCCTAACCCTCACCCTAAACCTAACCATCACCCTCACCCTAACCCTCATCCTAACACTTACCCTCAACCTAACCCTATCCCTAATCCTCACCCTAATCCTAAACCTCAACCTAATCCTAACCCTTACCCTGACCCTCACCCTAACCCAAACCCTAAACCAAACCTTTACCCTAACACTAACCCTCACTCTAAACCTAACCCTCACCATAACAGTAACCATCACACTAACCCTAACACTAAGCCTCACCATAAGCCTCACCCTCACCCTAACCCTAACCCTAAACTCATCTTAACCCTCACCTTCACCATAATCCTCACCCTAAACCTAACCCTTACCTAACGGAAACCCTCATCCTCACTGTCACCCTAACCCTAACCCTAAACCTAACAATAACCATAACTCTAACCCTAACCGTAACCCTAAAACTCACCCTAAACCTAATCCTAACACTAAACCTCACCCTCACCCTCACCCTCATTCTAATCCTCACTCTCACCCTGAGCCTCAACATGACACTAACCCTCACACTAACCCTAAACATCACCCTAACGCTAACCCTCAACCTCACTTTCACCCTCACCCTAACCCTAAAGCTAACCCAAACCCTCACTCTGAAACTAACCCTCACCCGAACCCTTATCCTCACACTAACACTAACCATAACCCTAACCCTCAAACTAACCCTAACCCTCACCCTAAACCTATACCTACAACTCAACCTAACTCTAACCCTAACCCTAACCCTAATCCTAACCCTCACCCTAACCCTAACCGTAAACTTAACCCTCACCCTCACCCTGACCCTCCCCATCACCCTAACCCTCACCCTAACCCTAAGCCTCAACCACACCCTAACCCTGACCCTCACACGAACCCTCACCCTAACCCAAACACTCGCCTTACCCTAACCCTCACCCAAACAATAAACATGACCGTAACCCTAACTCTCACCCTAACACTAACCCTAACCCTCACCCTAAACCTAAGCCTCAACCTAACCCTAATCCTCACCCTGATCTTCACCCTAACCTAACCCTATCCTAACCATCACTCTAACAATTACCCTCACCCTAACCCTAACCCTCATCCTCACCCTAACTCTCACCCTAACACTTACCCACACCCAAAACCTCACCCTAACCCTAACTCTAAACCTAACCCTCAACCTAACCCTCGTCCTAAGCCTAACCATAACCCTAAACCTAACCTCATCCTAACCATCACCCTCACCCTAAAATTCACCCTCACCCTAACCCTCAACCTAAACTTTACCCTCAACCTAACCCAAACCCTAACCCTAATCCTAACACTCACACTAACCCTAAACCTAACCCTCAGCCTAACCCTTACCCGAATCCTAAACCTAAACCTCACCCTAACCCTCACCCTAACACTAAACATAACCCTAACCCTCACCCTCACCATAACCCTAACCCTTGACCTCACCCTAACCCTAACCCTAACCCTAACCCTCAGCCTAACCCTAAACCTCACCCTCATCCTAACCCTCACCCTAACACTAACACCAACCCTCACCTAACCCTAACCTCACCGTAACCCTAACCCTCACACTAAGCCTCACCCTAACCCTCACCCTCACCCTAACCCTAACCATAACACTAATCCACAACCTCACCTAATCCTCACCCTAACCCAAACCCTAACCCATACCTAACCGAAAACCTCACCCTCACCCTCACGCTCACCCTAACCGTCACGCTCACCCTGGCCCTCACCCTAACTCTAACCCTCACCCTAACCCTAATCCTAACCCTCATCGTCACGCTCACCCTAACTCTAAACCTAACCCTAACCCTCATCCTAATACTAACCCTAACCCTAATTCTAACCCTAAAGCTTACACTCACCCTAACCCTTACCCTAACCCTTACTGACACCCAACCCTAACCCTAATCCTCACACTAAACCTAACACTCAACCTACCCTAACCCTACCCCTCAGCCTAACCCTCACTCTAAACCTAAACCTAAACCTAATCCTCACCCTATGCCTAACCTTAACCCTAACCCTCACCCTCACCCTCAACCTAGCCCTCATATTAATCCTAACCCTAACCCTCACCCTAACCCTCACCGTAACCCTAAGCCTCACCCTAAACCTAACCCTAACCCTCACCCTCACCCCAAACCTCATCATCACCCTAACACTCAACCTAACCCAAACCCTCATCCACACCCGAACCCTCACACTCACTCGAAGCCTAAACTTACCCTAACCCTAAAACTCACCCTAAACCTCACCCTAAACCTAACCATCAACCGAACCCTCACCCTCACCCTAACACTCACCCTCACCCTCACCCTAACACTCACCCTCACCCTAACCTTCACCCTCACAATAAACATCACCCTAACCCTACCCCTGAGCCTAACCCTAACCCACTACCTAAACATAACCCTCAGCCTGACCCTCACCCTAACCCAAACCCTAACCCTAACCCTTACCCTAACCCTTACCCTAACCCTAAGGCTCAACCTCAACCTATCCCTAACCCTTACCAACACCATAACCCTAAACCTAACCATAACCCTCACGCTCACCATAACCCTCACCTTCACCCTAATCCTCACACTAACCCTTACCCTCATCATAACCCTAAAGCTAACCCAACTCTATTCCTCACCGTAAACCTAACTTCGCCCACACCCTAACCCTCACCATCACCTGAACCCTCATCCTCACCCTAACACTCACACGAACGCTAACCCTAACCCTTATCATAAACTTAACCCTCCGTCTCACCCTCACCCTAAGCCTAACCCTAACCCTAACCCTAAACTTAAACCTCACCCTCAGCCTAAACCTAACCCTCACCCTAACGCTCACCCTATCGCTAACGCTAAACCTACACCTCACCCTCACCCTAAACCTCATCCTAACCCTTATCCTAACACTAACCCTCACCCTAACACTTACACTAACCCTCATATTAACCCTAATCCTCACCCGATACCTCACCCTAACCGTAACCCTGACCGAAAACCTAACCGTCACACTCACCCTCACCCCAACACTCACCCTCACAATAAACATCACCCTAAACTTAACCCTCATCCTAAACCGAACCCTAACCCTCACCCTAAACCTAAGCCTAACCATCACCCTAACGTCACCCTATCACTAACGCTAACCCTACACCACACCCTCACCATAACCCTCACAATAACCCTTATCCTCAAACTAACCCTAACCATAACCCTAACCCTAACCCTCACACTAAACCTAAGCCTCACCCTAACCCTAACCCTACACCTCAGCCTAACCCTCACCCTAAACCTAATCCTAACCCAAATCCTCATCCTATCCTTAACCATAACCCAAACCCTCACCCTTTCCCTCACCTCACCCTAACCCTCACCCTTATCCTCACCCTCACCTGAACCCTAAACCTCACCCTCAACCTAACCCTCACCCTAACACTTACCCACACGCTAACACTCACCCTAACCCAAACCATAAACCTAACCTTCACCCTAACCCACAACCTAACCCTAAACTTCACCATCACCCTAATATTCACCCTAAACTTTACACTCACACTAACACTTACCCTAAACCTAAACCTAACCCTCACACTAACCCTAACCCTAACCCTCAGCCTAAACTTTATCCTAACCCTAAAACTAACCCTAACCCTCAACCTTAACCTAAACCTAACCCTAACACTAACATTAACCCTCATACTAACCCTAACCCTCACTTTCAACCTCCACATCACCCTCAGCCCAACCCTAATCCTAACCCTAATCCTAAAACTCACCCTCACCCCCACCCTAACTCTAACCCTAAACCTAACCCTAACACTCACAATCACACTCACCCTAAACCTAACTGTATCCCTAACCCTAACCCTAACCCTAACACTCAACATAACCCTCACGCTATCCCTAACACTAACCCTAACCCTCCTACTCACACTAAATCTCAACCTAATCCTTAAGCTCACCAGAACCCTAACCCTAATCCTAACCATAATCCTCACCATAACCCTAACCCTCATGCACACCCTAACCCTCAACCAAACCCTCACCCTCACCCTAAAACTCACCCTAACCCTAACCTTAACCCTAATCCTAAACCTAACCCTCAACTTCAAACTCACCCTAACTCGAACCCAAACCCTAACACTAACCCTCACTCTCACCCTCACTCTAATCCTCACATTCACCCTAAACCTCACTCTAACCCTAACCTACCACTCTCCGTAACTCTCAAATTAACCCTAACCCTAACCCTACCCTTCCCCTCACCCTGACCCTCAACCTCCTACTAACCCTAACCCTAACCCTATTCCTAATCCTAAGCCTTACCCACATATTCAACCTTAACCTAACCCTAACCCTAACCCTCACCCACACCCTCACCCTCACCCTCACCCTAACCCTCACCCTCACCCTAAAAATCACCCTCACCCTAACCTTCACCCTAACCTTAACCATATCCCTCACCCTAAACCTAACCTCAGCTTAACCCTCACCCTCAACCTAATCCTCACCCTAAACCTAACCCTTACCTAAACGAAACCCTCACCCTCACCCTAACCCTAACTCTAACAATAACCCTAACTCTAACTCTAACCCTAACCCTAAAACTCACCCTAAAACTAAACCTAAACCTCACCCTCACGCGCAACCTAACCCTAACCCTCAAACTAACCATAACCTTAACACTCAGCCTAAACCTCATCTTAACCCTAAACCTAACCCTAAACCTCACCCTAACCCTAAACCTCACCTTCATTTTCACCCTCACCCTCACCTTAACCCTAACCCTAAACCTCATCCTTAACCTCACCCTCACCCGCACACTCACACTAACCCTCACCCTCACCCTCACCCTCATACTAACACTAAAACTCACATTAAACCTCACCCTAATCCTAAACTTCACGGTCACCCTAATCCTAACACTAAGACTAACCCTAAACCTTACCATGACCCTAACCCTCACCCTAATCCTTAACCTCACACTAACACTAACCCTAACCCTAACACTCAAACTAACCCTAACCCTCACCCTAACCCTATCCCGACACCTCACCCTAACTGTCACCATAACCCTAACACTAACCCTAACCCTCACCCTAACCCTAACCGTAAACCTAACCCTCAACCTCACCCTAACCCTCACCGTCTCCCTAACCTTCACCCTAAACCTAAACCTCAACCACACCCTAACCCTCACCCTCACCCGACCCCTCACCCTCACCCGAACATTCACCCTTACCCTAACACTCACCCTCACAATTAACATGACCCTAAACCTAACTCTCACCCTAACACTAACCCTAACACTCACCCTAACCCTAACCCTCATCCTCACACTATACCTCATCCTAACCCTTACCGTCACCATAATCCTAACCCTAACCCTAACCCTAATTCTCACAATAACCCTAACCCTCACCCGAATCCTCACCCTCACCCTCACCGTAACACTCAACCTAACCCTAAAACTAACCCTAATCCTAAACCTAACCCTCACCCTCAAACTTACCCTAACCCTAACCCTCACCCTCACCCTAACAATAACCCGCAAACTAACCCTAACACTCACCCTAACACTAACCCTAACCCTAACCCTCAACCTAATTCTAACCCTATCCACAACCCTCACCCTCCCACTAAACCTAACCCTAACACTAACCCTCACCCTAACCCTAATCCTCACCGACTCCGTAACCCTCTCCCTCACCCGAACCCGAACCCTTCCCTGAACACTCATCCTCACCCTAACCCTCACCCTCACCCTAAATATCACCCAAACCCTAACACTTACCCTTAACCTAACCCTAACCATCACCCTAGCAGTAACCATCAACCTAACCCTCAACCTCAAGCTAATCCTCACCATAACCCTAACCCTTACCTAAAAGAATCCCTCACCCTAACCCTCACACTAACCCTCTCCTCATCCTAGCCCTCAGGCTAAACCTAACCCTAACCCTAACCCTCTCCCTCACCCTTAACCTCACCCTAACCCATACCCTCAGCCTAACACTAATGCAAACCCTATTCCTAATCTTAACTCTCATACGCACCCTCACCCTAAACCTAACCCTAACACTTACCCTCACCCTCACCCTCACCCTCACCCTCACCAAACGCTCACCATCACCCTAAACATCACCCTAACCCTAACCCTCATCCTAAGACTAACCCTAACCCTAAGCTCAGCTTAACCCTCACCCTCAACCTAAACTTCACCCTAACCCTAAGCCTAAGGAAAATGAAACCCTCACCTCCACCCTCACACTAACCCTCACACTCACCCTAGCCCTCACCCTAACCCTAAACCTAACCTTTACCCTAAAACTTGCCCTCCCCCTAACCCTCAGCCTAAACCTAACCCTAACCATAACGCTAACCCTAACCCTCACCATCACCCAAATCTTCAACCTAACCCTTACCTTCAACCTTACCCTAAAGCTAACCCTCAACCTCACCCTCACCCTCACCCTAATCCTAACCCAAACCCTAAACCTAACCCTAACCCTAACCCTCAAACTAACCCTAACCCTCACCCTAAATCTATCATGACACCTCAACCTAACTCTCAACCTAACCCTAACCCTAACCCTAACCCTCAACCTAACCCTAACCGTAAAGCTAAACCTCACCCTCACCCTAACCTTCCGTGTCCCCCTAACCCTCATGCTCACCTTAAGCCTCAACCACACCCTAACATTCACCCTCACCCTCATCCTCACCCTCACCCGAACACTCACCCTTACCCTAACCCTCACCCTCACACTAAACATCACCCTAACCCTAACTCTCACCCTAACAATAACCCTAACCCTCCCCCTAACCCTAAGCCTCCAACAACCCTAACCCTCACCCTCACCCTCACCCTAACCCAACCTTAAACCTAACCCTCACTCTAACCCTTACCCTAACTAACCTAACCCTAACACTCACCCTAAACCTAACCCTCACCCTAACCCTAACCCTCACACTAAACCTAAACCTAACACTCATCCTCACATTCTACCTCACCGTCACCCTAAACCTAAACCTCATCCTTACGCTAAACCTAAACCTAAGGCTAACCCTAAAACTCACCCTCAGCCTAACCCTCACCCTAATCCTTACCCTCACCCTAACCCTAACCCTAACGCTCAGACTAAACCTAACCCTCAACCTAACCCTAACCCTAAACCTCACACTAAACCTAACCCTCACCCTAATCCTAATCCTACCATTCAGCCTAACCCTCACCCTAACCCTAACCCCAACCCTAAACCTCAACCTATCCATAAACTTAACCCTAAGCCTAACCTTCACACTAACCCTAAGCCTAATGCTAACCCTAGCCCTCACCCTCAACCTAACTCTCACCCTAACCCTTACCCTCACCTTAACCCTAACCCTCATCCTCACCCTAACGCTCAACCTAACACTTACCCCAACCTAAACCTCACCCTAACACTAGCCCTACAACTAACCCTCACAGTAACCCTCACCCTAAGCCTAAACATAACCCTAAACCTAACCCTCATCCTAACCCTCACACTAACCCTAACCCTCACCCTCACCCTAACCCTCACACTAACCTTTACCCTCAACCTAACCCAAACCCTAACCGTAAATCTAACACTCACACTAAACCTAACCCTAACCCTCAGCCTAAACCTTATCCTAACCCTAAACCTAACCCTAACCCTAACCCTCACACTCACCCTAAATCTAAACCTAATCCTCACCCTAAACCTCACCCTAACCGTCAGCCTAACCCTCGTCCTAACCCTAACCCTAACCCTAACCCTCACCCTCACCATAAACCTAACCCTTAACCTCACCGTATCCATAACCCTCACCCTAACCCTCACCCTAACCCTAACCCTCATCCTCACACTATACCTCACCCTAACCCTTACCGTCACCATAACCCTAACCCTAACCCTAACCCTAATTTTCACAATAACCCTAACTCTCACCCTCAACCTCAAACTCACCCTCACCGTAACACTCAACCTAACCCTAAAACTAACCCTAATCCTAAACCTAACCCTCACCCTCAAACTTACCCCAACCATAACCCTAACCCTCACCCTCACCCTCACAATAACCCGCACCCTAACCCTAAACCTCACCCTAACACTAAACCTCACCCTAACCCTCAACCTAATTCTAACCCTATCCCTAACCCTCACCCTCCCACTAACCCGAACTTTAACACTAACCCTCACCCTAAACCTAATCTTCACCCACACCCTAACCCTCTCCCTCACCCTCACCCTCACCCTTCCCAGAACACTCATCCTCACCCTAACCCTCACCCTCACCCTAAACATCACCCAAACCCTAACCCTTACCCTAAACCAAACCCTAACTCTCACCTTAACTGTAACCCTCAACCTCACGCTAATCCTCACCATAACCCTAACCCTTACCTAAAAGAATCCCTCACCCTAACCCTCACACTAACCCTCTCCTCACCCTATCCCTCAGGCTAAACCTAACCCTAACCCTAACGCTGTCCCTCACCCTTAACCTCACCCTAACACAATACCTCAGCCTAACACTAACGCTAACCCTATTCCTAATCCCAACCCTCATACGCACCCTCACCCTAAACCTAACCCTAACACTAACCCTCACTCACACCCTCACCCTCACCCTCACCCTCACCAAATGCTCACCCTCACTCTAAACATCACCCTAACCCTAACCCTCACCGTAAGCCTAACCCTAACCCTCACTCTAAGCCTAACCGCAGCTTAACCATTAACCTCAGCCTAAACTTCACCCTAACCCTAACCCTAAGGTCAATGAAACTCTCACATCCACCCTCACACTAACCCTCACACTCACCCTAGCCCTCACCCTAACCCTAAACCTAAACCTTACCCTCAACCTCGCCCTCCCCCTACCCCTCAACCTAAAACTAATCCTAACCATAACCCTAACCCTCACCCTCACCATCACCCAAACCTTCAACCTAAACCTTACCCTCAAACTTACCCTAACCCTAACCCTCACCCTCACCCTCACCCTCACCATAATCCTAACCCGAACCCTAACCCTAACCCTACCCCTAACCACTAAACGTCTCTCTCACCCTCACCCTATTCCAAACCCTAACAATAAGCCTAATCCTCACCCTCACCCTAAGCCTCACTATAACACTTACACTCACCCTCACCCTTACCGAAACCCTCACCCTCACCATCATTCTAACCCTAATCCTTACCCTCACCCTACCCCTAACCCTAACCCTAAACCTAACCATCACACTAACCCTAACCATCACCCACACCTTAACCACCACTCCCACCCTCACCCTCACCCTAAAACTTACCGTCACCCTAAACCTAACCCTAAACCTAACCCTTATCCTAACCCTAACCCTAACCCTAACCTAATCCTAAACCAAATGCTCACCATACCCTTCACCCTAACCCTAACACTAACCCTAACCCTCACACTCATTCGAACCCTAACCCTCACCCGAAAAATCACCCAAACCCTAAACCTCACCCTCAAAATAAACTTCACCCTAACCCTAACCCTCAACCTAATGCGAACCCTAACCCTCACCCTCACCCTGAACCTCACCCTCACCCTAAACATCACCCTAAACCTAAACCTGACCCTAAACCTATCCCTAACCCTCACCCTAAACCTAACCTCAGCTTAACCCTCAACCTCACGCTAATCCTCACCCTAAACCTAACCCTTAGCTAACCGAAAAACTCACCCTCACCCTCACCCTAAACCTAACCCTAACCCTAACAATAACCATAACTCTAATTCTAAATCTAACATTAAAACTCACCCTACACCTAATCCTAACCCTAACCCTCACCCACACATTCACCCTAATTCTAACTCTCACTTTCAACATCACACTAACTCTCACACTAACTCTAACCATCACCCTAACCCTAACCCTCACCCTCACTTTCACCCTCAACCTCAGCCTAACCATAACCCTAACCCTAACTCTAATCCTAACCATAACCCTCACTCTCACCCTAACCCTAACCCTAACCCCCATCCTCAACCTCACCCTCAACTGCACCCTCACCCTAACCCTCAACTCACCCTCACCCTCAGCCTCATACTAACCCTCAACCTCACCCTAAACATCACCCTAACTCTAACCCTCACACTCACCCTAAATCTAACCCTCACCCTAAACCTAATGCTAACACTAACCCTCACCCTTACCCTTACCCTCACCCTAACCCTTATCCTCATACTAACCCTAACACTAACCCTAACCCTCAAACTAACCCTAACCCTCACCCTAACCCTCTCCCGACACCTTACACTAACTCTCAACCTAACCCTAATCCTAACCATAATCCTCACCCTAACCCTAACCTTAAACCTAACACTCACCCTCACCCTAACCCTCCCCGTCACCCTAATCCTCACCCTAACCCTAAGCCTCAACCACACCCTAACCCTCACCCTCACCCTCACCCTCACGCTCACCCGAACACTCACACTTATGCTAACCCTCACCCTCACAATAAACATGACCCTAAGCCTAACTCTCATCCTAACACTAACCCTAACCCTCACCCTAACCCTAAGCCTCAACCTAACCCTACCCCTGACCCTGACCCTCACCCTAACCCAACCTTAACCCTAACCCTCACTCTAAACCTTACCCTAACCCTAACACTCACCCTAAACCTAATTCTCACCCTAACACTAACCCTCACCCTAACCCAACCTTAACCCTAACCCTCACTCTAAACCTTACCCTAACCCTAACACTCACCCTAAACCTAATTCTCACCCTAACACTAACCCTCACACTAAACCTAAACCTAACACTCATTCTCACACTCTACCTCACTTTCACCCTAACCCTAACACTCATCCTAAACCTAACCCTAAACCTAAGGCTAACACTAAAACACACCCTCAGCATACCCCTCAACCTAACCCTGACCCTCACCCTAACCCCAACCCTAAGGCTCACACTAACCCTCACCCTAACCCTAACCCTAACCCTAATCCTCTACGTATCCATAAACTTATCCCTAACCCTAACCCTCACCCTCACCCTAACACTAAAGCTACCCCAACCCTCACCCTCACCGTAACTCTCACTCTAACCCTTACACTCAACCTAACGCTAACCCTCAACCTCACCCTAACTCTCACCCTAACACTTACCCACACCCTAAACCTCACCCTAACCCTAACCCTAAAACTAACCCTGACAGTAACCCTCAACCTAAGGCTAAACATAAACCTAAACCTAACCCTCATCCTAAACTTCACCTAACCCTAACCCTCACCCTCACCCTAAACCGCACCCTAACTTTTACCCTCAAAGTAACCCAAACCCTAACCCTAAAACGAACACTCACACTAACCCTAAACCTAACCCTCAGCCTAACCCTTATCCTAACCCTAAACCTAATCCTAACCCTAACCCTCACACTCACCCTAACCGTAAACCTAACCCTAACCCTCCACCTAACCGTCAGCCTAACCCTCGTCCTAACCCTAACCCTAACGCTAACACTCACCCTCTCCCTAAACCTAACCCATAACCTCACCCTAACCATAACCCCAACCCTAACCCTCACCCTAACCCTAACTCTCACCCTCATCTTAACCCTCATCCTAAAACTTACCCTCAACCTAACAATATCCCTAACACTAAACCTAACCCTCACACTCACCCTAACCGTAAACCTAACCCTAACACTCCACCTAACCATCAGCCTAACCCTCGTCCTAACCCTAACACTAACGCTAACACTCACCCTCACCCTAAACCTAACCCTTAATCTCTCCCTAACCATAACCTCCACCCTAACCCTCACCCTAACCCTAACTCTCACCCTCATCCTAACCCTCATCCTAAAACTTACCCTCAACCTAACAATATCCCTAACACTAAACCTAAACCTAACTCTCACCCGAACACTCACCCTAACCCTCACTCTCACACTAAACATCACCCTAACCCTAACCCTCAACCTAACATTAACCCTAACCGTAACCCTAACCCTAACCTCACCGTAACCCTAAACCTCACACTAGCCCTAACACTAACCCTCACCTTCACCCTAACCCTAACACTAACACTACTCCACACCCTCACCCGAATCCTCACCCTAACCCTATCCAAAACCCATACATAACCGAAAACCTCACCCTCACCTTCACTCTCATCCTAACCCTCACGCTCACGCTAGCCCTCACCCTAACACTAACCCTCACCCTAACAATTATCCTAACCCTCACCCTCACCCTCACCCTAACCCTAAACCTAACCCTAACCCTCATCCTAACACTAACCCTAACCCTAATTCTAACCCTAAACCTTACACTCATCCTAACCCTCAACCTAACCTTACCGTCACCCTAACCCTAACCCTAACCCTCACACTAAACCTAACCCAAACACTAACTCTAATCCTACCCCTCAGGTAACCTTCACACTAAACCTCAACCTAACCCAAATCCTCACCATGTCCTTATCCTTAAACCAAACACTCACCCTAACCCTCACCCTCACCCTACCTTAATGCTAACCCTAAACCTCACCTCACCCTAACCCTCAAAATAAGCCTTACCCTTACCCTAACCCTAACCCTCACCCTCAACCTATCCCTCACCCTAACACTTACCCACACCCTAACACTCACCCTAACCGTAACCCTAAACCTAAACTTCACCCTAATCCTCACCCCAACCTAACCCTCACCCTCACACTAACACTCACCCTAAACTTTACCCTCACCCTAACCCTTATCCTAACCCTAAACCTAACCCTCACACTAACCCTAAACATAACCCTCAGCCTAACCCTTATCCTAACCCTTATTCAAACCCTAACCATCAGCCTAACCCTAACCCTAAGCCTCAAACTAATCCTAACCCAAACCGTCAGCCTAACCTTCATCCTAACTCTAACCAAAACACTAACCCTCACCCTAACCCTAACCCTAACCCTCACCTTAACCCTAACCCTCACCCTCACCCTCCTCATCACCCTCAGCCTAACCCTAACACTAACCCTAACCCTAACCCTCACACTAAAACTAACACTAACCATAACCGTCATCCTCACACTAAACCTCAACCTAACCCTTAACCTCACCATAACCCTAAATCTAACCCTAACACTAATCCTCACCCTAACCATCACCCTCACCCACAACCTAACCCTCACCCTCACCCTCACCCTAACACTCCCCCTAACCCTAAACTTAACCCTAACCCTCACCTTCACCCTCACCCTGACCCTCACCTTCAGCCTAACCCGAGCTCTAACCCTCTTCCTAATCCTAACCCTCACCCTCACTCTCTCCCTAAACCTAAACCTCACCCTCACCCTCACCCTCACCCTCAAACTCACCCTAAATATCACCCTAACCCTAACCCTAACCTTAACCCTAACCCAAACCCTCAACCTAAACCTATACTCAGCTTAACACTCACCATCACCGTAATCCTCACCCTAACCCTAACCCTTACCTAACTGAAACCCTCACCCTAACCGTCACCCTCACCCTAGCCCTCACCCTAAACCTAACCCTAACCCTCACCCTCAAACTTCCCTTCCCCCTCAGTCTTACCCTAAAACTAACCCTAATCCTAAACCTAAACCACAACCCCACCCTCACTCCAACCCTAACCCTAACACTAACGCTAACCTTCACACTCAACCTAACCCTAAACCTAAACCTAACAATAAGCCTCACCCTAACCCTAACCCTAACCCTAATTCCTACCCTAAACCCTAAACCTCACCTGAAACTTCCCCCTCAGTCTTACCCTAAAACTAACCCTAATCCTAAACCTAACCCTCAACCCCAACCTCACTCCAACCCTAACCCTAATCCTAACGCTAAGCTTCACCCTCAACCTATCCCTAAACCTAAACCTAATAATAAGCATCAGCCTAACCCTAAACCTGAACCTAAAACTCACCATAACCCTAATCCTAACCCTAAATCTCATCCTCAACCTCACCCTCATTATAACCCTCCTCCTCACCCTGACCCTTATCATCAGACTAACCATCACACTAACCCTAACCCTCACCCTAAATTTAACCCTAACCATCACCCTTCACTTTCAACCTCACCCTCAGCCTAACACTAACCCTAACCCTAATCCTAACCTAACGCTCACCCTCACCTTCACCCTAAACATAACCCTAACTCTATCCTTCACCCTCACCCTGACCCTCACCCTCACCTTAACCCTCAAACTCACCCTCACACTAACACTCAAGCTCACCCTAAACCGCACCCTAACCCTAACCCTCAACCTAACACTAACCCTAACACTCAACCTAACACTAACCCTCACCCTAACCTTTAACCTAACCCTAACGCTAAGCCTAAACCTCACCCTCACCCTAACCCTCACCCTAAACCTTAACCTCACACTAACCCGAACCTAACCCTGAACCTCGCACTAACCCTAACCCTCAATCTAACCCTATCCTGACACCACACCCTAACTCTCACCCTAACCCTAAACCTAACACTAACTTTCACCCTAACCCTCACAGTCACCCTATCCCTCACCCAAACCCTAACCCTCAACCACACCCTGACCCTCACCCTCACCCTAACCCTCACCCTCACCTGAATACTCACCCTCACCCTAACCCTCATCCTCACAATAAACATCACCCTAACCCAAAATCTCACCCTAACCCTAAACCTAATCCTCACCCTAACCCTAACCCACAACCTAAACCTAACCCTCACCTTGACCCTCACGCTAACCCTAACCCAAAACCTTACCCTAACGTGTACCCTAACCCTAACCCTCACCCTAATAGTAACCGTCACACTAACCCTAACACTAACCCTCACCCTCACCCTCACCTTCACCCTCACCCTAACACTAACCCTCATCCTAACACTAACGGTAAACCTAATGCTAAACCTAAAGCTCATCCTCACCCTAAACCTCACTCTAACCCTTACCCTCACCCTAACCTTAACCTTAACCTCACACTAAATCAAACACTCAACCTAAGCCTAAACCTACCCTTCAGCCTAACACACACCCTAAACCTAACCCTAAGCCTAATCCTCACCCTATCCCTAAACTTAACCCTAATACTCACCCTAAACCTCACCCTCACACTAACCCTCATTCTAACCCTAACCCACACCCTCACCCTCACCCTCACCCTAACCCTTACCCTAACACTAACCCTAAACCTCACCCTCATCATAACCCTTACCCTAACCCTTACCTACAACCTAAACCTCACCCTAAGCCTAACCCTAAACCTAACCCTTCTAACACTCACCCTAACCCAAAACATAACCCTAATCCTAAACCTAACCCTCACCCTCACCCTCACCCTCAACTTAACCCTAACCCTAACCCTAAACCTACACCTCACCCTCACCCTCACCCTCACCCTAACACTCAATCTCAACATAAACATCAACCTAACCTTCACCCTCACCTTAACACTTATCCTCACCCTAAAACTAACCCTAACCTTCACCCTCACCCTGACCCTCACCCTCAGCCTAACCCTAACCCTAACCTAAGCCTAACCCTCACCCTCACCCTCACCCTAACCCTCACACTAATCCTAACAGTAATCCTAAGACTAACCCTCACCTTCAACCTCAACTTCCCCCTCAGCCTTACCCTAACCCTAATCCTAACCCTAACACTCAACCCCACCCTCACCATAACCCTAACCCAAATCCTAATGCTAAACCTTGCCGTCACCCTCTTTGTAACCGTAACCGTAACCCTAACAATAACCCTAACTGTAACCATAACCCTTACCCTAAAACTCACCCTAAACCTAATCTTAACCCTAACCCTCACCCTCACCCTCACCCTCGTTCAAACCTCACCCTCACCTGACACTCACCATCACAGTAACCCTCACACAAACCCTAACCCTCACCCTAAACTTAACCCTAACCCATACCCTCACTTTCACCCTCACCCTCAGCCTAACCCTAACCCTAATCCTAACCCTAACCCTCCCCCTCCCCCTAAACCTAACCCTAACCCTCACCCTAACACTAACCCTAACCATCACCCTCAACCTCACCCTCACCCGCACCCTCACCCGCACCCTCACCCTCACCCTCACACTAACCCTCAACCACACCCTAAACATGACCCTAAACCTAACTCTCACCCTAAAGCAAACCCTAACCGAAAACCTAACCCTAACCCTCACACTAACCCTAACGTTAACCCTAACCTTCACCCTCACCCTAACATTCACCATAACCCTTATCCTCACACTATCCCTAACCCTAACCCTCACCCTAAACCTAAACCTCACCCTAACCCTATCCCGACACCTCACCCTAACTCTCACCCTAACCCAAAGCCTAACCCTAAACCTCACCCTAACCCTAACCCTAAACCTAACCCTCACGCTCACCCTAACCCTCACCGTCACCCTAACACACACCCTAACCCTAATCCTAACCATCACCCTCACCCTAACCTTTATCCTCACCGTAACCTTACTGACCATAACCCTCAAACTAGCCGTAACCTTTACCCTAACCCTAACCCTAACCATAATCTTCACTCTCACCCTGACCCTCACCCTCATCCCAAAACTAACGCTAACCCTGTTCCTAATCCTAACCCTCACCCTCATCCTCACCCTAAAACTAAACCTTACCCTAACCCTCACCCTCACCCTCACCGTCACCCTAACCATGAACCTAAACCTAAACTTCACCCTAACCCTAACCCTCACCCTAACCGTACTCCTAACCCTCACCCTAAACCTAACCTCAGCTTAACCATCACCCTCACCCTAATCCTAAACCTAACAATAACTCTTAACTAAGCGAAACCCTCACCCTCACACTCACACTCACAATAACCCTCACCCTCATCCTAACCCTCACCACAACACTAACCCTAACCCTAACCCTCAACCTATTCTAACCCTATCCCTAACCTTCACCCTCCCACTAACCCTAACCCTAACACTAACCCTCACCCTAACCCTAATCCTCACCCACACACTAACCCTCTCCCTCACTGAACCCTCACCCTAGCCCAAAATCCTCACCCTAAACATCACCGAAACCTTAAGCCTTACCCTAAACCTAACCCTTACCCTCACCCTAACCGTAACCCTCAACCTAACCCTCAACCTCACGCGAATCCTCACCAAAACCCTTACACTTAACTAAAAGAAACCCTCACCCTACACTCACACTAACCCTCTCCCTCACCTTAGCTCTCAGCCTAAACCTATCCCTAGCCCTCACCCTCACCCTCACACTTAACCTCACCCTAACCCTTACCCTCACCCTAACCCTAACCCTAACACTAATCATAATCCTCACACTAACCATAACACACACCCTAACCTTAACCCTAAACATCACCCTCACCCAGACCCTTACCCTCATCCTAACTCTAACCCCAACCCTATTCCTAATCCTAACCCTCACAACCAACCTCACCCTAAACCTAACCCTAACACTAGCCCTAACCATGACCCTCACCTCACTCTTACCTAACGCTCACCCTCACGCTAAACATAACCCTAACCCTAACCCTAATCCTGAACCGAACACTAACCCTCACCCTAAACCTAACCCTAACGTCACCCTTTCACTAACGCTACCCCTAAAACTCACACTCACACTAACCCTCACCATAAGCCTTATCCTCACACTAAACCTAACCATAACACTAACCCTAACCCTCACACTAAACCTAATCCTCACCTTATCCCTAACCCTAGCCCTAACCCTCACCCTATCCCTCACCCTCACCCTAACTCTAATGCTAACCCTAACTCTCACCGTCACCCTAAACCTCACACTAACCATTACCCTCACCCTAAACCTAACCCTCACCCTCACCCTAAATCTCACCCTAACCCTCACACTCACCCTAAACCGCAAACTAACCCTAACCATAAGGCTAATTCTCACCCTAAACTTCACCCTCACCATAACCTTAACCCTAACCCTAACCCTAAACCTAATGCTAACCATAACCCTCACCCTCACCCTAACCCTCACCCTAACCCTTATCCTCACACTAACCCTAACCCTAACCCTAACCCTCACCCTAAACCTATCCCGACACCTCAACCTAACTCTAACCCTAACCCTAACCCTAACCCTAACCCTCACCCTGACCCTAGACCTAAACCTAACCCTCACCTTCACCTGAATCTTCACGCTCACCCGATCACTCACCCTCACCCTAACCCTCACCCTCACAATAAACATCAACCTAACCCTAACCCTACACCTCACCGTAACTCTCATCCTTACCCTAAACCTAACCCTAACCCTAAATCTCACCATAACCCTAACCTTAAATCTAAACCTCACCCTCACTCTAACCCTCACCCTAACCCTCACCCTAACCCTAATCCTAACCCTCAACCACACCCTTACCCTCACACTTAACCGAACCCTCACCATCACCCCAACACTCACGTTCACTGTAACCCTCACCCTCACAATATACATCACCCTAACCCTCACCCTCACCCTAACCCTCATTGTTACGCTCACCCTCACCCTAACTCTAATGCTAACCCTACCTCTCACCCTCACCCTTATCCTCACCGTAAACCTCACCCTAACCCTTACCCTCACCAAAACCTAACCCTAAATCTAAACCTAATCCTCTACTGAACCCTAACCCTCTCCCACACCCTAAACCTCACCATCACCTGAACCCTCATCCTCACAATAACACTCACAATAACCCTCAACCTAACCCTAACCCTAAACCTAACCCTCACCCTCACCCTCACCCTCAACTTAACCCTAACCCTAACCCTAAACCTAAACCTCAACCTCAACCTCACCCTCACACTAACACTCACTCTCACCATAAATATCACCCTAACCCTCACCCTCACCCTAACACTTATCCTCACCCTAACACTAACCGTAACCTTCACCCTCACCCTGACCTTCTCCCTCAGCCTAACCCTAACCCTAAACCTATATCTAATTGTAACCTTCACCCTCACCCTCACCCTAACCCTAACCATACCCTAAACCTAACCCTCAGCCTCACCCTCACCCTCACCCTAACACTCACACTAATCCTAACCCTAACCCTAACACTAACCCTCACCCTCAACCTCCCCTTCCCCCTCAGACTTACCCTAACTCTAATCATAACCCTAACACTCAACCCCACCATCACCATAACCCTAACCCTAATCCTAATGCTAAACCTTGCCCTCACCCTCTTCGTAACCATAACTATAACCCTAACAATAACCCTAACTTTAACCCTCACCCTAACCCTAAAACTCACCCTAAAACTAATCCTAACCCTAAACCTCACCCTCACGCTCACCCTCGTTCTAAACCTCACCATCACGTGACCCTCACCATCACACTAAACTTCACACTAACCCTAACCCTCACCCTAACCCTAAACCTAATCCTTACCCTCACTTTCAACCTCACCCTCAGCCTAACCCTAACCCTAACCCTAATCCTAACCCTAACCCTCACCCTCCCCCTAACCCTAAACCTAACACTCACCCTAACCCTAACCCTAACCCTCACCCTCAACCTCACCCTCACCCGCACCCTCACCCTAACCCTCACCCTCACCCTCACCCTCACCCTCACACTAACCCTCAACCACACCATAAACATGACCCTAAACCTAACTCAAACCCTAAACTTAACCTTAACCGAAACCCTAACCCTAACCCTAACCCTCACCCTAACCTTCACCATAATCTTTATCCTCAAACTAAGCTGAAACCTAACCCTAACCCTAACCCTCACCCTAACCCTAATCCTCACCCTAACCCTATCCCGATACCTCATTCTTACTCCCACCCTAACCCAAACCCTATCCCTAACCCTCACCCTAACCCTAACCCTAAACCTAACCCTCACCCTCACCCTAACCCTCACCGTCACCCTATCCCTCACACTAAACCTAATTCTAACCATCACACACCGTCACCCTAACCCTCACCCTTCACTTAATATAATTTTTTCCAAACCTTTCCATTTCCTAACAAATGGGGAAATGTCATTCTTTCTGATGGAGGCATAGAATTCCATTGTGTATATATAACACATTTTCTTGATCTATTCATCTACTGAGGGGCATCTGGGTTGGTTCCATATCTTAGCTATGGTAAATAAGGCTGCAATAAACATAGCTGTGCTGGTAGCTTTAGTGTGGTCTTGTTTGTCAACATTTGGGTAAATGCCCAAAAGTGGGATTGCTGGATCATAGGGGAGATCTAAGTGAAGTCTTTTGAGGAACCTCCATACTGCTTTCCAAAGTGGTTGAACATGTTTACATTCCCACCAACAATGAAGTAAGGTTCCTTTCTGTCCACATCCCCTCCAGCATCTGTTGTTGTTAGAGTTCTTGATTTTTGCTGTTCTAACTGGAGTGAGGTGATATCTCAATGTTGTTTTGATTTGCATTTCTTTTATGGCTAGGGATGTTGAACATTTCTTCATGTGTCTATTGGCCATCCTTCTTTCTTCTTCAGAGAAGCTTCTCTTTAAGTCTTTCGCCCACTTATTTATTGGGCAGTTGTTTCTTTGAGGATTTGTTGTTGGGTGGTTTAATTTTTTGAGTTCCAAGTATATTTTAGATATGAGACCCTTGTCCGTTGTATGGCTAGTAAAGATCTTCTCCCAATCGGTGGGCTTTCTATTGATCTTGCTAGCTATGTCATTTGCCCTGCAGAAGCTCTGCAACCTTATGCAATCCCATTTGTCCAACCTTTCTTTGATTTGTTGTGTTTCCGGGTCTCTATTCAGAAAATTTCGGCCTGAGCCAAGGACACCTAGGGTTTCTCCTATTCCATCCTGTAATGTTTTCAGTGTGTCTGCTTTGAGTTCAAGTTCTTTGATCCATTCGGAGTTGATTCTGGTGCAGGGTGATATGTAAGGATCTAGCTTTAGTTTTCTAAAGGTAGTTAACCAATTTTGCTAGCACCATTTACTGAAGAGGCTGTCTTACTTCCATTCGCAAAATAGCAGGTTATAAAATTAACCCCCAAAAATCAATGGCTTTTCTGTATGCCAACAATGAGAAAAGTGTGGCTGAAATTAGGAAAGCAACTCCATTTGTAATAGCCCCACAAAAAATAAAATACCTAGGAATTAACTTAACTAAAGAAGTGAAGGACCTCTACGATGAAAACTTTAAAATCTTGGAAAAGGAAATCAACACAGAACTTAAAAAATGGCAAAACCTCCCATGCTCCTGGATTGGCAAGATTAACATCATGAAAATGGCAATACTTCCCAAGGCTATCTACAAATTCAACGCGATACCTATCAAAATTCCACCCTCATTCTTCAAGGAATTAGAAAAGGCAATCCAAAAATTCATATGGAACAATAAAAGACTCCGAATAGCAAAAACACTCCTCAACGGAAAGAACATTTCAGGAGGAATATCTATAAGAAATTTCAAACTCTACTATAAAGCCATAGTAATCAAAATAGCTTGGTATTGGCATAAGAACACACCTCAGGACCAATGGAATAGAATTGAAAACCCAGAAATGAACCTACAGACCTATAGCCATCTAATCTTCGATAAGGAAGCTAACCCTCACCCTAACCTAATCCTAACCATCACACTCACCCTAACCCTGATCCTCAACCTAACCCTAACCCTAACACTGACCATACCCCATACACTAGCCGGAACCTTTACCCTAACCCTAACCCTAACCATAATCTACACCCTCACCCTGACCCTCCCCCTCAGCCCAACACTAACGCTAACCCTATTCCTAATCCTAACCCTCACCCTCACCCTCACCCTAAAACTAAACCTAACCCTAACCCTCACCCTCAACCTCACCCTCACCCTAACCATCAACCTCACCCTAAACATGACCCTAACCCTAACCCTAACCCTCACCCTAAACCTAACCCTAACCCTCACCCAAAACCCTAACCCTCATCCAAGTTCTACCCCTAAACCTCAACTTCACCCTAGCTCTCATCCTAATCCTAATCCTAACAATAACCCTAACCCTAACGCTAAAAATAACCCTAAACCAAATTAAAACGTTAACCCTCACCCTCTTCCTTACCCTCACCCTAACCTTCAACCTCAACCTACCCCTCACCCTAACCCTCACGCTAACCCTAACCTTCAACCTAACCCTAACCCTAACCCTCACCCCTAAACCTAACCCTAAAGCTCTCCCTCACCCAAACCCTCAACCTCAGAATAACCTTAACCCTAACACTAATCCTAAACCTAACCCTTACACTCACCCTCAACCCAACCCTTAACTTAACCCTCCCCCTCACCCTCACCCTCACCCTCAGCCTAACCCTAAACCTCACCCTAACCCTAACCCTCACCCTCACCCAAACCCTAACCCAAACCGTAAGCCTCACCCTCAACCTCACCCTCAACTTAACCCTCAACCTCACACTCACATTAACCCTCACCCTAACCCTAAACATCACCCTAACCCTAACCCTCACCCTAACCCTCACCCTAATACCAACGATAAAACCTAACACTCACACGCAACCTAACCCTCACCCAAACAATTATCCTCACAATAACCCTAACTCTAACCCTAACCCTTACCCTCACACTAACCCTAACCCTCACCCTAACTCTAAACCTAATCTACCCCTTTCCCTAACGCTAACCCTAATAGTAACCCTCACCCTTATACTAAACATCAAACTAACCCTAACCCTCACCTTAACCCTAATGCTAAGCCTCACCCTAAACCTACACCTCAACCTAACCCTCACCCTTCGCTAATCTTCACCCTAAATCTAACCCCAACCCTTACCTAAACGAAGCCCTCACCCTCACCCTCAACCGAACCCTCACCCTCACCCTAGCCCTCACCCTAATCCTAACCCTACCCCTCACCCTAAACCTCACCCTATCCCTAACACTCACCCTAAACCTCACCCGAACCCTCACCCTCACCCCAAACCTCATCGTCACCCTAACACAAAACCTAACCCAAACACTCACCCTCACACTAACCCTCACACTCACCCAAAGCCTAAAACTTATCCTAACCCTAAACCTCACCCTAAACATCACCCTAACCCTAATCCTCACCCGAACCTTCACCCTCACCCTAAGACTCACCCTCGCCCTAACCTTCACCCTCACAATAAACATCAGCCTAAACCTACCCCTGAGCCTAACCCTAACCCTATGCCTAAAACTAACCCTCACCCTGACTCTCACCCTAACCCTAACCCTAAACCTAACCCTTACCCTAACCCTTACGCTATCCCTAAACCTCACTCTAAACCTAACCCAAACCATTACCAAAACCATAACCCTAAAACTAACCATAACCCTAACGCTAAACTTAACCCTCAACTTCACCCTAATTCTCACACTAATCCTTACCCTTACCATAACCCTAACCATCACCCAACCCTAATCCTCACCGTAAACCTAACCCTCGCCCACAACCTAACCCTCACCATCACCCGAACCCTCATCCTCACCCTAACACTCACACGAACGCTAACCCTAACCCTTATCATAAACTTAACCCTCCCTCTCACCCTCACCCTAAGCCTAACCCTAACCCTAACCCTAAACCTAAACCTTACCCTCAGCCTAAACCTAACCCTTACCCTAACGCTCACACTATCACTAATGCTAAACCTACACCTCACTTTCACCCTAACCCTCACCCTAACCCTTATCCTCACACTAACCCTCACCCTAACACTAACACTAACTCGCAAATTAACACTAATGCTCACCCGATACCTCACCCTAACCCTAACACTAACGGAAATCCTAACCCTCACACTCACCCTCACCCCAACACTCACCCTCACCATAAACATCACTCTAACCTTAACCCTCATCCTAAACCGAACCCTAACCCTCACCCTAAACCTAACCCTAGCCATCACCCTAACGTCACATTATCACTAACGCTAACCCTACACTTCACCCTCACCCTAACACTCACAATAACCCTTATCCTCACACTAACCCTAACCATAACCCTAACCATAACTCTCACACTAAACCTAAGCCTCACCCTAACCCTAACCCTACCCTTCAGCCTAAACCTCACCCTAAACCTAACCCTAACCCAAATCCTCATCCTATCCTTAATCTTAATCCAAAACCTCACCCTATCCCTCACCCTCACCCTAACCCTCACCTTTATCCTTACCCTCACCTGAAACCTAACCCTCACCCTCAACCTAACCCTCACCTTAACACTTACCCACACGCTAACACTCAGCCTAACCCAAACCATAAACCTAAGCTTCACCCTAAACCTCAAACTAACCCTAAACTTAACCGTCACCCTAATATTCACCCTAAACTTTACCCTCACCCTAATACTTACCCTAACCCTAAAACTAACCCTCACACTAACCCTAAACCTAACCCTCATCCTAACCCTTATCCTAAACCTAACACTCAACCTAAACCTAAACCTAACCCTTACCCTAACACTAACCCTCATCCTAACCCTAACCCTCACCCTCACCCTTCACATCACCCTCAGCCTAACCCTAATCCTAACCCTAATCCTAACACTCACCCTAACTCTAACCCAAAACTTAACCCTAACACTCACAATCACCCTCACCCTAACCCTAACCGTATCCCTAAACCTAACCCTATCCCTAACCCTAACACTCACCGTAACCCTAACCCTATCCCTAACACAAACCCTAACCCTCATCCTCACACTAAACCTCACCCTATTCCTTAAGCTCACCAGAACCCTAACCCTAATCCTAACCGTAATCCTCACCATAACCCTAATCCTCATGCACACCCTAACCCTCATCCGAAACCTCACCTGAACCCTCAACCTAACACTCACCCTAACACTAACCACAACTCTAATCCTAAACCTAACCCTCACCTTAAAACTCACCATAACTCTAACCCTAACCCGAACCCTAACCCTCATTCTCACCCTCACCCTAATCCTCACACTCACCCTAAACCTCACACTAACCCTAACACTACCCCTCTCCGAAACTCTCAAATTAACCCTAACCCTAACCCTATCCTTTACCCTCACCCTGACCCTCAACATCAGACTAACACTAACCCTAACCCTATTCCTAATCCTAACCCTTACCTACATATTCAACCTAAACCCTACCCTACCCTAACCCTCACCCACACCCTCACCCTCACCCTCACCCTAACACTTACCCTCACCCTAAACATCACCCTAACCCTAACCCTCTCCCTAACCTTAACCATAACCCTCACCCTAAACCTAACCTCAGCTTAAACCTCACCCTCACCCTAATCCTCACCCTAAACCTAAGCCTTCCCTAAACGAAACCCTCACCCTAACCCTCACCCTAACCCTAACAATAACCCTAACTCTAACTCTAACTCTAACCCTAAAATGCACCCTAAAACTAAACCTAAACCTCACCCTCACCCACACCCTAATCCTAACCCTCACACTAACCATAACCTTAACACTCAGCATAAAGCTCATCCTAACCCTAACACTAACCCGAACCATCACCCTAACACTAACACTCACTTTCACTTTCAACCTCACCCTCACCCTAAACCAAACCCTAACCCTCATCCTTAACCTCACCCTCACCCGCCCCCTCATCCTAACCCTCACCCTCACCTTCACCCTCACACTAACACTCAACCTCACATTAATCATCACCCTACCCCTAAACCTCACCGTCACCCTAACCCTAAACCTAACACTAAAACTAACACTAACCCTAACCCTCACCATCATCCTAACCCTCACCCTAATCCTTAAACCTCACCCTAACCCTAACCCTAAACCTAACCCTCACCCGAATCCTCACCCTAACCCTAAACATAATCCTAACCCTCACCCTAACACTCACCCTAACACTAAACCTCACACTCACCCTAAACCTCACCCTAAACTTTACCTTCAATCTAACCCAAACCCTAACCCTAAACCTAACACTCACACTAACCTTAACCCTAATCCTAAGCCTAACCCTTATCCTAACCCCAAACCTGACCCTAACCCTCACACTCACCCTAAACCTAAACCTAACCCTAACCCTCACCCTAAACCTAACCATCACCCTCACCCTAACCCTCATCCTAACACTTACCCTCAACCTAACCCTATCCCTAATCCTCACCCTAATCCTAAACCTCAACCTAATCCTAACCCTTACCCTGACCCTCACCCTAACCCAAACCCTAAACCAAACCTTTACCCTAACACTAACCCTCACTCTAAACCTAACCCTCACCATAACAGTAACCATCACACTAACCCTAACACTAAGCCTCACCATAAGCCTCACCCTCACCCTAACCCTAACCCTAAACTCATCTTAACCCTCACCTTCACCATAATCCTCACCCTAAACCTAACCCTTACCTAACGGAAACCCTCATCCTCACTGTCACCCTAACCCTAACCCTAAACCTAACAATAACCATAACTCTAACCCTAACCGTAACCCTAAAACTCACCCTAAACCTAATCCTAACACTAAACCTCACCCTCACCCTCACCCTCATTCTAACCCTCACTCTCACCCTGAGCCTCAACATGACACTAACCCTCACACTAACCCTAAACATCACCCTAACGCTAACCCTCAACCTCACTTTCACCCTCACCCTAACCCTAAAGCTAACCCAAACCCTCACTCTGAAACTAACCCTCACCCGAACCCTTATCCTCACACTAACACTAACCATAACCCTAACCCTCAAACTAACCCTAACCCTCACCCTAAACCTATACCTACAACTCAACCTAACTCTAACCCTAACCCTAACCCTAATCCTAACCCTCACCCTAACCCTAACCGTAAACTTAACCCTCACCCTCACCCTGACCCTCCCCATCACCCTAACCCTCACCCTAACCCTAAGCCTCAACCACACCCTAACCCTGACCCTCACACGAACCCTCACCCTAACCCAAACACTCGCCTTACCCTAACCCTCACCCAAACAATAAACATGACCGTAACCCTAACTCTCACCCTAACACTAACCCTAACCCTCACCCTAAACCTAAGCCTCAACCTAACCCTAATCCTCACCCTGATCTTCACCCTAACCTAACCCTATCCTAACCATCACTCTAACAATTACCCTCACCCTAACCCTAACCCTCATCCTCACCCTAACTCTCACCCTAACACTTACCCACACCCAAAACCTCACCCTAACCCTAACTCTAAACCTAACCCTCAACCTAACCCTCGTCCTAAGCCTAACCATAACCCTAAACCTAACCTCATCCTAACCATCACCCTCACCCTAAAATTCACCCTCACCCTAACCCTCAACCTAAACTTTACCCTCAACCTAACCCAAACCCTAACCCTAATCCTAACACTCACACTAACCCTAAACCTAACCCTCAGCCTAACCCTTACCCGAATCCTAAACCTAAACCTCACCCTAACCCTCACCCTAACACTAAACATAACCCTAACCCTCACCCTCACCATAACCCTAACCCTTGACCTCACCCTAACCCTAACCCTAACCCTAACCCTCAGCCTAACCCTAAACCTCACCCTCATCCTAACCCTCACCCTAACACTAACACCAACCCTCACCTAACCCTAACCTCACCGTAACCCTAACCCTCACACTAAGCCTCACCCTAACCCTCACCCTCACCCTAACCCTAACCATAACACTAATCCACAACCTCACCTAATCCTCACCCTAACCCAAACCCTAACCCATACCTAACCGAAAACCTCACCCTCACCCTCACGCTCACCCTAACCGTCACGCTCACCCTGGCCCTCACCCTAACTCTAACCCTCACCCTAACCCTAATCCTAACCCTCATCGTCACGCTCACCCTAACTCTAAACCTAACCCTAACCCTCATCCTAATACTAACCCTAACCCTAATTCTAACCCTAAAGCTTACACTCACCCTAACCCTTACCCTAACCCTTACTGACACCCAACCCTAACCCTAATCCTCACACTAAACCTAACACTCAACCTACCCTAACCCTACCCCTCAGCCTAACCCTCACTCTAAACCTAAACCTAAACCTAATCCTCACCCTATGCCTAACCTTAACCCTAACCCTCACCCTCACCCTCAACCTAGCCCTCATATTAATCCTAACCCTAACCCTCACCCTAACCCTCACCGTAACCCTAAGCCTCACCCTAAACCTAACCCTAACCCTCACCCTCACCCCAAACCTCATCATCACCCTAACACTCAACCTAACCCAAACCCTCATCCACACCCGAACCCTCACACTCACTCGAAGCCTAAACTTACCCTAACCCTAAAACTCACCCTAAACCTCACCCTAAACCTAACCATCAACCGAACCCTCACCCTCACCCTAACACTCACCCTCACCCTAACCTTCACCCTCACAATAAACATCACCCTAACCCTACCCCTGAGCCTAACCCTAACCCACTACCTAAACATAACCCTCAGCCTGACCCTCACCCTAACCCAAACCCTAACCCTAACCCTTACCCTAACCCTTACCCTAACCCTAAGGCTCAACCTCAACCTATCCCTAACCCTTACCAACACCATAACCCTAAACCTAACCATAACCCTCACGCTCACCATAACCCTCACCTTCACCCTAATCCTCACACTAACCCTTACCCTCATCATAACCCTAAAGCTAACCCAACTCTATTCCTCACCGTAAACCTAACTTCGCCCACACCCTAACCCTCACCATCACCTGAACCCTCATCCTCACCCTAACACTCACACGAACGCTAACCCTAACCCTTATCATAAACTTAACCCTCCGTCTCACCCTCACCCTAAGCCTAACCCTAACCCTAACCCTAAACTTAAACCTCACCCTCAGCCTAAACCTAACCCTCACCCTAACGCTCACCCTATCGCTAACGCTAAACCTACACCTCACCCTCACCCTAAACCTCATCCTAACCCTTATCCTAACACTAACCCTCACCCTAACACTTACACTAACCCTCATATTAACCCTAATCCTCACCCGATACCTCACCCTAACCGTAACCCTGACCGAAAACCTAACCGTCACACTCACCCTCACCCCAACACTCACCCTCACAATAAACATCACCCTAAACTTAACCCTCATCCTAAACCGAACCCTAACCCTCACCCTAAACCTAAGCCTAACCATCACCCTAACGTCACCCTATCACTAACGCTAACCCTACACCACACCCTCACCATAACCCTCACAATAACCCTTATCCTCAAACTAACCCTAACCATAACCCTAACCCTAACCCTCACACTAAACCTAAGCCTCACCCTAACCCTAACCCTACACCTCAGCCTAACCCTCACCCTAAACCTAATCCTAACCCAAATCCTCATCCTATCCTTAACCATAACCCAAACCCTCACCCTTTCCCTCACCTCACCCTAACCCTCACCCTTATCCTCACCCTCACCTGAACCCTAAACCTCACCCTCAACCTAACCCTCACCCTAACACTTACCCACACGCTAACACTCACCCTAACCCAAACCATAAACCTAACCTTCACCCTAACCCACAACCTAACCCTAAACTTCACCATCACCCTAATATTCACCCTAAACTTTACACTCACACTAACACTTACCCTAAACCTAAACCTAACCCTCACACTAACCCTAACCCTAACCCTCAGCCTAAACTTTATCCTAACCCTAAAACTAACCCTAACCCTCAACCTTAACCTAAACCTAACCCTAACACTAACATTAACCCTCATACTAACCCTAACCCTCACTTTCAACCTCCACATCACCCTCAGCCCAACCCTAATCCTAACCCTAATCCTAAAACTCACCCTCACCCCCACCCTAACTCTAACCCTAAACCTAACCCTAACACTCACAATCACACTCACCCTAAACCTAACTGTATCCCTAACCCTAACCCTAACCCTAACACTCAACATAACCCTCACGCTATCCCTAACACTAACCCTAACCCTCCTACTCACACTAAATCTCAACCTAATCCTTAAGCTCACCAGAACCCTAACCCTAATCCTAACCATAATCCTCACCATAACCCTAACCCTCATGCACACCCTAACCCTCAACCAAACCCTCACCCTCACCCTAAAACTCACCCTAACCCTAACCTTAACCCTAATCCTAAACCTAACCCTCAACTTCAAACTCACCCTAACTCGAACCCAAACCCTAACACTAACCCTCACTCTCACCCTCACTCTAATCCTCACATTCACCCTAAACCTCACTCTAACCCTAACCTACCACTCTCCGTAACTCTCAAATTAACCCTAACCCTAACCCTACCCTTCCCCTCACCCTGACCCTCAACCTCCTACTAACCCTAACCCTAACCCTATTCCTAATCCTAAGCCTTACCCACATATTCAACCTAAACCTAACCCTAACCCTAACCCTCACCCACACCCTCACCCTCACCCTCACCCTAACCCTCACCCTCACCCTAAAAATCACCCTCACCCTAACCTTCACCCTAACCTTAACCATATCCCTCACCCTAAACCTAACCTCAGCTTAACCCTCACCCTCAACCTAATCCTCACCCTAAACCTAACCCTTACCTAAACGAAACCCTCACCCTCACCCTAACCCTAACTCTAACAATAACCCTAACTCTAACTCTAACCCTAACCCTAAAACTCACCCTAAAACTAAACCTAAACCTCACCCTCACCCGCAACCTAACCCTAACCCTCAAACTAACCATAACCTTAACACTCAGCCTAAACCTCATCTTAACCCTAAACCTAACCCTAAACCTCACCCTAACCCTAAACCTCACCTTCATTTTCACCCTCACCCTCACCTTAACCCTAACCCTAAACCTCATCCTTAACCTCACCCTCACCCGCACACTCACACTAACCCTCACCCTCACCCTCACCCTCATACTAACACTAAAACTCACATTAAACCTCACCCTAATCCTAAACTTCACGGTCACCCTAATCCTAACACTAAGACTAACCCTAAACCTTACCATGACCCTAACCCTCACCCTAATCCTTAACCTCACACTAACACTAACCCTAACCCTAACACTCAAACTAACCCTAACCCTCACCCTAACCCTATCCCGACACCTCACCCTAACTGTCACCATAACCCTAACACTAACCCTAACCCTCACCCTAACCCTATCCGTAAACCTAACCCTCAACCTCACCCTAACCCTCACCGTCTCCCTAACCTTCACCCTAAACCTAAACCTCAACCACACCCTAACCCTCACCCTCACCCGACCCCTCACCCTCACCCGAACATTCACCCTTACCCTAACACTCACCCTCACAATTAACATGACCCTAAACCTAACTCTCACCCTAACACTAACCCTAACACTCACCCTAACCCTAACCCTCATCCTCACACTATACCTCATCCTAACCCTTACCGTCACCATAATCCTAACCCTAACCCTAACCCTAATTCTCACAATAACCCTAACCCTCACCCGAATCCTCACCCTCACCCTCACCGTAACACTCAACCTAACCCTAAAACTAACCCTAATCCTAAACCTAACCCTCACCCTCAAACTTACCCTAACCCTAACCCTCACCCTCACCCTAACAATAACCCGCAAACTAACCCTAACACTCACCCTAACACTAACCCTAACCCTAACCCTCAACCTAATTCTAACCCTATCCACAACCCTCACCCTCCCACTAAACCTAACCCTAACACTAACCCTCACCCTAACCCTAATCCTCACCGACTCCGTAACCCTCTCCCTCACCCGAACCCGAACCCTTCCCTGAACACTCATCCTCACCCTAACCCTCACCCTCACCCTAAATATCACCCAAACCCTAACACTTACCCTTAACCTAACCCTAACCATCACCCTAGCAGTAACCATCAACCTAACCCTCAACCTCAAGCTAATCCTCACCATAACCCTAACCCTTACCTAAAAGAATCCCTCACCCTAACCCTCACACTAACCCTCTCCTCATCCTAGCCCTCAGGCTAAACCTAACCCTAACCCTAACCCTCTCCCTCACCCTTAACCTCACCCTAACCCATACCCTCAGCCTAACACTAATGCAAACCCTATTCCTAATCTTAACTCTCATACGCACCCTCACCCTAAACCTAACCCTAACACTTACCCTCACCCTCACCCTCACCCTCACCCTCACCAAACGCTCACCATCACCCTAAACATCACCCTAACCCTAACCCTCATCCTAAGACTAACCCTAACCCTAAGCTCAGCTTAACCCTCACCCTCAACCTAAACTTCACCCTAACCCTAAGCCTAAGGAAAATGAAACCCTCACCTCCACCATCACACTAACCCTCACACTCACCCTAGCCCTCACCCTAACCCTAAACCTAACCTTTACCCTAAAACTTGCCCTCCCCCTAACCCTCAGCCTAAACCTAACCCTAACCATAACGCTAACCCTAACCCTCACCATCACCCAAATCTTCAACCTAACCCTTACCTTCAACCTTACCCTAAAGCTAACCCTCAACCTCACCCTCACCCTCACCCTAATCCTAACCCAAACCCTAAACCTAACCCTAACCCTAACCCTCAAACTAACCCTAACCCTCACCCTAAATCTATCATGACACCTCAACCTAACTCTCAACCTAACCCTAACCCTAACCCTAACCCTCAACCTAACCCTAACCGTAAAGCTAAACCTCACCCTCACCCTAACCTTCCGTGTCCCCCTAACCCTCATGCTCACCTTAAGCCTCAACCACACCCTAACATTCACCCTCACCCTCATCCTCACCCTCACCCGAACACTCACCCTTACCCTAACCCTCACCCTCACACTAAACATCACCCTAACCCTAACTCTCACCCTAACAATAACCCTAACCCTCCCCCTAACCCTAAGCCTCCAACAACCCTAACCCTCACCCTCACCCTCACCCTAACCCAACCTTAAACCTAACCCTCACTCTAACCCTTACCCTAACTAACCTAACCCTAACACTCACCCTAAACCTAACCCTCACCCTAACCCTAACCCTCACACTAAACCTAAACCTAACACTCATCCTCACATTCTACCTCACCGTCACCCTAAACCTAAACCTCATCCTTACGCTAAACCTAAACCTAAGGCTAACCCTAAAACTCACCCTCAGCCTAACCCTCACCCTAATCCTTACCCTCACCCTAACCCTAACCCTAACGCTCAGACTAAACCTAACCCTCAACCTAACCCTAACCCTAAACCTCACACTAAACCTAACCCTCACCCTAATCCTAATCCTACCATTCAGCCTAACCCTCACCCTAACCCTAACCCCAACCCTAAACCTCAACCTATCCATAAACTTAACCCTAAGCCTAACCTTCACACTAACCCTAAGCCTAATGCTAACCCTAGCCCTCACCCTCAACCTAACTCTCACCCTAACCCTTACCCTCACCTTAACCCTAACCCTCATCCTCACCCTAACGCTCAACCTAACACTTACCCCAACCTAAACCTCACCCTAACACTAGCCCTACAACTAACCCTCACAGTAACCCTCACCCTAAGCCTAAACATAACCCTAAACCTAACCCTCATCCTAACCCTCACACTAACCCTAACCCTCACCCTCACCCTAACCCTCACACTAACCTTTACCCTCAACCTAACCCAAACCCTAACCGTAAATCTAACACTCACACTAAACCTAACCCTAACCCTCAGCCTAAACCTTATCCTAACCCTAAACCTAACCCTAACCCTAACCCTCACACTCACCCTAAATCTAAACCTAATCCTCACCCTAAACCTCACCCTAACCGTCAGCCTAACCCTCGTCCTAACCCTAACCCTAACCCTAACCCTCACCCTCACCATAAACCTAACCCTTAACCTCACCGTATCCATAACCCTCACCCTAACCCTCACCCTAACCCTAACCCTCATCCTCACACTATACCTCACCCTAACCCTTACCGTCACCATAACCCTAACCCTAACCCTAACCCTAATTTTCACAATAACCCTAACTCTCACCCTCAACCTCAAACTCACCCTCACCGTAACACTCAACCTAACCCTAAAACTAACCCTAATCCTAAACCTAACCCTCACCCTCAAACTTACCCCAACCATAACCCTAACCCTCACCCTCACCCTCACAATAACCCGCACCCTAACCCTAAACCTCACCCTAACACTAAACCTCACCCTAACCCTCAACCTAATTCTAACCCTATCCCTAACCCTCACCCTCCCACTAACCCGAACTTTAACACTAACCCTCACCCTAAACCTAATCTTCACCCACACCCTAACCCTCTCCCTCACCCTCACCCTCACCCTTCCCAGAACACTCATCCTCACCCTAACCCTCACCCTCACCCTAAACATCACCCAAACCCTAACCCTTACCCTAAACCAAACCCTAACTCTCACCTTAACTGTAACCCTCAACCTCACGCTAATCCTCACCATAACCCTAACCCTTACCTAAAAGAATCCCTCACCCTAACCCTCACACTAACCCTCTCCTCACCCTATCCCTCAGGCTAAACCTAACCCTAACCCTAACGCTGTCCCTCACCCTTAACCTCACCCTAACACAATACCTCAGCCTAACACTAACGCTAACCCTATTCCTAATCCCAACCCTCATACGCACCCTCACCCTAAACCTAACCCTAACACTAACCCTCACTCACACCCTCACCCTCACCCTCACCCTCACCAAATGCTCACCCTCACTCTAAACATCACCCTAACCCTAACCCTCACCGTAAGCCTAACCCTAACCCTCACTCTAAGCCTAACCGCAGCTTAACCATTAACCTCAGCCTAAACTTCACCCTAACCCTAACCCTAAGGTCAATGAAACTCTCACATCCACCCTCACACTAACCCTCACACTCACCCTAGCCCTCACCCTAACCCTAAACCTAAACCTTACCCTCAACCTCGCCCTCCCCCTACCCCTCAACCTAAAACTAATCCTAACCATAACCCTAACCCTCACCCTCACCATCACCCAAACCTTCAACCTAAACCTTACCCTCAAACTTACCCTAACCCTAACCCTCACCCTCACCCTCACCCTCACCATAATCCTAACCCGAACCCTAACCCTAACCCTACCCCTAACCACTAAACGTCTCTCTCACCCTCACCCTATTCCAAACCCTAACAATAAGCCTAATCCTCACCCTCACCCTAAGCCTCACTATAACACTTACACTCACCCTCACCCTTACCGAAACCCTCACCCTCACCATCATTCTAACCCTAATCCTTACCCTCACCCTACCCCTAACCCTAACCCTAAACCTAACCATCACACTAACCCTAACCATCACCCACACCTTAACCACCACTCCCACCCTCACCCTCACCCTAAAACTTACCGTCACCCTAAACCTAACCCTAAACCTAACCCTTATCCTAACCCTAACCCTAACCCTAACCTAATCCTAAACCAAATGCTCACCATACCCTTCACCCTAACCCTAACACTAACCCTAACCCTCACACTCATTCGAACCCTAACCCTCACCCGAAAAATCACCCAAACCCTAAACCTCACCCTCAAAATAAACTTCACCCTAACCCTAACCCTCAACCTAATGCGAACCCTAACCCTCACCCTCACCCTGAACCTCACCCTCACCCTAAACATCACCCTAAACCTAAACCTGACCCTAAACCTATCCCTAACCCTCACCCTAAACCTAACCTCAGCTTAACCCTCAACCTCACGCTAATCCTCACCCTAAACCTAACCCTTAGCTAACCGAAAAACTCACCCTCACCCTCACCCTAAACCTAACCCTAACCCTAACAATAACCATAACTCTAATTCTAAATCTAACATTAAAACTCACCCTACACCTAATCCTAACCCTAACCCTCACCCACACATTCACCCTAATTCTAACTCTCACTTTCAACATCACACTAACTCTCACACTAACTCTAACCATCACCCTAACCCTAACCCTCACCCTCACTTTCACCCTCAACCTCAGCCTAACCATAACCCTAACCCTAACTCTAATCCTAACCATAACCCTCACTCTCACCCTAACCCTAACCCTAACCCCCATCCTCAACCTCACCCTCAACTGCACCCTCACCCTAACCCTCAACTCACCCTCACCCTCAGCCTCATACTAACCCTCAACCTCACCCTAAACATCACCCTAACTCTAACCCTCACACTCACCCTAAATCTAACCCTCACCCTAAACCTAATGCTAACACTAACCCTCACCCTTACCCTTACCCTCACCCTAACCCTTATCCTCATACTAACCCTAACACTAACCCTAACCCTCAAACTAACCCTAACCCTCACCCTAACCCTCTCCCGACACCTTACACTAACTCTCAACCTAACCCTAATCCTAACCATAATCCTCACCCTAACCCTAACCTTAAACCTAACACTCACCCTCACCCTAACCCTCCCCGTCACCCTAATCCTCACCCTAACCCTAAGCCTCAACCACACCCTAACCCTCACCCTCACCTTCACCCTCACGCTCACCCGAACACTTACACTTATGCTAACCCTCACCCTCACAATAAACATGACCCTAAGCCTAACTCTCATCCTAACACTAACCCTAACCCTCACCCTAACCCTAAGCCTCAACCTAACCCTACCCCTGACCCTGACCCTCACCCTAACCCAACCTTAACCCTAACCCTCACTCTAAACCTTACCCTAACCCTAACACTCACCCTAAACCTAATTCTCACCCTAACACTAACCCTCACCCTAACCCAACCTTAACCCTAACCCTCACTCTAAACCTTACCCTAACCCTAACACTCACCCTAAACCTAATTCTCACCCTAACACTAACCCTCACACTAAACCTAAACCTAACACTCATTCTCACACTCTACCTCACTTTCACCCTAACCCTAACACTCATCCTAAACCTAACCCTAAACCTAAGGCTAACACTAAAACACACCCTCAGCATACCCCTCAACCTAACCCTGACCCTCACCCTAACCCCAACCCTAAGGCTCACACTAACCCTCACCCTAACCCTAACCCTAACCCTAATCCTCTACGTATCCATAAACTTATCCCTAACCCTAACCCTCACCCTCACCCTAACACTAAAGCTACCCCAACCCTCACCCTCACCGTAACTCTCACTCTAACCCTTACACTCAACCTAACGCTAACCCTCAACCTCACCCTAACTCTCACCCTAACACTTACCCACACCCTAAACCTCACCCTAACCCTAACCCTAAAACTAACCCTGACAGTAACCCTCAACCTAAGGCTAAACATAAACCTAAACCTAACCCTCATCCTAAACTTCACCTAACCCTAACCCTCACCCTCACCCTAAACCGCACCCTAACTTTTACCCTCAAAGTAACCCAAACCCTAACCCTAAAACGAACACTCACACTAACCCTAAACCTAACCCTCAGCCTAACCCTTATCCTAACCCTAAACCTAATCCTAACCCTAACCCTCACACTCACCCTAACCGTAAACCTAACCCTAACCCTCCACCTAACCGTCAGCCTAACCCTCGTCCTAACCCTAACCCTAACGCTAACACTCACCCTCTCCCTAAACCTAACCCATAACCTCACCCTAACCATAACCCCAACCCTAACCCTCACCCTAACCCTAACTCTCACCCTCATCTTAACCCTCATCCTAAAACTTACCCTCAACCTAACAATATCCCTAACACTAAACCTAACCCTCACACTCACCCTAACCGTAAACCTAACCCTAACACTCCACCTAACCATCAGCCTAACCCTCGTCCTAACCCTAACACTAACGCTAACACTCACCCTCACCCTAAACCTAACCCTTAATCTCTCCCTAACCATAACCTCCACCCTAACCCTCACCCTAACCCTAACTCTCACCCTCATCCTAACCCTCATCCTAAAACTTACCCTCAACCTAACAATATCCCTAACACTAAACCTAAACCTAACTCTCACCCGAACACTCACCCTAACCCTCACTCTCACACTAAACATCACCCTAACCCTAACCCTCAACCTAACATTAACCCTAACCGTAACCCTAACCCTAACCTCACCGTAACCCTAAACCTCACACTAGCCCTAACACTAACCCTCACCTTCACCCTAACCCTAACACTAACACTACTCCACACCCTCACCCGAATCCTCACCCTAACCCTATCCAAAACCCATACATAACCGAAAACCTCACCCTCACCTTCACTCTCATCCTAACCCTCACGCTCACGCTAGCCCTCACCCTAACACTAACCCTCACCCTAACAATTATCCTAACCCTCACCCTCACCCTCACCCTAACCCTAAACCTAACCCTAACCCTCATCCTAACACTAACCCTAACCCTAATTCTAACCCTAAACCTTACACTCATCCTAACCCTCAACCTAACCTTACCGTCACCCTAACCCTAACCCTAACCCTCACACTAAACCTAACCCAAACACTAACTCTAATCCTACCCCTCAGGTAACCTTCACACTAAACCTCAACCTAACCCAAATCCTCACCATGTCCTTATCCTTAAACCAAACACTCACCCTAACCCTCACCCTCACCCTACCTTAATGCTAACCCTAAACCTCACCTCACCCTAACCCTCAAAATAAGCCTTACCCTTACCCTAACCCTAACCCTCACCCTCAACCTATCCCTCACCCTAACACTTACCCACACCCTAACACTCACCCTAACCGTAACCCTAAACCTAAACTTCACCCTAATCCTCACCCCAACCTAACCCTCACCCTCACACTAACACTCACCCTAAACTTTACCCTCACCCTAACCCTTATCCTAACCCTAAACCTAACCCTCACACTAACCCTAAACATAACCCTCAGCCTAACCCTTATCCTAACCCTTATTCAAACCCTAACCATCAGCCTAACCCTAACCCTAAGCCTCAAACTAATCCTAACCCAAACCGTCAGCCTAACCTTCATCCTAACTCTAACCAAAACACTAACCCTCACCCTAACCCTAACCCTAACCCTCACCTTAACCCTAACCCTCACCCTCACCCTCCTCATCACCCTCAGCCTAACCCTAACACTAACCCTAACCCTAACCCTCACACTAAAACTAACACTAACCATAACCGTCATCCTCACACTAAACCTCAACCTAACCCTTAACCTCACCATAACCCTAAATCTAACCCTAACACTAATCCTCACCCTAACCATCACCCTCACCCACAACCTAACCCTCACCCTCACCCTCACCCTAACACTCCCCCTAACCCTAAACTTAACCCTAACCCTCACCTTCACCCTCACCCTGACCCTCACCTTCAGCCTAACCCGAGCTCTAACCCTCTTCCTAATCCTAACCCTCACCCTCACTCTCTCCCTAAACCTAAACCTCACCCTCACCCTCACCCTCACCCTCAAACTCACCCTAAATATCACCCTAACCCTAACCCTAACCTTAACCCTAACCCAAACCCTCAACCTAAACCTATACTCAGCTTAACACTCACCATCACCGTAATCCTCACCCTAACCCTAACCCTTACCTAACTGAAACCCTCACCCTAACCGTCACCCTCACCCTAGCCCTCACCCTAAACCTAACCCTAACCCTCACCCTCAAACTTCCCTTCCCCCTCAGTCTTACCCTAAAACTAACCCTAATCCTAAACCTAAACCACAACCCCACCCTCACTCCAACCCTAACCCTAACACTAACGCTAACCTTCACACTCAACCTAACCCTAAACCTAAACCTAACAATAAGCCTCACCCTAACCCTAACCCTAACCCTAATTCCTACCCTAAACCCTAAACCTCACCTGAAACTTCCCCCTCAGTCTTACCCTAAAACTAACCCTAATCCTAAACCTAACCCTCAACCCCAACCTCACTCCAACCCTAACCCTAATCCTAACGCTAAGCTTCACCCTCAACCTATCCCTAAACCTAAACCTAATAATAAGCATCAGCCTAACCCTAAACCTGAACCTAAAACTCACCATAACCCTAATCCTAACCCTAAATCTCATCCTCAACCTCACCCTCATTATAACCCTCCTCCTCACCCTGACCCTTATCATCAGACTAACCATCACACTAACCCTAACCCTCACCCTAAATTTAACCCTAACCATCACCCTTCACTTTCAACCTCACCCTCAGCCTAACACTAACCCTAACCCTAATCCTAACCTAACGCTCACCCTCACCTTCACCCTAAACATAACCCTAACTCTATCCTTCACCCTCACCCTGACCCTCACCCTCACCTTAACCCTCAAACTCACCCTCACACTAACACTCAAGCTCACCCTAAACCGCACCCTAACCCTAACCCTCAACCTAACACTAACCCTAACACTCAACCTAACACTAACCCTCACCCTAACCTTTAACCTAACCCTAACGCTAAGCCTAAACCTCACCCTCACCCTAACCCTCACCCTAAACCTTAACCTCACACTAACCCGAACCTAACCCTGAACCTCGCACTAACCCTAACCCTCAATCTAACCCTATCCTGACACCACACCCTAACTCTCACCCTAACCCTAAACCTAACACTAACTTTCACCCTAACCCTCACAGTCACCCTATCCCTCACCCAAACCCTAACCCTCAACCACACCCTGACCCTCACCCTCACCCTAACCCTCACCCTCACCTGAATACTCACCCTCACCCTAACCCTCATCCTCACAATAAACATCACCCTAACCCAAAATCTCACCCTAACCCTAAACCTAATCCTCACCCTAACCCTAACCCACAACCTAAACCTAACCCTCACCTTGACCCTCACGCTAACCCTAACCCAAAACCTTACCCTAACGTGTACCCTAACCCTAACCCTCACCCTAATAGTAACCGTCACACTAACCCTAACACTAACCCTCACCCTCACCCTCACCTTCACCCTCACCCTAACACTAACCCTCATCCTAACACTAACGGTAAACCTAATGCTAAACCTAAAGCTCATCCTCACCCTAAACCTCACTCTAACCCTTACCCTCACCCTAACCTTAACCTTAACCTCACACTAAATCAAACACTCAACCTAAGCCTAAACCTACCCTTCAGCCTAACACACACCCTAAACCTAACCCTAAGCCTAATCCTCACCCTATCCCTAAACTTAACCCTAATACTCACCCTAAACCTCACCCTCACACTAACCCTCATTCTAACCCTAACCCACACCCTCACCCTCACCCTCACCCTAACCCTTACCCTAACACTAACCCTAAACCTCACCCTCATCATAACCCTTACCCTAACCCTTACCTACAACCTAAACCTCACCCTAAGCCTAACCCTAAACCTAACCCTTCTAACACTCACCCTAACCCAAAACATAACCCTAATCCTAAACCTAACCCTCACCCTCACCCTCACCCTCAACTTAACCCTAACCCTAACCCTAAACCTACACCTCACCCTCACCCTCACCCTCACCCTAACACTCAATCTCAACATAAACATCAACCTAACCTTCACCCTCACCTTAACACTTATCCTCACCCTAAAACTAACCCTAACCTTCACCCTCACCCTGACCCTCACCCTCAGCCTAACCCTAACCCTAACCTAAGCCTAACCCTCACCCTCACCCTCACCCTAACCCTCACACTAATCCTAACAGTAATCCTAAGACTAACCCTCACCTTCAACCTCAACTTCCCCCTCAGCCTTACCCTAACCCTAATCCTAACCCTAACACTCAACCCCACCCTCACCATAACCCTAACCCAAATCCTAATGCTAAACCTTGCCGTCACCCTCTTTGTAACCGTAACCGTAACCCTAACAATAACCCTAACTGTAACCATAACCCTTACCCTAAAACTCACCCTAAACCTAATCTTAACCCTAACCCTCACCCTCACCCTCACCCTCGTTCAAACCTCACCCTCACCTGACACTCACCATCACAGTAACCCTCACACAAACCCTAACCCTCACCCTAAACTTAACCCTAACCCATACCCTCACTTTCACCCTCACCCTCAGCCTAACCCTAACCCTAATCCTAACCCTAACCCTCCCCCTCCCCCTAAACCTAACCCTAACCCTCACCCTAACACTAACCCTAACCATCACCCTCAACCTCACCCTCACCCGCACCCTCACCCGCACCCTCACCCTCACCCTCACACTAACCCTCAACCACACCCTAAACATGACCCTAAACCTAACTCTCACCCTAAAGCAAACCCTAACCGAAAACCTAACCCTAACCCTCACACTAACCCTAACGTTAACCCTAACCTTCACCCTCACCCTAACATTCACCATAACCCTTATCCTCACACTATCCCTAACCCTAACCCTCACCCTAAACCTAAACCTCACCCTAACCCTATCCCGACACCTCACCCTAACTCTCACCCTAACCCAAAGCCTAACCCTAAACCTCACCCTAACCCTAACCCTAAACCTAACCCTCACGCTCACCCTAACCCTCACCGTCACCCTAACACACACCCTAACCCTAATCCTAACCATCACCCTCACCCTAACCTTTATCCTCACCGTAACCTTACTGACCATAACCCTCAAACTAGCCGTAACCTTTACCCTAACCCTAACCCTAACCATAATCTTCACTCTCACCCTGACCCTCACCCTCATCCCAAAACTAACGCTAACCCTGTTCCTAATCCTAACCCTCACCCTCATCCTCACCCTAAAACTAAACCTTACCCTAACCCTCACCCTCACCCTCACCGTCACCCTAACCATGAACCTAAACCTAAACTTCACCCTAACCCTAACCCTCACCCTAACCGTACTCCTAACCCTCACCCTAAACCTAACCTCAGCTTAACCATCACCCTCACACTAATCCTAACCCTAACAATAACTCTTAACTAAGCGAAACCCTCACCCTCACACTCACACTCACAATAACCCTCACCCTCATCCTAACCCTCACCACAACACTAACCCTAACCCTAACCCTCAACCTATTCTAACCCTATCCCTAACCTTCACCCTCCCACTAACCCTAACCCTAACACTAACCCTCACCCTAACCCTAATCCTCACCCACACACTAACCCTCTCCCTCACTGAACCCTCACCCTAGCCCAAACCCTCACCCTAAACATCACCGAAACCTTAAGCCTTACCCTAAACCTAACCCTTACCCTCACCCTAACCGTAACCCTCAACCTAACCCTCAACCTCACGCGAATCCTCACCAAAACCCTTACACTTAACTAAAAGAAACCCTCACCCTACACTCACACTAACCCTCTCCCTCACCTTAGCTCTCAGCCTAAACCTATCCCTAGCCCTCACCCTCACCCTCACACTTAACCTCACCCTAACCCTTACCCTCACCCTAACCCTAACCCTAACACTAATCATAATCCTCACACTAACCATAACACACACCCTAACCTTAACCCTAAACATCACCCTCACCCAGACCCTTACCCTCATCCTAACTCTAACCCCAACCCTATTCCTAATCCTAACCCTCACAACCAACCTCACCCTAAACCTAACCCTAACACTAGCCCTAACCATGACCCTCACCTCACTCTTACCTAACGCTCACCCTCACGCTAAACATAACCCTAACCCTAACCATCACCCTAAGCCTAACCCTAACCCTCACCCTAAACCTAAACTCAGTTTAACCCTCACCCTTAACCTAATCTTCACCCTAACCGTAACCCTAAGGTAAATGAAACCCTCACCCTCACCCTCTCACTAACCCTCACCCTCACCCTAGCCCTCACCCTAACCCTAACGCTAACACTTAACCTCAACCTCCCCCTCCCCCTCCCCCTCAGCCTAAATGTAACCCTAACCATAACCCTAACCCTAACCCTCACCATCAAACCAACTTTCTCCCTAACCTTTACCCTCACCCTTACCCTAACAATAATCCTAACCCTCACATTCACCCTAATCCTAACCCTAAAACTAACCCTAACCCTCATCCAAATCCTAACCCTAACATTAACCTTAACCCTCAACCTCACCCTATAGCAAACCCTAACCCTTACTCTCACCCTCAACCTAAACCTAACCTAACCATAACCATAACCATAACCCTCACACTAACCCTAACGCTCAACCTAACCCTACCACTCTCCCTCACCCTCACCCTAATCCAAACCCTAACAATAAACCTAACAGTCACTCTAACCCTCACGCTAACTCTTACACTCACTCTCACCATTACCATAAACCTCACCCTCAACATCACCCTAACCCTAACCCTTATCCTCACCCTAACCCTAACCGTAACCATAAACCTAACCCTCACACTAACCCTAACCTTCACCCTCACCCTAACCGTCACTCTCACCCTCACCCTCACCCTAAACCTTACCCTCTCCCTAAACCTAAATGTAACCCCAACCCTAATCCTAACCCTCAAGCTCACCATACCCCTCACCCTAATGCTAACTCTAACCCTAACCCTCACACTCATCCTAACCCTCTTCGTCACCCGAACAATCAACCTAACCCTAACCCTCACCCTCACAATAAATATCACCCTAACCCTATTCCTCAACCTAACCCTAACCCTAACCCTCACCCTAACCCTAACACTCACACTAACCCTAACCCTAACCCTTACAAAAAACCTTACCCTAACCCTAACCCACACCCTAAACCTAGCCCTCACACTTACCCTAACCCTCACCCTCACCCTCACCCTAATCCTAAACCTAACCTTAATCCTATAACTAACCCTCACCCTACCCCTCACTCTAACCCTAACCCTTATCCTCACCCTCACCCTAAACCTACCTCTAACTCTAACCTTCACCCGAACCCTCACACTAACCCTCACACTAATCCTAACCCTCACTCTAACCCTAACCCTCAACCTAACACCCGCACCCGAACCCTAACCCTCACTCTAACTGTAACCCTAAACCTTACCATAATCCTAAACCTAACCCTCACATTCACCCTCACCTTAAGCCTAACACTCACCCTCACCCTCAACCTAACTCTCACCCTCAACCTAAACATCACCCTACCACAAAACTTCACCCTAAACCTAACCCTAATCCTCACGTTCACCCTAGCCTTCATCCTAAGCCTAATCCTAACAATAATTCTAACCCTAATCCTAAAACTCACCCTAACACTAATCCTAAGGCAAACCCTCACACTCTTCCTCACCCTCACCCTAACCTTCACTCTCAACCTCACACTCACACTAACCCTAACACTAACCCTAACCCTCACCCTAAACCTATTCCTATCCCTCACCCCTAAAACTAACCCTAACCCTCACCCTCACACAAACCCTCAACCTCAGCCTAACCCCAAACCTAACCCTAAACCTAAACCGAACCATAACACTCACCCTCTCCCTAAACCTAACCTTAACCCGCACCCACACCCTCACCCTCACCCTAAACCTAAGCCTAATTCTAACACTCACCCTCATCCAAACCCTCACCCTAACACTTACTCTCACTCTCAACCTAACCCTCACCCTCACGCTCAACCTAACCCTCACCCTAACCCTCTACCTAACCCTCACCCTCACCCTAAATATCACCATAACCCTAACCCTCACCCTAACCCTAACCCTAAACCTAACCCTCACCCTAACCCTAACGATAACCCTAAACCTCACCCTCAACCAAACCCTCACCCTAACCTTTAACCTCACACTAACCCTACCTCTAACCCAAACCCTTACCCTAACACTAACCCTAACCCTAAACCTACCCCTCACCCTAACCCTCAACCTAACCCTCACACTAACCGTAACTCTTTTCCTAAATATATCCCTCAACCTCATAGTAAACATCAACCTAACGCAAACTCTCACCCTAACCCTAACCCTAAAACTCACCCTAACCTTAAACCTGAACCTAACCCTCACCCTCCCCTAATCCTCACCCTAACCCTCACCCTAAAACTTACCTAAACGAAGCCCTCACCCTCACCCTCACCTTCAACCTTACCCTCACCCTAAACCTTACCCTCAACCTAAACTTAACCCTAACACTCACCCTAACGCTAAAACTACACCTAAGCCTAACACTGACCCTTACCCTTAGCATAATCCTAACCCTCCCTCTAAACCTAACCATAAACCTCACCCTCACCATAACCCTCACTGTCACCCTAAAACTCAACCTAACCCTAACCCTCACCCAAACCCTAATCCTCACCCTCACCCGAACCCTAACCCTCACCCTAACCCTAAACCTCACCATAAACATAACCCTAACGCTAACCCTCAGCCAAATCCTAACCCTAACCCTTCTCCTAACCCTAACACTCACACTAATCCTCAATCTCAACATAATTCTCACCCTAAAAATAACCCTAAACCTTACCTAACCGAAACCCGCACCCTCACCCTCACCTTAACCCTCAACCTCACCCTAGCCCTCACCCTAACTCTAATCCTAACATTATCCCTAACGCTAACCCTATCCCTTACCCTCAACCTAACCCTAACCCTAACCTTCACCCTAACAGTCACCCTATACCTAACCCTAACCCTCACCCTCACCCTAACCCTCACCCTAACCCTATCCCTACACCTCACCCTAACTTTCAACCTAACCCTAACCCTAATCTTCACCCTAAACCTAACCCTCACCCACACCCTAACGCTCACCATCACCCGAACGCTCATCCTCACACTAACACTCACACTAAACCTAACCCTAACCCTAATCCTAAACCTAAACCTCAACCTCAGCCTCTCCCTAAGCCTAACACTCACCCTCACCATAAACATCACCCTAACCCTAACCCTCACGCTAAACCTAACCCTAACCCTCACCCTAAATTTAACCCTCACCCTCACGCTCACCCTATCCCTAACGCTAACGCTATACCTCACTCTCAACCTAACCCTGATGCTAACCCTTATCCTCACAATAACCCAAACACTAACCCTAACCCTAAACCTCACACTAACTCTAATCCTCACCCAATCCCTAACCCTAACTCTAACCCTCACCCTAACCCTCATCCTCAACCTAAGTCTAATGCTAAACCTAACTCTCACCCTCACCCTAACCCTCACCCTAAACGCTACATTCATCATAACCCTAACCCTCACCCTCACCCTAAATCTCACCCTAACCCTTATTCTCAACCTAACCCCCAGACTAACCCTAAACCTAAACCTAATGCTCACCGTACCCATCACCCTAACACTCACCCAAACACTTACCCTCACACTAACCCTATCCATGCCCCTAACCCTAAACCTAACTCTCACCAGAACACTCACCCTCACCATAACTCTCACTCTCACTCTAAACATCACCCTAAACCTAACTCTCACCCTAAGCCAAACCCTAACCATCACCATAACCCTAACCCTCACACTAAGCCTAACCCTCAACCTCACACTCACCCACACCCTCACCCTAACAATACCCTCATCATAAGACTCACCCTCACCCTCACCCTCACCCTCACCCTCACCATAACCATAAACCACACCCTCACCCTAATTCTCACCCTGAACCTGACCCTAAACCTTACCTAACCAAAAACCTCACCCTCACCCTAAAACTCACCATCACCCTAGCCCTCACCCTAACACTAACCCTCACCCTAACCCTAACCCTACCCCTCACCCTCACCCTAATCTTAACCCTAATCATAACCCTAACACTCATCCTAACCCTAAACCTAAACCTAATGATAACCATAAACCTCACACTCACCCTAACCCTCACACTAACCCTTACCGTCACCCTAAACCAAACACTAACCTCCACACTAAACCTAACACTCACTGTAACCCTAACACTAACCCTCAGACTAAACCTAACCCAAAACCTAACTCTAACCCTAATCCTCACCCTATCCTTAACCTTAACCTAAACCCTCACTCTAACCCTCACCCTGACCCTAACACTCACAGTAACCCTTACCCTCACACTAACCCTAACCCTATCCGTCACCCTAACCCTCACCCTAACACTTACCCTACCCTAACCCTCATCCTAACACTCACCCTCACCCTCACCCTCACCCTAACCCTCACCCTAACCCTAACCCTCACCCTCATCATAGCCCTCACCCTAACACTAACCCTCACCCTAAAACTAACCCTAACCCTAACCCTCACCTTAACCCTAACGCTAACCCTAACCATTTCCATAAGGCTAACCTTAACAATAAACCTCACCTTCATACTAAACATCACTCTAAGGCTAACCCTCACCCAAATCCTAACCCTAACCCACACACTACCCCTAACGATCAAACTAACCCACACACTCCCCTAAACCTCACCCTCAACCTAAACCTAACCCTTACCTAATGGAAACCCTCACCGTCACACTCACCCTCAACCTAAACCTTACCCTCACCCTAACCCAAACCCTAACCTTCACACTAACCCTAACCCTCACATTAACCCTAACCATACCCCTCACCCTAACCCTCGACCTAACCCTCAACCTAACACTAAACCTCAACCTAAAACTAACCATAACCCTCACCCTCACCCTAAACTTTGCAGTCACCCTAACACTCAACCTAAACCTAACTCTCACCCACACCCTAATCCTCACCCACACCCGAACCCTAACCCTTACTCTAACAATAACCCTCACCCTAAACATCACTCTAACCCTAACACTCACCCAAATCCTGACCCTAACTCTCACCCTAACACTAACACTCACACTAACCCTCAATCTCAACCTAATCCTCACCCTAAAAATAACCCTAACCCTTACCTAACCGAAACCCTCACCCTCACACTCACACTCACCCTCACCCTCACCCTAAACCTCACCCTATCCCTACACCTCACTGTAACTCTAACCCTAAACCTTAGCCTCACCATAAACCTCACCATAACTCTAACCCTAAATCAAATCTCACCCTCACCCTAACCCTCACCTTCACCCTAACCCTCACCCTATCCTTAACCCTCAACCACAACCTACCCGCACACTCACCAGAACCCTCACCCTCACCCTAACACTCACCCTCACCCTATCCCTCACCCTAACATTCATCCTAGCCCTCACCCTCACCCTAACTCTAGTGCTAACCCTATCTCTCACCCTCACCCTAACCCTCACCCTAAACCTCACCCGAAACCTTAGTCTCACCATAACCCTAACCCTAATTCTAACCCTTATGCTCACCCTAACCTTCGCTGACACCCTAACCAACACCATCACCCGAACCCTCATCCTCACCCTAACACTCACACTAACCCTAAACCTAACTCTAATCCTAAACCTAACCCTCACCCTCACCCTCACCCTCAACCTAAACCTAACCCTAACCCTAAACCTAAACCTCACTCTCAACCTCACCCTCACCCTAAAACTCACCCTCACCATAAACATCACCTTAAACCTAACCCTCACCCTAAACCTACTCCTAACAATCACCCTAAACCTAACCCTCACCCTAACGCTCAACCTATCCCTAACGCTAACCCTACACCTCACCCTCACCCTAACCCTCACACTAACCCTAATCCTCACCCGATCCCTAACCCTCTCCCTAACCATCTCCTTCACCCTAACACTAATGCGAACCCTACCTCTCACCCTCACACTAACCCTCACCCTAAACCATACCCTAAACCTTACCCTCACCCTAACCCGCCAACTAACCGTAACTCTAACCCTAATGCTCACCCTAACCCTCACCCTAAACCTAAACCTAACCCTCACCCTAACCCTCACACTAACCATCACACTAACCCTATCCCTAACCGTAACTCTAACCCTAACTCTGACCTGAACACTCACGCTCAACCTAAACCTCACACTAAACATTACCCTAACCCTAACCCTCATGCTAACCCTTACCCTAATCCTAAGCCATACCCTAACCCTCACCCTCACCCTAACCCTCAACATAACACTAACCCTAACCCTAACCATAAACCACACCCTCAACCTAATACTTACCCTAAACCTAGCCCTAACAATTACCTAACAAAAAATTTACCCACACCATTACCCTCACCCTAAACCTCACCCTCACACTAGCACTCACCCTAATACTAACCCTCACTCTAACCCTAACCCTAAACCTCACCCTCACACTAGCACTCACCCTAATACTAACCCTCACTCTAACCCTAACCCTAAACCTCACCCTCACCGTAACCCTAACCATAAACCTAAACCTAACACTCATCCTAAACCTAACGCTAAACCTAATTCTAACCTTAAACCTCACACTCACCCTAAACCTCACCCAAACACTTACCGACACCCCAACCCTAAACCTAACCCTCACACTAAACCGAAACCTCACACTTAACCTAACCCTACCCCTCAGCCTAACACTCATCCTAATCCTAACCCTAACCCAAATCCTCACCCTATCCTTACCCTTAACCCAAAACCTCACCCTATCCCTCACTCTCACCCTAACCCTCACCCTTACCCCTACCCGAACCCGAACCCTAATACTCACCCTCAACCTAACCCTCACTCTAACACTTACCCACACCCTAACACTCACCCTAAACTTAACCATAAACCTAACTTTCACCCTAATCCTCAATCTAAACCTAAGCCTCACCCTCAACCCAACCCTCACCCTAAACTTTACCCTCACCCTAACACTTACCCTAATCCTCCCACTAACCCTAACTCTAACCCTCAGCCTAACCATTGTCATAGCCCTAAACCTAACCCTAACCTTCACCCTAAACCTAACCCTAAAACTAACACTAACCCTCACATTAAACCTAAGCCTAAACCTCAGGCTAAACCTCATTCTTACCCTAACCATAACCCTAACCCTAACCCTTACCCTAACCCTCACCCTAACCCTTACCCTCACCCTCACTTTCACCCTGACTGTCAGCCTAACCCTAACCCTAACCCTAACCCTAATCCTAACCCTAACCCTAACCCTCACCCTAACCCTAACCCTAACCCTCACCGTCAAACTCACCATCACACGCACCCTCAACCAAACACTCAGCCTCACACTCACCCTCACACTAAAACTCAACCTCACTTTAAACATCACCATAACCCTAAACCTCACCCTAACCCTAACCCTCACCCTAAACCTAACACTAACCCTAGTGCTAACCCTAAACCTCACACTCACCCTAAACCTCACCCTAACCCTTATCCTCACATTAATCCTAACCCTAACCCTAACCCTCACCCTTACCCTATCCCGACACCTAAACCTAACTCTCACCCTAATCCTAAACCTAACCATAACCCCCACCCTACCCCTAAACCTAAACCTAACCCTCACCCTCCCCTAAACCTCACCGTCACCCTAACACTCACTCTAACACTAAGCCTCAACCACAGCCTAAAATTCACCATCACCCAAAACCCCACCCTCACCCGAACCCTCTCCCTCACCCTAACCCTCACCCTCACAATAAACATCACACTAACCCTAAGTCTCACCCTAACACTAACCCTAACCCTCACCCTAACCCTAACCCTCACCCTCACCCTAACCCTAACCCTAACAATAACCCTCACCCTCACCCTCACCCTAACCCTAACCCTAACAATAACCCTCACCCTCAACCTCAACCTAACCCTCAACCTCACACTCACCCTAACCCTCACCCTAACCTAAACATCACCCTAACCCTAACCCTCACCCTAACCCAAACCCTAACCCTATCCCTAACCCTCACCCTAACCCTCACCCTAACATTTATCCTCACACTAACCTAACTCTAAACCTAACCCTTACCTTCACAATAACCCTAACCCTCACCCTAACCCTAAACCCACCTCTTACCCTAACCCTCACCCTAACCCTAAGCCTAAACCTTTCCCTAACGCTAACCCTAACATTAACTCTCACCCTCATACTAAACATCATTCTAAAATTAACCCTAACCCTAAACCTAACCCTCAACCTAACCCTAAACCTCAACCTAAACCTTACCCTCCCTTAATCCTCACCCTAACTCTAACCCTAACCCTTACCTAAATGAAACCCTCACCCTCATATTCACCCTCAACCTAACCCTCACCATAACCCTGATCCTACCCTAAACCTAAATCTAACCCTCACCCTAAACCTAACCCTCACTCTAAACCTAAATCTACCCCTTACCCTAACCCTCACCCAAATCCTCACCGTCACCCTAACCCAAACCCTCTCCTACTCCCTAATCCTAACACTCACTCGAACCCTAAACCTTACCCTAACCTTAAACCTCACCCTAAACATCACCCTAACCCTAACCCGAACCCGAACTCGAACCCGAACCATCACATCACCACAACCCTACCCCTCAGCCTAACCCTAACCCTCTACCTAACACTAAGCCTCACCCTGACCATCACCCTAACCTTTACCGTAACCCTAACCGTATCCCTCACACTAACCCTAACCCTAACCCTCAAGCTCACCCTAAACCTCATCCTAACCCAAACGCTAACCCTAAGCCTCACCTTCACCCTAAACCTCACCCTAAACTTTACCCTCACCATAACCCTAACTCTAACCTAACCCTCACCCTAACCCTCACCCTAACTCTAACCCTAATCCAAAACCTAACCCTCACACTCACCATCACCCTAACACTCACTCTCACCATAAACATCATCCTAACACTAACCCTCATCCTAAAACTAACCCTAACCCTCACCCTTAGCTTAACCCTAACCCTAACCCTAACTTCACCCTATTCCTAATGCTAACCCTACACCTCACCATCACCCTAACACTCACCCTAACACTAACCCTGACACTAACCCTAACCCTAACCCTCACCCTCACCCTCACCCTCACAATACCCCTAACCCTAACCGTAATCCTAACAGTAACCCTCACACTCACCCTACCCCTCACCTTAATGCTAACCCTAACCCTAACCCTCACCGTAACCCTCATCCTAACCCTAACGCTAACCCTAACCCTCAACTTGAACCTAAACCTCACCCTAAAAATACAACTCACAGTAACCCAAACTCTAACACTAACACTAACCCTCAGCCTAACCCTCACCCTCACCTTAACCCTAACCCTAGTCCTAACACTAACACTCACCCTCACCATCACCCTCAACCTAACCCTAACCCTAACCCTAACCCTCACCCTAACCCTAATCCTAAACCTCACCCTCACCCTAACTCTAATGCTAACCCTACCTGTCACCCTCACCCTAAGCCTCACCCTAAACCTCACCCTAACCCTTACCCTCACCATAACCCTAACCCTAACTCTAACCCTAATCCTAACCCTAAACCTAACCCTCGCTCAAACCCTAACCCTCACCATCACCCGAACCCTCATCCTCACCCTAACACTCACACTAACCCTAAAGCTAACCCTAAACCTAAAACTCACCCACACCCTCACCCTCACCATAAACATCACCCAAACCCTAACCCTCACCCTAAACCTAACCCTAACCCTAACCCTCACCGTAAACCTAACCCTCATCCTAACGCTAACCCTATCCATAACACTAACCCTACACCTCACATTCACCCTAACCGTCACCCTAACACTTCACCTCACACTAACTCTAACCCTAACCCTAACCCTAACCCTCAAACTAACCATAATCCTCACCCTCAGCCTAACTCTAATGCTAACCCTACCTCTCACCCCAGCGTAACCCTCAACCTAAATCTCACCCTAACCCTTACCCTCACCCTAACATGCAAACTAAACCTAACCCTCATCCTAACGGTCACCCTAACCCTGACCCTCACCCTCAATCTCAGCCTAACTCTCACCCTCACACTATACATCACACTAACCCTAACCCTCACCCTAATCCTTACCCTAATCCTAAACCTCACCCTAACCCTAACACTCACCGAAACCCTAACTCTCACATTAACCCTAACCCTAACCCTCACACTCACCCTCACCCTGACCCTAACCCTAACCCTAACCCTAATCCTAACCATAACCCTCACCCTCACCGTCACCTAATCCTAACCATAAACGTAACTGTAACCCTCACCTTCATCTTCACCCTAACCCTAGCCCTAACCCTAACAATTACCCTAAACCTAACCCTAACCCTAATCCTAACCCTAACTCTCACCCGAACCCTAACCCTAACCCTAAAACTCACCATAATCCTAATCCTAATCCTAACACTCACCCTCAACTTCACCCTCACCCTAAACTTCACCCTCACCCTCACCCTCACCCTAATCCTCACACTAACCCTAAACCTCACCTTAACCCTAAACCTAAACCTCACCCACACCCTCACCCTCACTCTTAGCCTAACCCTAAAACTAACCCTAATCCTAACCATAAAACTCATCACAATCCTAATCCTAACACGAACCCTCAACATCACCCTCACCCTAAACTTCACCCTAAACCTAATCCTCACCCTAATTCTAATCCTAACCCTAATCCTCACCCTAACCCTCACCCTCACCCTAACCATCACCCTAAATTTTATCCTCACAATTACCCTAACCCTAATCCTAAACTTAACCGTCACACTAACCCTAACACACACCCTCACCCTAACCATCACCCTAAATTTTATCCTCACAATTACCCTAACCCTAATCCTAAACCTAACCGTCACACTAACTATAACCCTCACCCTCACACTCACCATCAGCCTAAATCTCAGCGTAAACCTAACCCGTACCAACACCCTATAACCCCCACCCTACACTCACCCTCACCCTCACGTGAACCCTCACCCGAAACCTAACCCTCACTCTAACCCTAACCCTAACCCTGACCCTAACCGAAAACCTCACCATCACCCTCACAATCACTGTAACCCGCACCCTCACTGTAGTTCTCACCCTAAATCTAATCCTCACCCTAACCCTAAACATAACCCTCACCCTAACCCTAAGCCTAACCCTAACCCTCACCCTAAATCTCACCCTAAATCTCACCCTAACCTTAACCCTAACCGTAACCCTAACCCTCACCCTAACCCTCAACCTCACCCTAACCCTAAAGCTTACCATAACCGTCAACCCTCACCCTAATCCTTAACCTCAACTTGACCCTAACCACAAACCGAACCCTAACCCTCACCCTAATCTTAAACCTAAACTTCACCCTCACCCTAACCCTCACCCTAACCCTTACCCTCACCCTAACGCTAACCCTAACATTAACCCTCAAACTAACCCTCACCATCACCCTCACCTTAACCCTCACCATCAATCTAACCCTCACCCTAACCCTCACTCTAACCCTAACCCCCAACCACAACCTAAACCTCACCCTCACCTGAACCCTCACCCTCACCCTAACCCTCAACCTTACACTAACCCTAACCCTAATCCTAAACCTAACCCTCACCCTCATCCTCACCCTAACACTAACCCTAACACTAACTTTCACCCTCACCTTCACCCTCACCATAAACCTAACCCTAACCTCAACCTCACCCTCACCCTAACCCTACCACTAACCCTAACCCTCACCCTAACCCTAACCCTTACCCTAACCTTAACCCTCACCCTAACCCTCACCTTAAAACTAACGGTAACCCTAATCCTCTCCCTCACGTTAACCCTCACCCTAACCCTCACCCTAACCCTTATCCTCACACTAACCCAAACCCTAACACTAATCCTAACCCTCAAAACAACCCTAAACCTCAGTCTAACCCTAAACTTAAACTCACCCTAAACCTCACCCTAACCCTTAACCTCACCCTAACGCTAACCCTAACCCTAAACCTCCCCTCACCCTAAGCATGACCATCATCGTAAACCTCACCTTAAGCCTAACCCTCACCCAAAAGCTAACCCTAATCGTCATCCTCAACCTGAACATCAACCTAACCCTAACCCTCTCCCTAAACCTAAGCCTAATCCTCACCCTAAACCTAACTCTCACCCTCACCCTAACCCTAAGCCTAACCCTAACAATAACCCTAATCCTAAACCTATACCTCACCCTCACTCTCAAGCTAAGCTAAACCCTAACCCTAACCCTAACCCTAATTCTAACACTAACCCTCACCCTAACCCTAAACCTAACCCTAAAACTCACCCTCACCCTCATCCTAATATTTACCCTAAACCTAATCCTAACCCTAACCCACACCCTCACCCTAAACCTCACCCTAACCCTAACCGTCAACCTGAGCCTCACCCTACCCCTCACCCTCAGCCTCAACCTCACCCTAACCCTACACTTAACCCTTACTCTAACCCTAATTCTTACCCTAAACCTAACCCTCACACTAAATCTCACCTAACCCTTATCCTAACATTAATCCTAACCCTAACCCTCAACCTCAGCATCACCCTACCCCTCACCCTAAACCTAAACCTCACCCTAACCCTAAACTTAACCCTCAGCCTAAAAATAACCCTCACTCTCATCCAAATCTGCACCCAAACCCTAACACTTACCTAACCGAAACCCTCAACTTCACCCTCAACATCACCCTAACCCTAACCCTCAGCCTAAACCTGACCCTAACCCTAAACCTAATACTAACCCTAACAGTAAACCTAACCCTCACACTAACCCTAACACTACCCCTCAGACTAAACCTCACCCTAAACCTAACCATAACCGTAATCCTCACCTTATCCCTAACGCTAACCCGAATCCTCACCCTAACCTTACAATCACTCTATCCCTAATGCTAAACCTCACCCTCACCTTAACCCTAAACCTCACCCTCACCCTAACCCTCAATCTAAGCCTTACCATTACCCTAACCCTAATCCTAACCCTCACCCTAATCCTAACCCTAACCCTAACCCTAAACTTCACCCTCATCCTAACCCTCACCCTAACCCTTACCCTCACCCTAAAGCTAACCCTAACACTAACCCTTACCCTAACCCTCTCCATCACCCTAACCCTCACCCTAAGCCTAAACCTCATTCACACCCTAACCCTAACCCTCAAAAGAACGCTCACTGTCATCCTAATCCTCACCATCACCCAAAACATCACCCTAACCCGTATCCTCACCCTAACCCTAAACCTAAAACTAACCATAACCCTCACACTAGCCGTAACCCTCATCCTAACTGTAACCCTAACCATAACCTTCAACCTCACCCTGACCCTCACCGTCAGTCCAACACTAACTCTAACCTAATTCCTAATCATAACCCTCACCCTCACCCTTACCCTAAAACTAACGCTAACCCTAACCCTCAAACTCACCCTCACCCTCACCCTAACCATCACCCTCACCCTAAGCATCACCCTAAACCTAACCATCACCCTAACCCAAATCCTAACCCTCACCCTAAACCTAACCTCAGGATAACCATCAACCTCACCCTAATGCTCACCCTTAGCCTAACCTTACCTAACTGAAACCCTCAAACTCAAGCTCACCCTATCCCTCACCCTCACCCTAGCCCTCACCGAAACCTAACCCTCACCCTCAACCTCACCTTCCCGCTCAGCCTTAACCTAACCCTAACCCCAAACCTAACACTAACCCTCAACCCCACCCTCAACCTCACCCTAACCCTAACCCTAACACTAACCCTCACCCTCACCCTCACCCTCACCCTAACCCTAAACCTCACCCTCAACCTAACCCTCACCGTCACCCTAACCCTCACCATGAACCTAACCCTAAACCACACCCTCAACCTCACCCTCACCCTGACCCTCACAATCACCCTAAACTTCACCCTAACCCTCACCCTAAAACTCACTCTAAACCTAACCCTAACCCTAACCCTCACGCTAACCCTAAACCTCACCCTAACCCTCACCCTAACTCTAACCCTAAACCACACCCTAACCCTCACCCTCACCCTCACCCGAACCGTCACCCTCACCGTAACCCTCAGCCTCACCCTAAACCTCAACCTACCCCTAACCCTCAATCTAACCCTAACCCTAAGCCTCAGCCTAACCCTAACACTCAAACTAACCCTCACCGCCAACCTAATCCTGAACCTAACCATAACCCTAACCGTTACCTAATGGAAACCCTCACACTCAACCTAACACTCACCATCACCGTAGACCTCACCCTAAACCTAAACGTCACAATAACCCTCACCCTCACCTTGACCCTAAACCTAACCCTAACCCTAACCGTCACTCTAACCCTCAACCTAACCCTAACCCTGACCATAACCATAATCCTCACCCTAACGCTAACCCTCACCCTAACCCTTATTCTCACATTAACCCTAAGGCAAACCCTAACATTCACCCTCATCATCACCCTAAACCTAACCCTTTCCCTCATCCTCACCATCACCCAAACCCTAAACCTAACCCTAACCTTCATCCTAACCCTAACACTTACCCTAACCCTAACCCTAACCCTCACAATAACCCGCACCCTAACCCTAACCCTAAACCTAACCCTCACCCTCACCTTCACCCTCAGCCTCACCCTAACCCTAACCCTCACCCTGACCCAAACCGTTACCCTAAACCTAACCCTAGCCCTCAACCTAACACTCACCCTCAGCCAAACCCTAAACCTAAACCTCACTCTAAATCTAACCCTAACCCTAACCCTTACCCTCACCCTAACCTAACCCTAACCCTAACCCTAATCCTTACCTAAAGGAAAACCTCACCCTCACCCTCAGACTCACCCTAACCCACACCCTCACCGTAGCCCTCACCCTAAACCTAAACCTCACACTCACCCTCACCCTAACCCTAAACCTAAACCTCACCCTAACCCTCACCCTCACCCTAAACCTAACTCTAAACCTAACCCTCACATTAATACTCACCCGAAACCTAATGCTAACCCTAACCCTCACTCTCACCCTAACCCTCAACCTAAACCTTACCCTCAACCTGACCCTAGCCCTAACCCTAACACTAACCCCCACACTAACCTTAATTCTCACACTAACCCTAATCCTACCTCTTACCCTAACCCTCACTTTCACCCTAACCCTAAACCTAACCCTAACCCTAACCCTCAGCCTAACTCTGACCCTAAAACTCACCCTAACCCTCACATTCACACTAACCCTCAAATTCAACCTAATACTCACACTAAAAATAACCCTAACTCTTACCTAACTGTAACCCTCACGTTCACCCTCATTCTCAAACTAACACTCACACTCATGCTAGCTGTCACCTTAACCCTAACCCTAACCCTAAACCTAATCTTCACCCTTAACCTCACCTTCAACCTCAGCCTTACCATAACCCTAAACCAAATCTTAACCCTTACCCTCACACTCACCCTCACACTCACCCTAAAACTCACCCGCACCATAGACCTCACCCTGAACCTAAAATTCACCCTAAACCTAACCCTAAAGCTCATTCTTAACCTAACCCTAACCCTAACAATAACCCTAACCCTAAACCTAATCCTAATTTAAACCCAAATCCTAACACTAACCCTATACCTAAAACTCACCCTGACCCTAATTCAAACCCTAAACCTCACCCTCAATGTCACCGTCACCCTAACCCTGACCCTCAACCTCACACTCACCGTAACCCTCACACTAACCCTAGCCCTCACACTAACCATAACCCTAACCATTACTCTCACACTCACACTCAGCCTAACACTTAACCAAACCCTAATCCTAAACCTAACCCTCACACTCACCCTAACCAAAATCCAACAATAACCCTCACCATCACCCTCACGCTCACCCTCACCCTAACCCTCACCCTCACCCTCACTCTCACCCTAACCCTCATCATCACCTTAAACTTCACCCTAACCCTAACCCTAACCCTAACGCTAAAACTAACCCTAAATTTCACCCTCAACCTAACCCTAACCCTAAACCTAACTCTAAACCTAACCCTAACCCTAACCCTCACCCTAACCCAAACACTAACCCTCACCCTAACCCTAACCCTAACCCTAACACTAACCCTCAACCTAACCCTAACTCTAACTCTCACCCAAAACCTAATGCTTACCCTAAACATAAAGCTAAACCTTACCCTCACCCTAACCCTAAACCTAACCCTAACCCTCAACCTCACCCTCACCCTAAACTTAACCCTAACTCTCACATTCACCCTAACTCTAATCCTAACCCTAAACCACACCCTCAATGTCACCCTCACCCTAACACGCATTGTCAACGTCACCTTCACCCTAACCTTCAAACTAACCCTAACCCTCACACTCACCCTCACCTTAACCCTAACACTAAAACTAACCCTAATCCTCACCCTAACCCTCATCCTCACCCTAAACCTAGCCCTCAAGATCACCCCCACCCTCACCCTAACCCTCACCCTCATGCAAAACCTTACCCTCACCCTAACCCTAAACCTAAACCTAACTCAAAACCTAACCCTAACCCTAACCCTCAACATAACCCTTATCCTCACATTAACCCTAACGCTAAACCTCAACCTCACCCTCACCCTAACCCTGACCCTAAACTTAACCCTCACTTTAAACTTAACACTTACTCTAACCATAACCCTAACGCTCACACTAACCCTCACCCTAACCCTTATCCTCACACTAACCCTAAGCCTAACCCTCAACCTCACCCTCACCCTAACCCTAACCTGAAACCTAACCCTCACCCTAACCCTAACCCTTACACTAACCCTAACCATAAACCTCACACTAAGCCTCACCCTAAACCTAAACCTACCTCTAACCCTCACACTCATCAAAACCGTAACCCTGAACCTTACCCTAACCATAACCATAACCCTAACCCTAACAATAACCCAAACCTTAACCCTAATCCTAACCCTAACCCTCACCCTAACCCTAACCCTAAACCTAAAACTCACCGTAACCCTAATTCTAACCCTAAACCTCACCCTCACTGTCACTGTCACCCTAACCCTGGCACTAAACCTCACCCTCACCCTAACCCTAACACTAACCTAACCTTCACCCTAACCCTAACCCTAACACTCACACTCACCCTAACCCTAACCCTAACCCTAACAATAACGCTCACCATCATCCTCACACTAACCCTCAACAGAACACTAACCCTAACCCTACCCCTCACCCTAAACTTCACCCTAAACCTAACCCACTCCCATACACTAAACCTCATGCTAACCTGAACCCTAACCCGCACCCTAGCACAAACCCTCATCCTAAGCCTCACCCTCACCCTAATCTTAACCCTAACCCGAACACTCAACCTAATCATAACACTCACCCTGATCCTCACCCTCAGTCTAACCTTCACCCTAAACCTAAACCTAACCCACAACCTAACCCGCACGCGAACCCGAACCCTTACCCTCACCTGAAAACTCACCCGCACCCTAACCCTCAGCCTCACACTAAACATCCCACTAACCCTAACCCTCACTCTAAACCTAACCATAACCAGAACACTAAACATAACCCAAACCCTTACCTAACCAAAAACCACTCCCTCACCCTCACTCTCACCCTAACACTCACCCTCACCGTAGCCATCACCCTAAACCTAAACCTCAACATAACCCTAACCCTAAACTTCACTCTCACCCTAACCCTAACCCTAACCCTCACCCTAAACCTCAATCTAACCCTAACCCTAACCGTAACCCTAACCCTCACCATAACCCTTACCCTCACCCTAACCCTAACGCTAACCCTAACTCTCACCCTCACCAAAACCCTAACCCTATCCCTCACCCTCACCCTCAACCTATCCCTTACCCTAACCATAACCATAACCCTAACCCTCACTTTCACTGTAACTGTAACTCTAACCTCAACATTCATCGTCACCGTCACCTTCACCCTCACCCTCACCCTAACCCTTGCACTCAGTCTAGCCCTCAACCTAACCCTAACCTTCACCATCACCTTAACCCTCACCCTCATCCTCTGTCTAACCCTAACCCTAATCTTAATCGTACCCCTAACCCTCACCCTCACCCTTACCCTCACCCTAACCCTAACACTGCCATAAGCCTAACCCTAACCCTAACCATTACCCTAATCCTAACCCTCACCCTAATATTAAGCCTAAACCTAAGCCAAACCCTAACACTCACCCTAACCCTAAGCCTATACCTGAGCCTAAAATTCATCCTAAACCTAACCCTAACCCTAACCTTCACCCTAAACCTAAACCTAACCATAACTCTCACCCTCACCCTAACCCTGACCCTCCTCACCCTAACCCTCACCCTCACCCTAAGCCTAACACTAAACCTAGCCCTCAACCTCCGACTCACCCTAACCCTCACCATATCCTTAATCCTCACCCTAAACCTAACCCTCACCCTCACCCTAACCCTAATCTCAGCCTAACCCTAACCCTCACCCACACCCTCACCCTCACCCATACCCAAACCCTCACACTCACCATAACCCTCACCCTCACCCTAAACATCACACTAACCCTAACCCTCACCCTAACCCTAACACTAAATCTAACACTCACCCTCACCCTCACACTGACCCGAACACTAACCCGAACCCTAACGTTCACACAAACCCTAACCATTACCCTAAACCTAACCCTAACACTCACATTCACCCTAAGCTTAACCCAAACCCTAATCCTAAACCTAACTCTCACCCTCACAGTCACCCTCACCCTAACCCTTACCCTAACCCTCACCATAACCCAAAACCTAACCCTAATCCTAACCCTAAACCTCACCAACACCCTAACCCTAACCCTAACCCTCACAGTAACTACCACCCTAAACCTAATGCTAACTTTAATCAAATCCTAAGCCCAACCCTAACTCTCACCTTAACCCTCACCGTAATCCTTTTGCTCGCCCAAACCCTAATCTTAACACTAACCCTCACAGAAAACCTTACCCTCAACCTAATCCTTACCCTCACTCATACCCTAACCCTAACCCTAACCTTCACACTAAGCCTAATCCTCAACCCTATCACTAACCCTAAACTTCACCCTAACCCTCACCCTAACCGTAAAAGTCACCCTAATCCTCACACTATCCCTAATCCAAACCCTATCCCTCACCCTTAACCAACCCTTACCTTCAACCTAACCCTCACCCTAACCCTAACTCTAAAACTCAACCTCAAAATAACCCTCATCCTAACCCTAAACCTAAATGTCACCCTAACCCTAGCCCATACCTTAACTCTAAAACTAACCCTAAACCTCACCCTCACGCTTAACCTAATCCTAATCCTAAACCTAACCCTCACACTCACCCTAAGCCTCACTCTAACCCTTTCCATTACCCTAACCATAACCTCACCATAATCCTCAACCTAACTCTCACACTAACCCTAACCCTCATCCTAACCCTTAAATTCAACCTAACCCTAACCCTAATCCTCTCACAATAAAACTAAACCTAACCCTAACCCTCAGCCTAACCCTCAGCCTAAACCTCATACTAACCCTAACCCTAAACCTAACCTTCCCCCTTACCTCAACCCTAACCCTAAAACTCACCCTAACCCTAACCCTCACCCTCACCCTTAACCTCACCCTCAGCCTAACCCTAACCCTAATCCTAACCTTAACCCTCACCTTCACCGTCAACCTAACTCTAACCCTAACTCTAATCCTAACCCTCAACCTCAACCCCACCTTAACACTAACCCTATCCCTAAACCTCACACTAAACATAACCCTAACCCTAACCCTCACCCTCACCCTTATCCTCACCCTAACCCTAACCCTAAAGCTCAGCCTCATCCTAGCCTTCACCCTAATCCTATACCTAACCCTAATACTCACACTCACCCTCACACTCAACCTAAGATTAACCTTAACCCTAACACTCACCATTGCTCTCAGCCTAAACCTAACCATATCCCTAACCCTCACCCTAACCCAAACCCTCACCCCAACCCTAAACCTAACCCTAACCCTCACCCTAACCCTAACCCTAACCTTAATCTTAACGCTAACCCTCAGCCTCACCCTAACCCTAACCCTAACCCTCACCCTAACTGGCACCCTAACCCTAACGCTAACCCTAAAACTAATCCTAAACTAAACCCTAACCCTCACCCTAAACCTCACCCTAACTGTTTTCATCACCCTAACCCTAACTTTAACCCTAATCCTCACACAAAACTTTAACCTCACCCTAAACCTTATCCTCACCCTAAACCTAACCCTAACCCTAACCTTTGCACTAACCTTAACCTCACCCTAATCCTAACCCTAAAACTCACCCTAACCCTCACCCTAACCCTAACCCACACCCATTCCTCACCCAATCCCTAATCCTAACCCTAACCCTCACCCTCAACCTAGCCCTCACCATCACCCTAACCCTCACACTAACCCTAACCCTAACCCTCACCCTCAAAATAACACTCATCCTAACCCTAAACCTAACTTTCACCCTAAACCTAGCCCCCACCCTAACCCTAAAACTAAACCTAACCCTCACCCTCACCCTAACCCTAACCCTCACACTCACCCTAATCCTCAACCTTAACCTTATTCTCACCCTAAGCCTAACCCTCACCCTCACCCTGAACCTAAACCTCACACCAACCCTAACACTCACCCTAACGCTTAACATCAACCTAACCCTAAACCTAACCCTAACTCTCTCACTGACACTAATCCTCACCCTAATCCTAAACCTACCCTTAAGCCTAACATTCATACTAACCCAAAACCTAACCCTAAACCTCACCCTAACCCTAAACCTAACCCAAACCCTCACCCTATCCATAACCCTCACTCTCACCCTTAACCACAACCTCAGCCTAACCCTAACCCTAAACCTAACGGTAAACCTCACCCTCACCATCACCCTAATTCAAACCCTAACATTAATCCTAACCCTCAACCTCACCTTCACCCTAACCCTAACCATATCCCTATACCTCACCCTAAACCTAACCCTAACCCTCACCCTCACACTAAGCCTATTCCTAACCCTAACCCTCACCCTCATCCTAACCCTCACCCTAAAGTTTAATCTCACCCTAACACTAACGCTCAGCCACACCCTAACCCTCACCATGAGCTCAAACCTCACACTCACCCTAACCCTTACTCTCACCCTATCCCTGACCCTAATCCTAACCCTCACCCTAATGCTAACCCTCACCCTACCCCTCAGCCTAACTCTCATCCTAATCATAAACCTAACCCTAATCCTCACCCTAACATTAACCCTAACACTTACCCTCACCCTAACCCTAACTCTCACCCTAAACCTCACCCTTAACTTCACCCTCAGGCTAATCCTAACCCTAACCCTTATCCTAACCCTAACCCACACCCTCACCCTCACCCTAACTCTAACCCTAACACTAATCCTAACCATCAACCTCATCCTCACCCTAAACGAACCCTATCCCTAAACCTCACCCTAACCAACACGCTAACACTAACCCTAACCCTAACATCACCCTCACCCTAACCCTAACACTTACCCTAACACTCACTATAATCCTCAACCTCATCCTAACGCTAACACTAACCCTCACCCTAAACCTAACCCTAACCCGTATCCTCAACCTAAACCTAACCCTAAACCTACACCTCACCCTAACACTCACCCTAACCGTAAACCTAACCCTAACCTTCACTCTCACCCTAACCCTTACCCGAAACCTGCCCATCACCCACGCCTTAAACCTCACCCTCACCCTCACCCTAAGCCTAAACCTAACCCTAACCCTAATCCTGAACCTAACCCTCACCCTCACCGTCACCCTCAGCCTAAATCTCACCCTAACCCTAACCCTAGTTGTAACCCTCACCCTCACTCTAACCCAAACCCTAACCCTCACCCTAACACTAACCCTCATGGTAACGCTAACGGTAACCCTCACCCTCACCCTAACCGTCAACCTCAACCTCGCCCTAAGCCTAAACCTAACTGTAATCCTAATCCTAACCCCAAACCTAACCCTAAGTCTCAACGTCACTCTAACGCTAACGCTAAACCTAACCCTCACCCTAAACCTCTCCCTAACCCTAAATTTAACGCTTTCCTTAATCCTAAACCTACACCTCACTCTCTCCCTCACCCTCATCCTAACCCTAACCCTAAACCAAAACCTAATCGTAACCCTCACCCTCACCCTCACAATCAGTCTAAAGTAACCCTAACCCTAATCCTAACCCTAGCCCTCACCCTCAACCTCACCTTAACGCTAACCCTAACACTCACCCTAATCCTAACACTAAGCCTAACCCTAACCCTCACCCTAAATATAACCCTCACGCTAATGCTAACCGCATCCCTCATCCTCACCCTAACCCTAACCCTAACATTTATTCTCACCCTAACCCTCAAGCAAACCCTAATCCTCACCCACAACCTAACCCTCACCCTCACACGAACCCTCACACTCACCCTGAACCTCAAACTCACCCTAAACTTCAAACTAATCCTAACCCTCACCCTCACCCTCACCCTCACCCTCAGCTGAACCCTAAACCTAAATAGAAATCTAACCCTAAACCTACCCCTCACCCTCACCCTCACTATAACCCTAACCCTAACCCTAACCATCACCCTAATTATCAACTTAAACATAACCCTAACCTTACGCCTCACCCTAACGCTAACCCTAACCTGAACACTCACACCCACCCTAACCCTCACCCTAACCCTCACCTAACCCATACCCACACCCTAACACTCACCCTAACCCTAAAACTAGCCCTCAGCCTAACCCTCATCCTGACTCTAACCCTAACCTTCTCCCCAACCTTAACCCTAAAACTCACCCTTAACCTCACCCTCAGACTAACACTAATGCTACACATAATCCTAACCCTAACACTCACCCTCACCCTAACTCTAAACCTAACCATAATCCTAACCCTCACCCATACTCTCTTCCTAAACTTAACCAATCCCTAAACCTCACCCTAACCCTAACCCTCACCCTAAACCGAAGCCGCAGCCTCACACTAATCCTAACACTAACACTTACCCTAAACCTCACCCTAACACTAACGCTAACCCTAACCCTCACCCTAATGCTTACCCTCACCCTAACCCTAACCCTAACACTAACCCTAACCCTAACCCTAAACCTAAACCTAACCCTCAGCCAAAACCAAACCCTCACCATCAGCCTAAACGTAAACCTCACCCTAACCCTAACCCTACCCTTCAGCCTAAACCTAATACTTACCCTAAACCTAACACTCTCCCCAACCCTAAACCTAACCCTCAAACTTAACCTCACCCTCACACTAACCCTAACCCTAACCATAATCCTAACCTTAACTGTCATCCTCACCTTAACTCTAAGCCTAACCCTAATCCTAAAACAACCCCTCACCATAAAACTAACCCTCACGCTCACCCTAACACTACCTCTAACCCCAACCATCACCCTAAACCTCAGCCTAACCCTAACCCTAACCCTAGCGCTCACCATCACCCTAACCCTCATACTGTCCCTAACCATAACCCTCACCATTAACCTCACCCTCAGACTAACCCTAACCGTAACCCTAATCCTAACCCTAACTCTCACCCTCACATTAACGCTAACCCTAATCCTAATCCTATCCCTCACCCATACCCTCTCCCTAACCCTAACCAATCCCTAAACCTCCCCCTAAACCAAACCCTCACCCTAAACCTAAGCCGCAGCCTCACCCTAACCTTAACACTAACACTAACCCTAACCGTAACCCTCACCCTAAGCCTAAACCTAACCCTATCCCTCACACTCACCCTAACCCTAACGGTAATCCTAACCCTAACCCTCACCTTCACCTTAACACTCACCCTAACCGTAATCATAACATTAACCGTAACCCTCACCCTAAACCTTTCCCTAACGCTAACACTAACCCACACCCTAACAATCACCCTAACCCTAACCCTAACCCTCACACTTACCCTAACCTTCACCCGAACCCTCTCACTCACCGAAAGACTAACCCTAACCCTAACACTATTCTGAAATCTAACCCTCACCCTCACCTTAATCCAAACCCTAACACTAACCCTAAACCTCATCCTCACCCTAACTCTATCCCTAACCCTAACCCTCACCCTCACTGTAAGCCTCACATAACCCTAACCCTAACCCTCACCCTCACCCTAACCCTATCCCTAAACCGACACTTAAACCTCACCCTAACCGTAAACTTAACCCTCACTCTCAACCTAACACTCACTGTCACCCTAACCCTCACCCTAACCCTAACCCTCACCAACACCCTAATGCTCACCCTCACCCAAAACCTCACTCTAACCCTAAACCTCAGACTCACCCTAAACATCACCCTAAACCTAACCCTCACCAACACCCTGACCCTAACCCTAACCCTAACCCTCACGTAACCCTAACCCTAAACCTCACCCTCAGACTAACCCTAAACCTAATCCTGATCCTAACCCTCACCCTCACACTAACCCTAAACATAATCCTCACACTTACCCTAGCCCTCACAGTCTACCTAACCCTCACCCTAACCCTAACCCTCACCCTCACCCTCACCCTCACCCTTACCCTAATACTAATAATAACACTAATCCAAAACCTAAACCTCACCCTCACCCTCACCCTAACCCTAATCCTAAACCTCACCCTCACCCTAACCCTAACCCTAAACCTATCACTCACCCTAACCCTAACCCTCAACCTCACCTTCACCCTCACCCTAAGCCTAACCAGAACCCTAACACTAATCCTAAACCTAACCCTCACCTTCATCCTCACCCTAACCCTAAACCTAAACCTAACCCTCACCCTTAGCCTCAACCTCACCCTCAGCCTAAGCCTAACCCTAACACTAATCCTAACCCTAACCCTCACCCTCCCACTCAACCTAAACATAACTCTAATCCTAAACCTCACCCTCACCCTAAGCCAAACCATGACCTTAACACTAACTCTAACCTTAACCCTCACCCTCACAATCACCCTATCCCTCATCCTCACGCTCACCCTCACCCTCACCTTAACCCGAACCCTAACCCTTACCCTTACCCTAGCATTAAACCTCACGCTAATTTTCACCCTAACCCTCAACTTCACCCTCACCCTAACCCTAAACCTAACCCTAACCCTCACACTAACCCTCAACCTAATCCTAATGCTAACCGTAACCCTCACCCTAACCCTCACCCTCACCCTAACTCTTACTCTCACCCTAACATTAAACCTAACCCTAACTGTCAAACTAAACCTATCCCTTACCCTAACCCTAACAGTACACCTCAGCCTAACCCTCACCCTAACCCCAACCCTAACCCAAATCTGCACCAAATCCCTAACCATAACCCTCACTCTCAGCCTAGACTTCACCCTAACCCTCACACTAACCTTAACCCTCACCCTCACCCTAAACCTCACCCAAACCGTCACCCTAACCCTAACCCTAAATATCACGCTCACCCTAACCCTCACCCTAACCTTAACCCTAACTCTAACCCTCACCCTAACCCTCACAATAACCCTAACCTTACCCTATCCCTCACCCTCACCCTATCCGTCAACTTATCCACCACTCTCACCCTCACCCAAAACCTAACCCTAACCCTAACCCTCACTCTAAACCTAACACTAACCCTCACCCTCACCATAACCCTCACCCTAACCCTAAATATAAACCTCACCCTAACCCTCACCCTAACCGTAATGCTAAACCTAACCCTAACCCTCAACCTAACCCTCACCTTAACCCTTACCCTCACCCTAATGCTAACCCTAACCCTAATCCTAAATCTCACACTAACCCTAACCCTCACCCTAACCCTAACCCAACCACTCACGCTAACCCTAAACCTAACCCTAACCCTCACCCTAACCGTAACCCTCACACTAACCATAAACCTACCCCTCAGCCTAACCGTATGCCTGACCCTAAACCTCACCCTACCCCTCACCATAAAACGAATCCTCACACTCATCCTAACCCTAACCCTAACCGGCACCCTAAACCTCAACCTAACCCTAACCCCAACCCTAGCCCTCAATATCACCCTAACCCTTACCCTACCCCTAACCATAACCCTCACGATTAAACTCACCCTCAGACTAACCCTAAACCTAACCCTAATCCTAACCCTAACTCTCACCCTCACATTAACTCTAACCTTAACCCTAATCCTAACCCTCACCCATACCCTCTCCCTAACCCTAACCAATCCCTAAACCTCACCCTAACCGTAACCCTCACCCTAAACCTAAGCCGCAACCTTACCCTAACACTAACACTAACACTAACCTTAACCCTCACCCTAAATGTAATGCTAACCCTATCCCTCACCCTAAACCTCACCCTAATGCTTACCCTCACCTTAACCCTAACCATAACCCTAATCGTAACCGTAACACTAACCCTAACCCTAAACCTAACCCTCACCCTAACACTCACCCTACACTTACCCTGAACCTAAACCTCACCCTAACGCTAAACCTAACCATAAACCTAACCCTCACCGTCATCCTAAGCCTCAGCCTAACCCTAACTCTCACCCCACCCTAACCTTCACCCTCACATGAACAATCGCCCTCACCCTAACACTCATCCTCACCCTAAACACCAACCTAACAATAACGCTCACGCTAGCCCTAACACTATCCCTCACCCTAACTCTCACCCTAAATTTAAGCCTAACCCTCACCCTCACCCTCCCCCTAAGCCTAAAAATAAACATAAACCTAACCTAAACCTAATCCTTACCCTCACCCTAAATCTAACCCTAACCCTAACCCTAACCCTTACCCTCACACTAACCCTAAACCTATCCCTAACCCTCACACAAACCCTGACCCTCATGCTAACTCTAACCCTAACCTTCATCCTCATCCTAACCCTCATCCTAATCCTTACTCTCAGCCTAATCCTAACAATATCCCTCACAATAAATCAATCCCTCAAGCTACCCCTATCTCTACCCATCAGACTAACCCACACCCTATCCCTAAACCTAACCCTAACCCTCACACTCACCCTAACCCTAACGCTAACCCTAACCCTAACCCTCACACTCACCTTAACACTCACCCTAACCCTAATCATAACATTAACCCTAACCGTCACCCTACCCTTTTCCCTAACCGTAACACTAACCCTCACCCTAACAATCTCCCTAAACCTAAACCTAAACCTCACCCTTGCACTAAACCTCACCCGAACACTCTCACTCACCCTAAAACTAACCCTAACCCTAACACTAATCCGAAATCTAACCCTCACCCTCACCCTCACCCTAATCCTAACCCTAACCCTAAATCTCACCCTCACCCTAACCCTATCACTAACTCTAACCCTCATCCTAACTGTAAGCCTCACCTAAACCTAACCCTAATCATCACCCTAACCCTATCCCTAACCCTAAAATTGACCCTCACCCTAACCCTAACCTTAACCCTCACCCTCACCCTAACCCTCACTGTCACCCTAACCCTCACCTTAACCCTAACCCTCACCAACACCCTAACGCTCACCATCACCCGAACCCTCATTCTAACCCTAAACCTCACCCTCACCATAAACATCACCCTAAACCTAACCCTCACCCTCAACCTATCTCTAACCCTAACCCTAACCCTAACCCTTACCTAACCCTTACCCTCACCCTCACACTAACCCTAAACCTATCCCTAATCCTAACCCTCACCCACACTCTAAACCTAACGATAACCCTCAACCTTACCATGACCCTCACTGTCAACCTAACCGTCACCCTAACCCTAACCCTCACCCTCACCCTAAGCCTAACCCTAAAAGTAACACTGATCCTAAACCTCACCCTCACCCTCACCAGCACCTAACCATAACCCTAACCCTCATCCTCACCCTAACTCTAACCCTAACCCTATCCCACATCCTAACCCTAACGCTTACCCTATGCCTAACCCTCAACCTCAACTTCACCCTCACCCTAAGCCTAACCAGAACCCTAACACTAATCCTAAACCTAACCCTCACACTCATCCTCATGCTAAACCTAACCCTAAACCTAACACTCATCCTCAACCTCAACCTCACCCCCAGCCTAACCCTAATCCTAACCCTAATCCTAACCCAAATCCTCACCCTCCCGCTCACCCTAAACCTAACCATAATCCTAAAACTCACCCTCACCCTAACCCTAACCCTATCCTTAAACCTAACTCTCACACCTACCCTAACCCTCACCCTAACACTAACCCAACCACTCACCCTAACGCTAAACCTAACCCTAAGCCTCACCCTAACTGAAACCCTCACCCTCACCCTCACCCTAACCCTAACCCTACATTTCAGCCTAACCCTAAACCTCACCCTACCCCTCACCATAAAACTAACACTCATGCTCACCATAACCCTAACCCTCACCCTAACCGTCACCCTAAACCACAACCTAACCCTATCCCTAATGCTAACCCTCACCCTCACCATAACCCTAACTCTACCACTAAACCTCACCCTAACATTCACCCTAACCCTAACACTAAACCTAACCCTTACCCTAACCCTCACCCTCGCCCTCTCACTCACCATAATCCTTACACTAACTCTCACACTAATCCTAAATCTAACCCTCACCCTAACCCTCACCATAATCCTAACCCTAACCCTAACCCTCACCCTCACCCACACCCTAAGCCTAACCCTAACACTCACCCTAACCTTAAGCCACACCTAACGCTATACCTAACACTAACCCTAACCCTAACCATAAATTTAACCCTCATCCTAACCCTAACCCTATCGCTCACCCTTACCCTAACACTCACTATTACACTAATCCTCACCCTAAAAATAACCCTCACCCACAACCTAAACCTCACCCTCACCTGAATCCTCACCCTCACCTAAAACCTCATCCTCACCCTAATCCTCACTCTAACTCTAACCTTTACCCTAACCCCAACCCAAATCTCACACTAACCGTAACCCTCACTTAACCCTTACCCTAACCCTAAACCTCACCCTCACACTAACCCTAAACCTAAACCTCACCATCACCCTTACCATAACCCTAACCCTCACACCCTAACCCTCACTGTCACCCTAACCCTCACCCTAAGCCTAAGCCTCACCCTCACCCTAACCTTAAGCCTAACCCTAATCCTATCACTAATCCTAAACCTAACATTCACCCTCACTCTAACCGTAATCCTAAACCTAACCCTCACCCTAACCCTAACCCTAACCCTAATGCTATCCCTCACCTTAAACCTAACCCTCACCCTAAACCTAACCCTCAACCTCACCCGCACCCTAACCCTAACCCTAAACGTAACCCTCACCCTAACACTCATCCTAACACTTATGCTAACCCTAACCCTACCCCTACCCTTAACCCTAACTCTTACGCTCACCCTAACATTAACCCTAACCCTAACCCTAAACGTAACCCTCACAATAAATCTATCCCTCACCCTAACACTTACCCTACCCCTCAGCCTAACCCTCACCCTAACCCTAGCCCTAAACCTAATCCTCACCATATCCTTAACCCTAACCCTCACCTTCACCCTCATCCTAGACCTCACCCTAACCCTAACCCTAAACCTCAACCTAACCCTATCTCTCACCCTAACTCTAACCATCACACTCTCCCTAACCTTCACCCTAACCCTCACCCTAAACCTAAACCTAACCCTCATCCTAACCCTCACTCTAAGCCTAATTCTAACCATAACGCGAAACCTCACCCTCATCCTAACTGTCACCCTAACCCACACCCTTACCCTAACCATAAACCTAACCCTAATCCTCGACATCATCCTAATCCTCAGGATAACGATTACCCTAACCCTCACCGAAACCCTAACCCTAACCCTTACCCTAACTCTAAACCTAACCCTCATCCTAACACTCACACTAACCCTAACACTAACGCTTACCCTAAACCTCACCCTCACAATCACCCTAACCCTTATCCTCACCCTAACCCTAATCCTATCCCTAACCTTAACTCTCACACTAACCCTAACCCTCACACTAACCCTAACTCAACCCCTCACCCCAACCTTCACCCTATCCTTAAGCCTAACCCTAACCCTCACCCTCACCCTCACCCAAAGCATACCTGTCAACATAATCCTAACCCTAGCCCTCACCCTCACCCTAACCCTCACACTAACAGTAACCCTCACCCTCACCCTAAACCTAACCCTCACCCTAAACCTAACCCTCACTTAATCCTAACCCTAACCCTAACCCTCACCCTCACACTAACCTTAACCTTAACCATGATCCTAACCCTCACCCTCACCCTAACCCTAACCCTCACAATTACCCTAACACTCACAGTCACTCTCACTCTCACCCTAACCCTAACCCTCACCCTCACCCTCACCCTAAGCCTAACCCTAACCCTATCACTAATCCTAAACCTAACCGTCACCCTCACCCTAACCGAAATCCTAACCCTAATCCTCACCCTAAACCTAAACCTAATGCTATCCCTCAACCTAACCCTAACCCTAACCCTAACCCACACCCTAACCCTAACCATAACCCTAAACGTCAACATCACCCTAACACTTACTTTCACCCTAACCTTCACTCTTATCCTAACCCTCACCCACACCCTAACCCGAATCCTCACTCAAAACATCTCCTTAATACTCACCCTAACCCTAACCCTAACCCTTACCTAAATGAAACCTTCACCCTCACCCTCACACTAACCCTAACCCTACTCCTCAGCCTAACCCTAAACCTAACCCAAAACCTCACCTTCCCCTCACCCTAACCCTAAGCTTCACCCTCAACCTAGGCCTCAGCCTAAACCTTGCCCTCACCATAACCCTCACCATAATGCTAACCCTATCCCTCACCATAACGCTCACCTTAAACTTCAGATTATTCCTAGCCCTCACCCTCACCATAACCCCCATCCTAACCCTAACCCTAACCCTAACTCTCACCCTCTTCCTAACGCTCACCCCAACCCTTAACCTCACCTTCACCCTAACCCTAACCCTAAACCTAACCCAAACACTAAACCTAACCCTCACCCTAAGCCTAACTCTACCCCTTACCCTAAACCACATCCTAACCCTATCCCTAACCCTAACACTCACCCTAACTCTAACCCTACCTCTAACCCTAACCTTCACCCTAAACCTAAACATCATCCTCACCCTCACCCCCAGCCTAAACGTAACCCTAACCCTAATCCTAACCCTGACCATCAACCTCACCCTTACTCTAACCCTCAACTTCATCTTAACCTGAACCCTAACCCTCACCTTCACCCTAACCCTAAACCTAACCCTCACCCTAACCATAAACCTAACCCTAATCCTAAGCCTCAATCTAACCCTAACCCTAACACTCACTGTCACCCTAACCCTCACCCTAAACCTATCCCTCACCCACACCCTAACCATCATCCTCACCCGAACACTCACCCTCACACTAACCCTCACCCTCACCCTAAACATCACCTTAACCCTAACCCTCACCCTAACATTACATATCTAAACCTCACCCTAACCCTAAACCTCACCCTCACCCTAAATCTAACCCTAAACCTAACATTAATCCTAATCCAAACCCTAACCCTCACCCTAAAATTAACCCTCACCCTAAACTTAACCCTCACCGTCACACTCAAACTAACCCTAACGCTCACCCTAACATAACGCTAACACTCACCCTAACAGTAACCCTCACCCTCACCCTAACCCAAACACTCACGCTCACCATAACCCTAACCCTCACCCTCACCCTGACCCTAGTTCTAACGCTAACCCTAAAGCTCACCCTAACTTTAAACCTAACCCTCATCCTCACCCTCACCCTGACCCTAGCACTAACGCTAACCCTAAAGCTCACCCTAACCTTAAACCTAACCCTCATCCTCACCCTCACCCTAAGCTAACCCTAAACCTAACACTAATCCTAAACCTAACCCTCATGCTCCCCCAAACCCTAACCCTAACTATAACCAAAACCCACACCCTAAAACTCATCCAAACATGAACCCTCACCCTAACTCTAACGTAATCCTAACAACGACCCTAAAAATAACCCTAAACCTAACCTTCACCGTAACCCTAACCCTAACCCTCACGCTAACCATAACCTTCACCATAACACTCAACCTCACCCTAATCCTCAGCCTATCCCTAACCTTTACCAAACCGAAATCCTCCCCCTCATCCTCACCTTCACCCTAAACCTCACCCTCACCCTAGCCCTCAACCTAACCCTAACCCTAAGCCTAACCATCACCCTTTACTTCACCCTAACCCTAAACCTAACCCTAACTCTTAACCTAACCCTCACCCTAACCCTTACCCCAACCCTAACCCAAACCCTAATCCTAACGCTAACCCTAACCCTAATATCTCTCTCACCCTAAATCTCACCCTAACCCTTACACTCACCCTAATACTAACTAGAACCCTAACCCTAACCCTCACACTAAACCAAACCCTCACCCTAACCCTAACCCTTACCTTCACCCTCAACCTAACTCTAACCCTAACTCTAACCATAACCCTAAACGTCACACTAACCCTAAACCTATCCCTCACCCTCACCCTCACCCTAACTCTAACCCTAACCCTAACTCTAACCCTAACCCTAAACCTCACCCTAACCTTAACTCTAACACTCACCCTCACCCTAAGCCTAAACCTAACCCTATCACTACTCCTAAACCTAACCCTAACCCTCACACTAAACCTCACCCTCACCCTAACACAAACCCTTACCTTGAACCTCACCCCACCCTCACCCTAGCCCTCATTCTTAGAATAACCCTATACCTACCCCTCATCCTATCCCTAACCCTCACCCTAACCACATCACTCACCTGACACTCACCCTCACCATAACCCTCACGCTAACCCTTACCCTCACCCTAACCCTCACCCTAACCCTAACCCTAACCCTCAAAATAACCCTCACCCTAAACCTAATCCTAAACCCAAGGCTCACCATAACCCTCACCCGAACCCTAACACTAACCCTAAAACTCACCCTAATTTTCACCCTAATCCTTACCCTCACCTAAAGCCTAAACCTAACCCTCACACTAACCCTAAACCTCACCCTAGCCCTCACCCTATTCCTAACACTAACCCTCATCCTAACCCAAACCCTAACCCTAACCATCATCATCATCCTAACCCAAAACCTCACCCTCACCCTCACCCTCAGTCTAACCCTAAACCTAACCCTAAACCTAACACTAACCCTCACCCTCACCCTAACTCTATCCCTAACCCAAACCCAACCCTCACCGTCACCCTATCCCTCACCCTAACCCTAACCCTAAACCACAACCTAACCCTGATCCGAACCCGAACCTTAAGGCGAACCCTCACCCTAACCCTTACCCTAACCCTAACCGTAACACTAAACTTAACCCTAAACCTCACCCTAAACCTAACCCACAACCTAACCCTCAACCTCACCCTAACCCTAATCCTAATCCTAATCCTAACACTAACACTAACCCAAAACCTAACCCTCACACTAAACCTAACCCTCACCCTATCAGTAACCCTTACCTTCACCCTCAACCTAACCCTCAAGCTAACCTTAACCCTCACGCTAACCCTAACTCTAACCCTAAACCTAACCCTCACACTAAACCCAACCCTAACCCTATACCTAACCGTAACCCTCACCCCACCCTGAACCTCACCCTCAGCCTAAACCTAACAATAACCCTAACCCCAAAACTAACCCCCACCCTCAGTCTCACACTAAACCTAACCCAAAACCTCACACTTACCCTCACCCTAACCATAACCTAACCCTAACAATAACCCTAACTCTAGCCCTCACACCAAACCTAACTTTCACCCTAACCCTAAACAGCACCCTCACCCAAACTCGAACCAGAACCCTAACATTAAACCTAACCCTCACCTTCACCCTCATCCTAACCCTAACCCTAAACCTCAGCCTAATCCTAACCCTAACCCTAACCCTCACCCTAACCCTCACCCTAACACTAACCCTAAACCTAACCCTAACCCTCAGCCTAAACGTAACCCTCACCCTCACCCTAGGCCTCACCCTAACGTTATTACTAACCCTAAACCTCACCGTAACCTTAACCTTCAAAATAACCCTAACCCTCACCCTGAAACTCCCCCTAACCCTCATCCTAACCCTCACCCTAACATTAACCCTAACCCTCACCCTAACCGTCACCCTAACCCTAATATTAACCCTAAACCTAACCCTAACCCTCACCCTAACACTAATCCTGAACCTAACCCTAACCCTCACCGTCACCCTCACCCTAACCCTTACCCTAACCCTTAGACTCACCCCAAACCTTACCCTAACCCTAAACCCCACCCTAACCCTAACCTCAACCCTCACCCTAACCCTAACCCTAACCTCACCCTCAACCAAAATCTCACCCTAACCCTTACCCTTACCCTAATACTAACTGGAACCCTAACCCTAAACCTCACACTAAACCAAACCCTCACCCTAACCCTAACCCTTACTTTCACCCTAAACCTAATACTAACACTAACTCTAAACCTAACCCTAAACCTCAATCTAACCCTAACCCTAACCCTCACTCTCACCCTCACCCTAACTCTAACCCTAACCCTAACTCTAAACCTAACCCTAAACCTCACCCTAACCTTAACTCTAACCCTCACCCTCTCCCTCACCCTAAGACTTAACCTAACCCTAACACTAATACTAAAGCTAACCCTAACCCTCACCCTCACCCTAACCCTCACCATAAATCTAACCCTCACCCTAACACTAACCAATACCCACACCCTAAACCTCACCCAAACATGTACCCTCACCCTAATGCTAATGTAATCATCACCCCCACCCTAAACATCACCCTAAACCTAACACTGACTCTAACCCTAACCCTAACACTTACCTAACCCTAACCCTCACCCTAACACTCAACCTCAGCCTAATCCTCACCCTAACCCTAACCCTTAACTAACCGAAACCCTCACCCTCATCCTCACCTTCACCCTAAACCGCACCCTCACCCCAAACCTCAACATAAGCCTAACCCTAACCCTAACCCCAAACCTAACCCACACCTTAATCCTAACGCCAACACTAATCCTAAGGACACCCTCACAATAAATCTCACCATAACCCTTAACCTCCCCCTAACACTAAAGCTAACCCTAACCCTAACCCTAACCTTAACCCTAACCCTAAACCTAAACCTAACCCTAACCCTAACGCTCAACTTCACCCTAATCTTCACCCTAACTGTTACCCTCACCCTAACCCTAAACTAAATCCTAACCCTAAACCTAAACCTCACCCTCACACTAAGCCTAACCCTCACCCTAGCCCTCACCCTATTCCTAACCATAAACTTCATCCTAACCCTAACCCTAACCCTAACCCTCACCCTCACCCTAAACCTAAGCCTAAACCTCACACTAGCCCAAACCCTCACCCTCACCCTCACCCTCAGTCTAACCCTAAACCTAACCCTAATCTTAAACCTAACCCTCACCCTCACACTAACTCTAACTCTAACCCAAACTTAACCCTCACCCTAACTCTATCCCTAACCCAAACCCAACCCTAACCATCACCCTATCTCTCACCCTAACCCTAACATTAAACCACACCCTAAACCTGACCCGAACCCGAACCCTAAGGCGAACTCTCAACCTAAACCTTACCCTCACCCTAACCGTAACACTAATCTTAACCCTAAAACTCACCCTAAACCTAACCCACACAATAAACCTAAACCTAACCCTCAACCTCAGCCTAAGCCTAATCCTAACCCTAACCCTAACCCAAACCCTAACCCAAAACCTAACCCTCAAACTAAACCTAACCCTCACCCTAACCGTAACCCTTAACTTCACCCTCAACCTAATCCTCAAACTAACCCTTACCCTCATGCTAACCCTAACTCTAACCCTAAACCTAACCCTCACACTAAACCCAACCCTCACCCTATACCTAATCCTAACCCTAACCCTAACCCTCACCCCACCCTGAAACTCACCCTCAGCCTAACCCTAACCCTAACCCTAACCCTAAAACTAAAACTCACTCTCAGTCTCATCCTAAACCTAACCCTAACCCTCACCCTTACCCTCTCCCCAACCCTAAACCTAACCCTCACAATATCTCTAACCCTAGCCCTCACACTAAATCTAACCTTCACCCTAATCCTAACCCGAACCCTAACCCTCAATCTAAACCTAAACTTAACCCTAAACCACTCCCTAACCCTAATTCTTACCTATACACTAACCCTAACCGTCAACCTCACCCTAACCCTAATCCTAACCCTAACCCTCACCCTAATCCTAACCCAAACCCTCACCCTTACCCTAACCCTCACCGTCACAATAACCCTCAACCTAAACCTAACCCTCACCCACACCCTAACCCTAACCCTCACCCGAACACTCACCCTCACATTAACCCTCACCCTCGCCCTAAACATCACCTTAACCCTAACACTCACCCTAACATTAACCCAAACCCTCACCCTATCCCTAAACTTTACCCTCACCCTCACCTTCACACTCAGCCTAACCCTAATCCTAACATTAATCCTAATATTAACCCTAACCCTCACCCTCACCCTAACCGTAACGCTCACCCTAAATCTAAAACTAACCCTCATCCACACTCTAAATCTCATCCTCACCCGAACACTCACCGTCAAACTAACCCTCACCCTTGCCCTAAACATCACCTTAAAGCTAACCCTCACCCTAACATTAAACATAAACCTCACCCTAACCCTAAACCTCACCCTCACCCTCATCCTAACCCTAAACGTAATCCTAACCCTAACATTATTCCTAATCCAAACCCTAACCCTCACCCTCACCCTAACATTAAACCACACCCTAACACTAAGCCTAACCCTCACCCTCACCCTAAACCTAACCGTCACACTAACCCTAATGCGAACCCTCACCCTAACCCTAACCCTCACCCTAACCCTAACCCTCACCCTCACCCTAACGCTAACCCTCACCCTCAACCTAACCCTAGCTCTAACCCTAACCCCAAACCTCACCCTAACCTTAATCCTAACCCTCACCCTCACCCTCACCCTAAGCCTACACCTAACCCTAACATTAATACTGAAACCTAACCCTCACCCTCACCCTCACCTTAACCCTCACTGTAAACCTAACCCTCACCCTAACCCTAACCAACACCCACACCCTAAACCTCACCCAAACATGAACCCTCACACTAATACTAACCTAATCCTCACACCCACCCTAAAAATCACACTAAACCTAACCCTCAACCTAACCCTAATCATAACCCTAACCCTCACCCTAATCCTAACACAAACCCTCACCCTTACCCTAACCCTCACATTAACCCTGACCCTCAACCGAACCCTCAGGCTCACCCTCACCCTCACCCTAAGGCCAACCCTCGCCCTAAACCTAACCCTAACCCTAACCATAACACTAAACTTAACCCTAAACCTAAACCTAAACCTAAACCACACCCTAAACCTAAACCTAACCCTCAACCTCACCCTAACCTTAATCCTAACCCTAAACCTAACCCAAACCCTAACCCAAAACCTAACCCTCACACTAAACCTAACCCTCACCCTAACCCTAACCCTTAACTTCACCCTCACCCTAACACTCAAGCTAACCCTTACCCTCACGCTAACCCTAACTCTAACCCTAACTCTAACCGGCACACTAAACCTAACCCTCACCCTAACCCTAATCATAACCCTAACCGTTACCCTCACCCCACCCTGAACCTCACCCTCAGCCAAACCCTAACCCTAAATCTAATCCTAAACCTAACCCCCACCCTCAGTCTCACCCTAAACCTAATCCTAACCTTCAACCTTACCCTCACCCTAACCCTAAACCTAACCCTAACAATAACCCTAACCCTCAGACTAAACCCTCTCGCTAACGCTAAACCTAACCCTCATCCTGAACCTCACCCTCACCCTAACCCTAAACTTTACTCTAACCCTCACCCTAAGCCTAACCCTAAGCCTAACCCTTACCCTAACCCTCAACGTAACACTAACCCTAAACCTAACCCTAACCCTCACTCTAAACCTAAGCCTAAACCTAACCCTCACCCTCACCCTAGACCTCACCCTAACCCTATTCCTAACCCTAACACTCAACCTAACCTTAACTTTCAACCTAACCCTAACCCTCACCCTTAAAGTCCCCATAAACCTCACCCTAACCCGCACCCTAACATTAACCCTAACCCTAAGCTTATCCCTAACCCTAACCGTAACCCTCACCCTCACCCTAACACTAACAATAACACTAACCAAAACCCTAACCCTCATCCTATCCTTAACCCTAACTCTAACCCTAACCCTCCCCCTCCCCCTCACCCTCACACTCAGCCTAACCCTAACTCTAATCCTAATCCTAACCCAAACCCTCACTCTCCTAACCCTAACCCTAAAATTAATGCTAACCCTAACCCTCAACCTCATCCTAAGCCTCAACCCCACAATAGACCACACACTAACCCTCACCTTAACCCTCACGCTAACCCAAATCCTTACCCTAACCATAACCCTCATCTTCACCCTCACCCTGACCCTAACCCTCACCCTAAACCAAACATTAACCCTCAACCTAACCTTCACCTAAACCGGAACCCTTACCCTAAACCTCACCCTACGCCTCACCCTTATCCTAACCCTAAACTTAACCCTCAACCTTATGCTAACCCTAACCCTAACTCTTACCCTGACCCCATCCCTCACCCTAACCCTAAACCTCAACCTAACCCTCAACCTCTCCCTCACCCTCACCCTAGCCCTCACCCTCAAACTTGCCCTCACCCTAAGCATAACCCTAACCTTAACACTATCCCTAAATCTAACCCTCTCACTCAACCTCACCCTCAAGCTCACCCTAACCCTAAACCTAAACCTAATCCTAACACTAAACCTCACCCTCACCCTTAGCCTAACCCTAACCCTAATCCTAATCCTAACCCTAAACCTCACTATCACCCTCACCATAAACCTAACCCTAACCCTAACAATCCCCCTCCCCCTCCCCCTCACCCTCAACCTAACCCTAATACTAACCCTAACCCTAACGCTCATCCTAACCCTAACACTAACCCTATCCCTCCCCCTCCACCTCACCCTCACCCTCAGCCTAAACCTAACTCTAATCCTAATCCTAACCCTAACCCTCACTCTCACCCTCACCCTAAATCTAACCATAACCCTAAACCTCACCCTCAAGCTCACCTTCACCCTCACTCTAAACCTAAAAATATCCCTTACACTAAACCTAACCCTAACCCTCGCCCTAAGACTAACCCTAACCCTAACCCTAACCCTCACACTGAACCTAACCTCACCCTAACCCTAACCCTAATCCTCTCCCTATCCCTAACCCTAAACCTTACCCTCAACATCAATCTAGCCCTCACACTAACGCTAACCCTAAACCTAACACTCAACCTAACCCAAACTCTCACCCTAACCCTAACCCTCAGCCTTACCCTAACCCTCACCCTAACCCTAAAACTATCCCTCACCCTAACCGTAACCCTAACCCTAACCCTCACCCTAAGACTCACCATTATCCTAACCCTAACCTTAACTCTTACCCTCACCCTAACCCTTACCCTGAACCTATCCTCACATTCAACCTAACCCTCACCCTAACCCTAACCATCACTCTCACCCTAATCATCACCTTAAACCTAATCCTCACAAAAACCCTTACCCTAACCCTCACGCTGATTCTAACCCTCACCTTAACACTCAAACTAACCCTTACCCTTACCTAACTGAAACCCTCACCCTCATCCACACCCTCAACCTATCCCTCACCCTAGCCGTCAACCTAACACTAACCCTAACCCTAACCATCAGCCTTACACTCACTCTAACCGTAAACCTAAAATTAACCCTCACCCTAACCCTCACCCTCACCTTCACCGTGACCCTCAAACTCACCCACACCATAATCCTAACGCTAACCCTAACCCTAAACCTCACCCTCACCCTAACCTTCACACTAACACTTACCCTCACCCTAAACCTCACACTAACCCGCATCCTCAACCTAACCCTATCCCTCACCGTCAACATCACCCTCACACTCACCCTCAGCCTAAACCTATCCCTAATCCTAACCCTAAACCTCACCCTCACACTCACCCTAACCCTAACCCTAACCCTCACCCTAAACCTAACCCTCATCCTAACCTTAAATCTAACCTTCACCTCACCCTCACCCGAACCCAAACCCTAAGCCTAACCCTCATCCTAACTCTAATGTTAATCCTAAAACTCACCCTCACCCGAACCGTCACCCGAAACGTTACCCTCACCCTAATGATAACCCTAACCCAAAACCCTAATCTTCACACTAAACCTAAACTCACCCTAACACTAACCCTCACCTTCGCCCTCACCCTCAGACTAAACCTAAACCTAACCCTCACCCTCAACCTCAAAGTAACTGTAACCCTAAACTTCACCCTAACCCTAACCCTAACCCTAACCCGCACCCTAACCCTCACCCTAACCCTCACCCTAACCCTAACCCTAACATTCACTCTAACCCTCACCCTAACTCTCCTTGTCCCTAACCCTAACCCTAAAACTTACCCTCACGCTAATCCTAACCTTCATCCTCACCGTCACCCTCACCCTAATCCTAACCCTACCCCTCATCCTAACCCTCATCCTAACCCTAACCCTAAGCCAAACACTAACTGTGACACTAACCCTAACCCTTACCCTCACCCTCATCCTAACCCTCAGCCTAACCCTAATAATCACCCTACCCTCTCATTAACCCTAACCCTACCTCTAAACATCACCCTCACCCTAAAACTCACCCTAACCCATACTGTAACCCTAAACCTCACCCTCCCCTTAACCCTAACCCTAACCCTCACCATAAAACCACCCTAAACCTCAGCCTCAACCTAACCCGCAACCTCAACCAAACACTCACCCTACCCCTAAACCTAAACCTCACCCTCATCCTAACCTTCACCCTAACCCTTACCCTCACTGTAACTCTAACCTTAATCCTAACCCTAAACCTCACCCTCAGACTAAACCTAAAACTCACGCTAACCCTAACCCTACCCCTCAGCCTAACCCTCACCCTAACCCTAACCCTAACCCTAAACCTCACCCTATCCATAAACCCAACCCTTACCCTCACCCTCACACTAGCCCTCACCCTAACACTAAACCTAACCCTACCCCTCACCCTAACCGTCACCCTCACCCGAACAGTAACCCTCACACTCACCTTCACCCTCAGCCTAAACCTAACCCTAACACTGATCCTAACCCTAAACCTCACCCTCAGCCTCACCCTAACTCTAAACCTAACCCTAACCCTAACACTCACCCTAACACTAAGGCTAACCCTAAACCTCACACTCACGCTAAACGTCACCAAAACACTTACCCTCATTCTAACCCCAAACCTAACACTAACCCCAACCCTCACACTAATCCTAACACTCAACCTAAGCCTAATCCTAAACCTCAACATAACACTCACCCTAACACTAACCCTAAAATTCACCATAATCCTAACCCTAATCCTTACCCTTAGCATAACCCTCACATTCACACTAACCCTCAACCTGATCTTAACCCCCACCCACACGCTAACTCTCACCCTCACCCCAAACCTCACCATCACCCTAACACTCACGCTCACCCTAAACATCAAACTAACCATAAGCTTCACCCTAACCGTAAACCTAAACCTCACCCTAATTCTAAACCTCACCCTAACCCTCCCCCCCAACCTAATCCTATCCATAACCCAAACCCTAAACTTTACCATAACCCTAACCCTCACCCTCACCTTCATCCTCATCCTAAGCTTCACGCTCACCCTAGCCCTCACCTCATCCTAACTCTAAGCCTAACCCTAACCTAACTCTCACCCTCACCCTAAACCTAACCCTAACCTTATCCCTCAACCTTACCCTAACCCTAACCCTAACATTAACCCCAACACTCACCCTAACCCTCACCCTAAAACTAACCCTAACCCTAAACCTCAACCTCACACTAACCATCCCCCAACCCTAAACCTTACCCTCACAGTAACCCTCACCAGAAAACTCACTCTAACCCTAACCCTCACTCTCACCCTAACCCTCACCCTAACCCTTACCGTCACAAAAAACCTAACCCTAACCCTAACTCAAACCCTCACACTAAACCTAAACTTCACCCGAACCCTAAACCTACCCCTCAAACTAACCCTCAATCTAGCCCCATCGCTAACCCTCACCCTAAACCTAGCACCAAATTTAACCATCAAACTCAACCTAGCCCTCACCCTAAACCTAATCCTCACTCCCACCCTAATCCTCATCCTAAACCTCAACCTAACATTAACCCTAACCCTCACCCTTACCATAACCCTAAACCTAAACCTAATCCTAACCCTGATCCTAATTCTCACCCTAACCCTAACCTTAACCCTCATCCTCACCCTCAACCTCACCCTCACCCTCACCCTAACCCTAATGCTAACCCTAACCTTCACCCTAACCACCACCCTAAAACTTATGCTAACCCAAACACTCACCCTCACCCTAACACTCACCCGAAACCTTACCCTCACCCTAAACCTAAACCTAACCCTCACACTAAACCTAACCCTCACCCTAACCCTAATTCTACCACTCAGCCTAACATTAAACCTAACCCTAAAACTCACTCTATCCCTAAACCTAAACCCTAACCCTCACCCTCACACTAGACCTCATCCTAAACCTAACCCTAATCCTCACCCTATCCCTAACCCTCACCCTAACCCTAACCCTCACCCACACCCTAAAACTCACCCTAACCCTAACCCTAAGCCTCACCCTACCACTCACACTAACCCTAACCCTCACCCTAAGCCTCATTCTAACCCTAACCTTAACCCTCACCCTAAACCTCACCCTCACTCTAACCCTTAGCCTAACCTTTTCTCTTACCCTAACCCGAACCCTAACCCTAACCCACACACTAACCCTAATGCTACCCATCACGCTAAGCTTAAACCTATCTCTAACCCTAACCCTAAACCTCACCCTAACCCTCACCCTAACACTAACCCTCACACTAACCATCACTCTAACCCTAAGCCTAAACTTAACCCTCCCCCTCCCCCTCATCCTCACCCTAACCCTTACCCTGAACCTATCCCTCACCCTAAACCTAACCCTAAGCGTCAACCTAAACCTAACCCTCACCCTAATCCTCACCCTCACCCTAATCCTCTGGCGAACCCTAAACCAAACCCTTACTTAACCGAAACCCTCACCCTAACCCTCACCCTAACTCTAACCCTAACTCTACCCCTCAGCTTAACCCTCACACCAACATTAACCCTCACCCTCACCCGGTCCCAAATACTTTCCCTAACCTTTAGCCTAACCTTCACCCTCTCCTTAACCCTCACCCTAACCCTCAACCTAACCCTAACCCTAACTCTCACACTAACCCTAACACTTACCCTAACCCTAACCCTAACACTAAATCTAAACCTCACCCTAACAATAACCATATCCCTAACCCTAAACCTAACCCTCACCCTACCACTCACCCTAACCCTAACCCTAAACCTAACCCTCAACATCATCCTAAACCTCAACCTAAACCTTATCCTCACCGTACTCTTACCCTAACCCTAACCCTCACCCTAACCCTAACCATCACCCTAACACTAAGCCTAATCCTCACCCTCAGCCTAACCCTCACTGTCACCCTAACCCTCACCCTAATCTTAACACTCAACCACACCCTAACTCTCACTCTCACCCCAACCCTCAGCTTCACCCTACCCTCAACCTCATATTAAACATCAGCCTAACAATAAGTCTCACCCTAACCCTAAACCTAACCCTCACCCTAACCCTAACCCTCAGCCTAAACCTCACCCCACCCTAATCCTTGCCATAAACCTAACCATTACCCTTACCCTAAGCCTAACCCTCACCCTCACCCTCACACTCACCCTAAGCCTCACGCTAACACTAGCACTCACCCTAACCCTAAATCTAACACTAACCCTAAACTTCACCGTCACATTCAGCCTAAACCTAACCCTAATGCTAATCCTAAACGTAAACCTCACCCTCTCCCTAACACTAACACTAACCTTAACCCTCAACCCTAACCCTAAACCTAACCCTCACACTAACCCTCACCCTAACACTCACTCTAACCCTAACCCTCACTCTCATCCTAACCCTCACCCTTACCCTTACCCTCAACCTAACCCTAACCCTAACCCTAACTCTACCCTCACACTAAACCTAACCTTCACCCGAACCCTAACCCTAACCCTCAACCTAACCTTCACCCTAACCCTAACCCAAACCTTCACACTAACCCTCACACTAACCCTAAACCTAACCCTCACACTAAAACTCACAATAACACTCATTCTAGCCCTAACCCTCACTCTCACCCTAACCCTCACCCTAACGCTTACCCTAACTCTATCCCTAACCCTAATTTTAACGCTAATCCTAACACTAAACCTAACCTTCATCCGAACCCTAACCCAACCTCTCAACCTATCCCATACCCTAGCTCTAAACTTAAGCCTCTCCCTAACCCAAACACTAACCCTAAACCTCACTCTCAACCTAGCCCTCACCCTAAACTCTAACCCTAACCCTAACCCTACTCCTAACCCTCACCTCAACCTTCTCCATAAGCCTAACCCTAACCCTCACGCTCACCCTCACCTTCACCCTCAGCCTAAACCTAAGCCTAACCCTAACCCAGACCCTAAACCTCACACTACACCTAACCCTCACGCTAAAACTACCGCTACCCCTCAGTCTAACACTCACCCTAACCCTAACCCTAATCCTCACCCTATCCCTAAACCTAAACCTAACCCAAAGCCTCACCTTAGCCCTCACCCTAACACTAACCCTAAACCTAACCCTCAGCCTAACCCTCACCCTCACCCTAACAATAAACCTCACCCTCACCCTCACCCTCAGACTTCACCTAACCCTACCACTAATCCTAACCCTAACCCTCAGCCTCAACCTCAAACTAACTCTAACCTTTACCCTAACCCTAACCCCCACCCAAAACTTGAAACTAACCCTAACCCTCACCCTCAACATAACCCTCAACCTCACCCTAGACCACACCCTAACCCTAACCCAAAACCTCACCCTAATACTAACCCTCACTCTAACCTTAACCCTCACCCACACCCTTACCCTAAACCTCACCCTAACCCTAACCCTAACCCACACCCTATCCCTCACTCTAACCCTAACCCTAACATTCACGCTACCCCTCACTCTAACCCTAACTCTAATCTTAACCCTCACCCTAACCCTTACCCTAAACCTTTCCCTGAAACTAACCCTCACCCTAACCCGAACCCTCCCAATAAACCTCACCCTCACCCTTACCCTAAATCTACACCTCAACCTAACCCTCACCCTAACCAAAACCCAAAACCTAACCCTCACCCTATTCCTAACCCTAACCCTTACCCTCACCTTAACCCTAACCCTAACACTAATATTAACCCTAACCCTCAACCTGACCCTAACCCTCATACTCACCCTAACCCTCACCCTCACCCTAACCCTAATCCTAATCCTAACCCTCACCCTACCCTTCAACCTAAAGTAACCCTAACCCTAACCCTCTCCCTACACCTCACCATAACCCTAACCCTAACCCTAAGCCTCATGCTCACTCTCAGCCTAACCCTAACCCTCACACTAAACCTAAACCTCACCCTTACCCTAAACATCACCCTAAACCTAATCCTAACACTAACCCTCACACTCACCCTAATCCTCACCCAAAATCTTACACTCACCCTCACCCTTACCCTCACACTAACCCTAACCCTCAACCTAACCTTAACCCTAACCCTCACCATCACCCTCACCCTCAGCCTAAACCTAATCCTAAGCCTAATTCTATCCCTAACGCTCACCCTCACCCTCACCTTTACACTCACCCTCACCCTCACCCTCACACTAACCCTAACAGAAACCCTAACCATCACCCTAACCCTAACGCTCACCTGAACCTAAACCCTAACACTCAAACTCACCCTCACCCTAACCCTTACCCTCACGCTAACCCTCACCCTAACCCTAATGCTAACCCTAACCCTTACCCTCAAAGTAACCCTCACCCTAACCCTAACTCTAAACCTAACCCTCACCTCAACCCACACCATAAACCTAACCATAACCCTAACCATCACACTAAACCTCACCCTCACCCTAACCCTAAACCTTACAATAAACCTCACACTAAACCTAACCCTAACGCTAACTCTAACCCTATCCCTCAGCCTAACCCTCAACCGAACACTAACCCTATCCCTTAACCTCACCCTATCCCTAACCCTAACCCTTACCCTCACCCTCACACTAGCATTAACCCTAACACTAACATTAACCCTAAGCCTCACCCTAACCTTCACCCTCACCCTAACAGTAAGCCTTACCCTCACCCTAACCCTCAGCCTGAACCTAACCCTAACATTAATCCTAATCCTAAACCGCACCCTTACCCTAACCCTAACTGTAAACCTAACAATAACCCTAATCCTCAACCTAATGCTTAGACTACACTTAACACTTACCCTCACCATAAACCTCACGAATACCCTTCCCCTCAACCTAACCCTAACCCTAAACCTAACCTCAACCCTCACACTAATTCTAACCCTCACCATAACCCTAATCCTAACCCTCACTCACCCTAACCCTCACCCTAACACTAACCCTAAACCTAACCCTAAACCTAACCCTCACCCAAACCCTAAACTTTAGCCTAAACCTCAGCCTAACCCTCACTGTCACCCTAACCCTAAACCTAAACTTAACTCTCACCCACACCCCAACTCTCACACTCACCCCAACCCTCACCCTCACCCTAACAATCACCATGACCCTAAACATCATCCTAACAATAAGCTTCACCCTAACCCTAAACCTATACCTAACCCTAACCTTAACCCTAAACCTCACACTGACCCTCACCCTCACTCTAACCCTAAACCTAACCATAACTTTCACTCTATCCCTAAACCTAAGCCTAAGCCTAAACCTAACCCTAACCCACACAAAAACACTAAAGCTAACCCTCACGCTAACCCTCAATCTAACTCAAACCTAACCATAACCCTCACCCTAAACCTCACCCTAACCCTAATGCTAACCCAAAACCTAACCCTAACTCTAACTCTCACACTAACCCTAACCCTCACTCTAACCCTAACCATCACCTTAACCCTCACCCTCTCACTCTCTCTCACCCTAACAATTACCAGTACCCTATCCCTCACCCTAACAATAACCCTAACCCTAACCCTCACCCTAACCCTAACGCTACCCCTCACTCTAAACCTAAACCTATCCCTAACCCTAACCCTAACCCTCAGCCTAACCCTAACCCTAACAATCAACCTAAACCTAACCCTCACCCTAATCCTCACCCATACCCTAATCCTCTGGCTAACACTAAACCGAACCCTTACTTAACCGAAACCATCACCCTCAGCCTCACCCTAACACTAACCCTAAGCCTACCCCTCAGCTTAAGCCTCACACTAACCCTAACCCTCACCCTCAAACTGACCCAAATCCTTAGACTAACCCTCACACTCACACTATCCCTCACCCTAACCCTTACCCTCACCCAAAACCAAAACATAAACCTAACCCTAACCATCAACCTAACCCTAACACTCACCAAAACCCTAAGCCTAACACCAACCCTAACCTCACCCTAAACCTCACCCTCAACCTAGCCCTAACCCTAACCCTCACCCTACACCTCAACCTAACCCTAACACTAAACCTAACCCTCACCCTCACCCTAACACTCACCCTAACCCTTAACCTCACCCTAACCCTCAACCTCACCCTAACCCTAACTCTAACACTAACCCTCAACCTAAACCTCACCATAACCTAACCCTAACTGTAACCCTCACCATCACCCAAAATCTCTCCCTAACCCTAACCCTAACCCTAACCCTCACCCTCACCCTAAACCTAACATGCACCCTAACCTTCACCCTCACCCTAATCCTAAACCTACCCCTCTCCCTAATCCTCATCCTAACTCTAAACCTAAGCCTAACATTAACCGTAACACTAACCCTAACCCTTACCCTCACACTCACACACACCCACAGCCTAACCCTAACAATCACCCTAACCCTTACACTTACCCTACCCTAACCCTAACCCTAACCCTCATCCTAACCCTAACACTCACCCTAACCCTAACCATAAAACTAACACTAACCCTAAAGCTAACCCTGATCCACACCATAATCCTTAACCTCACCTGAACACTCACACTCACACTAACCCACACCCTCACCATAAACATCACACTAACTCTAACACTCACCCTAAACCTAATCCTAACAATAACCCTCAAACTCATGCTCACCCTAATCCTAACCCTAACCTTAACACTCACATGAATCTAAAGCTAACAATAACCCTAACCCTATCCCTAAACCTCACGCTCACCCTAAACCTAACCCTCACCCTATCGCTCACCCTTGCCCTAAAACTTACCCTAACCCTAACCCTAAAACTAAACCTCATCCTCACCCTAAACTTCACACTAAACCTTACCCTCACCCTCACCCTTACACTCACACTAAGACTAACCCTCAACCTAACTGTCAACTTAACCCTAACCCTAAACCTAAGCCTAACTCTCATCATCACCCATACCCTCAGCCTAACCCTAACCCTAACAATAATCCTAACCCTAACCCTCACTCTAATCCTCAACCTCACCCTCACTCTCACCCTAAAACTAACCCTAATCCTAACCCTCACCCTAACCCTAATACTAACCCTAACACTCACCCTCACCATAACCCTCATCTGAACCCTTGCCCTCACCGTAAACCTAACCCTCACCCTAACACTAACCCTTACCCTAACCCTAACACTCACACTAAACCTAACGCTCATGCTAACATTAACCCTACCCCTGAGCCTAACCCTCACGCTAACCCTAACCTAATGCTACACCTCACCCTATCCCTATCCCTAATCCTAACCCTCAACCTCACCCTAGCCCTCAGCTAACACTAACCCTAATCCTAACCCTCACTCTCACCCTAACCCTAACACTCACCCTAACCCGAAAAGTCAGCCTGAACCTAACCCTCAGCCTAACCCTAATCCTCACCCTCCCACTAACACTCATTATAACGGAAACCCTAACCCTCACCCTAACCCTACGCCTCACCATACCAATAACCCTAAGCCTAACACTAACCCCCACCCTAACCCGGACCCTCACACTAACCTCCACCCTAAACTACACCTAAGTTTCACCTTAATCCTCAGCCTTACACTAACGCATTCCCTCACCCTCACCCTCACCCTAACCCTAACCCTACCCCAACCCTCATTATAAGCCTAACCCTAACCCTAACCCTAAACCTAAACCTCACCCTCACCATAATCATAACCCTGACTCTCACCCTCACCCTAACCCTCACCCTAACCCTTACTCTCACCCTAACCCTAACTCTAACCCTAACCCTAACCCTCACACTAAACCTAAACCTTACACTAACCCTAACCCTAACACTTTCCGTAACCCTCACCCCCACAGTCACCCTTAACTTCAGCCTAAACCTAGCCCTAACACTAATCCTAACCCTAACCCTCACCCCCAGGCTCACCCTAAACCTAACCCTAACCCTAAGCCTCACCCTAAATCTAAAGCCAAAAATAACCCTATCCTAATCCTAATCCTAAACCTCCACCTAACCCTAACACGAAACCTAAACCTCACCCCAAACCTAACTCTAACACTCACCCTAACCCTAACCCTAATCCTCACCCTCACCATAAACCTACCCCTAACCATGACCCTCACACCAAATCTAACTCCCACCATTACCATAACCCTCACCCTAAACCTAAACCTAACCCTAACCCTCACCATAATCCTCACCCTAAACCTTACACTCACCCTCACCCTTACCCTCAAACTAAACCTAACACTCAACCTAACCCTCACCCTCACCCTCACTCTCACCCTAAACCTAACCCTGACCTTCACAGTATCCCTAACCCTAATCCTTATCCTCACCCTAGCCCTAATGCTAACCCTAACCCTAACCCTCACACTCACCCTAACCCTCACCCTAAACTTCACCCTCACCCTAACCCTCACCCTAACCATCAACCTAAGCCTAATCCTAAACTGAACCCTAAAGCTCACACTAAACCTAACCCTCACACTAACCCTAAACTTACCCCTCAGTCTAACCCTCACACTAACCCTAACCCTAAACCTAAACCTCACTCTATCCCTAACCCTAAACCTAACCCTCACCCTCAACCTAGCCCTCACCCTAATACTAACCCTAACACTAACCCTCACCATAACCCTCACCCTAACACTAAACCTCATACTCAACCTCACCCTCAGACTAAACCTAACACTAACACTAATCTTAACCCTAACCCTCACACTCAAACTCAAACTAACTCTAACCCTCACCCTAACCCTAACCCTAACCCTCACCCTAAACATTACCATCACCCTCACCCTAATCCTCACCCGCACCCTAACCCTAACCCTAACCCTTACCCTAACCATCACCTTAAACCTAATGCTAACCCTCACACTACCCCTCACTCTAACGCTAATCCTAACCTTCACCCTCACTCTAAACTTTACCCAAACCGTTTCCCTGACACTAACTCTCACCCTAACCCGAAACATCCCAGTAAACCTAACCCTCACCCTTACCCTAAACCTACCCCTAAGTCTAACGCTCACACTGACCAAAACCCAAAACCTAATCCTCACCCTATTCCTAAACCTAACCGTTACCCTAACCTTAAACCTAACCGTAACACTAACCCTAACCCTAACCCTCACCTAACCCTAACCGTCATCCGCACCATAACCCTCATCCTCACCATAACACTCATCCTCACCCTAAGTCTAACCCTAACCCTAACCCTAACCCTCACCCTAACGCAACCTAACTCTAACACTAACGCTAAGCCTCACCCTCACCCTAATCCTCACCCTAAACCTTACCCTCACCCTCAACCTTACCCTCACAATAACCCTAACCCGCAACCTAGCCCTAAGCCTAACCCTAACCTTCACGATCACCCTCAACCACAGCCTAACTCTAACCCTAACCCTACGTTCACCCTCAACCTCACCCTACACTCACCATCACCCTCAGCCTCACACTAACCCTAACGGAGACCCTAACCCTAACCCTAACCCTAACGCTCACCCGAACCTTAAACCTAATCCTCAAACTCACCATCACAATAATCCTCACCCTAACTATAACCCTACCCCTCAACCTAAACCTCACACTAATCCTAACCCTCACACTAAACCTAAACCTCACCCTAACCCTAACACTAACCCTAACCCTCACACTATACCTAACACTCACCCTAACCCACACTCGAAAACTCACCCTCACACTAGCCCTCACACTAACACTAACCCTAACCCTAAACTTAATGCTAAACCTAACACTCACCCTAACCCTAACCCTAACCCTGAAACTAACCCTCAGCCTAAACCTAAACCTATTCCTAACCCTAAACCTTACCCTCACCCTAACCGTAACCATAAACCCAACACTCACCCTACACCTTACCATAACCCTAAACCTAACCCTAACCCTCACCCAGACACAAACCCTCACCCTAACACATACCCTCAAAATAACAATCACCCACACCCTAACCGTAATCTAACCCTCACACTAAACCAAACCCTCACCCTAACCCTAACCTAACACTAACCCTCACACTAAACCTAACCCTCACGCTAAACCTAATGCTACCCTCAGCCTAACCCTCACCCTAACCCTAACCCTAAACCTCACCCTATCCCTAACCCTAACCCATAACCTCACCCTCACACTAGCCCTCAACCAAACACTAACACTAACCCTAAACCTGACCCTAATTGTCACCCTCACCCTAACAGTAACCCTCACCCTCAAGCTAACCCTCAGCCTAAACCAAACCCTAACTTTAATCCTAACCCTAAACCTCACCCTCACCCCAACCCTAACTCCAAAGTTAACCATAACCCTAAAACTCAACCTAATAATAATGCTAACCCTAACCCTCACCCTCAACCTAAACCTCAACAAAACCCTTAACCTCACCCTAACCCGAACCCTAATCTTAACCCCAATGCTCACACTAATCCTAACCCTCACACTACCCCTAATCCTAACCCTCACACTAACCCTCACCCTAACACTAAACCTAAACCTAACCCTCACCCTGACCCTAACCCTAAACCTCTCGCTCAGCCTAATACTCACTGTCACCCTAACCCTCACCCTAATCTTAACTCTCACCTACACCCTAATTCTCACCCTCACCCCAACTCACACCCTCACCCTAACACTCACCCTCACCCTAAACGTCATCCTAACAATAAGCCTCACCCTCACCCTCACACTAAGGCTCACGCTCACACTAGCCCTAACCCTAAACCTAACTCTAACCCTAACCCTAACCTTCACTCTCACACTCAACCTAAACATAACCCTAACGATAATCCTAACCCTTACCACTCACCCTCACTCTAACCTAACCAGAACCTTAACCCTCACCCTAACCCTAACCCTCACCCTAAACTTCACCCAAACACTATCCCTAATCCTAAACCTCAACTTCACTCTAACCCTCACCCTAACCCTAAACCTAACCCTCACACTAATCCTCACCCCAACACTCACTCTAACTCTAACCCTCACTCTCAACCTAACCCTCACCCTAACGCTTACACTCACACTAACCCTAACTCTACCCTCACACTAAACCTAACTTTCACCCTCACCCTAAACCTAACCCTCAACCTAACCCTCACCCTAACCCTAACCCTAAACTTCACGCTAACCCTCACCCTAACCCTAAACCTAACCCTCACACTAACCCTCACCCTAACACTCACTCTAACCCTAACCCTCACTCTCCCACTAAACCTCACCCTAACCTTAACGCTACCCCTCACGCTAAACCTCAACTTATCCCTAACCCTAATCCTAACCCTCACCCTCACCCTAACGCTAACCCTCAACCTAAACCTAACGCTCAACCTAAACCTAACCCTCACCCTAATCCTCACCCTCACCCTAATCCTCTGGCTAACCCTAAACCTAACCCTTACTTAACGAAACATTCAGCCTCAGCGTCACTCTAACTCTAACCCTAACCCTACCCCTAAGTTTAACCCTCACCCTAATCCTAACCCTCACCCTCAACCTGACCCAAATCCTTACCCTAACATTTAGCCTAACCCTCACCTTCACCCTGACCCTCAACCTAACCCTCACCCTAACCCTTACCCTCACCCTAACCCAAAATCTAACCCCAACCCTAACTCTCACACTAACGCTAACACTCACCGTAACCCTAACCGTAACACTAAACCTAAAATTCACCCTAACCCTCACCCTAAAAGTAACCGTAAACCTAACCCTAAACCTAATCCTCACCCTACCACTCACCCTAAATGTAACCCTAAACCTAACCCTCACCCCCACCCTAAACCTCACCCTAACCCTTATCCTCACCCTACTCTAAACCTAACACTCACCCAAACCCTAAGCCTAACACTAACCCTAACCCTCACCCTAAACCTAACCTAACACTAACCCTAACCCTAACCCTCACCCTACACCTCAATCTAACCCTAACAATAAACCTAACCCTCACACTCACCCTATGACTCACCCTAACACTTAACCTCACCCTAAACCTCAACCTCACCCTAACCCTAACCCTAAACCCAACCCTCACCCTAACCCTCACCATAACCCTAACCCTAACCCTAACCCTCACCCTTACCCAAACCCTCTCCCTAACCCTAACCCTAACCCTAACCCTCACCCTCACCCTTAACCTAACCTGAACCCTCACCTTCACCCTCACCCTAATCCAAAAGCTACCGCTCTCCCTAACCCTCATCCTAACCCTAACCCTAAGCCTAACATTAACAGTAACACTAACCCTAACCCTGACACTCATACTCACACTCATCCTCAGCCAAACCCTAACAATCACCCTAACCCTTACCTTCACCCTACTATAACCCTAACGCTAACCCTCAACCTAAACCTAACCCTAACCCTAAAACTAACACAAACCCTATCCCTACCCCTAGGCTAGCCCTCACCCTAACGCTAACCCTCATCCACACCCTAATCCTTAAACTCACCCGAACACTCACCCTCACACTAATCCACACCCTCACCATAAACATCACCCTAACTCTAATCCTCACCCTAACCCTAATCCTAACCCTAACCCTCAAACTCATGCTCACCCTAATCCTAACCCTAACACTAATCCTCACATAACTCTAAAGCTAACAATAAGCCTAACCCTAACCCTAACCCTAAACCACACCCTAACCCTAACCCTAACCCTCACCCTATCCCACAAACTTACCCTAACACTCACCCTAACCCTAACCCTAAACCTAACCCTATCACTAACCCTCATGGTCACCCTAAACCTTACCCTTACACTCACACTTACCCTCACACTAAGCCTAACGCACAACCTAACCCCAAACCTAACCCTCAGGCTAACCATAACCATAAACCCCACCCTCCCAATAACCCTCACTCTAACCAAAACCCTAACTCTCACGCTAACCCTATGCCTCAACATAACAAGAACCCTAAGCCTAACCCTCACCCTCATCCTAACCCTCACGCTAACACTTACCCTCACACTAACCCTCAGCCTAACCTAAACCTAACTTTCACCTTAATCCTCACCCTTAAGCTAAACCTATCCCTCACCCTCATCCTAACCCTAACCATTACCCTAACCTTAACCCTCACCCTAAGATTAACCCTAACCCTAAACCTAAACATCACCATCACCCTAATCCTAACCCTCAACCTCAACTTCAGCCTAAACATACCTAAACTAAACAGCCTAAACTAACCCTAAACATAACCCTCACCCTCACCTTCACCCTAACACAAACTCTAACCTTACCCTCACCCTCACCCTCACCCTCACTCTCACCCTAAACCTAAACCTAACCTGCACTCTATCCCTAAACCTAATCCTTATCCTCCCCCTTAACCTAATGCTAACCCTTACCCTAACCCTCACACTAACCCTAACCCACACCCTATCCCTAACCGTAAACCTCACCCTCACCATAACCCTCATCCTAACCCTTACCCTCAGCCTAACCCTAACTCTAACCCTAAGCCTAACAATCAAAATAAACCTAACCCTCACCCTAACCTTACCCATAACCCTCAAACCCACACTCAGACTTACCTTCAGCCTAAACCTAACCCTAACACTAATCCTAACTCTAACCCTCACCCTCAGGCTCATCCTAAACCTAACCCTAACCATAACCATCAGCCTAACTCTAAAGCTAAAATAACCCTATCCCTAATCCTAACCCTAAACCTCACCTTAACCCTAACCCTAAACCTAACCCTCACCCAAATCGCAAAACTGACTCTCACACTAACTTTAACCCTAATTCTCACCCTCACCATAAATCTAACTCTAACCCTAACTCTCACACTAAACCTATCCCTCACCCTTACCCACACCCTCACCTTAACCCTAACTCTAATCCTCACCCTCACCCTAATCCTCACCCTATACCTTATCCTCACTCTCGCCCTTGCCCTTAAACTAACCCTAAACCTCAACCTAACCGTAACCCTAACCCTCACCATCACCCTCACACTAAAACTAACCCTGACCTTAACCCAAACCCAAACCCACACCCTAACCCTAACCCTCACCCTAACCATAACCCTAAACCTCACCCTCACCCTAATCCTCACCCTATACCTTACCTCACCCTATCCCTTACCCTCAAATTAAACCTAAACCTCATCCTAACACTAACCCTAACGCTCAACATCACCATCACCCTAAACCTAACCCTAACCTTAACCCTAACCCTAACCCTCACCCTTACCATAACCCTCAACCTAAACCTAACCCTCACCCTAACACTTACCCTCACTTACCATCACCCTAAACCTAACCGTAACCCTCACACTAACCCTAACTCTCACCCTAACCCTAACCCTCACCCTAAACCTAACCCTCAACCTAACCCTAACCCTAAACCTCACCCTAACCCTAAACCTAACCCTCATCCTAAGCCTCACCCAAACCCTCACCCAAACCTCACCCTAACCCTATCACTATTACTAACCCTAACCCAAAACCGAGACCTCACCCTAACCCTAACTCTAACCCTCAGCTTCACAAAAATCCTAACCCTCACCTTCACCCCAACTCTCACCATCACCCTAACACTCACCCTCACCCTAAACCTAACCCTCACACTAAAACTAACCCTCACCGTCACCCTAATCCTCACCCTAAACCTAACCTACCCCAAACACTCAACATCACCCTAAACTTCATCCTCACACTTGCCCTCACCCTAACACAAACCCTAACCTTAACCTTAAACTAAACCTAACCCTCAAACTCACCCTCAACCAAACCCTCACCCTAACCCTAAACCTAATACTAACCCTCAACCTAACACTCACCCTAACCCTTACCCTCACCCTAACACCCACCCTCACCCTAATCCTAACCCTAACCCTCACCCTAACCCTCTCCCTAACCCTCACCCTAATCCTAACACTCACCGTCACCCTCACCTCACCCTCACACTAACTCTACCCCTCACCCTAACTCTAACCCTAACGCTCACACTAACCCTCACCCTAAACTTAACAGTAACCCTCATCCTAAATCTAACCCTAACCCTAACCCTTACCCTAACCCTCACCCTAACCCTAACCCTCACCCTAACCCAAACCCTAACACTCACCCTCACCCTAACCATAACCTAAACCTCAACCTAACCCTAATGCTAACCCAAACCCTCATCCTCACTTAAACCTCACAGTAAACCTTACCCTCACCCTAACCCTAAACCTGACCCTAACTCTCCCACTTATCCTAACCCTCACCCTAACTGTAACCCTAACCCTCACCGTTACCCTAACCCTCAACGTCAACCTAAACCTGACACTAACCCTAACCATCACCCACACCCTAACCCTAACCATCACCCACACACTAACCCTCACCCAAACCTTCACAACAACCCTCACCCTCACCCAAAACCTCACCCTGACCCAAACCCTCACCCTAACACTCACTGTCACCCTAATTCATACCGTAAACATAACCATAACATTTACCTAACCCAAACCCTCACCCTGATCCTCACTCTAAACCCCACACTCACTCTATCCATAACCTAACCATACCCCTCACCTAACCCTCACCCTAACATGAACCCTAACACACACCCTCACCCTAACCCTCACTGTCACCCTAAACCTCACCCTAAAAGTAAGACACACACACACCCTAACCCTCACACAAAATCTCACCCTCACCCTAAACCTAGACCTCACCCTTACTCCAACCCTAACCTTAAGCTTAATCCTAACCCTAACCCCAACCTTCACATTAACCCTAACACTCACTCTAACCCTCACCCTAACCCTAACACACTATCCCTAACCCTCAACGTCTCCCTAACCCTCACCCTAACCCTTACCCTCACCTAACCCTCACACTAACACTAACTCTTACCCTAACACTAACCCTCCTCTCCCCCTCCCCCTCACCTAAACCCTAACGGTAACCCTAAACCTCACCTTAACCCTAAGCCTAACCCTCATTCTCACCCTAACACTTACACTCCCACAAATCCTCACACTCACGCTAACCCTCACCCTCACCCAAAACATCACCCTAAACTTAACCCTCACCCTAACCGTAACCCCCCTCTATCCCTCAAACTCAACCTAATCCTCCCCCTAAACATAACCCTAACCCTTACCTAACCCAAACCCTCACCCTCACCCTAACCCAAACCATCAACATAGCCCTCACGCTAACCCTAACCCTATCCCTCACCCTCACCCTAACACTCAACCTCAGCCTAACCCTAACCCTAAACCTAATCCTAACCCTAAACTTCAACCTCACCCTCACCCTAACCCTAACCCTAAACATAACCATGACACTAACAATAACCCTCACCCTACCCCTCACCCTAACTCTAACCCTAACCCTCACCATAACACTCACCCTCACCTTAACTCTCAACCTCACCCTAAACTTCACTTTAACCCTAAACCTCACCCTAACCTTCACCCTAACAATCACCCTCACCCTCACGCAAACACTAAGCCTAACCCTAACCCTAACACTAAACCTAACCCTAAACCTCACCCTAAACCTAACTCGAAAACTCACCCTCACACTCACCCTAACACTAAATCTCACCCTAACCCTAAACCTAACCTTCACCCTAACAATAACACTCACCCTCACCCTAACACTAAGCCTAAACCTAACCCTAACACTAAACCTAACCCTAAACCTCAACCTCACACTCACCCTAGCCCTAACCCTGACCCTAAACTTCACCCTAACCCTAACCCTAACCCTAATACTCACCCTCACCCTAAACCTAACAATAACCCTCACCTAACCGTCACCCTCAACCTAAAATTAACCCTAACACTAAGCCTAACCCTCACTCTAACCATAACCCTACGCCTCAAACTAGCCCTCAACCTATGCCTAACCCTAACCCTAAACCTTACCTAACCGAAACCATCATGCTCAACCTCACCCTAACCCTAACCCTCACATTAACCCTAACATGTACCCTCATCCTAAACCTCACCCAAACGCTAATCCTCTCATTAACCCTAAACCTAAACCTTACTTTACCGAAACGCTCACCCTCACCCTCACCCTAACACTCACACTAAATCTTACCCTCACACTAACCCTAAACCTACCCCTAATGCTAACCCTCACACTAACCCTAACACTCTCCCTAACCCTAAACCTAACACTAACCCTAAATCTCACCCTAAACCTCACCCTAACCCTAACAATAACCCTAACCCTAAACCTCACCCTCACCCTAACCCTAAAAATAAACCTCACCATCACCCTCACCCTAAGCCTAACCATAACTCTAAACCTAACCCTCAACCCAACACTCACCCTAACCCTAAACCTAACCCTAACCCTCACCCTCACCCTAACCCTAAACCTAACCCTAAACGTCACCCTAACCCTAACCCTAACCCTAACCCTAACCCTAAACCTCATCCTAACCCTAACACTCACCCTCACTATAACCTGAAACCTAACTCTAAACCTCACCCTAACCTAAACCTAACCCGCATCCTCAGCCTAACACTCATCCTCACCCTAACTCTAACCCTAACCGAAAACCTCACACTAACCCTAATCTTGACACTCACCCTTACCCTACCCCTGACCCTAACCCTCAACATAAACCTAACCCTAATCCTAACCTTCATCCAAAACCTAAACCTCACCCTCATCGGAACCCTCACCCTCACCATCAGCCCAACCCTCACCCTCACCCTAAACTTTACCCTCACCCTACCCTAACCCTAACACTAACAAAAAACCTCACCCTAAATCTAATATTCAGCCAAACCCTAACCCTAACACTAACCCTAACCCTCACCCTCACCGTCACCCTAACCCTCACCCTAAACCTTACCCTCACCCTACCCTAACGCTAACACTAACAAAAACCCTCACCCTAAATCTAATACTCACCCAAAACCTAACCCTAACACTAACCCTAACCCTCACCCTAACCTCACCCTAACCCTAAACCTAAACCTAAACCTAACCCTCACCCTACCCCTCACCCTAACCATAATAATAACCCTAACCCTCAACCTCACCCTAACCCTCACCCTCAACCTCACCTTAACCCTAACCCTACCCCTCACCCTACCCCTCATCCTAACCCTAACCCTAACCCTAACACTCATCGTAACACTAAGCCTAACCATAACTCTCACCCTCACCCTCACCCTCAGCCTAACCCTAACCCTCACCCTAGCCCTTACCCTCACCCTACTATAACCCTAACCCTAACCCTAACCCTCACCCTAACTCTAAACCTAACCCAAACCCTAAATCTCACCCTCACCCTAACACTCACCCTAAACCTTACACTTGCACTAACCATCACCCTTACCCTAAACCTCACTCTAATCCTAACCCAAATCCTAAACCTCACACTCACCCTAACCATAACCCTAATACTAACCCTCAACCTAACCCTAACGCTAACCCCAAACCTCACCCTCACCCTAAACCTCGTCCTAAACATTACACTCACTCTAACCCCAATGCTAACCCTAACCCTCACGGTCACCCTAACCCTAATCCTCACCATCAACAAAAACCTAATACTAACCCTAACCCTCACACTGAACCTAACACTCACCCTAACCCTAACTCTAACCCTAACCCACACAATAAACATAACCTCATGCTAAGCCTAACCCTACCCCTCAGCCTACCCCTCAGCCTAACCCTAACCCTAACCCTAAAACTCAACCTAACCCTAAAACTAACCCTCACCCTCAGCCTCACCCTAAACCTAACCCTAACCATAACCCTAACCCTTACCCTCACCCTAACCCTAACCCTCACCCTAACCCTAACCCTCACCCTAACCCTTACCCTCACACTAACCCTGCCCCTAACCCTAACCTTAACCCTCACCTTAACCCTCACCCTTAACCTAACCCTAACCCTAACCCTCACCCTCACGCTCACTTTAACCGTCAGCCTAAACCTAACCCTTACCCTAACACTAACGGAAACCCTCACACTAAACCTAAACCTCATCCTAACACTAAACCTAACCCTAAAGCTCACACTAAATATAACCCTCACAATAACCCTAATCCTACTATTCAGCCTAACCCTCACACTAACCCTAACCATAACCTTAAGCCTCACCCTATCCCTAACCCTAACCCTAACCCTCACCCTCACCCTAGCTCTCACCCTAACACTGAAACTAACACTAAACCTCACCCTAACCCTCACCTCACCCAAAACGTTACCCTCACCCTAACTGTAACCCTCACCCTCACCCTCACCCTCAGCCTAAACCTAACGCTAACACTAATCCTAACCCTAACCCTCAACCTCACCCTCAAGATAACTCTAATATTAACCCTAAACCTAAACCTCACCCTAATCCTAACGCTAACCCTAACCCTCAGCCTCACCCTAAACCTCACCCAAACCCTTACCCTCACCCTAAGCCGAACCCTAAACCTAACCCTAACCCTCAAACTAATCCTAACTCTCATCCTCACCCTAATCCTACCCCTCACCCTAACCCTAACCTTAACACCCTAACCCTAACCCTCACCCTAACCATAACCATCGCCCTAACACTAACTCTAATCCTCACCCTCACCCCAACCCTTATTGTCACCCTAACACTCACCCTAATCCTAACCCTCTCCCACACACTAACTCTCATCCTCACCCGAACCTGAACCCTCACACTAATCCTCACCCTCACCCTAAACATCATCCTAACCATAACCCTCACCCTAAACCTAATCCTACCCTTCAACCTAAACCTAACCCTCACTCTAACCCCCACGCTCACCCTAATCCTCTCCCTAACCCTAACCCTAACCCTTACCCTAACCATAACCCTCACCCTCACCCTCACCATAAACCTAACCCTAACCCTAACCCTCACGCACAGCCTCACCCACACGCTCAGCCTAACCATAAACCTAACCCTAATCCTACACTAACCCTAACCCTAACCCTAAACCTCACCCTAACCCTAACCCTAACATTAACCAAAACACTCACCCTAACCCTAACCTTAACACAAACCCTAACCCTAAACCTCATCCTCACGCTAACCCTCACACTAACCCTTACCCTTACCTAACCCTAACCCTCACACTAAACATAACACTCACCCTAACCCTAACCATAACAGTCATCTTAACCCTCATGCTAACCCTAACCCTAACCCCAACCCTCACCCTAAACCTAACCCTAACCCTAAACCTCACCCTAACCCTCACCCTCAACCTAAACCTCAAACTTAGCATTACCCTCACCCTAAACCCAATGCTAAACCTAACTCTCAGGCTAACCCTAACCCTAAACCTCACCCTCAACATGAACCTAACCCTAACCCAACCCTCACACTAAACCTAACCCTCACCCTAACCCTAACTCTTACCGTAACCCTAACCCTAAACCTAACCCTAACCCTCACCCTAATCCTTACCCTGAACCTTACCCTCATCCTCACCTTTACACTCAAACTAACCCTAAACCTCAACCTAACCATAACCATAACCCTCACCATCACGCTCACCCTAAGTCAAAAAATAATACCAACCCTAACCCTAACCCTAACCCTCACCCTAACCCTAAACCTCACCCTAACCCTAACCCTCACCTTAACCATTTTAACTCTCACCTTAACGCTCACCCTTAACCTAACCCTAACCCTAACCTGCACACTCACGCTCACCTTAACCGTCAACGTAAACCTAACCCTAACCCTAACACTAAACGAAAACCTCACACTAAACCTATACCTCACCCTAAACCTAAACCTAACCCTAACCCAAACACTAACCTCACAATAACCCTAATCCTACCCCTCAGCCTAACCCTCACCTAACCCTAACTGTAACCTTCAGCCTCACTCTATTCCTAACCCTATTGCTAAGCCTCACCCCCACCCTAGCCCTCACAATAACACTGAACCTAATACTAACCCTCACCCCAACCCTCACCTCACCCTAAACCTAACTCTCACCCTCACCCTAACCGTAACCCTCACCCTCACCCTCCAGCTAAATCAAACCTTAACCCTAAACCTAAACCTCACCCTAATCATAACCGTATCTCTCGCCCACACCCTCACCCTAAACCTCACCCAAACTATTACCATCACCCTAACCCTCACCCTACCCTAACCCTAACATCAAACATAGCACTCACCCTAACCTTCACCTTAACACTAACCCTAACTCTAACCCTCACCCTCACCCTAACCCTCACCCTAAACCTAAAGCTCACCCTAACCCTAACCCTCACCCTCACCCTCATGCTAACTCTGACACTCACCTAAACTTAATCCTATCCCTATCCTTAACTCTCACACTAACCCTAACCCTCAACCTAACCCTATCCCAAATGCTCACCCTAAACCTCACCCTAACCCTAACCTTAACCCTAACCGTCACACTCTCCTTAACCCTTACTGTCACCCTGACCTTCACCCTAACCCTAACCCTCACCCACACCCACACCCTAACACTAATCATCACCCTCACCCTGACCCTAATGCTCAACCTAATCCAAACACTAAACCTTCCCTAACTGAAACTCTCACCCTCACCCTAACCCTAAACCTAAACCTACCCCTCAGCCTAATCCTAACCCTAACGCTAACCCTCACCCTTCCCCTCATCCTTACCCTAACCCTCCCCCTCCCCCTAACTCTCACACTAAACCTTACCCTCACCCTAACCCTAACCCTCACACTCACCCTAACTCTCACAATAAACCTTACCCTCACCCTAACCCTCACCCTAAAACTAACCCTAACCCTCACACTAAACCTAACTCTCACCCTCACTCTAACCCTAACCCTAACCCTCAACCTCACCCTAACCCTAATCCTACTCCTCACCCTAACGCTAACTCTCACCCTCACCCTAAACCTCACCCTAAACCTCACCCTCACCCTTACATTTATCCTAACCCTAACGCTAAACCTAAAGCTCACACTAACCCTAACCTTAACCCTAAAACTAACCCTAAACCTAACCTTCACCCTAATCCTCACCCTAAACCTAACCTTAATCCTAAACCTCACTGTAACACTTACCCAAACCCTAACCCTCACCCTCACCCTAACTCTCAGTGTCACCCTAACGCACACCCTAAACCTAACCCTCACCCACACCCTGAAACTCACCCTCAACTGAGCCCTCCCCATTACCCTAAACCTATCCCTCATCCTAACCCTAACCATAACCCTCACCCTAAACTTGAACCTCTCACTCACCCTCACTCTGAACCTAAGCCTAACCTTAACCCCAACACTAATCCTAAACCTAACCCTCACCCTCACACTAACCCCAACCCTAACACTAACCCTCACCCTCAACCTAAACCTAACGCTAAACCTAACCCTCACACTAACCCTAAACCTAACCCTAACCATAAACCTCACACTAACCCTATCCCTAACACTCACGCTCACCTTAACCTTCACCATCACCCTAATCCTCACCTGAACCCTAAACTTAACCCTCACCCACAACTTCACCCTCTACCTCACCCTCACACGAACCCTCACCCTCACTCTAAACATCACCTAATCCTAAGCATCACCAAAACCCTAAACCTCACCCTAACCCTAACCCTCACCGTCACCCTAACCAAAAGAGTAAAACTAACCCTAAAACTAATCCTAAACTTAAACCTCACCCTCACTCTAAACCTAACCCTAACCCTAAACTTAAGCCTCATCCTCACCCTCAGTCTAACCCTAACCCTAACCATAACCCAATGCCTTACCCTAAACCTAACCCTCACCCAAACCATAACCCTAACCCTCAGCCTCAACCTCTCCCTTAACCTAACACTTTCCTTAACCCTCACGCTCACCCTCATCCTCAATCTAAGCCTAAACCTAACCCTCTTCCTAACCTTAACCCTAACCCTCACACTCACCCTAACCCGAACCCGAACCCTAACCCTCATCACAACGCTAATTCTAACCCTAAACCTCACCCTAACAATAACCCTCACCCTCTTATCCTCACCCTAATATTAACCATAACCCTAACCCTCACACTAAATCTATCCCTCATCCTAAACTTAATCCTACCCTTCAGCCTAACCCTCACACTAACCCTAATCTTCACACTGTCCCTAACCCTAACACTCACCCTCAGCTTAGACCTCACCCTAACTCTAACCCTAACCGTCAGCATAGCCCTAAACCTCACCCTAACTCTAACACTCACCCTCACCATAAACCTCACCCTAACCCTCACACTAACCCTAAGCCTCACCATAAACCATAAACCTCACCCTAACCCTCTAACCCTAACACTAACCATAACACTCTTCCTCACCCTAACCCTCACCCTAACCCTAATCCTAAACCTAACACTCACGGTAACTCTCTCCCTAACCCTAACTTTCACCCTCACCTTATCCCTCACATAACCATTACCCTAACACTCACGCAAACCCTAACCCCTAACTCTAAACCTCACCCTTAAACCTAACCCTAACCCTAACCCTCACTCTCAGCTTAGACCTAACCCTAATTCTAACCCTAACCCTCACCAGAACCCTAATCCTCACCCTCACCCTAACCCTAACCCTCACCATAAACCTCACCCTAACCCTCACCCTAACCCTAACACAAACCATAACCCTCACCCTCATCCTAACCCTCACCCTAACCCTAAACCTAAACCTAACCCTCACCGTAACCCTCACCCTAACCATAACCCTAAACCCTAACATTCACTCTCACCCTATCCCTCACCGTAACCATTACCCGAACCCACACACAAACCCTAACCCTAAATCTAACCCTCACCCTAAACCTAACCCTAACCCTCACCCTCAACCTAACCCTTATCCTAACCCTAAACTTAAACCTCACCCTAACCCTCAACCTAAACCCAACGCTAACCCTAACCCGAACCCTTACCCTACCTCTAACCCTAACCCTTACCCTCACCCTAACCATAACCCTATCCCGAACCCTAACTCTCACACTAACCCTAACCCAACTACTCACCCTAACCTTAACCATAACCCTCAATTAACCCTCAACATCACCTGAATCCTCACCCTAATCCTCACCCTAATCGTAACCCTTACCTAACTGAAACCCTCAACCTCACCCTCACCCTAACATTCACCTACCCCTAACCCTAGATTAACCCTAACCCTCACCTTAACCCTAACCCTAACCCTATCCATAACCCTCAACCTAAAAATCACCTAAAACCTAACCCTAAGTCTCACTCTTACCCTAAACCTCACCCTCACCCTGTCACTCAACATAAGCCTAACCCTAAACCTAACACTAATCCTAAATCTAACCCTCATTCTCACTCTCACCCTAAACCTAAGCCTCAACCTCAACCTAACCCTAAACCTAACCCTAACCTTAACCCTCATCATAACCCTAACAATAACCCTCACCCTTACCCTAACACTTACTGTCACCCTAACCCTCACCCTAAACCTAACCCTCACCCACACCCTAACACTTACCCTCACCCTCACCCTCACTCTCACACTAAACCTCAGCCTCACCCTAAACATCACCCTAAACATAACCCTCACCATAACCCTCACCCTAACCCTCACCCTAACCCTAAGCCTCACCCTAACCCTAACCCTCACTTTACCTTAACCCTAACCCTAACCCTCACTTACCCCTAACCTGAACCCTAACACTTATCATCACAATAAACCTAACTCTAACTCTAACCCTGAACTTAACCATCACCCTCACCCTAACCCTAACCCTAACACTTACTCTAAACCTGTCATACTAACCCTCACACTCACCCTAACCCTCACCCTAACCCTAACCCTCAACCTCACCCTCACCCTCACCCTAACCCTAACACTATCCCTAAAGCTAACCCTCATCCTCACCCTCACCCTAACTCTAAACTTAACCCAACTGTAACCTTCACCTTCAACCTCACCCTAACCCTAAACCTAACCCTCACCCTAAACCTAACCCTCACACTAACTCTAACCCTAACACTTAACCTCACCCTAACCCTAATCCTAAACCTCAACCTCAGCCTAACCATAACGCTAACACTAATCCTAACCCCAACCCACATCCACACACTCACCCTAAACCTCACCCTCACCCTCAACCTAACCCTCACTATCACCCTAACCGTAAGCCGAACCCGAACCCTCACCCTAGCCCTCATCCTAACCCTAATTCTAACCCTAAACCTCACCCTAACCCTAAACCTCACCCTCTTATCCTCACCCTAACATTAACCACAATCCTAACCCTCAAACTAAACCTATCCCTCATCCTAACCCTAAACCTAACCCTCAGCCTAACCCTCACCTTAACCCTAATCTTCACACTGTCCCTAACCCTAACACTCACCCTCAGCTTAGACCTCACCCTAACTCTAACCATAACCGTCAGCATAACCCTAAATCTCACCCTAACTCTAACCCTACCCTCACAATAAACCTCACCTAAACATCACCCTAACCCTAACACTAACCATAACAATCTTCCTCAACCTAACCCTCACCCTAACCCTAACCCTAAACCTAACACTCACCCTAACACTCTCCCTAACCGTAACCTTCACCCTAACCCTATCCCTAACCCTAACCATTACCCTAAACCTCATCCAATCCCTAACCCTAACTCTAAACCTCACCCTTAAACCTAACCCTAACCCTAACCCTCACTCTCAGCTTAGTCCTCAACCTAACTCTAACCCTAACCATCACCATAACCCTAAACATCACCCTCTCCCTAACCCTAACCCTCACCATAAACCTCACCCTAACCCTCACCCTAACCCTAACACAAACCATAACACTCACCCTCACCCTAACCCTCACCCGAACCCTAACCCTAAACCTAACCCTCACCCTAACCCTCAACCTAACCCTAACACTCACTCTCACCCTATCCCTCTCCGTAACCATTACCCTAACCCACACACAAACCCTAACCCTAACTCTAACCCTCACCCTAAACCTAGCCCTAACCCTCACCCTCAGCCTAACCCTCATCCTAACCCTAAATTTAAACCTCACCCTAATCCTCACCCTAAACCTAACGCTAACCCTAACCCGAACCCTTACCCTAACTCTAACCCTATCCCTTACCCTCTCCCTAATCCTAACCCTATCCCTAACCCTAACTCTCACACTAACCCTAACCCTCACCCTAACCCTAACCCAAACACTCACCCTAACCCTAACCCTAACCCTCAACTTAACCCTCATCCTCACCTGAATCCTCACCCTAATCCTCACCCTAACCATAACCCTTACCTAAATGAAACCCTAAACCTCACCCTCACCTTAACCATAACCCAACCCTAACACTCAGCCTAACCCTAACCCTAACGCAACCCCTCACCATACCCCATACCCTAAAACTAACCCTCACCCTCACCGTAACCCTAACTCTAACCCAAACACTCACCCAATCCCTCACCCTCACACTAACCTTAATCCTAGCCCTCACCCTCACCCTAACATTCACCCTACCCCTAACCCTAAGATTAACACTTAACCCTCACCTTAAACCTAATCCTAACCCTATCCCTAACCATCACCCTAAAAATCATCTAAACCCTAACCCTAAGCCTCACCCTTATCCTAAACCACACCCTCACCTCTCACTCACCATAAGCCTAACCCTAAACTTAACACTAATCCTAAATCTAACACGCACTCTCACCCTCACCCTAACCCTAAGCTTCAACCTCAACCTAACCCTAACCCTAACCCTAACCTTAACCCTCTTCATAACCCTAACACTAACCCTCACCCTTACCATAACCCTGACTGTCACCCTAACCATCAATCTAAAACTAACCCTCACCCACACCCTAACACTCACCCTCACCCTCACCCTCACCCTCACTCTAAACATCAGTCTCACCCTAAACATAACCCTCACCCTAACCCTAACCTTCACCCTAACCCTAACCAGCACTTAACCCTAAACCTAACCCTAACCCTCACCCTCACACTAACCCTAATCCTAACCCTAACCCTCACCCTCACACTAACCCTAACTTAACTCTAACACTAACACTCACCCTCACACTAACCCTAACCCTAACCCTCACCTTCACCCTACACCTCACCCTAACCCTAACCCTAACCCTAACCCTCAACCTAATTCTATCCATCACCCTAATCCTAACCCTCACGCTCAACCTAAACCTCACCTTAATCCTCACCGTAACCCTAACCATAACCCGAACACTCACCCTCACACTAAACCTCAACCTAACCTTAAACCAAACTCTAACTCTCACCCTTACCCTCACCCTAACGCTAAACCTAACTCTAACCCTCACCCTAACCCTAACACTCAGCATAAAGATTAACCTCAACCTCACCCAAAACATAACCCTAACCCTAACCCTCACAAAACCTAACCCTAACCCTCACTCTCACCCTAACTCTTACCCTAAACCTAATCCTAACCCTAATCCTAACCCTCACCCAAAAACTAACCCAAACCCTAACCCTAACCCTAACCCTAAACCTAAAACTAAACCTAACGATAACCCTAACCCTAACCCTAACCCTCACCCTCACCCTCACCCTAAGATTTACCCTCAACCTAACTTTAATCCTAACCCTCACCCTTTCCCTCATCCTAAACCTAACCCTCACCCTCACCTAACCCTCACCCTAAACCTTATCCTCAACCTAACCCTCACCCTAACCCTAACCCTAACCCTCACCCTAACACTCACCCTAACCCAAAACCTAACTCAGGCCCTCATCCTCACCCAAACCCTCATCCTGACCCTCACCGTAAACCTGACCCTAAGCCTTACCCTCACCATAGCCCTAACCCTAACCCTAAACCTAACCCTCACACTAACCCTAAGCCTCACCCTAACTCTAACTTTAACCCCACCCTTAGTCTCATCTTAACCCTAGCTCTAGCCATAACACTCACCTTAATCCTAATCCTAAACCTAACCATAACCCTAACCCTCACCCTAAACCTAATCCTCAACTTCACCCTCACCCCCAGCCCATATGTAACCCCAAACCTAATCCTAACCCTAACCCTCACCCTCACCCTAACTCTAAAACTAACCCAACCCTAACACTCACCCTCACCCTCACCCTAAACCTAAACCTAACCCTCACCCTAACCCTCACCCTAACCTGAACGCTAACCCTAACCCTCACCCTCACCCTAAACCTCACCCTCACCCTTACCTTTATCCTAACCCTAACGCTAAACCTAAACCTCACACTAACCCTAAGCTTAGCCCTAAAACTAACCCTAAACCTAACGCTCACCCTAACCCTCACCCTAAACCTAAACCTAACACTAAACTTCACCGTAACGCTTACCCTAACCCTCACGCTCACCCTCACCCTAACCCTCACCGTCACCCTAAATCTCACCCTAAACCTAACCCTCACACACACCCTAAAACTCACCCTCACCTGAGACCTCAACATCGACCTAAACCTAACCCTCATCCTAAAACTAACCGTAACCCTCACCCTAAACATAAACTTCACACTCACCCTCACCTCATTCTCAACGTAAGCCTAACGCTAAACCTAACACTAATCCTAAACCTAACCATCACCCTCACACTATCCCTAAACCTACCACCAACCCTCACCCTCACCCTCACCCTAACCCTTGCCCTCAAAATAACATTAACCCTAACCCTCACCCTTCCCCTCATCCTAAACCTAACCCTTACCCTCACCCTAACCCTCACCCTAAACCTTACTCTCACCCTAACCTTCACCCTAACCCTAACCCTAACCCTCACCCTAACCCTATCCCTAACTCTCACGCTGAACTTAACCCTCACCGTCACCCTAACCCTCACCCGAACCCTAACCCTAACCCTCAACCTCGTCATAAGCCTAAAACTAACGCTAAAACTAATCCTAAAGCTAAACCTGACCCTCACTCTAAACCTAACCCTAACCCTAAACTTAAACCTCACCCTCACCCTCAGCCTAACCCTAACCCTATCCCTAACCCTATCCCTAACCTTAACCTAACCCTCTCACAAACCATAACCCTAACCCTCAGCCTCAATTTCTCCCTTAAACTAACCCTATCCTTAACCCTCACCCTCACCCTCAACTTCAACCTAAGCCTAAACCTAACCCTCTTCCTAACCTTAACCCTAACCCTCACCCTCACCCTAAACCTAACCCTCACCCTAACCCTCATCCTAAACCGAATGCTAACCCTAAACTTCACCCTAAACCTGACCCTCACCCTAACCCTTCTCCTCACCCTAACATTAACCCTAACCCCAACAATCTCACGAAACCTATCCCTCACCCTAAACCTAACCCTACCTGTCAGCATAACCCTCACCCTAAACCTAAACCTACCCCTAATCCTAACACTATCCGTAACCATAACCCTCACCCTAACCCTCAGCATAAGCATTACCCTCACCCTCACCCAAACCCTAACACTAACACTAAACCTCACCCTAAACCTAACCCTAACCCTCACCCTTACGCTAAGCCTTAACCTAACCCTAAACCAAACCCTCATCATAACACTCACCCTAATCCTCATATTCACGCTAACCCCAACCCTCAACCTCAACCTCACCTTAACACTTACCCTCAGCCTAAACCTAACAGTAAACCTAACCTTATCTCTCACACTAACCTTAAACCTCACCCTAACCCTAACCAATCCCTCACCCTAAACCTCTCCCTATCTCTAAAACTAACTGTAATCCTGTCACCCTCACCCTAACCTTCACCCTAACCCTAACCCTCACCCACACCCTAACTTTCACCCTCAACCGAACCCTCAACTTAAAACTCACCCTAACCCTAACCCTAACCCTTACCTAACTGAAACCCTCACCCTCAAACTCACCCTAACCCTAACCCTACCCTTCAGCCTAATCCTAACCCTAACCCTCAAACTTCCCCTCACAATAACATTAACACTCACCCTCACCCTAACCCTCATCCTAACCCTCACTGTAACCCTAACACTAAACCTAACCCTCACCCTCAACCTAACCCTCACCCGAACCTTAAACCTAACTCTAACTCTCACCCTAATCCTCACCCTAACCCTAAACCTTACCCTAACCCTCACCCTCACTCTAACCCTCAGCCCAAAGATTATCCTCACCCTCACCCAAACCCTAACCCTCACCTTCACCCTAAACCTAACCCTAACCCTCACCCTCAGCCTAAACCTTATTGTAACCCCAATCCTAACCCTCATCCTAACGCTCACCCTAAAAGTAAAGCTCACCCTGACACTAACCCTCACCCTCACCCTCATGCTAACCCTGTCCCTCAAACTATACCTAATCCTATCCCTACCCTTAAGTCTCACACTAACTCTAACCCTCAAATTAACCCTAACCCAACCGCTCACCCTAAACCTCACCCTAACCATAACCTTAACGCTAACCATCACCCTCTCCTTAACCCTTACTGTCACCCTAACCTTCACCCTAACCCTAACCTTCACCCACACCCACACCCTAACCCTCATCCTCACCCTCACCCTCACCCTAATCCTCAACCTAACCCAAACACTAAATCTTCCCTAACTGAAACTCTCACCCTCACCCTCACCCTAACCCTAACCCTACCCCTCAGCCTAATCCTAAACCTATTCCTAACCCTCACCCTTCCCCTCATCATAACCCTCACCCTCACTCTCACCCTAACTCTCACACTAAACCTTACCCTCACCCTAAACCTAACCCTAAACCTAACCCTAACACTCACCCTAATCCTAACCCTCACCCTCACCCTAACCCTAAACCTAACCCTCAACCTCACCCTAACCCTCACCCTAACCCTAACCCACACCCTCACCCTAACCCTAAACCTAACCCTCAACCTCATCCTAACCCTAATCCTACCCATCACCCTAACACTCACCCTAACCCTGATGCTAACCCTAACCCTCACCCTCACCATAAACCTCACCCTCACCCTTACCTTTATCCTAACCCTAACGCTAAACCTAAACCTCACACTAATCCTAACCTTAACGCTAAAACTAACCCTAAACCTAACCATCACCCTAACACTCACCCTAAACCTAACCTTAACCCTAAACCTCACCGTAACACTTACGCTAACCCTAACCCTCACCCTCACCCTAACTCTCACCCTCACCCTAACGCTCACCCTAAACCTAACTTTCACCCACACCCTGAACCTCACCCTCAACTGAGCCCTCCCCATCACCCTAAACTTAACCCTCATCCTAACCCTATCCGTAACCTTCACCCTAAACCTGAACGTCACAGTAACCCTCACTCTCAACCTAAGCCTAACCCTAACCCTAACACTAATCCTAAACCTTACCCTCACCCCCACAGTAACCCTAACCCTAACACTAACCCTCACCCTCACCTTCACCCTAAACCTAACCCTAAACCTAACCCTCACCCTAACCCAACCCTAACCCTAAACCTCACACTAACCCTATCCCTAAAACTCACGCTCACCTTAACCTTCACCGTCACGCTAACCCTCACCTGAACCCAAAACTTAACCCTCACCGACACGTTCACCTTCTACCTCACCCTCACCCGAATCCTCACCCTCAATCTAAATATCACCGTAATCCTATCACTCACCAAAAACCTAACCTTCACCCTAACCCTAACCATCACCCTCACCCTCACCAAAAGCCTAAAACTAACCCTAAAACTAATACTAAACCTAAACCTCACCCTCATTATAAACCTAACCCTAACCGTAAACTTAAACCTCACCTCACCCTGAGCCTAACCCTAACCCTAATCCAAAACCTATGCCTCGCCCTAAATCTAACACTCACCCAAACCATAACTCTAACCCTCAGTCTCACCATCTCCCTTAACCTAACCCTTTCCTTAACCCTCACCCTCACCCTCATCCTCAACCTAAGCCTAACCCTAACCTTCTTCCTAACCTTAACCCTTACCCTCACCCTCACCCTAAACTTAAACCTAACCCTAACCCTCATCCTAAATCGAATACTAACCCTAAACTTCACCCTAATCCTAACCCTTACCCTAACCCTTACCCTCACCCTAACATTAACCCTAACCCTAACCCTAACAATCACACTAAACTTATCCCTCAATCTAACCCTACCTCTAACAGTCAGCCTAACCCTCACCCTAAACCTAAACCTATCCCTATTGCTCACACTATCTCTAACCCAAACCCTCACCATCATCCTAAACTTCAGCATATCCATTACTCACACCCTCACGCAAACCCTAACCCTAAACCTAACCCTCAGCCTAAACCTAAACATAACCCTCACCCTCACACTAACCCTTACCCTAACCCTAGTCCTCACCCTGACCTTAATACTCACCCTAGCCCTAAACCTAAACCTAACCCTCACCCTCGTCCTAACCCTCACCCTAACCCTTACCCTCACCCTAAACCTAAATCTAACCCTAACACTAACTCTCAACATAACCCTTACGCTCACCCTAACCCTAACCCTATCCCTAACCCTAACTCTCACACTAAACCTAACCCTCACCCTAACCCTAACCCAACAACTCAACCTTACCCTAACCCTAACCCTAAACCTCAACCTAACCCTAACCCTCACCCTAATCCTCACCCTAACCCTAACCCTAACCCTTACCTAACTGAAAACCTCAACCTCACTCTCACAGTAACCATAACCCTAAACCTAACCCTCAGCCTAACCCTAACCCTAACCCTAATCCTCACCCTACCCATCACCCTAAACCTAACCCTCACCCTCACCGTAACCCTAAACCTAAACCCAACCCTCACCCAAACCCTCACCCTAACCCTAACCCTAACCCTAGCCCTCACCCTCACCCTAACACTCACCCAACCACTAACCCTAAACCTAACCCTCACCCTCTTACTAACCCGCACCCTCTTCCTAACCCTCACCCTAAACCTTACGCTCACCCTAACACTAACTCTTACGCTAACCCTAACCCTCACACAAACCCTAACCCTCACCCTAACACTAAACTTACCCCTCACCCTAACCATCATTCTCAACCTAACCCAAACCCTACCTCTAACCCCCATCCTCACTCTCACCCCCAGCCTAACCCTACCCTAACGTAACCCTAAACCTAATCCTAAACTTAACCCTCACCCTCACCATAATTCTAACCCTAACCCAACCATAACACTACTCCACACCCTAACCCTAATCCTAACCCTCACTCTCACCCTAACTCTAACCATAATACTAACCCTAACCCTAACCCTTACCCTAACCCTAACCCTATGAATAACCCTCACACTAAAAATCACCCTAACCCCAACCCTAACCCTCACCCTAACCCTAAGCCTAACCCTAACCCTCACCCTAACCATAAGCCTCACCTAACCCTATCCCTAATCCTCATCCTCAGGCTAACCCTAACCCTAAACTTAACACTCACCATAACCCTAACCTTAACCCTCACCCTTACCCTAACCCTCACTGTCACGCTAACCCTCACCCTAACCATATTCCTCAACCACACCCTAACCCTCACCTGAACCCGAACCCGAACTCTCACAATAAATTTCACCCTCACCCTAAACATCACCCTAAACTTAACCCTCACAATAACACTAACCATAACCCTCAGTCTAACCCTAACCCTCACTTAAACCTAACCCTAACCCTAACCCTCAACCTCACACTAATCCTAACCCTAATCCTAACCCTCACCCTCACCCTAAACCGACCCTACGCTCACACTTACCCTAACCCTCACTGTCAACCTAACCCTCACCCTAACCCTAATCCTCACGCTCACCCTCACCCTAACCCTAAGCCTAACCCTATCACTAATCCTAAACCTAATACTGACCCTCACCCTAACCTTAACCCTAACCCTAACCCTCACACTAACACTAACCCTAATGCTATCCCTCATCCTAACCCTCACCCTCACCCTAACCCTAATCCTAACCCTAATCCTCACCCTCAGCCTAACCCTAACCTTAACCCGAATCCTAACCCTAACACTCACCCTCAGCTAACCCTAAAACTAACCCTAACACTAAACCTCAACGTCACCCTCAGCCTAACCCTAACCCTTACCCTAACCCTAACCCTAACTCTCACCCTCACCCTCAGCCTTACCCTCACCCTGTCCCTCAACCTCACCCGAAACCTAACAGTAACCCTTAGCCTCATCCTAGCCCTAACACTCACCCTAACCTTCACCCTAACCCCCTAAGCCAACCCTAACCCTAACCCTCACCCTAACCCTCATCCTAACACTAATGCTAACCCTATCCTCACCCTAACCCTAAACCTCACCCTAACTCTTACCCTCACCCTAATATTAACCCTAACCCTAACACTAACCCTCACACTAAATCTATCCTTCACCCTAACCCTAACCCTACCTCTCAGCCTAACCTTGAACATAATCCTCACCTTATCCCTAACCCTAACCCTAACCCTCACCCTCAACCTTGACCTAACCCTAACCCTAACCCTAAACCTAACCCTCATCCTAACCCTATCCATCACCCTAACGCTAACCGTCACCCTCACTCTAACCCTCACCCTAAACCTCACCGTAACCCTAACCTTAACCCTAACTCTCACTCACACCCTAAACCTCAAACTAACATTAAACCGAACTCTAACTCTCACCCTAACCCTCATCCTAACCCTAAACCTAGCCCTAACCCTCACAATCACCCTAACACTCAGCATAAATATTACCCACACCCTCACCCAAACCCTAACCCTTACCCTCACAAAACCTAACACTAACCCTCATCCTCACCCTAAACCTAACCCTAACCCTAATCCTAACCCTCATCCTAACACTCACCCTAAACCAAACGCTAACCCTAACCCTAACCCTCACCCTCACCTTCACCCTAAACCTTACCCTCAACTTAAATTTAACCCTAACCCTCACCCTAACCCTAATCCTCACCGTAAACCTTACCCTCACCCTCACCCTCACACTAACCCTAACCCTAACCCTCACCCTAATGCTCACCCTAAACCTAACCCTAACCCAGGCCTTTACCCTCACCTTATCCCTCATCCTAACCCTCACCATAAACCTCATCCTAAACCTTACCCTCATTAGAGCCCTAATCCTAACACTAAACCTAACCCTAACATAACCCTAAGCCTCACCCTAACCATAAATCTAACCCTCAACCTTAGTCTCATCTTAACCCTAACTCTAGCCCTAACACTCATCCTAATCCTAATCCTAACCCTAACCATATCCCTAAACCTCACCTTAAACCTAACCTTCATCCTCAACCTCACCCCCAGCCTAAACCTACCCCAAACCTAATCCTAGCCCTAACCCTCACCCTCACCCTAACTCTAACCCTAACCCAAACCTAACACTCACCCTCACCCTCACCCTAACTCTATACCTAACCCTAACCCTCACCTTAAAATTAACCCTCACCGTAACCCTAAACCTAACCCTCAACCTCACCCTAACCCTAATTCTAATCCTCACCCTAACCTTCACCCTAACCCTAACGCTAACCCTAACCCTCACCCTAAACCTCACTGTCACCTTTACATTTATCCTAAACCTAACGCTAAACCTAAACCTCACACTAACTCTAACCTTAACCCTAAAACTAACCCTGAAACAAACTCTCACCGTAACCCTCACCCTAAACCTAACCCTAACTCTAAACCTCACCATAACCCTTACCTTAACCTTAACCCTCACCCACACCCTAACTCTCACCGTCACCTTAAACATAACCATCTCCCACACCGTAAACTTCAACCTCCCTTGAGCTCTCATCACCCTACACATAAGCCTCATCCTAACCCTAACAGTAACCCTCAACCTAACTACAAGCCTCACACTCACCCACACTCTCAACCTAAGCCTAAGCCTAAGCCTAACATTAATCCTAAGCCTAACCCTCAACCTCACACTAACCCTAACCCTACCACTAACCCTCACCCTCAACCTAACCCTAAGCCTAACCCTAACCCTTACCCACACCCTAACCCTAACCCTAACCCTCACCCTAACCCTATCCCTAACACTCACGCTCAACTTAACCCTCACCGTCACCCTAACCCTCACCTGAGCCCTAACCCTAACCCTCACCCAAAACTTCACACGCTCCCTCACCCTCACCCTAACCCTCACCCTCACCCTCACCATAAGCCTAAAACTGACCCTAAAACTAATCCTAACATAAACCTAACCCTCACTCTAAACCTCACCCTCACTCTAACCCTAACCCTAAAACTAAACCTCACCCTATTCCTAAACCTATCCCTCACCCTAACCCTAACCCTCACCCAAACCATAACCCTAACCCTCAGCCTTACCTTCAACCTTAACCTAACCATATCCATAACCCTCACCCTCACCCTCAACCTCAACCTAAGCCTAACCATAACCCTCTTGCTAACCTAAGCCTAAACATAACCCTCTTGCTAACCTTAATCCTAACACTCACCCTCATCCTAAACCTAACCCTTACCATAACCCTAACATTAACTCTAACCCTTCACCTAAGGATCACACTAAACCTGTCCCTCAACCTAACCGTAACCCTACCAGTCAGCCTAACCCTCACCCTAACCCTAAACCTACCCCTAATCCTCACACTATCCGTAACCCTAACCCTCAACCTCACCCTAACCCTCAACATAAACATTACCCTCACCCTCATGCAAACATTAACCCAAATCCTAAACCTCACCCTAACCGTAAACCTAAACCTAACCCTCACCCTAACTCTAACATTAACCCTAACCCTAACGCTAACAATCACACTTAACCTATCCCTCACCCTAACCCTAACCCTACCCATCAGCCTAACACTCACCCTAACCCTAAACCTACCCCTAATCCTCACACTATCCTTAACCCTAACCCTAAACTCACCCTAATCCTTAGCATAACCATTACCCTCACCCTCACCCAAACCCTAACCCTAACCCTAACCCTCACCCTAAAAATTACCCTAACCCTCACCCTCACCCTAACCCTTACCCTATACATAAATTTAACCCTCATCGTAACACTCACCCTAATCCTAACACTAACCCTAACCCTAACCCTCACCTCACCCTCACCCTAACCGTGACCCTCACCCTCACCCTAACCCTAACCTTAACCCTAACGGGCAACATCAACTGAACCCTTACCGTCACCCTAAACTTCACCCTAACCCTAACCCTAACCCAAACCCTAACCCTCACCCGCAACAGAAACCTCAACCTAATCCTCACCCTAACCCTAACCCTAACCTTCACATTAACCCTAACCCTAACCCTCAACCTCAACTTATCCCTAATCCTAATACTCACCCTAAACCTCACTCTAACCCTAATGCTAACCCTAACAGTAAACCTCACCCTAAACCTCACCGTCAAACTTACCTTTACCCTAACCCTTACCCTAAAATTAACCTCACACTAACCGTATCCCTAACCCTAACGCTCACCCTATCCTCACCCTAAACCTAAACCTAACCCTAAACCTCACCGTAACCCTAACCCTAGCCCTACCCCTCACCCTCAACATAACCCTCAGCATAACGATTACCCTCACCCTCACTCAAACCCTAACCCTAACACTCACCCTAAACCTACCCCTAACCCTCACCCTAAACCTTACCCTAACACTAATCCTAACCCTCATCCTAACCCTAACCCTTAACCTAACGCTCACCCTAAACCAAACCCTCACCCTCACCCTCACCCTAACCCTTACCCTCAGCCTAACCCTAAACCTATCCCTAACCTTAACTCTCACACTAACCCTAACCCTCACTCTAACGCTAAACCAACCCCTCACCCTAACCCTCACCCTATCGCTTAACCTAACCCTGACCATAACCCTAACCGTAACCCTAACCGTCACCCTCACCCTAACCCTGACTGTCACCCTAACCTTCACCTTAACCCTAACCCTCACCCACACTCACACCCTAACCCTCACCCTCATCTGAACCCTCAACCTAATCCTCACCCTATCCTTAACACTAAACTTTCCCTAACTGAAACACTCACCCTCACCCTCACCTAACCCTAACCCTAACCATCAGCCTAATCCTATCCCTAACCCTAACCCTCAAATTTCCCCTCATCCTAACCCTAACCCTAAAACTCACACTAACCCTAACCCTAACCCTATACCTCACCCTCAACCTCAATCTCAACCTAAGCCTAACCCTAACCCTAACACTGATCCTAAACCTAATCCTCACCCTCAAACTAAACCTAACCCTAACATTAACCCTCACCCTCAACCTCACCCTAAACCTAACCTTAACCCTAACCCTCACCCTAACCCTAACCCTAACCCTTACCCTCACCCTAACCCTATCCCTAACCCTCACCCTCACCTTAACCCTCAGCGTCACCCTAACCCTCACCCTAACCCTAAACCTAATGCTCACGCTCACCCTAAACCTCACCCTCAATCTAAACATCACCCTAAACCCAAACTTCACCCTAACCCTAACCCTCAACTTAACCCTAACCTGCACCCTCACCCTCACCATAAGCCTAAAACTAACCCTTAAAATAATCCTAAACCTAACCCTAACCCTCACCCTAAAAGTAACCCACACCCTAACCCTAACCCTCCAACTCAACGTCTCCCTAACACTAAAACTATCCTTAACCCTCATCCTCACCCTCAAACTAAGCCTAACCGTAACCCCAACACTAATCCTAAACCTAACTCTTACCCTCACCCTAAACCTCACCCGAAAACTAAGCATTAACCTAAACCTCATCCTCACGCTCACCCTCACCCTCAGCCTAACCCTAACCCTCACCCTAATCATAACCCTAACCCTCACCCTCACGCTCATCCTAAACCTCACCCTAAACCTAAACCTCACCCTCACCCCCAGCCTAACCCTAACCCTCACCCTATCCCTAAACCCTAACCCTAACCCTAACCCTAACCTTAACCCTCACTGTCACCCTCACCCTAACCCTCACCTTAACCCTAAACATATTCCTAACCCTCACCCTAACCGTAACCTTCACCCTCACCCTAACCCTCACCCTCACCTTGAACCTAACACTAAACAAAACTCTTACACTAAACCTCACACTAACCCTAAACCTAACCCTAATCCTCCCCATAACCCTAATCCTAACCCTAACCCTCACCATCACCCTAACCCTCACCCTAACACTTATCCTCACCCTAACCCTAACCCTGAACCTCAAACTAACCCTTAGCCTCACACTGACCCTCATCCTAAACCGAATGCTAACACTAAACTTCACTCTAACCGTAACCCTCAACCTAACCCTTACCCTCACCTTAGTATTAACCCTAACCCTCACCCTAACACTAAACTTATTCCACAGCCTATCCCTAACCCTACCCATCAGCCTAAACCTCACCCTAACCCTAAAACTAACCCTAATCCTCACCATATCCCTAACCCTAACCCTCACCCTCTCCCTCACCCTAGCCCTCACCTTAACACTAAACTTAACCCTAACCCTCACCCTTACCCTAACCCTCACCCTAAACTTAACCCTACCCCTCAACCTAACCCTCACCCTAACCTAAACCCTTACCCTCAAGCTAACTCTCATCCTAATCCTAAACCTAACCTTAACTCTCACCCTAACCCTAACCCTGAACGTCACCCTAACCCTCACCCTAAACCTAACCCTAACCCTCACCCTCACCCTAACACTCACTGTCAACCTAACCCTCATCCTAACCCTAAACCTCACACACACCCTAACCATCACCCTCACCTGAACACTCACCCGAAACCTATACCTCACCCTCACCATCAAAATCACTCTAACCCAAACCCTCAACCTGACCCTATCCCTCAACCTAAACCTAAACCTCACTATAACCCTAACCCGCACCCTCACACTTACACTCACCCTAAGCCTACCCCTAAAACTAACACTAATCCTAAACCTAACCCACAGCCTCATGTTAAACCTAACCCTAACCCTAACCCTCACCCTCAGCCTCACCCTCACCCTCAGCCTAACCCCCACCTTAACCCTAATCCTAACCCTTAGCCTCACCCTAACCCTCATCCTAAACCGAATGCTAACCCTAAACATCACCCTAACCCTAGGCCTCACCCTAACCATTACCCTAAACCTAACATTAACCCTAACCCTAACAATTAGACTAAACCTATCCCTCACCCTAACCCTAACCTTACCCGACAGATTAACCCTCACCCTAACCCTAAACCTACCCCTAATCCTCACACTATCCCTAACCCTCAACCTCACCCTCTCCCTAACCCTCAGCATTAGAATTACCCTCACCCTCACCAAAATCCTAAACCTAACCCTAACCCTCACCCTAAACCTAAACCTAACCCTCACCCTCACCCTAACCCTTACCCTAAACCAAACTCTCATCCTAACACTCACCCTAATCCTAATGCTCACCCTAACCCAAACCCTCACATGCATCCTAACCCTTACACTCACCCTAAAACTACCATTATACCTAACCTTAACTCTCACATTAACCCTAACCCTCACCCTAACCCTAACCCAACCCCTCACACTAAACCTCACCCTATCCCTAACCCTAACCCTTACCCTCACCATAACCCTAACTGTAACCCTAACTGTCACCCTCAACCTAAACCTTACAGTCACCTTAACCTTCACCCTAACCCTCACCCTAACCCTAACCCTCACCCAAAACCTAACCCGCACCCTCACCCGAACCCTCACCCTAAAACTCACCCTAATCCAAACCCTAACCCTTACCTAACTGAAATCCTCACCCTCACCCTCACCCTATCCTTAAACCTACCCCTTAGCCTAACCCTAACCCAAATCCTCACCTTTCCCCTCACGCTCACCCTAAACCTCACCCTCACCCTAACCCTCATGGTAACCCTAACCCTAATACTAACACTCACCCTCACCCTAACCCTCACCCTAAACTTAAACCTAAGTCTAACTCTCACCCTAACAATCACACTAACCCTAAACGTTACCCTAAACCTCAACCTCACCCTAAACCTCAGCATAACGATTACCCTCACCCTCACCCAAACCCTAACCCTAACCCTCACCCTAAACCTAACCCTAACTCTCACCGTCACCCTAAACCTTACTTTAACCCTAATCCTAACCCTCATTATAACCCTCACCCTAAGCCTAAAGCTAACCCTAACAGTAACCCTCAACCTAACCCTCATGCTAACCCTCACCCTCAACCTAACCCTAACCCTATCCCTACCCTTAACTCTCACAATAACCCTAAACCTAAGCCAACCCCTCACCCTAAACATCACCCTATCCCTAACCTTAACCCTAACCCTCACCCTAACGCTAACCGTAACCCTAACTGTCACCTTCACATTTACACTTACCGTCACCCTAACCTTCACCCTAACCCTCACCCTAAGCCACACCCACACCATAACCCTCACCCTCACCCTCAACCTCACCCTAATCCTCAACCTAAACCTAACACTAAACCTTCCCTAACTGAAACACTCACCCTCACCCTCACCCTAACCCTAAACTTCGCCCTAACCCTAATCCTTACGCTCACCCTAACCCTAACATTAACACTAACCTTAAGTCTCACAGTAACACTAACCCTCACCTTCACCCTAACCCTATCCCTCACCCTAACCCTAACCCTAAGCCTTTCCCTAACCCTCACCCTCATACTAACCCTCTCCCTAGCCCTTCCCCTCAACCTAACCCTAAACCGAAACCTAACCCTAAACATCACCCTAACCCTAAACCTTACCCTCAGCCTAACCCTAACATTAACCCTAACCCTAAACCACACACTAACCCTAAACCTCACCCTAACGCTAACACTAACATTAACCCTAACCCTCACCATAACCCTAACCCTAAACCTCACCCAATCCCTCACCTTAAACCTAACTCTAACCCTCACCCTCAACCTAACCCTCACCCTCACCCCAACCCTCACCCTCACCCCAACCCTCACCCTAAACCTCACCCTCACCCTAACCCTAAACCTAACCCTAACCCTGAAACTAACCCTCACCCTAACTCTCAACCCAACCCTAAATCTCACCCAACCCCTCACAATAACCCTAACCCTAACCCTAAACATAACCATCACCCTTAACCTAATCCTAACCCTAACACTCACTTTAACCCTCAACCTAACCCTGTTCCTAAACCTAAACCTCCTCCTCACTCTAACCCTCACCCTAACCAGTACCCTCACCCTCACCCTAACCCTACCGCTAACCCTAACACTCACGCTCACTCTAACCCTCACCCTAACTCTCACCCTCACCCTAAACCTAACCCTAACACTCACCCTCACCCTAACCCTCACCCTAACCATTACCCTCAAACTCACCCTAACCCTGACCCTAACCCTAACCCTAACCCTAACCCCCACCCTCACCCTAACTCTTAAACTAACCCTAAACCTAACCCTCCCCGTCACCCTCACCCTAACCCTCATCCTCACTCTAAACATCACCCTAAACCTAACCCTCACCAAAATACTAACCTTCACCCTAAACCTAACCCTCACCCTCACCATAAGCCTAAAACTAACCCTATAACTAATCCTAAACCTAAACCTGACCCTCAATCTATCCCTATCCCTAATCCTAATCTTAAACCTAAAACTCACCCTCAGCCTAACCCTAACCCTAACCCTAACCCTATCCCTCACCCTAAACCTAACCCTAACCCAAACCATAACCCTAACCCTCAGCCTCACTCTCTCCCTTAACCTAATCCTACACTTAACCCTGACCCTCACCCTCAACCTCAACCTAAGCCTAACCCTAACCCTCTTCCTAACCTTAGCCCAAACCCGGACCCTCACCCTAACCTTATCCTTAACCCTAAACCTCACCCTCTCCCTAAACCTCAGCATAAGCATTACCCTCACCCTCACTCAAACCCTAAACCTAACCCTAAACCTCACCCTAAACCTAACCCTAACCCTCACAATCACCCTAACCCTTACCCTAACCCTAAACCAAACCCTCATCCTAACACTCGCCCTAATCCTAAACACTCACCCTAACCCTATCACTCACCCTCATCCTAACCCTTACCCTCACCCTAAAACTAACATTATACCTAATCTTAACTCTCACACTAACCCTAACCCTCACCCTAACCCTAACCAAACACTTCACCCTAAACAACAACCTATCCCTCACCCTAACACTTACCTTCACCATAACCCTAACTGTAACTCTAACTTTCACCCTCACCCTAACCCTTACCGTCACCCTAACCTTCACCCTAACCCTCACCCTAACCCTCACCCTAAACCTAACCCTAACCCTAACCCTCACCCTCACCCTAACCCTTACTGTAATCCTAATCCTAACTCTCATTCTAACTCTCACCCTAAACCTAACGCTAACACTAACCGTAACCCTCACCCTAACCCTCATGCTAAACCTCACCCTCAACCTAACCCTAACCCTATCCCTACCCTTAACTCTCACACGAACCCTAAACCTCACCCTAAACCTAACCCAACCCCTCACCCTAACCCTCACCCTAACCCTAACACTAACCTTAACCATAACCCTAACGCTAAACGTAACCCTAACTGTCACCCTCACCCTAAGCCTTACCGTCACCCTAACCTTCACCCTAACCCTAACCCTCACCAGGCCCACACCCTAACCCTCACCCTCACCCTCACCCTAATCTTCAACCTAAACCTAACACTAAACCTTCCCTAACTGAAACACTCACCCTCACCCTCACCCTAACCCTAACCCTACAACTCAGCCTAATCCTAATCCTAACCCTAACCGTCATCCTTCACCTCATCCTCACCCTAACCCTCACCCTCACCCTAACCCTCACCATAAACCTTACCCTCACCCTAAGCCTCACCCTTACCCTAACGCTAACCCTCACCCTAACGCTCACCCTAACACTAACCCTAACCCAGGCCCTCAAACTCACATTAACCCTCATCCTTAACCCTAACCCTAACCCTCACCCTAACCCAAAACCTCACCCTAAACCTAAACGTCACCCTAACCCTTAGCCTCACCATAACCCTAACCCTAACCCTAAAAATAACCCTCACATGAACCTGAACCCTCAACCTAACCCTAAATCTACCCCTCACCATAACCCTCATCCTAACCCTAACCCTAACCCTAACACTCACCCTAATCCTAACCCTAAAAATAATCTTAACCCTCAACCTAATCCTAACCCACATCCTCACCCTCACGCCCAACCTAAATGCAACCCCAACCCTAATTCTAACCCTAACCCTCACCCCCATTCTAACTCTAACCCTAACCCAACACTAACACTCACCCTCACACTCACCCTAAGCCTAACCCTCACCCTAAACCTAATCCTAACCCTCAACCTCACCCTAACACTCACCCTAAACCTCACCCTAACTCTAAAGCTAACCCTAACACTCACCCTCACCCTAAACCTCACCCTCACCCTTCCTGTTATCCTAAACCTAACCCTAAACCTAACCCTCACACTAAACCTAACCTTAAACCTAAAACTAACCCTAATCATAACCCGCACCCTAACCCTCACCCTACACCTAACCCTAACCCTAAACCTCACCGTAACCCATACCCTAACCCTAACCCTAACCCTCACCCTAACCCTAATCCTAACCCTCAACCTCACCCTAAACCTCACCCTAAACCTCACCCTAAACCTAAAGTTAACCCTAACCCTCACCCTCACCCTAAACCTCACCATCACCCTTCCTGTTATCCTAAACTTAACCCTAAACCTAACCCTCACACTAAACCTAACCTTAAACCTAAAACTAACCCTAATCATAACCCGCACCCTAACCCTCACCCTACACCTAACCCTAACCCTAAACCTCACCGTAACCCTTACCCTAACCCTAACCCTCACCCTCACCCTAACCCTCACCGTCACGCTAACCCTCACACTAAACCTAACCCTCACCAATCCCTAACCCTCACCCTCATATGAGCTCCCACCATCACCTTAAACCTAACCCTCATCCTAACCCTAACACTAAACCTCACCCTAACCCTAAACCTCACCCTCACCCTCACTCTCAACCTAAGCCTAAACCTAACACGAACCCTAACAATAAACCTCATCCTTACCCTCACCCTAACCCTAACCCTACACCTCAGCCTAATCCTAACCTTAACCCTAACCCTAACCCTTCCCCTCTGCCTAACCCTAACCTACACCCTCAACCTAACCCTCACCCTAAACCTTACCCTCTCCCTAACCCTCACCCTAACCCTAACCCTCACCCTAATGCTCACCCTAACCCTAACCCTAACCCAGGCCCTCAAACTCACACTAACCCTTATCCTAACCCTAACCCGAAGCCTCACCCTAACCCTAAACCTCACCCTAACCCTTAGCCTCAGCATAACCCTAACTATAACCCTAAACATAACCGTCACACGAACCCGAACCCGAACCCTAACCCTAAATCTACACCTCACCCTAACCCTCATCCTAACCCTAACCCTAACCCTAATGCTCACCCTAATCCTCTCCCTCACCCTAACCCTAACCCTCACCCTAACCCTAATCCTAACCCTCAACCTCACCCTAACCTTCACCCTAAAACTCACCCTAACCCTAAAGCTAACCCTAACAATCATCCTCACCTTTAACCTCACCCTCACCCTTACCTTTATCCTAACCCTAACCCTAAACATAATCCTCACACTAACCCTAACCTTAAAACTAAAACTAACCCTAAACATAATCTGCACCCTAACCCTCACCCTAAACCTAACCCTAACCCTAAACCTCACCGTAACCCTTACCCTTACCCTAACCCTCACCCTCACCCTAACCCTCACCCTCACGCTTACACTCACACTAAACCTAACCCTCAAGAATCCCTAACTCTCACCGTCAACTGAGCTCCCAACATCACCTTAAACCTAACCCTCATCCTAACCCTAAAACTAAACCTCACCCTAACCCTAAACCTCACCCTCACCCTCACTCTCAAACTAAGCCTAACCCTAACCCGAACCCTAATACTAAACCTCATCCTCATCCTCACCATAACCCTAACCCTAACACTAACCTTCATCCTCACACTCACCTTAAACCTAACACTAACACTAACCCTCACACTAACCCTATCCCTAACACTAAACCTAAACTGCACCCTAACCATATCCCTAACACTCACACTCAAATTAACCCTCACCATCACCCTAACCCACACCTAGCCCATACCATCAACCTAACCCTATCCCTAACACTAACCCTAACCCTCACCATAACCCTAACCCTAACTCTCATAAAACCCCTCACCCTAATCCTAACCGGATCCCTCACCCTCACCCTAACCCCCACCCTGAAACTTACCCTCACCCTAACCCTAACCCTAACCCTATTCCTAAGCCTCACCCTCACCCTAACCCTAATCAGCACCCAACCCTTCACCCTAACCCTAACCCTAACACTAAGCCGAACCCTGACCTTCACATTAACTTTCACCCTAACCCTAATCCTAACATTAACCCTACCCCTCAACCTAACCCTCACCCTAACCCTAACCCTAACGCTCACCCTCATCCTAACCCTCACCCTAACCAGAACCTTCACCCACACCCTAAACCTAACCCTAAAACTAATCCTCACCGTAAACCTAACAATCACCCTCACCCAAACCCTTAACCTAACTCTTAACCTAACCTCATCCTAACACTCACCCTAAACCTAATGCTAACCCTAAACCTCACCCTAATCCAATCCCTCACCCTAACCCTCACCCTATCCCTAACCCTAACCCTAACCCTCACCATAACCCTAACCATAACCCTAACACTCACCCTCACCCTAACCCTCACCGTCACCCTAACACTCACCCTAACCCTAAACCTACCCCTAACAATAACCCTAACCTTAAAACCTCACCCAAATAACACCCTAACCCTAAAACTCACACTTACCCTCACACTAATCCTAACGCTCAACCTCATCCTAACACTCATCCTAAACCTTAACCTCACCATAAACCTCACCCTAACCCTCACCCTCACCCTCACCCTCACCCTCAAACTAACCCTCACCCTCACTCTAACCCTAAACCTAACCCTCACACTAACCCTAACCCTCACCCTCACCCTAAACTTCACACTCACCCTAACCCTAATACTCACCTTCACCCTAAACCTCACCTTAAACTTTATCCTCACACTAAGCCTAACCGTCTCCCTAACCCTAACCCTAACCCTCAGACTCACATTATCCCTCACCCTAACCCTCACTGAAACCCTAAACCTCACCCTCACCATAAGCCTAATGCTCACCCTAACCAAAACCCTCAAACTAACCCTCACCCTCACACTTACCCTCAACCTCAGCCTAACCCTAACCCTAACCCTAACCCTAATCCTAACCCTAAGCCTCACCATCACACTTACCCTCACCCTCCAGCCTAACATTAACCCTAACACTAATCCTAAATCTAACTCTCATTCTCACCCTAAACCTAACCCTTACCCTCACCCTCACCCTCACTCTCACCCTAACAATAACCCTAAAACTCACCCTATCCCTTACCCTCGCCTTAACCCTAACACTAACCTTCACTCTCACCCTAAATCTAACCCTAATCCTAACCCTAACCGTTACCCTCCCCGTTACACTAACCCTAACCATAACCCTCAACCTCACCTTAACTCTCACCCTAAACCTTACCCTCACCCTCAATCTAACCCTCGCACTAATCGTAACCCTCACCTTAACCCTTACCCTAAGACTCAGCCTCACCCTAACCGTCTCCCTAACCCTAACTATAACCCTCACCCTCACCCTAGCCCTCACCGTAAACCTAAACCTCACACTAACCCTCACACTCACGCTCAGAATAGCACTCATCCTAACCCTTAACTTCATCCTAACCCTCACCCGAACCCTCACCCTAACGCTAACGCTCAATCTCTCCCTAACCCTAAACCTCATCCCAACCCTAACCCTAACCCTAAACATACCCCTCAACCTAACCCTTACCCTCACCCTAACCTTAACCCTACCCTCACCCTCACCCTAAACCTAACCTTAATCCTAAAACTAACCCTCACCCTAAACCTCTCCATAACTATAATGCTAACCCTAACCCTCACCCGCACCCTAACCCTCATGCTAACCCTTATGCTCATGCTAACCTTAAACTTAACCCTAATCCTAACCCTCACCCTCACCCTAACCCTTATCCTCACCCTCACCCTAACCTTAACCCTCACGCTAACCCTCACACTAAACCTTACACTCAACTCACCCTAACACTCAATGACACCCTAACCCTCACTCAAACACTAATACTCACCCACACCCTAACCGTCACCCTCACGCGAAACCTCACCCTCACCCTAACACTCACCCTCACGCTAAGCCTAACCCTCACCCTAAACCTAACCCTAATGTTCATCCTCACCCTAAACCTAAGCCTCACCCTAACACTAACCCTCACCATCACCCTCATCCAAATCCTAACCCTAACCCTAACCCTCACCCTCAGCCTAAACCTCACCCTAAACCTTATCCTCAACCTAACCCTAACCCTAACCCTAACACTCACCCTCACTCTCAGCCTAAACCTAACCTAAACACTAATCATAATCCTATGCCTCACAATCACCCTCACCCTAACCCCAAAACGAACCCTCACCCTCACCCTCGCCCTAACCCTAATCCTAACCCTAACACTCACCCTAACCCTAACCCTAACCCTTAACCAAACCCTAAACCTAACCCTAACCCTAACCCTCACCCTCAGGCTCACCTTCACCCTAACCCTAACCTTAACGCTACCTCTCACCCTAACCCTAACTCAAACTCTAACTCTCACCCTACAACTCACCCTAACCCTAAGCCTAACACTTACCCTCACGCTGACACTCACCCTAACCGTTACACTCACACTACACCCTAGCACTCACACTAATCCTAACCCTCACCCTAACTATAAACCTACCCCTCACATTAACCCTCAACCTAACCCTCACCCTCATCCTAAAACTCACCCTAACCCTAACATTAACCCTCACACTAACCCTAACCCTCACACTCTCGCTCAGCCTAACCGAAAACCAAACCCTAATACTAAACCTAAGCCTCACCCTCAACCTTAACCTAACCCTAACCCCATCCCTAAACCTCACCCTAACCCTATATCTAACCCTAACCCTAACCCTCACCTAATCCTCACCTAACCCTCTCCCTAACCATTACCCTCACCCTATCCCAAACCTTAGCGAACACCCTACCCTCACTCAAAGAGTTACCCTCACCCTAAACCTAACCCTCACCCACATCTTATCCCTCACAATCACCCGAACCATCAGCATGTCCCTAACCTTCATCCTCACCCTATACATCAACCTAACCCTCACCCTAACCCTAACTCTAACCCTAACCCTCACCCTAACCATAAACCTCACCCTCTGCCTAATCCTCACCCTAAACCTATCCCTAACCCTTACCTATCCAAAATTCTTACCCTCACCCTAACCCTCACTCTAAACATCACCGTCACCTAGTCCTCACCCTAACCCCAAAACTAACACTAACCCTAACCCTCACCCTCACCCTCAACCTCAGCTTAACCCTAACCCTAACACTCACATATCCCTTACCGTCACTCCAACCCACAACCTAACCCTCAATCTAACCCTTCCCCTCACCCTCACCCTCACGCACACACTCACCCTAACCCTCACCCTCACCCTAACACTAACCCTAAACCTCAACCTAACCCTAACACTAACCCTAATCCTAAACCTCAATCTCACCCTCACACTAACCCTAAAACTAAACCTAACAATAACCCTAACGGTAACAATCACCCTAAACCTAACACTCACCCTAACCCCAAACTTCACCCTAAACCTAACCCAAACCCACAGCCCCACCCTCAGCCTAAGCCTAACCCAAACACTAATCCTAACCCTCAACCTAACCATCACCCTAACCCTAAACCTAACCCTAAACCTCATCCTAACCCTATCCCTAACCCTAAACCTCACCTTCACCCTAAATCTAACCCTAACCCTAACCCTCACCCTAATCCTAAGCCTCACCCTAACCCTCACCCTAACCATCAACCTCACCCTAACCTTCATCCTAACCCTATGCCCATCCCTCAACCTAACCCTCACCCTAACCCTTACCCTCACCCTAATCCTAACCCTAAACATCAGCCTCACATTAATCCTAACCCTAATCCCAACTCTAACCCTCACACTAACCCTAAGGCTCACGCTTACCCTAAACCTACCCCTCACCCTAAAACTCATCCTCACCCTAACACTCCCCCTAAACCTTGCCCTCACCCTCACACTATCCTTAACCCTCACCCTAACCATCACTCTAAATCTAACCATTTCCCTAAACCTAACTCTAACCCTCACACTAAAGCTCACCCTAATCCTAACCTTAACCCTAATCCTAACCCTAACCTTTACCTAACCAAAACCCTCACCTCACCCTCACCCTCACCTTAACCTTCCCCCTCATCCTAGCCCTCACCCTAACTCTAACCCTAATTCTAACTCTAACTGTCACGCTCACTTTTACCCTAATCCTAACCCTCAACTTAAATCTCACCCAAACCCTATCCCTCACCCTGACCCTAACCCACACACTAAACCTAACACTCACCCTAACCCTAACTCTAACCCTCACACTCACACTCACCCACAGCCTAACCCTAACACTAACCCTAAGCCTCACCCTCACCCTAACCCTCACCCTCACCCAATCCTCACCCTAACCCTAACCCTCACCCTCACCCTCACCCTCAACCTAACCCTAACCCTAATTCTAACTTTAATCCTCACCCTAACCGTCACCATAAATCCAATGTTAACCCTAAACCTCACCCGCACCCTAACCCTTACCCTAACCCTAACCCTAATGCTAATTCTCACCCTAACACCAACCCTAACCCTAAATCTCACACTACAACTCACCCTAACTCTTACCCTAACCCTAACACTTACGCTCACACTAACCCTAACCATCACTTAACCATCACAATAACCCTAATCCTAACCCTAACCCTCAACCTAACCCTTACCCTAATCCTAACCCTAACCCTCAAACTCACCCTAACCATTAACCTCAACATAAACCTAACCCTAACCCTAACACTCGAACTAACCCGAACAATAACCCTCACCCGACCTCTAACCCTACCCCTCACACTAACCTTCAACCTAACCCTCACCCTAACCCTAAACCTCACCCTAACCCTAACCCTAACCCTAAACCTCACCCAACCCCTCACCCTAACACTTAAGCTAACCATAACACTCACACTCATTCTAACCCTCAACCTAAACCTTACCCTCACCCTAAACCTAACCTTAAGCCTCACACTAACCCAAACCCTCACCCTAACCCTAACTCTCACCTTCAACCTCACACCTGCCCTCACGCTGAGCATAACCCTAACCCTAAACCTAGTCCTAACCCTAACCACACTCTCACCCTCACCCTAACAATAACCCTAACCATAGTCCTAATCCTCAACCTCACCCTCACCCTAAAGCAACCCTATCCCTATACCTCACACTAACCCTAACCCTCACCCTACCCCTAACCCTAACCCTCTCCCCAACCCTTACCCTCAAACTAAACCTACCCCTGAACCTAAACCTCACACTAACACTCACCTTAACACTAACGCTAACCCTAACCCTAACCTTCACCGTCACCCTTACCCTTACCCGAACCCTAAACATCACCCACGCCCTAATCGTCACCCTCACTGTAAACATTACCCTAAACCTAACCCTCACCTAACCCTAACCCTAACCCTCAACCTAACACTAATCCTAAACCTCACCCTCTTCCTCACCCTCACCCTAAGCCTGACCCCAACCCTAACCCTAATCCTAAACCTAACACTCCCCCTCACCGTCACCCTCACCTAAACCTCACCCTAACCCTAACCCTAGCTATAACCCTCAACCTCACCCTAACCCTTACCCTAACCCTCACCCTAACCCTAAACCTTACGGTAACACTAACGGTAACCCTCAACCTCAGCCTAAACTCAACCTCACCCTCACCCTAACCCTAACCCTAATCCCAAAACTAATCCTAAGTTACAACCTCACCCTAACCCTAACACAAACCCTAATCGTCACCCTAACCCTCTCCCTAACCCTAAAGCCAACCCTTACCCTAATCCGAAACCTAACCCTCACACTCACCCTAAACCTCACCCTCATCCTAACCCTAACCCTAAACCAAAACTTAATCCTAACTCTCACCCTCACCCTCACAATCAGCCAAAACCTAACCATAACCCTAATCCTAGCCCTAGCACTCACCCTGATGTTCACCTTAAATCTAACCCTTACCCTAACCCTCAACCTCATCCTAAACCTAAAACTAACCCTAACCCTAACCTTCAACCTAACCCTAACCATGACGCTAATGCTTACCCTAAACCTCACCCTCACCCTAAACCTCACCCTAACCCTTATTCTCACCCTAAACTTCACCCTAACCCAATTCGTCACCCTCAAACTAACCCTCACCCTCACCAGAAACCTCATACTCACCTGACCCTCAACCTCACCTTAAACATCACACAAACCCTAACCCTCACCCTCAACCTAACCCTCACTCTAAACCTAACCCTGAAACTATCACTCACCCTAAAACTTACCCTAACCCTAATCCTAAACCTAACCCTAACCTTAACCCTCCACTAACCATAACTCTCATCCTAACCCTAACCCTACCCCCCTCCCTAATACTCATCCCAACCCTAACCCTAATCAATAACCTCACCCTCACCCTCACACTCACCCTAACCCTCACCCTAGCCGTCAACCTAACACTAACCCTATCCCTCACCTTCACACTCAACCTCATGCTCATCCTAATCCTAAACCTAAAACTAATCCTAAACCTAACCCTCACCCTCACCCTAACCCTAACGGTCACCCTAAATCTCACCCTAACCCTAACCCTCACCCACACACTAACCCTCACCCGGACCTTCATACTCAACCTAAGCCTCACCCTCACTCTAAACATCACACTAACCCTAACCCTCAACCTAACCCTAAACCTAACCCTCACCCTCACCCTCAACCTCACCCTAAACTTAACCCTAACCCTCAACTCACCCTAAGCCTAATACTAATCCTAACCCTAATACTAAACCTAACCCTCACCCTCACCCTCAACTTAAACCTAACCCAAACCTTAACCCTCACACTAAACCTAAGCCTCACCCTAACAATAACCCTACCCCTCACCCTTCCCCTCACCCTAACCCTCACCCTAACCCTAACGCTAAACCTAACCCTACACCTCAAACTAACTCTCACCTTAACATTTACACTCACCCTAACCCTATCCCTATCCCTAATCCTAACTCTAACAATAACCCTAACCCTCACACTAACCTTAACCCAACTGCTCATCCTAACCCTAAACCTAACCCTAACCCTCACCCTAACCGAAACCCTCACCATCACCCTCACCCTAACCCTAACCCTAACCTTCAGCCTAACCCTAACCCTAACCCTAAACCTCACCCTACCTCTCACCATAAACTAACCCTCAGGCTCACCCTAACCCTAACCCTAACACTAACCGTCACCCTAAACCTCAACCTAACGCTAAGCCTAAAGCTAACCCTCACCCTCACACTAACCGTAACCCTAACATTAACCCTAACACTCACCGTAACCCTAACCCTAACCCTAACCCTCACCATAACAATCCCCCTAAACCTAAATCTAACCCTAACCCTTACCCTAAGCCTCACACTCACCCTATCACTCACCATTACCCTAACCCTAATCATAAAACTGATCCTAAATCTAACCCTCACCCTCACCCTCACCCTCACCCTAATCCTTACCCTAACCCTAACCCTCACTCTCACCCTCACCCTAACCCTAAGCCTAACCCTAACACTCACCCTAATTTTAAGACTCACCTAACGCTAACCCTTACCCTCACCCTCACCCTAAGCCTAACCCTAACCGTAACAATAACCCTAAACCTAACCCTCACCCTAGACACCCCCCTAAACCTTACCTTCACCCTAATCCTAACCCTCAACCTCACCATAACCCTTACCCTAACCCTAACCCTACCCTCACCCTAACCCTAATGCTAACCCTAAACTTCACCCTCACCATAACCCTCACCCTAACACTTAGCCTTTCCCAAATCCTAACTCTCACACTGACCCTATCACTCACCCTAAAACTTACCCTCACCCTAAACCCAACCATAATCCTAACCCTCAACCTTGCCCTAACCCTAACGCTAACTCTAACCCTCACACTAACCCTCACCCCAACCTTAAACCTAACCCTCACCCTAAACAAAACCCTCACCCTCAACCTCATCCTAAGCCTAATCCTAACCCTAACTCTGACACTCATCCTCACCATAACCCTAACACTAACAGTAACACTCACACTCATCCTAAGCTTCACCCTAATCCTAACCCTAACCCTTATCCTCACCCTCACCCTTACCCTCACCTATACCCTAATGCTCACCCTAACAGTAATCCTCACCCTAACCCTAACTCTACCCCTACCCCTCACCCTAACTTTAAACTAATCCTCACCCTCATCCTTATACTTACCCTAACCCTTACCCTCACCCTCACCCTAACCCTCACCTTAACCCTAACCCTAACTCTAACCCTCACCCTAAATCTCAGCATAACGCTTAAACTCAACCTAACCCTAAACCTAATAGTAATCTTAACTCTCACACTAACCCTAACCCTAATGCTAACCCTAACTTTCACCCTCACTCTAAACCTCACCCTATCCCTTACCCTCACGCTAACCCTAACCCTAACCCTAACCCTAATCTTCACACTAACCCTCACCCTAACCATAACCCTCACCTTAACCCTAACCTTCACCCAAAGGCTAACCCTAAGTCTAACCCTCAACCTCATCCTCACCTTAACCGTCACTGTCACCCTAACCCTCACCTTAACCCCAGCCCTCACACTAACCCTCACCTTCACCCTAAACATCACCCTAACCCTAACCCTAAACCTAACCCTCACCCTAACCCTAACCCTCAACATTACCCTCAACCTAAGCCTAAACCCAACCATAATCGTAACTCTCACACTGACCCTAAACCTCAACCTAACCCTAATCTTCACCCTCACCCTAACCTTCACCGTAAAACAAACCCTCAACCTAAGCCTAACTCTCAACCACACCCTAACCCTTACCCTAACCCTCACCCTTACCCTAAACCTCACTCTCACCATAAACAACACCCTAAACATAAGCCTCAACTTAACCTTTACCCTAAACCTCACCCTCACCCTAACACTCATGCAAACCCTCACCCTCAACCTAATCCTCACACTAACCCTAACCCTAATCCTTACCTAACTGAAATCCTCACCCTCACCCTCACCCTCACTCTACCCCTAACTCTCACCCTAGCACTCACCCTCACCCTAAGCCTAAACGTAATCCTCACTGTCAACCTCACCCTCACCCTCAGCCTAAACCTAAACCAAACCCTAATCCTAAAGCTAACCCTCACCCTCACCCTCACCCTAACCCTAACCATAACCCTAACCCTAATCCTCACCCTCACCCTAAACTTCACCCTAAACTTTCAACTCACCCTAAACCTAAACCTAAACCTAATCCTCACACTAACACTAAACTTCACCCTAACCCTAACCCTAATCCTAACCCTAATCTTAATCCTAATCCTCACCCTCACCCTCAGCCTAAATCTAACCTTAACCCTAACCATAAACCTAACACTCACCATCACCCTCACCCGAAACGTAAACCTAACCCTAATCCTCACCTTAACCCTCACTCTCACCCTAACTCTAACCCTCACCCTAACCCTAACCCTAACCGAAAGCATAACCCTAACACTCACCCTAACCTTAAACCTAACCTTCACACTCACCCTAACCCTAACACTAAAATTAACCTTCACCATAACCCTCACCCTAACACTCAACCTAACCCTAACCCTAACACTAACCCTCAACCTAACCCTAACCCTATCCCTCCACTAACCCGAACCCTAACCCTAACCCTAACCTTCACCCTACCCCTCACCCTCAACCTAACCCTAAACCTACCTCTCACACTACCCTTCACCCTAACCCTCTCCCTAACCCTAAGACTCACCCTAAACCTAACCCTCACTCTCAACCTAACCCTCATTTTTACCCTAACCCTAACCCTAATACTCACCCTCATCCTAACCCTAAACTTATCCCTTACCCTCACCCTCACACTAACCCTCACACTAACCCTTACACTCACCCTAACTCTAACCCTCACCTTAACCCTATCCCTCACCCTAACCCTAACGCTCACCCTAATCCTCAACCTAATCCTTACCCTCAGCCTAACCCTAACCCTAGCCCTAACCTTCACCTTAACCCTCACCCCAACCCAAACTGTAACCTTCACCATAACCCTCACCCTAAACCTCACCCTAAAACTAACCCTCACCCACACCCTAAACCTCACCCTCACCCTAAACATCACCCTACCACTAAAGTAAACGCTAAACCTAAACCTCACTCTCACCCTATCCTTCACCCTAACCCTAACCCTAACCCTAACCCTCACCCTCACACTAACCCTCACCCTAACCCAAACACTCACCCTAACCCTAACCCTAACCCTCACCCAAACTCTCAACCTAACCCTAAACCAAACCCTTACACTTACGCTCACCCTAACCCTCAACCTAACCCTAACCCTCAACCTAACCCTACCCCTAACCCTCCACAAACCCTAAACCTCACCCTCACCCTAACCCTCACACTAACACTAACCCTGACTCTAACACTCACCCTACATCTTAACCTAACCCTAATCCTTAACCTAACCCTAACCTTAACCCTCCACTAACCCTAAGTCTCATCCTAACCCTAACCCTAACCCTCTCCCTAATCCTCATCCTAACCCTAACCCTAACGAAAAAATCAACCTAACCCTCACACTCACCATAATCCTCAACCTAGCCGTCAAACTAACTCAAACCCTATCTCTCACCTTCACATTCAACTTCACCCTCAGCCTAACCCTAAGCCTAAACCTAATCCTAACCCTAACACTCACCCTCAATCTAACCCTAAACCTAAACACAACCGTAACTCTCACCCTCACTCTAACCCTAACCCAAACAATAACCCTAACCCTAACCCTAAACGTTACCCGAACCATAACCCTCACCCTAATCTTAACCCTAACCCTATCCCTAAGCCTAACCCTCACACTAACCCTAACACTCACCCTAACCCAAACCCTACACCTCAACCTAAACCTCATCCAAACCCTAAACCTAAACCTAACCCTCATCCTATCCCTATCCCTAACACTAACCCTAACTCTCACCTTAACCCTAACACTCACCCTCAAACTCACCCTCAACCTAAGTCTAACCCTAACCCTAACCCTAACCCTCACACTCACTCTCACCCTAAACCTAACCATATCCCTAACCCTCACCCTAAACCTAACCTCACCCCAACGCTAACCCTAACCCTAACCCTCACCTTCACCCTAACCCTAACCCTAAACCTCTCCCCGACCCTCACCCTAACACTAATGCTTACCCTAACCCTCACCCTGACCCTAAAACTCACCCTAAACCTTACCCTCAACATAACTCCAACCCTAACTCTATCCCTAATTCTCACACTAACCCTAACCCTAACACTAAACCACACCCTAACCCTAACCATAACCCTACCCCCACCCTAATGCTTACCCTATTCCTAACCCTCACCCTCACCCTAACCCTAACCGTCACCCTAACTCTCACACAAACCCTAACCCTCACCCACACACTAACCCTCACCTGAACCCTCATACTCACCCTAGCCCTCACCATCACCCCAAACATTACACTAACCTTAACCCTCAACCTAACCTTAAACCTAACCCTCACCCTCACCCTCAACTTCACCCTAACCCTCACACAAACCCAACCCCTCACCCTAACCCTAACCCTAACCCTCAACTCACCCTAAGCCTAATCCTAACCCTAAGCCTAATCCTAAACCTAACCCTCACCCTCACCCTCACCCTCACCCTAACCCTAACCCTAACCCTAACCCTCACACTAAATCTAAGCCTCACCCTAACAATTACCCTAAACCTCACCCTACCCCTCACACTAACCCTAACCCTAACCATAAGCCTCACACTCACACTAAACCTCAGAGTAACCCTAACCCTCACCATAAACCTAACCCTCACCCACACCCTCACCCTCACCCTCACCCTAACCCTAAAGCTCACCCCATTCTAAACATCACCCTAATCCTAATCCTAACCCTAACCCTCATTCTAACCCTAACCCACACCCTAAACCTCACCCTCAACCTAATCTACACCCTAACCCTAATCCTAACCCTTAACTAAACGAAACCCTCACCCTAACCCTCTCCCTAACCCTTATACTCAGTCTAGCCCTCAATCTAACCCTAACTTTTACCCTCAACTTCACCCTCACCCTTATCCTCTGCCTAACCCTAACCCTAATCTTAATCCTACCCCTACCCCTCACCCTCTCCCTCAACATCACTCTAACCCTAAACCTAACTGTAACCCTCCTGCTCACCCTTACCCTCACCCTCACCCTAACACTACCAGAACCCTAACCCTAACCCTAACCGTTACCCGAAACCTAACCCTAACCCTAAAATTAACCATAACCCTAACCCTAACCCTCACATTAACCCTAACCCGCACCCTAAGCCTTAGCCTACTCCTCAGCCTAAACTTCATCCTAAACCTAAACCTAACCCTAACCCTAACCCTCACCCTAAACTTAAGCCTAATCCTAACTCTCACCCTCAACCTAACCCTAACCCTCACCCTCACCCTAACCCTCACCCTCACCCTAAGCCTAACATTACACCTAGCCCTCAAACTCCCCATCACCCTAACCATAGCCCTATCCTAAACCCTCACCCTAAACCTAACCCTCAAGCTCAGCCTAAACCTAACTCTCACCCTAACACTCACCACACCCTCACTCTCACCCTCACTGAACCTTCACACTCACCCTAACTTTCATCCTCACCCTAAACATCACACTAACCCTAACCCTCACCCTAACCCTAACCCTGAATCTCACCCTCACACTCACCCTCACATTGACCCTCACACAAACCCTAACCATCACCCTAATCTTAAACCTAACCCTCATATTCACCCTAAGTCTAATCTTAACCCAAACCCTAATCCTAAAGCTATCCCTCACCCTCACCCTCACCCTCACCTTCACCGTAACCCTAACCATAACCCTCACCCTAACCCTAAACCTAACCCTAATCCTAACCCTAACCCTCACCCTCAACCTAACCCTAACCACAACCCTCACACTAATTACCACCCTAAACCTAAAGTTAACTTTAAAACTAATCCTAAGACAAACCCTCTCACCCTAACCCTCACCTTAACCCTTTTCCTCAACCTAATACTAATCTTAATCCTGACACTCACACAAAAACTTACCCTCACCCTAATCCTTACCCTCACTCTAACACTAACCCTAAACCTAACCTTCACACTAAGCCTAATCCTCACCCTAACCCTAAACCTAATCCTCACCCTAACCCTCACCCTAACCCTAAACTTTACCCTAAACCTCACCCTATCCCTAATCCTAACCCTATCCCTAACCCTCAACCTAACCCTCACAGTCACCCTAACCCTCACCCAAACCTAACCCTAAACCTCACCCTCAAAATAACCGTCATTCTAAACCTAAAACTAAATGTCACCCTAACCCTAGCTCCCAACTTAACCCTAAAACTAAACCTAACCCTCACCCTCACCCTATTCCAAATCCTAACCCTAACCCTCACACTCACCCTAACCCTCACCCTAAACCTTTCCATCATCCTAACCTGAACCCTCACCCTAATCCTCAACCTAACACTCATACTAACCCTAACCCTCAACCTAAACCTTAACCTCAACCTCCCCCTAATCCTAACTCTCACACTAAAACTAATCCTCACCCTAACCCTAAAACTACCTCTCAGCCTAACCCTCATACTAACACTAACCCTAACCCTCACCCTCACCCTTACCTAACCCTAACCCTAACCCTCACCCTAACATTAACCCTCACCCTCACCCTAAACTCACCCTCAGCCCAACCCTAACCCTAATCCTAACCCTAACCCTCACCCTCAACATCACTCTAACTCTAACCCTAACCCTAATCCTAACCCTAAACCTCAACCCCACTCTAACCCTAACCCTAGCCTTAACCTCACCCTAAACTTAACCCTAACCCTAACCCTCACCCTCACCCTAATCCTCACGCAAAGTCTAACCCTAAATCTCACCCACACCCTAGCCTTCACCTAACCCTAAACCTAACCCTAACCCTCACACTCACACTAAGCCTAATCTTAACCCTAAAGCTCATCCTCACCCTAAACCTTAACCTCACCTTAACCCTAACCTTCACCTTAACCCTCGAACTAACCCTCACACTAACCCTAAACCTCAACCTAAATCTTACCCTCACCCTATCCCTGACCCTAACCCTAACCCTCACCCTAAAGTTAGCCCTCACCCTACCCCTCAGCCTAACCCTCATCCTAATACTAACCCTAAACCTCAACCTCAACCTAACCCTCACCCTAACCCTTTCCATCACCCTTACCCTAATCCTCACCTTAATCCTCCACCTAAACCTCACACAAACCCTAACCAACACCCTAACCCTTAACCTCAACCTAACCCTAACCCTAATCCTATCTCTCACACTAAAACTAATTCTCACACTAACCCTAACCCTACACCTCAGCCTAACGCTCATACTAACCCTAACCCTAACCCTAACCGTCACCCTTACCCTAACCCTAAACCTATCCCAAACCCTCATTCTTAACCTCACCCTCAGCCTAACCCTAACCCTAACCCTAATCCTAACACTAACCCGCACCCTCACCATCACACTAACTCTAACCCTAAACCTAATCCTAACCCTCAAACTCAACCCCACCCTAAACCTAACCCTATGTCTAAACCTCACCCTAACCCTAACCCTAACCCTTACCCTCACCCTAATCCTCACCCTAACCCTAACCCTAAATCTCACCCTCACCATAGCCTTCACCCTAACCCTAAACCTAAACCTAACCCTCACCCTCACAGTAAGCCTAACCCTAACCCTAAACCTCACCCTCAAATTAACCCTCACCCTAACCCTTAACCTCACCTTAACACTAACCCTCACCTTAACCCTCAACCTAACCCTCACCCTAACCCTAACCCTCACCCTAACCCTTATCCTGACCCTATCCTTGACCCTAACTCTAACCCTCACCCTAAAGCTAATCCTCACCCTACCCCTCATCCTAACCCTCATCCTAATCCTAACCCTAACCCTCACCTTAACACTAAAACTAAGCCTAACCCTCCCCCTAACCCTAACTGTCACCTTCAACCTCACCCTTACCCTCAACCTCAGCCTAACCCTAACCCTAACCCTAATCCTATCCCTAACCCACACTCTCACCCTCACCCTAACAATAAACCTAACCCTAGTCCTAACCCTCAACCTCACCCTCACCCTAAAGCAACCCTATCCCTAAACCTCACACTAATCCTAACACTCACCTAACCCTAATCCTAACCCTCAACCTCATCCTAACCATAACACTAACCCTAACACTCACCCAAAACCTCAACCTAACCCTAACACTAACGCTAAACCTCACCCTCACCCTAAACCTCACCCGCACCCTCTCTCACCATAAGCCTAACCATAACCCTAACACTAATCCTAAATCTAACCCTCACCCTCAATCTTAACCTCACCCTCAGCCTAAACCTAACCCTAATCCTAACCCTAACCCTCACCCTCACCATCACCCTGACTCTAACCCTAACCCTAATCCTAACCCTCAAACTCAACCCCACCTTAACCCTAACCCTATGTCTAAACCTCACCCTAACCCTAACCCTAACCCTAAACCTCACCCTCACCCTAATCCTCACCCTAACTCTAACCCTAAATCTCACCCTCACTCTAGCCTTCCCCATAACCCTAAAACTAAACCTAACCCTCACCCTCACACTAAGACTAATCCTAAACCTAAACCTCACCCTAAACCCTAACCATCACCCTAACCCTTAACCTCACCTTAACACTAACCCTCACCTTAACCCTTAACCTAAACCTCACCCTAACCCTAACCGTGACCCTAACCCTTACCCTCACCCTATCCTTGACCCTAACCCTAACCCTCCCCTTAAAGCTAATCCTCATCCTACCCCTCAGCCTAAACCTCATCCTAATCCTAACCCTAACCCTCACCCTAACACTAAACCTAAGCCTAACCCTCAGCCTAACCCTAACTCCCACCTTCAACCTCACCCTTACCCTCACCCTCAGCATAACCCTAACCTTAACCCTAATCCTAACCCTAACCCACACTCTCACCCTAACCCTAACAGTAACCCTAACACGATTCTTAAACCTCAACCTCACCCTCACCCTAAAGTAAACCTATCCCTAATATCTCACACTAACCCTAACCCTCACCCTAACCCTAAAACTCACCCTCATCCTAACCCTAACACTCACCCTAAACTTCAACCTAACCCTAACTCTTACCCTAACCCTCTCACTAACCCTCACCCTCACCCTAAGCCTCACACTAACCCTGACAATAACATAAACCCTAACACTCACTGTAACCCAAACCCTAACCCTAGCCCTCACACTAACAATCCCCCTAACCCTAACCCTAACCCTAAACCTTACCCTAATCCTCACCCTCACCCTATCACTCACCATAAGCCTAACCCTAACCCTAACACTAATCCTAAATCTAACCCTGACCCTCACCCTAATCCTAATCCTAAACCTAACCCTCACCCTCACCCTCAACCTAACGCTAATCCTAACCCTCACACTCACCCTAACCCTAAACCTAACCCTAAATTTAACACTCACCCTACCCCTAACCCTGACCCTCACCCTTATCCTAACACTCACTATCACCCTAACCCTCACCCTAACCCTAACACTCACCCACAACCTAAACCTCGCCCTCACCCTCACCCTCACCCTCACCCTAAACCTCACCCTTACCCTAAATATCACCCTAAACCTAACCCTCAACCTAACCTTAACAGTAATCCTCACCCTAACCATAACCCTCACTTAACTCTAACCCTAACCCTAAACCTCACCCTCACACTAACCCTAACCTTAACCCTAACCCTAACCCTCAACCTCACACCAACCCAACCCTAACCCTAACCCTCATAATTACGCTAAACCACATTGTCACCATAACCCTCACCCTAACACAAACCCTCATCCTCACCCTCACCCTAAGATTAACACTAACCCTGTCACTAATCCTAAACCTAACCTTCACCCTCACCCTAACCATAACCCTAAACCTAATGCTATCCCTCACCTTAAAACTAACCCTCAACCTAAATTTAACCCTCAAACTCACACTCACCCCCACCATAAGCCTAACCGTAACCCTAACACTAATCCTAAAGCTAACCCTCACCCTCACCCTCACCCTCACCCTCAGCCTAACCCTAACCTTAACCCTAATCCTAACCCTAACCCTCACCCTCATGCTCACAGTAAACGTAACCCTAACCCTAAACTTCACCCTCACCCTCAGCCTAACACTAACCCTAACACTAACCTTAATCCAACCCTGAACCCCACACTCACCCTAACCATCACCCTCACCCTCAACCTAACCCTAACCCTAACGCTAACCCTTGGCCTTACCCTAGTCCTAACACTCACTCTAACCTTCACCCTAACCCTGAACCTCACCCTCACCCTAAACCAAACCTAACCCTAACCCTCAACCTAACCCTCACCATAACAATAACCCTAACCCTAACCCTCAACCTCACCCTATCCCTCACCCTAACCATTACCCTCACCCTCACCCAAACACTAACCCTAACTCTAAACCTAACCCTAAACCTCACCATCATCCTAAACCTTACCCTAACCCTAAACATAAACCTCACCCTAAACCTAACTCTAAACCTAACCCTAAACCTCACCCTAACTCTCACCCTAACACTTACCCTCACCTTAACCCTAACCCTATCCCTAATCCTAACTCTCACACTAAACCTAACCCTCACCCTAACCGTAACCCAACCACTCACCCCAACCCTGAACCTAACCCTAACCCTCAGCCTAACCGAAACCCTCACCCTCACCCTAACCCTAAACTGACCCCTCAGCCTAACACTAACAATAACCCTAAACCTCACCCTACCCTCCCCATAAAACTAACCCTCAGGCTCACCCTAAACCTAACCATCACTCTACACACCAACCTAACCCTAACCCTAACCCTAACCCTCACCCTCACCCTACCCTTCACACTAACCCTAACCCTAACATTAACCCTAACCCTAACCCTAAACCTAACCCTTACCCTAACCCTCACCCTCACCCTCTCACTCACCATAAGCCTAACCCTAACACTTACACTAATCCTAAATCTAACCCTCACCCTCACCCTCACCCTAATCCTAACCGTAAACCTAACCCTCACCCTCACCCTCACCCTAACCCTAAGCCTAACCCTAACACTCACCCTACCCTTAAGCCTCTCCTAACGCTAAACCTAATGCTCAGCCTCACCCTAACCCTAACCCTAACCCTAAATTTAATCCTCACCCTAACCCTAACCCTAACGCTCACACTTACCCTAACACTCACTATCAACCTAACCCTCATCCTAAACCTAACCCTTAGCCACAACCTAAACCTCACCCTCACCCGAAACCTCAACCTCACCCTAAACCTCACCCTCACACTAAACATCACCCTAACCCTAACCCTCACACTTACCCTAACCCTAAACCTCACCTTCACCATCACCCTAACCCTAACCCTCACCCTAACCATAACCCTCACGCTAATGCTAACCCTATCCCTCATCCTACCCCTAACCCTCACCTAATATTTGCTCTCACCCTAACCCTCACCCTAACCCTAATACTCAACCACAACCTAACCCTCACCGTCACCCGAACCCTCACACCCTGACTCTCAACCTCACTTTAAACTCCACACTAACCCTAACCCTCACCCTCACCTTCACCCTCACCCTCAGCTTAACCCTAACCCTAAACCTAAACCTAACCCTAAACCTACACCTCACCCCCACCCTCACCCTCACCCTAACTATAACCCTAACAATAACCCTAACCCTAACCCTAATCCTAAACCTAACCCTCACCCTAACCTTAACTCTAACACTAACGCTAACACTAACCATCACGATAACCCTCAACCTAACCCTAACCCTAACCTTATGGCTCACCTTAACCCTAAAAATAACCCGAACCCTCACACTCAACCTAACCATCACTGTCACCCTAACCCTAAACCATACCCACACCCTAACCCTCACGCTAAACCTAACCCTAACCCTCAGCCTAACACTCATCCTTACCCTAACCCTCTCCCCAACCCTAAACCTAACCCTCACCCTTAACCTCACCCTCAGACTAACCCTAACACTAACCCTAATCCAAACCCTAACACTCACCCTCACCCTAAATTTAACCCTAATCCTAATCCTAACCCTCAGCCATACCCTCTCCCTAACCTTAACCAATCCCTAAACCTCAACCTAAACCTAACCCTCACCCTAAACCGAAGCTGCAGCCTTACCCTAACCCTAACCCTAACACTAACCCTAACCCTCACCCTAACCCTAACGCTAACCCTAAACCTCACCCTAATGCTCACCCTCACCCTAAACCTCACCCTAACCCTAACCCTACCCTTCAGCCTAAACCTAATCCTTACCCTAAAACTAACACTCTCCCCAACCCTAATCCGAAAACTCACGCTTAACCTCACCCTCAGAATAACCCTAACCCTAACCGTAATCCTAATCCTAACTCTCACCCTCACCCTAACTCTAACCCTAAATCTAATCTTAACCCTACCCCTCAGCCTAACCATAACCCGAACCCTAAACCTCACCCTACCCCTCAACATAAAACTAACCCTCAAGCTCACCCTAACACTAACTCTAACCCTAACCGTCACCCTAAACCTTAACCTAAACCTAACCTTAACCCTAGCCCTCACTATTACATTAACCCTCACCCTACCCCTAACCATAACCCTCACGCTTAACCTCACACTGACTAACCCTTACCCTAAACCTAATCCTAACCCTAACTATCACCCTCACATTAACTCTAACACTAACCCTAATCCTAACCCTCACCCATACCCTCTCCCTAACCCTAACCAATCCTTAAACCTCACCGTAACCCTAAACCTCACCCTAACACTAACCCTACCCTTCAGCCTAAACCTAATCCTTACCTTAACCCTAACACTCTCCCCGAACCTAACCCTAACCCACACCCTTAACCTCAACCTCAGAATACCCCTAACCCTAACCGTAATCCTGATCCTAACTCTCACCCTCACCCTAACTCTAACCCTAAATCTAATGATAAACCTACCCCTCAGCCTAACCATAACCCTAACCCTAAAGCTCACCCTACCCCTCACAATTAAACTAACCCTCACGCTCACCCTAACCCTAACTCTAACCCTAACCATCACCCTAAACTTCAACCTAACCCTAACCCTAACCCTAGCCCTCACCATCACCCTAACCCTCACCCTACCCCTAACCATAACCCTCACCCTTAACCTCACACTCAGACTAACACTTACCCTAAACTGAATCCTAAACCTAACTCTCACCCTCACATTAATTCTAACCCTAACCTTAATCCTAACCCTCACCCATACCCTCTCCCTAACCCTAACCAATCCCTAAACCTCACACTAACCCTAACCCTCACCCTAAACCTAAGCCGCAGCCTCACCCTAACCCTAACCCTAACACTAAACCTAACCCTCACCCTAAGTTTACCCTCACCCTAACCCTAACCCTAACCCTAATCCTAACACTAAATCTAACCATAACCCTAAACCTAAACCTAACCCTCACCCTAACACTCACCCTACACTTACAGTAACCTTAAACTTAATGCTCACGATCACCCTAAACCTCCGCCTAACACTAACCCTCACCGGCAACCTAACCCTCACCCTCACCCAAACCCTAGCCCTCACCCTAACACTCATCCTCACCCTAAACACCAACTTAACAATAATGCTCACCCTAACCCTAACACAATTCCTCAAACTAAACCTTACACTAACTTTAAGCCAACCCTCACTCTCACCCTCCCCCTCCCCCTAAGCCTAACAGTAACCAAAAACCTAATCCTAAATCTAACCCTTAAGCTCGGCCTAAATCTAATCCTAAACCTAACCTGAAGCATCACCCTCACCTTACCCCTAAACCTATCCCTAACCCTCACACAAACCCTAACCCTCACGCTAACACTAACCCTGATCCTAACCCTTACACTCACCCTAACCCTAACAATATCTCTCACAATAAAACTATCCCTCAACCTAACCCTAACCTTCAGCCTAACCCTCAGCCTAAACCTAAACCTAACCCTAACCCTCACCCTCACCTTAACCCTCACCCTAACCCTAATCATAACATTAACCCTCACCCTAACCATCACACTAACCCTAACCCTAAACATCACCCTTACCCTAAACCTCACCTGAACCCTCTCACTCACCCTAAGATGAACCCTAACCCTAACACTAATCTGAAATCTAACCCTCACCCTCACCCTCACCCTAATCCTAACCCTAACCCTAAACCTTACCCTCACCCTAACCCTATCCCTAACCCTAACTCTCATCCTAACGCTAAGCCTCAACTAACCCTAACCCAAACCCTCACCCTAACACTATCCCTAACCCTAAACTTAACCCTCACCCTAACCCTAACATTAACCCTCACCCTCACCCTAACACTCACTGTTACCCTAAACCTCACCCTAAACCTAACCCTCACCAACACCCTAATGCTCACCCGAACCCAAACCCTCACTCTAACCCTAAACCTCAGCCTCACCCTATAAATCACTGTAAACCTAACCCTCACAGTCACCCTAACCCTAACACTAACCCTAAACCTAACCTCAAATAACCCTAACCCTAACCGTCACCCTCACACTAACCCTAAACCTAACCCTGATCCTAACCCTCACCCTCACCCTAACCCTAACCATAAGCCTCACACTTACCCTCACCCTCACTATCAACTTAACCCTCACCCTTACCCTAACCCTCACCCTCATCCTCACCCTAAGCCTAACCCTAACAATTACACTAATCCTAAACCTAACCCTCACCCTCACCCTCACCCTCACCCTCTCCCTCACCCTCACCCTCAGCTTAACCCTAACCCTAAACCTAAACCTAACCCTAAAACTACCCCCACCCTCACCCTCACCCTCACCCTAACTATAACCCTAACAATAACCCTAACCGTAACCCTAACCGTAACCCTAACCCTCACCCTAACCTTAACTCTAACCCTAACCCTAACCATCACCCTAACCCACAACCTAACTCTAACCCTACCCTTACGCCTCATCCTAACGCTAACCCTAAACCGAACCCTAACCCTAACCCTCTCCCTAACCCTAAAGTTAACGCTTACCCTAATCCTAAACCTACACCTCACCCGCAACCTAAGTTACCCACATACTAACCCTAACCCTAAACCAAAACCTAATCCTAACCATAACCTTCACCATCACAATCAGCATAAACCTAACCCTAACCCTAATCCTAACCCTAGCACTCACCCTCAACCTCACCCTAACTTTAACACTCACCCTCACCCTAATCATAACACTAACCCTAACCCTAAACCTCACCCTAAACATAACCCTCACGCCAATGCTAACACTATCCCTCATCCTCACCCTAACACTCACCCAGAACTTACTCTCACCCTAACCTTCACCCTAACCCTAATCCTCACCCACAACCTAAACCTCACCCTCACCCGAACCCTCACACTTACCCTGACAGCTCAACCTCACCCTAAACTTCACATTAACCCTAACCCTCACCCTCACCCGAACCCGAACCCTCAGCTTAACCCTAACCATAAGCCTAAACCTAACACTAAACCAACCCCTCACACTCACCCTCACCCTAACTATAACCCTCACAATAACCCTAACCCTAACCCTAACATTAACACTAACCTCACCCTCACCCTAACTCTAACCCTAACCCTAACCCTAACCATCACTCTAACTCTCAACCTAACCCTAACCCTAACCTTACGCCTCACCCTCACGCTCAATCTAACCCTCACCGTCACCCTAACCCTAACCCATACCCACACCCTAACCCTCACCCTAAGCCTAAACCTAAACCTCAGCCTAACCCTCATCCTTACCCTAAACCTAACCCTCTCCCCAACCCTAACCCTAACCCTCACACTTAATCACACCCTCAGACTAACCCTAATGCTTAACCTAATCCTAACCCTAACACTCACCCTAACCTTAACTCTAACCCTAACCCTCACCCTAATGCTTACCCTCACCCTAACCCTAATCCTAACACTAACGCTAACCCTAACCCTAAACCTAAACCTAACCCGAACCCTCACCCTCAACATCACCCTAAACGTAAACCTCACCCTAAACCTAAACCTACCTTTCAGCCTAAACCTAATCCTTACCCTAACCCTAACACTCTCCCCAACCATAACCCTAACCCTCACCCTTAACCTCAACCTCAGACTAACCCTAACCTTAACCGTAATACTGACCCTAACTCTCACCCTCACCCTAACTCTAACCCTAACCCTAATCCTAACCCAACCCCTCAGCCGAGCCGTAACCCTAACCCTAAACCTCACCTTACCCCTCACCATAAAACTAAACCTCATACTCACCCTAACCCTAACTCTAACCCTAATCGTCACCCTAAACCTCAACCTAACCCTAACCCTAACCCTAGCCCTCAGCATCACCCTAACCCTCACCCTACCCCTAACCATAACCCTCACCCTTAACCTCACGCTCAAACTAACCCTAACCCTAACCCTAATCCTAACCCTAACTCTCACCCTCATATTAACTCTAACCCTAACCCTAATCCTAAATCTCACCCATACCCTCTCCCTAAACCTAACCAAACCCTAAACCTCAACCTAAACCAAAGCCGCAGCCTCACCCTAAAACTAACACTAACACTAAACCTAACACTCACCCTTAACCTAACGCTAAGCCTAACTCTCACCCTAAACCTCACCCTAATGCTTACCCTCACCCTAACCCTAACCCTAACCCTAATCCTAACAATAACCCTAACCCTAAACCTAAACCTAAACCTAACCCTCAAACTAACACTCACCCTGAAATTACCCTAACCCTAAACCTCACCCTAACGCTAACCCTATCCTTAACCCTAACACTCACCGTCACCCTAACACTCACCCTAACACCAACCCTCACCCACAACCTAACCCTCACCCTCACCCGAACCCTCGCCCTCATCCTAACACTCATTCTCACCCTAAACACCAACCTATCAATAACGCTCACCCTAACCCTAACACTATCCCTCACCCTAACCCTCACCCTAACTTTAACCTTAGCCCTCCCCCTCCCCCTCCCCCTCCCCCTAAGCCTAACAATAACCATAAACCTAATCCTAAACCAAACCCTGACCCTCACCATAAATCTAACCCTAGCCCTAACGCTAACCATCACCCTAACCGTAAACCTATCCCTAACCCTCACACAAACCCTAACCCTCACGGTAACGCTAACCCTAACCCTCTCCCTCACCCTAACCCTTATTCTCACTCTAACCCTAACAATATCCCTCAAAATAAACCTATCCCTCAACCTACCCCTAACTCTACCCCTCAGACTAACCCTCACCCTAACCCTAAACCTAAGCCTAACCCTCACCATCACCTTAAACATCATCCTAACCCTAATCATAACATTAACCCTAACCCTCATCCTAATCTTTTCCCTAACTCTAACACAAACCCTCACCCTAACAATCACCCTAACCCTAACCATAAACCTCACCCTTACCCGAAACCTCACCCGAACCCTCTCACTCACCAAAACCCTAACCCTCAATTTAACCCTATCCCTCACCCTAACTCTAACCTTCACCTTAACCCTCAAGCTCATCCTTACCCTCAGCCTAACCCTAACCCTAACCCTCACCTTCAGCTTAACCCTCACCCTAAACCTAAACGTAACCTTCACCATAACCCTCACCATAACCCTCACCCTAACCCTCACCCTAACACTAACCCTCACCCATACCCTAACCCTCACCCTCACCCTAAACATCACCCTAACCTGAAAGTAAACACGAAACCTAAACCTCAATCTCATCCTATCCTTCATCCTAAACCTAAACCTAACCATAAACCTCACCCTCACGCTAACTCTCACCCTATCCAAAACACTCACCCTAATCCTAACCCTCACCCTCACCCTAACTCTCAACCTCATCCTAAACCTTACCCTAACCCTAATCCTAAATCGAACCCTAACCTTAACCCTCCACTAACCCTAACTCTCATCCTAACCTTAACCCTACCACTCTCCCTAATCCTCATCCTAACCCTAACCCTCACCATCACTCTCACACTCACATTCACACTCACCCTAACACTCACCCTAACCGTCAACCTAACCCTAACACTATCCCTGAATTTCACCCTCAGCGTAAACCAAAACCAAAACCTAATCCTAACCCTAAACCTCACCCTCAATCTAATCCTAAACCTAACCATAACCGTAACTCTCACTCTCACCCTAACCCTAACCCTAACAATAACCCTAACCCTAACCCTAACCGTTACGCGAAGCATAACCCTAAACCTAATCCTAACCCTAACCCTCACCCTAACCCTAACCCGAAACCTAAACCTCACCCTCAACCTAATCCTCACCCTAACCCTAATCCTAACCCTTAACTAAACGAAACCCTCACCCTAACCCTCACCCTAACTCTAACCCTCACCCACAACCTAAATCTCGCCCTCACCCGAACACGAACCCTCACCCTAAACCTCACCCTCACCCTAAACATGACCCTAATCCTAACCCTCACCCTATCCCTGACCCTAATCCTCATCCTAACCCTAACCTTCACTTAACCCTAACCCTAAACCTCACCCTCACACTAACCCTAACCCTAAACCTAACCCTAACCCTCAAACTCACCCTAACCCGAACCCTAACCCTCACACTTATCCTAACCGTCACTCTCACCATAACCCTCACCCTAACCCTAGCCCTCACACTCACCAACTCCCTAAGACTAACACTTACCCTATCACTAATCCTAAATCTAACCTTCACCCTCAACCTAAACGTAACCCTAAACCTATCCACCACCCTAACACTAACCCTAATGCTATCCATAACCTTAAACCTAACCCTCACCGTAAACCTAACCCTCAAACTCACCCTCTACCTCACCTCAAGCCTAACGTTTAACCCTAACACTAGTCCTAAAGCTAACCCTCACCCTCAGCCTAACCCTAATCCTAACCCTAACCCTCACCCTCACCCTCACGCTCAACCTCACCCTCAGCCTAACCCTAAACTTGACCTTAATCCTAACCCAAACCCTTAGCCTCACGCTCACAATAAATCTAACCCTAACCCTAAACTTCACCCTCACCCTCAGCCTAACACTAACCCTAACCCTAACCTCACCCTCACACTCATTCTAAACCTCACCCTGAACCTCACGCTCAGCCTAACCCTAACCCTAACCCTTAGCCTCACCCTAGACCTAACCCTCACACTAACCTTCACCCTAAGCCTCAACCTCACCCTCACCCTAAACATAACTCTAAACGTAACTCTCACCCTAACCCTCATCCTAACACTAATGCTAAACCTAACCCTCACCCTAACCTAACCCTCACCCTAACCCTAACCCCCACCCTAAATCTTATGCTTGCCCTAACATTAACCCTAACTCTAACCCTAAACGTAAACCTCACACTAAATCTATCCCTCACCCTAACCCTTACCCTACTCCTCAGCCTCACCCTCACCCTAACCCTAACCCTAACCCTAATCCTCACTATATCCCTAACCCTAACCCTCAACGTAACCCTATCTCTCACCCTAACCCTAACAATCACACACACCCTAACTCTAACCCTAACCCTCACTCTAACCCTAAACCTAAACATCATCCTAACCCTAATTCTAAGCCTAACGCTAACAGTAAACCTAAGCCTCACACTCACCCTAACCGTCACCCTAACCTTAAACCTAACTCTAACTCTCACCCTAACCCTAAACCTAAACCTTATACTCAACCTCACCCTAATCCTCAACATGAAGATTACCCTCACCCTCATTCAAACCCTAAACCTAACCGTAACCCTCACCCTAACCCTTACCCAAACCCTAAAACTAACCCTCATCCTAACCCTCACCCTAACCCTAATGCTAACCCTAACCCTAACCCTCACACTCACCCTCACGCTAACCCTTACCCTCACCCTCACCCTAACCCTATCCCTAACCTTAACTCTCACAGTAACCCTAACCCTCACCCTAAACTTAAGCCTCACCCTAACCCTAACCATAACCCTAACCCTCACCGTCTCCCCAAACCTCACCCTAACCCTAAACCTAATCCTAACCCTCACCCTAACCCTAGACCTCAACCTAACCCTAATCCTAACCCTAACCCTTTCACTAACCCTAACCCTCACCCTAACCCTTACCCTCACCCCAATCCTTACCTTCACCCTAATCCTATATTTAACCCTCACACTAAACCAAACCCTCGCCCTAACTCTAACCCTAACCCTCACCCTAACCGTCACCCTAAATCTAAGCCTCACCCTAAACCTAACCGTAATCCTAACCCTCACCGTCACCCTAACCCTCAACGTAATACTAAACCTCACCCACACCCTACCCCTCACCTTCACCCGAAACCTCACAGTGAACCCAACCCTCAACCTCACTCTATACATCACCCTAACCCTAATCCTAACCCTAACCCAAAACCTAACCCTCACCCTAAACCTAACCCTCACCCTCAGCCTAATCCTCACCCTAACCCTATCCCTAAGCCTTACCTAAACGAAATCCTCACCCTCACCCTCACCCTCATACTAGCCCTCACCCTAACCCTAACCATAACACTAACCCTAACCCTCACCCTCACCCTCACCCTCAACCTCAGCCTAACCCTAACCCTAACACTCACAATAACCCTAAACATCACACTAACCCTCAACCACACCCTCACCCTCACCCACACCCTCACCCTAACACTAAACCTAACCCTAACCCTAAACCTAACCCTCACAATAAACCAAACCCTAAACCTCAATCCCAGCCCCACGCAAACCCTAAACCTAACCCTAACAATAACCCTAACCCTATCCCTCGCCGTAACTCTCACCGTAACCATTACCCTCACCCTAACCCTAACCCTCACACGCACCCTAACCCTCACCTTAGTCCTAACCCTACCGTCACCCTAACCCTAATGCTAACCTTAAATCTCACCTTCACCATAACCCTCACCTTAACACTTAGCCTTTCCCAAATCCTAACACTCACACTCACCCTAACACTCACCCTAACCCTTACCTCACACTAAACCTAACCCTAAACCTAACCCTCAACCTCACTCTAACCCTACCCTAACTCTAACAATCACCCTAATCTGAAACCTAACCCTCACCCTAAACAGAACCCACACCCTCAACCTCACCCTAACCCTAACCCTAACCCTAACACTGACCCTCACCCTCCCTGTCACCCTAACACTAACCCTCACCCGTACACTCATTCTAACCATCACCCTAATCCTAAATCTAACCCTAATCCTCACAATCACCCTAAGCCTCACCCTAACCCTAATGCTCACCCTAACCCTAATCCTCACACTAACCCTAAAACTAACCCTAAACCTACCCCTCACCCTAAACTTAACCCTAAACCTCACCCTCATCCTTATACTTACCCTAACCCTTACCCTCACCCTAACCCTCACCTTAACCCTAACCCTAACTCTAACCCTCAACCTAACTCTCAACATAACCCTTAAACTCAACCTAACCCTAAACTTAAACCTAACCCTCACCGTACCCCTCACCCTAAAACTCAGCCTAACCCTAAACCTAACCCTTACCCTCAACCGAATCCTCACCCTCACCCTCACCCTAACCCTAAACCAACCATAACCCTAACCCTTACCTTAAACGTAACTCTCACACTAACCCTCACCTTAAGCCTCACCCGAAACCTAACGCTAACCCTAGCCTTCACCCTCACCCTAAACCTCACCCTAACCCTTACCCTCACCCTATCCCTAACCCTAACCCTAATCCTCACACTAACACTCAAGTTAAACATAACTCTCGCCCTAACCCTCACCCTATCCCTAACATTCACCCAAAGGCTAACCCTAAACCTAACCCTCACCCTCACCCTCACCTTAACCGTCACCATCACCCTAACCCTCACCCGAACCCGAACCCTCACCGTGAGGCTAACCCTCACCCTCACCCTAAACATCACCCTAACCTTAACCCTCACCCTAACCCTAACCTCACCCTAAACCTCACCCTAATCCTAACAATAACTATAATCCAAACTCTCACACTAAACCTAATACTCACCCTAATCCTAACCTTCACTCTCACCCTAAAACTTACCGTATCACTAACCCTCACTCTATCCCTAACCCTCAGCCAAACCCTAACCCAAACCCTCACCCAAACCTTGACCCTCACCCTCAGCCTAATCCTCACCCTAACCCTATACCTAACCCTTACCTAACCGAAGTTCTCACCCTCAACCTCACCTCACCCTAACCCTCACCCTCATCCTAGCCATCATCTTAACACTAATCCTAACACTAACCCTAACCCTCACTCTCACCCTCAACTCAACCTCAGACTTACCCTAAACCTAAAAATCACAATAAGCCTTACCGTCACACTAACTCTCAACCTAACACTCACTCTAAACCAACACTAACCCTCACCCACAACCTCAACCTAACCCTCACCCTCAACCTAACACTAATCCTAACACTAAAACTAAAGCTAACACTCACACTAACCCTAATCCTAAAACTCAATCCCAACCTCAACTTATCCCTAACGCTAACCATAACAATAACACTAACCCTCACCCTAAACCTCACCCTAAGCCTTTCCCTCACCCTAACCCTAACCTTCACCCTCACCCGAACCCTAACTGTCACCATAACTCTCACCCTAACCCTAACCCTCACCCACACACTGACCCTCACCCTCACCCGAAACCTCATACTCACCCTAACCCTCACCCTCACCCTAAACATCACACTAACCCTAACCCTCAAACTAAACCTAACCATAACCCTCACCCTCACCCTCACCCTCACCCAAACCCTAACCCTAACCCTCACACAAACCTTAACCCTCACCCTAACCCTAACCCTCAACTCACCATAAGCCTAATCCTAAACCTAACGCTAATCCTAAACCTAACCCTCACTCTCAAACTCACCCTAACCCTAACCCAAACCGTAACCATAACATTAACCTCACACTTAACCTAAACCTCACCCTAACAATAAACCTACCCCTCACCCTAACCCTCACCCTAACGGTAACCCAAATCCTAAACCTCATACTAACCCTAAACCTAACCATAAGCCTCACATTCACCCTATAACTCACAGTCACCATAACCCTCACCATAAACCTAACCCTCACCTATACCTTAAACCTCACCCTCCCTCACCCTAACCCTAACCCTACCCTCACCAAAACCCCACCTTCAACCGAACCCTCACCCTAATCCTCACCATAAACCTAAACCTAACCCTTACTAATCGAAAACCTCACCCTCGCCTAACCCTCACCTATCCCCTAACCCTCACCCGAACCCTCACCCTCACCCTCACCCTAAAACTCACCCTCACCCTAAACATCCCCCTAACCCTAACCCTCACGCCAAACCTAAACCTAACCCTCACCCTAACCCTAACCCTCACTTACCCTAACCCTAACCCTAACGATCACCCTCCCACTAACCCTAAGCCTAAACCAAACCCTGACCTAACCCTCACTCTCACTCTAACCCTAACCCTAACCGTCACACTTACACTAACCTTCACTGTCACCCTAACCCTCACGGTCACCCTAAACTTCACCCTAACCCTAACCCTCACCCTAACCCTAAAACTAACACTCAATCTCACCCTCACCCTCACCCTAAGCCTAATCCTAACCCTAACACTAACCCTAAAGTTAACCCTCACCCTCACCCTCACCCTAACTCTAAACCTAACCCAAACCTAACCCTCATCCTCACCCAAACCGTAACCCTAAACATAACCCTAACCATAACCCTCACACTAACTCTAACCCTAACACTCAACCTCACCCTAACTCTAAACCTAACCCTCATCCCAACACTCACCCTAACCCTAACCCTAACCCTCACCCTCACTCTCACCGTAACACTTACCCTCACCCTAACCCTAACAATATCCCTAACCTTAACTCTCACACTAACCCTAACCCTCACCCTAACCCTAACCCTCACCCTAATCCTAACTGTAACCCTAAACCTCACTGTCTCCCCAAACCTCACTGTAACCCTAAGCCTAATCCTAAACCTTGCCCTCACCCTAGCCCTCACCCTAAGCCTCATCCTAACCCTAACCCTTACACTAACCTTAACCCTCACCCTCACTCTAAACCTTACCCTAACCCTTATGCTCACCCTAATCCTATACTTAACCCTCACACTAAACCAAAACCTCACCCTAAGTCTAAACCTTCCCCTCACCCTAACAGTCACCCTAACTCTAATCTCACCCTAACACTAACCCTAACCCTAACCCTCACCGTCCCCTTAACACTCAACGTAATCCTAAACCTCACCAACACCCTACCACTCACCCTCACCCAAACCCTCATCCTCAGTCTATACATCAACCTAACCCTAACCCTCACCCTAACCCAAACCCTAACCCTCACCCTAACCCTAACCCTCATCCTAACCCTCACCCTCAGCCTAATCCTCACCCTAACCCTATCCCTAAGCCTTACCGAACCGAAATCCTCACCCTCACCCTCACCCTCATTCTAACCCTCACCCTCATCCTAGCCCTCACCCTAACCCTAAACCTAACACTAAACCTAAACCTTACCCTCACCCTCACCCTCAACCTCAGCCTAACCCTAACCCTAACACTCACAATAACCTTTACCGTCACCCTAACCCTCAACCTAACACTTACTGTAAGCCTAACCCTCACCCTCACCCTCACCCACACTCTCACCCTAACCCTATCCCTCACCCTAACACAAACACTAACACTAAACCTAAGCCTAACCCTAAGTCTCACCCTAAACCTAATTGTAACCCTAACCCTCACCATCACCCTATCTCTCAACGTAATCCTAAACCTCACCCAGACACTACCCCTCACCCTCACCCGAAATTTCACAGTGACCCTAACCCTCAACCTCCCTCTCTACATCACCCTAACCCTAACCCTCACCGTAACCCAAACCCTAACCCTCACACTAAACCTAACCCTCACCCTAACCCTCACCCTCAGCCTAATTCTCACCCTAACCCTATCCCTAAGCCTTACCTAACTGATATCCTCACCCTCACCCTCAACCTCAGCCTAACCCTAACCCTAACACTCACAATAACCCTTACCATCACACTAACCCTCAACCTTACCCTCACTCTAACAATAAACCTCACCCTCACCCTCACCCACACCCTCACCCAAACCCGCACCCTCACCCTAACACTAAACCTAACCATAAAATTAAACCTAATCCTCACACTCACCCAAACCCTAAACCTCAATCCCACCCCCACCCTAACCCCAACCCTAACCTTAACAATAACCCTAACCCTAACCCTAACCCTAACCTTCACCCTAACCCTTACCCTCACCCTAACCCTAACCCTCACCCTCACCCTAACCCTCACCCTAGCACTAACCCTACCGTCACCCTAACCCTAATGCTAACCCTAAACCTCACCCTAACCCTAAACCTCACCCTCACCCTAACCCTCACCCTAGCCCTAACCCTACCGTCACCTTAACCCTAATGCTAACCCTAATCCTCACCCTCACCCTAACCCTCACCCTAACACTTAGCCTTTCCCAATTCCTAACGCTCACACTCACCCTATCCTTCACCCTAACCCTTACCTTCACCATAAACCCAACCATAACCCTAACCCTCAACCTCACCCTAACGCTTGCTCTCACCCTAACCCTAATCCTCACCCTCATCTTAACCCTAACTGTCACCCTAACTCAACCCTAACAATAACCCTCACCAACACACTAACCCTCAACCTCAGCCTAAAATTCACACTAACCCGAACCCTCAATCTAACCGTAACCCTAACCCTCACCGTCAACCTCACCCTCACTCAAACAATAACCCAAACCCTCAAAAAAAACCTACCCCTCACCCTAACACTAACCCTAACTCTAAACTCACCCTAAACCTAATCCTAACCCTAACGCTAAACCTAACCCTCACTCTCACCCTCACCCTAACCCTAACCCTAACCCTAACCCTAACCCTCACCCTAACAACAAACCTACCCCTCACCCTACCCCTCACCCTAACCCTAAACCAAATCCTAAACCTCACACTAACCCTTACCCTAACCATAAGCCTCACACTCACCCCAAACCTCACAGTCACCGTAACCCTCACCATAAACCTAACCATCACCCACACCCTCACCCTCACCCTCACTCTCATCCTAACCCTCACCATCACCCTAAACATCACCCTAACCCTAACCCTAACCCTAAACCTCACCCTAAACTTAATCCTCACACTCACCTTCAACCTAAGCCTAATCATAATCTTGAATCTCACACTAACCCTAATCCTCATCCTAACCCTAATCTTCACCCTCACCCCCACCTAATCCTAACCCTAAACCACACCCTAACTCCATCCCTTTCCCGAAAACTCACCCTTACCCTAAGCCTCACCCTCACCGTAAACATTGCCCTAACCCTAACCCTCAACTTAACCCTTACCCTAAACCCCACCCTAACCCTAACACTCATGATAACTCACACCCTAATCCTCACAGTAATATTAAACCTAATCCTTACCTAAACAAAATCCTCACCCACACACTCACCCTCACTCTAACCCTTAGGTCACCCTAGTACTCACCCTCAACCTAACCCTAAATGTAACCCTCACTGTCAACCTCACCCTCACCCTCAACCTAAACCTAAACCTAACCCTAATCCTAACGCTAACCTTCACCCTCACCCTCACCCTAACCCTAACCCTAACCCTAACCCCAATCCTCACCGTCACCCTAACCTTCTCCCTAAACCTACCCTCACCCTAAACATAAACCTAAACCTAATCCTCACACTAACCCTACACTTTACCATAAACCTAACCCTAACCCTAATCCTAAACCTAATCCTCACCCTCACCCTCAGCCTCAATCTAACCTTAACCCTAATCATAAACCTAACCTTCACCTTCACCCTAACCCTAAACATAACCCTAACCCTAATAGTCACCCTCACCCGCACCCTAACCCTAACCGTAACTCTAACCCTCACCCTAACCCTAACACTAACCGAAAGCATAACCTTAACCCTGACCCTAACCCTAACCCTAACCCTCACACCCACCCTAACCCTAAACCTAAACCTCACCCTCACCCTAACCCTCATCCGAATGATTATCCTCGTCCTCAACCTAACCCTCACACTAACCCTAACCTTCACCATAACCCTCACCCTAACCCTAACCCTCTTCCTAACCCTAACCCTCACCCTAAACATAACCCTCACCCTCACCCTAACCGTCACCCTTACCCTAAACGTAACCTAATACTCACCCTCACCCTAACCATCACCTTACCCCTTATCCTCACCCTCACACTAACCCTTGAACTCACCATAACCCTTACAATCACCCTAACCCTATCCCTCACCCTAACCCTAACCCTCACCCAAACCCTCAACCTAAGCTTTACACTCAGCCTAACCCTAACCCTCACCTTCACCTTAACCATCACCCTATCCCTAACCGTAACCTTCCCCATAACCCTCACCCTAACCCTCACCCTAACACTAACCCTCACCCACACACTAAACCTCACACTCACCCTAAACATCACCTTAACCCTAAAGTAAACGCTGAACCTAAACCTCACTCTCACCCTATCCTTCACCCTAACCCTAATCCAAACCCCAACCCTCACCCTCAGCCTCACCCTCACCCTAACCCAAACACTCACCCTAACCTTAACCCTCACCCTAACTCTCAACCTAACCCTAAACCTAGCCCTTACCCTTACACTCACCCTAACTCTCCACTAACCCTAAACCTCACCCTCACCCTAACACTCACTCTAACCCTAACCCTGACCCTAACACTCACCCTAACCCTTACCCTAACCCTAATCCTAAACCTAACCCTAACCTTAACCCTCCACTAACGCTAAATCTCATCCTAACCCTAACCTACCACTCTCCCTAATTCTTATCCTAACCCTAACCCTAACCAAAAACCTCAACTTCACACTCACACTCACCCTAATCCTCACCCTAGCCGTCATCCTAACCCTAACCCTATCCCTCAACTTCACACCGAACCTCACCCTCAGCCTAACCCTAAACCTAAACCTAATCCTAACCCTAACCCTCACCCTCACTCTAACCCTAAACCTAACCATAACCGTAACTCTCACCCTCACCCTAACCCTAACGCTAACAATAAACCTAACACTAACCCTAAACGTTACCCGAACCATAACCCTCACCCTAAACTTAAGCCTATCCCTATCCCTAACCCTAACCCTCACAGTAACTCTAACCCTCATCCTAACCCTAAACCTACACCTCAACCTAAACCTCATCGTAACCGTAACCCAAAACGTAACCCTCACCCTATCCCTCACCCTGACCCTAACGCTAACGCTAACCCTGACCCTCACCCTAAAACTCACCCTAAACCTTAACCTCAACATAACTCCAACCCTAACTCTATCCCTAAATCTCGCACTAAACCTAACCCTAACCCTAAACCTCACCCAAACGCTAACCCTAACCCTCACCCTCACCCTAAATCTCACCCTAAACCTTATCCTCAACATAACTCCAACCCTAACTCTATCCCTAATTCTCACACTAAACCTAACCCTAACCCTAAACCTCACCCTAACCCTAACCATAACCCTACCCCTCACCCTAACCCTAACCGTCACCCTAACTCTAACCCTATCCCTAACACTCACGCACACACTAACCCTCACCCGAACTCTCATACTCACCCTTACCCTCACCCTCACCCTCACCCTAAACATCACACTCAACCTAACCCTCACCCTCACCCTCAAACTCATCCTAAACCTAACCCTAACCCTCACACAAACCCTACCCCTCACCCTAACCCTAACCCTAACCCTCAACTCACCCTAAGCGTAATCCTAACCCTAATCCTAAAACTTACACTTACCCTCACCCTAACCCTAACCCTAACCCTAACCCTCACAATAAACTTAAGCCTCACCATAATAATAAACCTACCCCTTACCCTACCCCTCACACTAACCCTAACCAAAACCCTAAAACTCATACTAACCCTAACCCTAACCATAAGCCTCACAATCACCCTAAACCTCACAATCACCCTAAACCTCACAGTCACCCTAAACCTCACCATAAACCTAACCCTCACCCACACCCTCACCCAAACCCTCACCCTAACCCGAAACCTCACTCTATCCTAAACATCACCCTAACCCTAATCCTAACCATAACCCTCACCATAACCCTAAACCTAACCCTTACCTAACAGAAACCCTCAACCTCACCCTCACCCTAACCCTTACACTCAGTCTAGCCCTCAACCTAACACTAAACTTCACCCTCACATTAACCCTCACCGTCATCCTCTGCCTAACCCTAACCCTAATCTTAATCTGACCCCTAAGCCTCATCCTCACCCTCACAATCACTCTATCACTAAACCTAACCATAACCTTCACCCTCACCCTTAACCTCACCCTAACCCTAACACTACCAGAACCCTAACTCTAACCCTAAACGTTACCCTAACACTAACCCTCACCCTAATATTAACCCTAATCCTAACCCTAACCCTCACACTAACCCTAACCCTCACCCTACACCTAAGCCTACTCCTCAGCCTAAACCTCATCCTAAACCTAACCATAACCCTAAACCTCACCCTAAACCTAACCCTAAACCTAACTCTCACCCTCATCATAACCGTAACCCTCACCGTCACCCTAACCCTCACCATAAACCTAAGACTAACGCTAAGCCTATCCCTCAACTTCCGCCTCACCCTAACCCTAACTTTATCCTTAACCCTCACCCTAACCCTAACTTTATCCTTAACCCTCACCCTAACCCTAATCCTCACCGTCACGCTAAACCTAACTCTCACCCTAAACCTAACCCTCACAAACACCCTCACCCTCACCCTCACCCAAACCCTCACTCACCCTAACCTTCACCCTCACCCTAAACATCACACTAACACTAAACCTCACCCTAACCCTAACCCTAAATCTCACCCTCACCCTCACCCTCACACTAAACCTCAACCTAAACCTAACCCTAACCTTCTCACAAACGCTAACCATCACCCTAACCCTAACCGTAACACTCAAATTCACCCTAAGCCTAATCCTAACCCAAACCCTAATCCTAAACCTAACCCTCACCCTCACCCTAACCCTAACCCTAACCCACACTCTCATACTCATACTCACCCTAACCCTAACACGAACCCTAACCCTAAACCTCACCCTAACCCTAAACCTAACCCTAAACCTAACCCTAACCCTCACCCTCACCCTAAGACTAACTCTAACCCTCACACTAACCAGCACGCTAAACCTAATGCTAACTTTAAAACTAATCCTAAGCCAAACCCTAACTCTCACCCTAAACCTCACGCTAACCCTTTTCCTCACCCTTACCCTAATCTTAACCCTAACCCTCACAAAAAAACCTTACCCTCACCCTAACCCTTACTCTCACTCTTACCCTAACCCTAACCCTCACCCTAACACTAAACCTAAGCATAACCCTCACTCTAACCCTGTCACCTTCAACTTCACACTTACCCTCACCCTCAGCATAACCCTAACCCTAACCCTAATCCTAACCCTAACCCACACTCTCACCCTCACCCTAAAAATAACCCTAACCCTCGTCCAAACCCTCAAACTCACCCTTACCCTAAAGCAACCCTATCCTTTAACCTCACATTAACTCTAACCCTCACCCTCATGCTAACCCTAAGACTAACCCTAGCAGTCACCCTAAACGTCACCCTAACCATAACGCTAACCCTCACCCTAACCCTTACCCTCACCCTAACCCTTACCCTCAACCTAAACCTAACCCTACAGCTAACCCTCACACTAACACTCAACCTAACCCTAATTCTATCCCTAACCCTAACCTACACCGTCACCCTAACCCTTAACCGAACCCTAAACATCACCCACACCCTAATCGTCACCCTCACCGTAAACATCACCCTAAACCTAACCATCACCCTAACCCTAACCCTAACCCTCAACCTAAAACTAAACCTAACCCTCACCCTCTCCCTCACCCTCACCATAAGCCTGACCCTAACCCTAATCCTAAACCTAACCTTCCCAATCACAGTCAACCTCAGCATAAACCTCACCCTAACCCTAACCCTAACCCTCACCCTAACCATAACCCTTAGGGTAACACTAACGGTAACCCTCACCCTCAGCCTAAAACTCACCCTCACCCTAACCTTAGCCCTAACCCTCACCCTAACCCTAAACCTAAACCCAAATCTAACCCTAAGTCTCAACCTCACCCTAACCCTAACACAAACCCTAATCCTCACTCTAACCCTCTCCCTAATCCTAAAGCTAACCCTTGCCCTAAACCTAAACCTAAACCTCACCCTCACCCTAACCCTCACCCTCATCCTAACCCTAACCCTAAACCAAAACCTAATCCTAACGCTCACCCTCACCCTCACAATTAGCCAAAACCTAACCATAACCCTAATCCTAGCCCTATCCTTCGCCCTGACATTGACCCTACATCTAACCCTAAGCCTAACCCTCACCCTAATGTTAACCCTAACACTAACCCTAACCCTAATGCTAACCCTAACCCTGACCCTCACCCTAAACCTCACGTTAACCCTTACTCTCACCCTAAGCTTCACCCTCACCCTAATCCTCAACCACAATCTAACCCTCACCCTCACTCAAAGCCGCACACACACTCTGACCCTCAACCTCAACCTAAACATCACACAAACCCTAACCTCACCCTCACCCTCAATCTCACTCTCAGCCTAACCCTAACCCTAAACCTAAACCTATCTCTCACCCTCACCCTAACCCTCACCCTCACTCTAACCCTAAAAATAACCCTAACACTAAACCTAAACCTATCCCTAACCATAACCCTAACCCTAACCCTCACCCTCACCCACACACTCAGTCTAACCCTAAACCTAACCCTAATCGAACCATAACCCTAACCTTCACCCTCATTCTAACCCTAAAGTTAACCATAAACGTAACTCTCACTCTCACCATCACCCTCACCATAACCCTAACCCTAAAAATAACCCTAACCCTAACCCTAACCCTTAACCTAATCCTAACCCACACCCTAATCTTAAACCTAACCCTATCCCTATCCCTAACCCTCACACTAACCATAACCCTCACCTTAAACCTAATCCTAACACTCTCACCCTAACCCTCACCCTAACCCTATCCCTAACCCTAACTCTAAACCTCACCCTCACCCTAAAACTCACTTTCACCCTCACCCTCAACCAAAGGGTAACCCTAACCCTAACACGCACCCTCGCTCTCACCCTAAACCTAACCATTTCCCTAAGCCTCACCCTAACCCTAACCCTCACCCCAACGCTAAACCTAACCCTAAGCCTCACCCTCACCCTCACCCTCACCCTAACCCTAACCCAAACCCTCACCCTAACCCTAACCCTAATCCTAACCCTAACCCTCACCCTCACCGTAACCCTAAACCTCACCTTACCTGCCACCCAAACCCTAACACTAACCCTAAAACTAATCCTAAACTAAACCCTAACCCTCACCCTAACCCTCACCCTAACTGTTTTCCTCACCCTAACCCTAACCTTAACCCTAATCCTCACACAAAACCTTACCCTCACCCTAACCCTTATCCTCACCCTAACCCTACACCTAACCCTAAACCTAACGGTAACCCTCACCCTCACCCTCACAATAACTCTAATCCTAACCCTAATCCTAACCCTCAACCTCACCATCACCCTAAACCTAGCCCTATCCCTAAACCTCACCGTAAATGTAACCCTAATGCTCACCCTAACCCTAACCCTAATCCTAACCCTAACCCTAACCCTAACTCTAACCCTCAGCCACACCCTAACCCTCAACCTCAGCTCAAACCTCACACTCACCCTAACTTTTACACTCAACCTATCCCTGAACCTAACCCTTACCCTCACCCTAATCCTAAACCTAACCCACACCCTCACCCTCACCTTCACCCTCACCAAAAGCCTAACCCTAACAACGAAAATAATGCTAAACCTAACCCTCACCCTCACCCTCACCCAACCCTAACCCTAACCCTCACCCTCAACCTAACCCTAACTCTAACCCTCACCCTCACCCTAACCCTCATCCTAACCCTAATGCTAACCCTAATTCTCACCCTAACCCTAACCCTCACACTAACTCTTACCCTCACCCTAACATTAAACCTAACCCTAACTCTCACACTAAACCTATCCCTCACCCAAACCCTAAACCTACAACTCAGCCTAACCCTAACCCTAACCCTCACCCTCACCCTAAATCTAACCCTAACCCTCACACTTACCCTAATCCTCACTGTCACATTAAACCTCACCCTAATTCTAACCCTCAACCTCACCCTCACCCTAACACTAACCCTAACACTCACCCTAACCCTCAACCTAACCCTAACGCAAACACTAACCCTCACCCTAAACCTCCCCCTAACACTTATCCTCAACCTAAACCTAACCCTAAACCTAACCCTCACCCTAATAATCACCCTAACCCTAACCCTAACCCTAACTTTCACTGTCACCCTAACCCTTACCCGAAACCTGACCATAACCGATGCCCTAACCCTCACCCTCACCCTCACACTCACTCTTACCCTCAACCTCACCCTAAGCCTGAACCTAACCCTAACACTAACACTAACACGCATGGTAAAGCTAAAGGTAACCCTCACCTTCACCCTAAACTTAACCCTAACGCTAACCTTCACTGTCACCCTAAGCCTTACCCGAAACCTGACCATAACACATGCCCTAACCCTCACCCTCACCATAACCCTCAACCTCAACCTCACCTTAACCCTAAACCTAACCCTAGCCCTAACCCTAACCCCAAACCTAACCCTAACTCTCAACGTCACCCTAATGCAAACACTAACCCTAACCCTCAACCTCTCCCTAACCCTAAAGATAACCCTTACCCTAATCCTAAACCTACACCTCACCCTCACACTCACCCTCATTCTAAACGTAACCCTAAATCAAAAGCTAATCCTAACCCTCACCCTAACCCAAAACCTAACCCTAACTTTCACACTCACCCTAACCCTAACGCTAACGCTAAACCTAACCCTCACCCTCACCTTAACCCTCACCCTAACCCTATTCATAACATTAACCAGTACTCTCACCCTAAACCTTTCCCTAACCCTAACACTAACCCTCACCCTAACAATCACCCTAACCCTAACCCTAACCCTCACACTAACCCTAACCCTAACCCGAACCCTCACACTCACCATAAGACTAACATTAACCCTAACAATAATCCGAAATCTAACCCTCACCATCACCCTCACCCTAATCCTAACCCTAACACTAAGCCTAAACCTAACCATGACCCTAACCCTATCCCTAACCCTAACCCTCACCCTAGCTGTAAGCCTCACCTAACCCTCACCCTCACCCTAATCCTATCCCTAACCTGAAACTTAACCCTCACCCTAACCCTAATTTAAACCTCACCCTCAACCTAACACTCACTGTCACCCTAACCCTCACCCTAACCCTAAACCTCACCAACACCCTAATGTTCACCCTCACCCGAACCCTCACTCTAACCCTAATCCTCACCCTCACACTAAACATCACATTAAACCTAAGCCTCACCCTCACCCTAACCCTAACCCTAACTCTAACCCTCACCTAACACTAACCCTAACCCTCGCCCTCACACTAACCCTAAACCTAATCCTGATCCTAACCAGCACCCTCACCCTAACCCTAACCATAATCCTCACACTTACCCTAACCCTAACCCTCACCCTCACCCTCATCCTTAGCATAACCCTAACAATAATACTAATCCTAAACCTAACCCTCACCCTCACCATAACCCTAACCCTAAACATCACCGTCACCCTAACCCTAAACATAACCCTATCCCTCACCCTAACCCTAGTGCTCACCCTAAGCCTAACCCTCAACCTTACCTTCACCCTCACCAAAAGCCTAACCCTAACAATAAAAATAATCCTAAACCTAACCCTCACCCTCACCCTCACCCAACCCTAAACCTAACCCTCACCCTCAACTTAACCCTAACTCTAACCCTCACCCTCACACTAACCCTCATCCTAACCCTAATGCTAACTCTAATTCTCACCCTAACCCTAACCCTCACACTAACTCTTACCCTCACCCTAACATTAAACCTAACCCCAACACTCACACTAAACCTATCCCTCACCCAAAACCTACACCTCAGCCTAACACTCACACTAACCCTAAACCTCACTTAACCCTTACCCTAACCCTAAACCTCACCCTCACACTAACCCTAACCCTCACACCCACCCTAAATGTAACCCTAACCCTCACACTTACCCTAATCCTCACTGTCACCATAAACCTCACCCTAATTCTAACCCTCACCCTCACCCTGACCCTAAGCCTAACCCTAACCCTATCACTAAACCTAAACCTAAACTTCACCCTCACCCTAACCGTAACCCTAAACCTAAACCTCACCCTAACCCTAAGCCTAATGCTATCCCTTAACTTAAACCTAACCCTCACCCACACCCTAACCCTAACCCTAAAGGTAACCCTCACCCTAACACTCATTATAACACTAATGCGAACCCTAACCCTAACCTTAACCCTCACCCTAACTCTTACGCTCACCCTAACATTAACCCTAACCCTAACCTTAAACATAACCCTCACACTAAATCTATCCCTCACCTTAACCCTTACCCTACCCTCAGCCTAACCTTCACCCTAAACCTAACCTTAAAATTAATCCTCACCCTATCCCTAACCCTAACCCTCACCCTCACTCTCAACCTAGAACTCACCCCAACCCTAACCATAACCCTCACCCTTACCCTATCTCTCACCTTAACCCTAACAGTCACACTCACCCTAACCCTCACCCTAACCCTCACCCTAAACCTAAACCTAACCCTCAACCTAACCCTCACTCTGAGCCTAATGCTAACGCTAACCCTAAACCTCACCCTCACCCTAACCCTCACCCTAACCTTAAACCTAACACTAACTCTCCCCCTAACCCTCATCCTAACCCTAAACCTAACCCTAATCCTCAAAATCACCCTAATCGTCAGCATAAAGATTACCCTCACACTCAACCAAACCCTAACCCTAAACCTAACCCTCACCCTAAACCTTACCCTAAACCTAAACCTAACCCTCATCCTAACCCTCACCCTTACCCTAACACTAACCCTTACCCTAATCCTCAACCTCACCCTCACCCTAACCCTTATCCTCACCCTAACCCTAACCCAATCCCTAACCTTAACTCTCACACTAACCATAACCCTCACCCTAACCCTAACCCAACCCCTCACTCTAACCCTTACTCTATCCCTAACCCTAACCCTAACCCTCACAATAAATGAAACCCTAACCGACACCCTCACACTAACCGTTACCGTCACCCTGAACTTCACCCTTACCCTAACCATCACCCACACCCTAACCTTCACTCTCACCCTCACCCTCACCTTAATCCTCACCCTAACACTAACACTAACCCTTACCTAACTGAAATACTCAAGCTCACCCTCACTCTCACCGTAACCTACCCGTCACCCAAATCCTAACACTAGCCCTCAGCCTCATTCTAACCCTAACCCTAACACTCCCCCTAACCCTCATCCTAACCCCAATGCTAACCGTAACCCTCAACCTAAACCTAACCCTCACCCTAACTCTTACTCTCACCCTAATATTAAACCTAACCCTAACTCTCACACTAAACCTATCCCTCACCCAAACCCTAAACCTACCCCTCAGCCTAACACTCACTCTAACCCAAACCGTAACCCTAACCCTCAACCTAACCCTAACCCTCACCCTATCACTAACCCTCACCCTCAACCAAAACTTCACCCTAACACTCACCCTAACCCTAATCGTAACCCTCACCCTCACCCTAAAACTCACCCTAACCCTAAACCTAACCCTAACCCTCACCATAACCCTCACCATAACCCTAACCCTTACCCTAAACCTAACCATCACCAACACCCTAACCCTCAGTCTCACCCTCACCTTAACCCTAATCTTAACCCTCACCCTCACCCTAAACCTCACCCTAATCCTAAACCTAACCCTAACCCTCACCATAACCCTCACCATAACCCTAACCCTTACCCTAACCCTAACCATCACCAACACCCTAACCCTCACTCTCACCCTCACCCTCACCGTAATCCTCACCCTAACACTAACACTAACACTTACCTAACTGAAACACTCAACCTCACCCTCACCCTCACCCTAACCCTACCCTTCACCCAAATCCTAACGCTATCCCTCACCCTCACCCTAACCACAACCCTAACACTCACCCTAACCCTCATACTAACCCTAATGCTAACGCTAACCCTCACCCTAAACCTAATCCTCACCCTAACCCTAACCCTCACCCTAACTCTTACTCTCACCCTAATATCAAACCTAACCCTAACTCTCACACTAAACCTCTCCCTCACCCAAACCCTAAAACTACCCCTCAGCCTAACCCCCACCCTAAACCTAACCCTAACCCAAATCTTCACCAAATCCCTAACCCTAACCCTAACCTTCGGCCTAGACCTCACCCTAACCCTCAACCTAACCCTAACCCTCAACCTAACCCTAACCCTCACCATAACCCTAACACTCAACCTCAACCAAAACCTCACCCTAACCCTCACCCTAACCCTAATCCTAACCCTCACCATTACCCTAACCCTAACCCTAACCCTAAACCTAACCCTCACCATAACCCTATCCCTTACCCTAACCCTCACCCTATACCTCACCCTAACCATTACCCTCACCCTCACCAAAATCCTAACCCTAACTCTAACCCTCACCCTAAACCTAACCCTAACACTCACCCTCACCCAAACCCTCAGCACAAAGATTAACCTCACCCTCAACCAAAACCTAACCCTAACCATCACCCTAAACCTAACACTAACCCTCACCCTCACCTGAACCCTCACCGTCACCTTAAACCTAAACCTCACCCTAACCCTAACAATAACTGAAATCCTAACCCTCACCCTCACCCTCACCCTAACCCGCACCCTCAACATAACACTAAACCTAACCCTATACATCACCCTAAACCTAATGCTCATCCTAAACCTAACCGTCAACCTTACCTTCATCCTCACCCTAAGCCTAACCAGAACCCTAACACTATTCCTAAACCTAATCCTCACCCTCATCCTCAACCTAACCCTAACCCTTAACCTAACCCTAACTCTAAACCTCACCCTCACCCTCAGCCCAACCATAAACCTAACACTAATCATAACCACATCCCTCAACCTCACACTCACACTAACACTCAACCTCACCCTACCCCTCACCATCACCCTAACCCTAACGATACCCTAAACCTCACCCTAACCCTAATCCTAACCCTAACCCTAACCCTATCACTGAGCCTAACCCTCACCATAACCCTAAACCTAAACCTAATCCTCACAGTATCCCTTACCCTAACCCTAACCTTCACCCTCAACCTCACCCTCGACCTAGACCTCACCCTAACCCTAACCCTCACCCTAACCATATCCCTCACCCTAAACCTAACCCTCACTCTCAACCTAACCCTCACCCCAAACCTCACCGTAACTCGAAGACTAACCCTAACCCTCACCCTCACCCTAAACCTCACCCTAACCTTAAACCTAACTCTAACTCTCACCCTACCAATCACTCTAACCCTAAACCTCACCCTAACCCTCACCCTCATCCTAACCTTCAGCATAAAGATTAACCTCACACTCACTCAAACCCTAACCCTAACCCTCACCCTAAACCTAACACTAACCCTCACCCTCACACTAACCCTTAGCCTAACCCTAAGCCTAACATTCATCCTAACCCTCATCCCAAACCTAACAGTAATTTAACCCTAACTCCCACCCTCACCCTCACGCTAACCCTTACCCTCAACCTAACCCTAACCCTAACCCTAACCGTAACCCTAACCGTCACCTCACCTTAACAATTACCATCACCCTAACCCTATCCCTAACATTCACACTCACCTTAACCCTCACAGTCACCCTAACCCTCACGCGAGCCCTAAAAATAACCCTCACCCACACCTTCATTCACACTCACCCTCACCCTCACCCTAACCCTAACCCTCACTCTCAACATCACCCTAAACCTAACCTTCACCAAAATCCTAACCCTCACCCTAACCCTAACCCTCACCCTCACCAGAAGCCTAAAACTAACCCTAAAACAATCCTAAAACTTAACCTCACCCTCAGTCTAAACCTAACCCTAAACCTAAACCTAAACCTCACCATCACACTCAGCCTAACCGTAAACCAAACCCTAAAACTATACCTCATTCTAAACCTAACCATCACCCAAACCCTAACCCTAATCCTCAGCCTCACCATCTACCTTAACCTAACCCTATCCTTAAAACTCACCTTCACACTCAACCTCAACCTAAGCCTAAGCCTAACCCTCTTCCTAACCTTAACCCTAACCCTCACACTCACGATAACCCTAACCCTAACCCTCACCCTAACCCTCATTCTAAACCGAATGCTAACCCTAAACTTCACCTTAACCTTTACCCTCACCCTAACATTAACCCTAACCCTAACCCTAACAATCACACTAAACCTTTCCATCACCCTAACCCTAAACCTACCCGTCAGCCTAAGCCTCATCCTAACCCTAAACCTACCATTATTCCTCACCCTGCCGTAACCCTCACCCTCACCCTAACCCTCAGCATAACCATTAACGGCACCCTCACCTAAACCCTAACCCTAAGCCTAAACCTCACCCTAAACCTAACCCTAACCCTCACCCTCACCCTAACTCTTAACCTAACGCTAAACCAAACCTTCATCCTAACACTTACCCTCATCCTAACACTAACCCTAACCCTAACCCTCACCCTCACCCTCACCCTAACACTTTCCCTCACTCTAAACCTAACAGTATACCTAACGGTAACTCTCACACTAACCCTAACACTCAACCTAACCTTAAACGAACCCCTCAACCTAGCCCTTACCCTATTCCTAAACCTAACCCTTACCCTCACTCTAACCCTTACCGTAGCCCTGTCACCCTCAAGCTAACCCTTACCATCACCCTAACCTTCACCTAACCCTAACCCTCACCCACACCCTAAACCTCACCCTCACCAGAACCCTCACCCTAAAACTCACCCTAAACTTTACCCTAACCTTTACCTAACTGAAACCCTCACCCTCACCCTAACCCTACCCCTCAGCCTAACCCTAACCCTAACCCTCATCCTTCTTCTCACCCTAACCATAAACCTCACCCTCACCCTAAACCTCACCGTAACCCTAACCCTAAACCTCACCCTCATCCTATCACACACCCTAACTTTAAACCAAACTAAATCTCACCCTAACACTAAACTTAACCCTAAACCTCATCCTCACCCTCACCCTAACCCTAACCCTAACCTCACCCTAAACCTAACCCTAACCCTCACCCTCACCCTAACCCTTACTCTAACCCTAATCCTCACCCTCATGCTAACCCTGACCGTGCACCTAAACCTAACCCTATCCCTAACCTTAACTCTCACACTAACCCTAAGCCTCACCCTAAAGCTAAGCCAACCTGTCACCCTAACCCTCACCCTATCCCTAACCCTAACCCTTACCCTCACCCTAAGCCTAACCCTAACCCTAACCGTCACCCTCACCGTAACCCTTACCGTCACAATAACCTTCACAATAAACCTAAACCTCACCCACACCCACAACCTAAACCTCATCCGAACCCGAACTCGAACCCTAATCTTCAACTTAACACTAACACTAAACCTTCTGTAACTGAAACACTCACCCTCACACTCAACCTAACAATAACCCTACACCTCAGTGTAATCCTAACCCTAACCCTAACCCTCACCCTTCCCTTCATCCTAAACCTAACCCTCAATCTCACCCTAACCCTCACCCTGAACCTTAACCTCAAACTAACCCTTACCCTAACCCTAAACCTAAAACTAACCCTCACCCTAACGCTCACCCTAACCCTGACCCTAACCCAGGCCCTCACCCATACACTAACCCTCATCCTAAACCTAACCCTAACCCTCACACTAACCCTAAACCTCACCCTAAACCTTACCCTCACCATAACCCTAACCCTAAACCTAAACCTAACCCTCATATGAAACCTACCGCTCACCCTAACCTTAAACCTACCCCTCACTCTAACCCTCATCATAACCCTAACTCTAACCCTAACACTCACATTAACCTAACCCTAACCCTAACCCTAACCCTAACCCTAAACCTAAATTTCATCCTCACCCTAACTCCCAGCCTAAACATAAACCCAAAACTAATCCTAACCCTAACCCTCACCTTCACCCGAACTCTACCCCAAATCCAAACCTAACACTCAACCTCACCCTCACCCTAATCCTAACCCTACCCGTCAGCCTAACCCCCACCCTAATCCTCAAGCTACCCCTAATCCTCACACAATCCCTAACCCTAACCCTCACAATCACCCTAACCCTTAGCATAACCATTACCCTCACCCTCACCCAAACCCTAACCCTCACCCTAAACCGCAACCTAACCCTCACCCTCACCCTTACCCTTACCCTAACCCTAAACCTAACCCTCATCCTAACACTCACTCTAACATTAACCCTAACACTAACGCTAACCCTCAAAATAATCCTTTCCCTCACCTAACACTAAACCTACTCCTCAGCCTATCCCTCATCCTGACCCTAACCCTAACCCTAATCCTCACACTATAGCTAACCCTCACACTCAAGCTCCCCCGAAACCTAAACCTAAACATAATCCTCACCCTCACCCTCAGCCTAACCCTAAACCTAACCCTAACCGTAACCCTCACCCTCACCCTAACCCTCACCCTAAACCTAAAACTAACATTAACCCTAACCCTCAACCTAACCCTCACCCTAAATCTAAACGTAACCCTCACCCTCACCCTAACACTCACCCTAACCCTAACGCTAAACCTAACCTTCACCATCACCTTAACACACCCTAAACATAATCCTCACCCACACCCTAAACCTAACCCTAAAAATCACCCTCAGCCTAACCCTAACACTCAACCTCACCCTAACCATTCACCTAAACCTAAACCAAACCTCACCCAAGCCCTCAACCTAACCCTAATGCTAACCCTAACCCTCACCCTCACACTAAACCTCACCCTAAACCTTAACCTCACCCTAACCCTAGCCCTAATCCTAACCCTCACCCTAAACGTAACTCTCGCCCTAACCCTAAAACAACCCCTCACCCTAAACTTCACCCTATCCCTAACCCTAAACCTAACCCTCACCCTAAGCCTCACCGTTACCCTAACACTCACCCTAAGCCTAACCCTCAAGCAAACCTTAAGCCTTACCCTCACCCGTACCCTCACCCTCACCCAAACCCTCATCCTCACTCTAACCCTACCCCTCAGCCTAAGCCTTAACCTAACCCAGGTCTCACCCTAAACCTAACCCTAATCCTAACCCTCACCCTCACCCTAACCCTCACCTTAACCCTTAACTTCACCCTAGACCTAACACTAACCCTAAACCTAACCCTTACCCAAACACTAACCCTAACCCTCACCCTAACCCTAACCCAACCCAGCACCCTAATCTTCACTCTATCCCTAACCCTAACCCTAAACCTCACACTAACCCTAACCATTAGCCTAACACTCACCCTCATGCTAACCCGCACAGTCACCCTAACACTCACCCTAAACCTAAACCTCACCCACACCTAAACACTCACCCTCACCCTAAACATCAATGTAACCCTTACCTCCCTCGTACCCTAACCCTAATCCTCACCCTAACCCTAAACCTCAACCTAAACCTAAACCTACCCCTCATCCCTACACTCACCCTCACCCTCAGCCTAACCCTAACCCTAACCCTAACCCTAACCCTAACCCTAACCCTCACCCTCACGCTCACCCAAAAAGTAAGCCTAATCCTAACCCTCACACTCAACCTCAGCCTAAACCTAACCTTACCCTAACCTTAATCCTAACCCTAACCCTCACCTCAGACTCACCCTAAAACTCACCTTCACACTCACCCTCACCCTACCCCCAACTGTAAATATTAGCCTCACCCTAACCTTAACCCTCACCCTTATCTTAACCCTAACTCTCACCTTCAACCTCACCCTCACACTAACTCTAACCCTAAACCTAACCCAAAACCTAACCATCATTCTAAACCTAATGCTAACCCTAAACCTCACCCTATCAATAACACTAACCCTCACCCTCATCCTCACCCTAGCCCTCACCCTAACCCTAAACCTAAACCTAACCCTTCCCATAACCCTAACCCTAACCCTAACGCTCACCCTCAAACTAACTCTAACTGTAACACTTACCCAAAAACCTAACCCTCACCCTAACTCAAAGCCTAACCCTCATCCTAATCCCATGCTAACCCTCATTCTAACCATAACCCTCACCCTAAACCTGACCCTCAAACTCACCCTCACACTCACCCTAAGCCTCACCCTAACCCTAACACTAATCCTAAACCAAACCCTCACCATCACCCTCACCCTCACCCTAACCCTAACCCTAACGCTCACCCTCAAAATATCCCTAACCCTAATCCTAACCCTCATCCTAACCCTAACCCCCACCTAACCCTAATCCTAACCCTCACCATCAAACTAACCCTAACCGAAACCCTAACGCTAACCCTCACCCTAAACTTAACCCTAATCCTCACCCTTATCCTAACTCTCACTGTCAAACTAAATCTCACCCTAACCCAAACCCTAACCCACACCTTAACCATCACCCTAACCCTAACCCTAACCCTCACCCTAAACCTCTTCCTAAAACTTAACCTCACCCTAACCCTAACCCTAACCCTAAACCTCACACTAAACCTAACCCTCAGCCTAACCCTAACCCAAACCCTCACCCTAACCCTCAACCTAACCCTCATCCTAACCCTAACAATCAACCTAACCCTCACACAAAACCTAACCCTAAACCTAAACCTCACCTTCACCCTTTCCCTCACCCTAAACCTCCTCCTCAGCCTTTCCCTCACCTTAACCCTAACCCTAACCCTAATCCTAACGCTCACCCTAACCCTAACATTCACATTCACCCTAACCCTTTATCTAACCCTAAACCTAAACCTCATCCTAAACCTCACCCTATCCCTAAAGCAAAACCTAATGCTCACCCTCAACCTAACCCTCACCGTAACCCTTAACCTAACACTAGCCCTAACCCTAACAATAACCCTAACCCTAACCCTCACAATAAACCTAACCCTCACCCTAACCCTAAACCAACCCAGCACCCTAGCCCTCACTCTATCCCTAAACCTAACCCTAAACCTCACACTAACCCTAAACATTACCTTAAAACTCACCCTCACCCTAATCCTCACAGTCACCTTAAAACTCACCCTAAACCTAAACCTCAACCACACCCTAACCCTCACCCTCACCGAAACCTCACTCTCACCCAAACCCTCACCCTCACCCTAAACATCAATGTAACCCTAACCCTCACTCTAACGCTAAACATAACCCTAAACCTAAACCTAGACCTCAATCTAAACCTAAACCTACCCTTCATCCTCACACTCAACTTCACCCTCAGCCTAAACCTGACCCTAGCCCTAACTCTCACCATAACCCTCATCCTAACGTTAACCCTATCCCTAACGCTGACCCTCGTCCTAATGCTCACCCTAAACCTTACCCTCAGCCTAACCCTAACTCTAACCCTAAACCTAACCCTCACACTAAACATAACCCTCACCCTAACCCAAACCATAACCCTCACCCTAAACCGCTTCCTAACCCTTAACTCACCCTAACCCTAACCCTAACCCTAACCCTCACACTACCCCTAACCCTCACCCTAAACTTCACCCTATCCCTAACCCTAAACCTAACCCTCACCCAAACCCTCACCGTCACACTAACACTTACCCTATCCCTAACCGTAACCCTAACTGTCACCTTCACCCTAACCCTTACCGTTAGCTTAACATTCACCCTAACCCTAACCCTCACCCACACCCTAAACCTCACCCTCACAGAACCCTCACCCTCTTAACCTAAACCTAACTGAAACCCTCACCCTTACCCTCAACCTAACACTAAGCCTCCCACTCAGCCTAACCCTAACCCTAACCCTAACCCTCACCCTTAGCCTCACCCTAACCTTAACCCTCACCCTCACCCTAACCCTCACACTAAACCTTCCCCTCACCCTAACCCTCAACCTAACCCTAAACCTAACCCTCAACTTAATGCTCACCCTAAACCCAAACGTAACTCTAGCCCTCACCCTCACCCTAACCCTCATCCTAACCTTAACCCTAACCCTAACCCTAACCCTCGTCCTAATGCTCACCCTAACCATTACCCTCAACCTAATCCTAACCCTAAACCTAATCCTCACAATAACCCTAACCCTCACACTAACCCTAACTCTACCCCTCACCCTAACCCTCATCCTAACCCTAACCCTAACCCTAACACTGACCCTAACCTTAATCCTACCCCTAACCCGAACCCTCACACTAAACATAACCCTCATCCTCACCCTCACCCCCAGCCTAAAACTAACCCTAAACCTCATACTAACCCTAACCCTCACCTCCTCTTAACTCTAACACTAACCCAACCCTAACCCTCACCCTCACCCTAACCCTAAACCTAACCCTAACCCTAACCCTCACCCAAATCCTAACCCTCAAACTAAACCTAACCCTAACCCTCAACCTCAACCTATCCCTAATCCTAACCATCAACCTCACCCTCACCCTAACCCTAACACTCAAACTAACCCTCACCCTCAACCTAATCCTCACCCTAACCATAACCCTAAACTTTACCTAACAGAAACCCTCTCCCTCATACTCACACTCACCCTAACACTCACCATCACCGTAGCCCTCACCCTAAACCATAACGCCACACTAACCCTCACCCTCACCTTCACACAAACCCTAACCCTAACCCTAACCCTCACTCTAACCCTCACCCTAACCCTAACGCTAACCCTTACCATAACTCTCACCCTAACTCTGACATTATCCTAACCCTAACCCTAACACTAAATCTCACCCTAACCCTATCCCTAAACCAAACCCTCACACTCACCCTTACCTTTACCCTAACCCTTACCCTAATCCGAAACCTCACACTAACCCTAATCCTAACCCTCACCCTAACCCTTAACCTCACCCTAGCCCTAACCCTAACCCTAACCCTAAACTTCACACTAAACAAAGCCTTCAGCCTAACCGTATCCCTAACCGTCAGCCTAACACTCACTCTAACCGTAAATCTAACCCTAATCCTCACCCTATCCCTAAACCTAACCATCACCCTCACCCTCACCCTAACCCCCACCCTAACCCTAAACTTAACCCTAACCTTCACCCTAACCCTAACCCTCAACCTCACCCTAACCCTCACCCTAACCCTAACCCTAGCACTAACAAAAACGCTTACCCTAACCCTCTCACTAACCCTAAACTTAACCCTAAACCTCCCCATAACCCTAATCCTAAACCTACCTCTCACCCTCACCCTAATCCTCACGTTAACACTTATCCTCACCCTAACCCTCACACTAACCCTAACCCTTAGCATCAGCCTAAGCCTCATCCTAAACCGAATGCTACCCCTAAACTTCACCATAACGCTAACCTTCACCCTAACCCTTACCCTAACCCTAATATTAACACTAAACCTAACCCTAACCCTCACATTAAACCTATCCCACAGCCTATCCCTAACCCTACCCATCAGCCTAAACCTCGCCCTAACACTAAACATAAACCTAATCCTCACCCTATCCCTAACCCTAACCCTCAACCTCACCTTCACCCTAGCCCCCACCCTATCACTAAACTTAACCATGACCCTCACACTAACCCTAACCCTCACCCTAAACCTAACCCTGGCCCTCAACCTAACCCTCACCCTAACCATAACCCTAAGCCCCAACCTAACTCTCATCCTAAACCTAACCCTAACACTCACCCTAACCCTAACACTAAACCTCACCCTAACCCTCACCCTAAACCTAACCATAACCCTCACCTCACCATAAACCTCACTGTCAACCTAACCCTCATCATAGCCCTAACCCTCACACACACGCTAAACATGACCCTCACCCAAACCCTAAAGCTCACCCTCACCCTCAAAATCACTCTAACCCTAACCCTTACCCTAACCCTAACCCGAAAACTGACCCTAACCCTAACCCTCACCTCACACTCACCCTCAACCTAAAAGCCAAACCCTAACCCAGCACTAATCCTAAACCTATACCTCACCCTAACCCTAACCCTAAACCTAACCCTCACCCTAACCCAAACCCAAAACCACACTCTAACCCTCACCATAACCCGAAACCTCACACTCACCCTCAACCTCACCTTCACCTTAAACATGACACTAAAACGAACCCTCCCTAAACCTAACCAGAAACCTCACCCTAACCCTAAACCTCACCCTCACACTCACCCTCACCCTCAGCTTAACCCTAACCCTCACACTAATCCTAAACCTAACCCTCAAACTCACTCTCACCCTAACCCTAACCCTCACCCTAATCCTAACCCTATCCCTCACCCAAACACTAACCCTCACCGTAAACCTAACCCTCACCCTCACCCTTTCCATCACCCTAAGCCTACACCTAAACATAACCTTTAACCTCACCCTAACCCTAATATTAACCCTAACCCTCACCCTCAGCTTCGCCCTCACCCTCAGCCTAAATCTCACCATAACCCTAATCCAAACCCTAACCCTCATCCTCACTCGCAACCTAAACCTAACCCTAACCCTAACACTCATCTTCACACTAAGCCAAACCCTAAACCTAACCATAAACCTAAAGCTAATCCTCACCCTCACACTCACCCTAACCCTCCCCCTAACCCTAACACTAACCCATAGCGTCACCTTAACCCAAAACCTCACACTAGCCTTAAACCTAACCCTCACCCTCACAATAACATTATCCCTCACACTACCCCTAACCCTACCCCTCAGGCTAACCCTCACCCTGACACTAACCCTAACCGAAATCCTCACTCTATCGCTAACCCTCTTGCATAAGCTCACCCTAAACCTAACACTAACCCTAACCCTCACACTCACCCTTGGCCTAACCCTAACACTAACCCTCATCCTAACCCTAACCCTCACCCTCACACTCAACTTAACCCTCACCCTAAACCTTACCCTCACCTAAACCTCAACATAAACCTATCCTTTATCCTAACCCTATCCCTCACGGTCACCCTAACCCTCACCCTCACCCTAACCCTAGTATTAACCTTAACCCTCAACCTAACCCTCACTCTAAACCTAACCCTAACCCTAATCCTCACTCTAACCCTCATCCTCACCCTAAAACTAACCCTAACCCTCACCCTCACCCTTAACTGAACCCTAATCCTAATCCTCACCCTAACCCTCTCCATAACTGTATCACTAACCCTAAACCTCACCCTCACCCTAACACTCACCCTAACCCTAAACTTCACCCTAATCCTAACCCTAACCCTAACACTCAAAATAACCCTAATCCTCACACTAACCCTAACGCAACACCACACCCTAACCCTCGCCCATTCCCTAATCCTAACCCTAACCCTAACCATAACCCTAACACTCACCCTCACCCTAACCCTCACCATCACCCTAACACTCACCCTAACCCTAACCATCACTCACAGGCTAACCTTCACCCTCAACCGAACCCTCACTCTCACACAAACCCTCACCTTCACCCTCACACTAAACCTAAACTTCGCCCTAAACATAACCCTAACCCTAACCCTCACCCTAACATTAACCCTAACCCTCACCCTAACCCTAAACCTCACTCTCACCCTCACACTCACCCTAAGCCTAATCCTAACCCTAACATTAATCCTAATCCAAAACATAACTGTCACCATCACCCTAACCCTAAAAATCACTCTAAACCTAACCCTAACCCTAAACCTCACCCTAATCCTAAACCTAACCCTAACCCTAACTCTCACGCTAACCTTCACCCTAACCCTCACCCTAACCCTGACCTTCATCCTAACCCTAACCCTAACATTACCCCTAACCATAAATCTCATATGAACACTAACCCTCACCTTGAACCTAACCCCAACCCTTAGCCTAATCCTCAACCTAAGCCTAACCCTCACCCTAACCCTAACCCTAACCCTCACCCTCACCCTCAACCTAACCCTCAGCTTAACCTATAACCTCAACCTAACCCTAACATTAACGCTAACCCTAAACCTCGCACTAACCCTAAACCTCAACCTAACCCTAACCCTAAAACTAACCTTAACTCTCACCATAATCCTCACCATAACCCTCACCCAACCCCTCACCTTAACCCTAACCCTAACCCTCATCCTCACCCTATCCCTCACCCTAAATCTTACCCTCACTCTAACCCTCACACTAATTTTATCCCTAAACCTAAACCTAAGACTCACCCTCACCCTAACCCTAAACCTCAACCATCCCCTCACCCTAACCCTAAACCTACACCGCAGCCTAACTCTCACTGTCACCCTAACCCTCACCCTAACATTAATCTTAACTCTCAACCTAATCCTCACCCTAAAACTAACCCTAACCTTAAACCTCACCTCAACCCTCAACTTAACCCTCACCCTAACCCTAACCCTAACTCTCCCCCTAACCCTAACCCACACCTTAACCCAAACCCTATCCCTCACACTAAACCTCGCCCTCAACTTTACCCTCACCCTAAACCTTATCCTAACCCTCACACTAATCCTAACCCGCACAATAACCCTAGGCATACCCCTCACCCTAACCCTCACCCTAACTCTAACCCTAACCCTCACCCTAAACCTAACCCTAACCCTAATCCTAACGCTAAACCAAACCATAGGCTCACTCTAAACCTAACCCTAACCCTAACCCTCACCCTCAACCTAACACTAATCCTAACGCTTAGCCTAAACCTCACCCTCACCATCACCTTCACCCTCAGCCAATTGCTCAAACTAACCCTAAAACTAACCCTCACCCTAGACCTCACCATAACCCTAACCCTATCCCTAACCCTAACCCTCACACTAACCCTACCCTCACCCACACCCTAACTCTCACCCTCACCCAAACCCTCACTCTCTGCCTAACCCTCACCCTCACCCTAAACATCATCCTAACATTAACCCTCACCCTAACCCTAACCCTAACCCTTACCGTAAACCTCGTCCTAACCATAACCTTAACCCTAACCATAACCCTCACCCTCACCCAAACCCAAACCTCATCCTAACCCTAAACCTAACCCTAAGCCTAAACCTAACCCAAATCCTCACATTCAATCTCACCATCAGCCTAAAGCTAATCCTAACCCTAACACTAACCTTCACCCTAACCCTTACCCTAACTGTAAAGCTAAACCTAAACCTCATCCTAAACCTAACAATAACCCTAACCCTCAACCTCACCCTAAACCTCACACAAAAACTTCCCTCACACTAACACTTACCCTAAACCTAAACCTTAACTCTAAACCTAAACCTCACCCTAATCCTAAGGCTAAGCCTAACTCTCACCCTCACACTAAACCTCACCCAAACCCTTACCATCACACTAACCCTCACCCGAACCCTAACATTAACCATAGCACTCAACCTAACCCTCACCTTAACACTAAACCTAACCCTAAACCTCACCCTCACCCTAAACCTCACCCAAAACCTTACCCTCACCCTAACCCTAACCCTCACACTAAACATAACCCTCACCCTTACCCTTACCCTAACCCTAACACTCACCCTCACACTAACCCTAAACTTAACCCTAACCATCAACCTAACCCTCACCCTAGCCCTAACCCTAAACCTAACCCTTATCCTCAGCCTAACACTCACTCTCACCCTAAACCTAAACCTAATCCTAACCCTCACACTAACCCTAACCCTCACACTAACCCTTACCTTACCCCTCACCCTAACCCACAACCTAAACCTAACCCTAATCCTAATGCTCATCCTAACCCTAACACTCACCCTCACCCTTACCCTCATCCTAACCCTAACCCTCACCCTCAACCTCAACCTCAACCTAACCCTAACCCTCACCCTAAATGTTACCCTCACACTACCCTAACACTAACACTAACCCGAACCCTCACCCTAACCCTAACACTCACCCAAAACCTAACCCTAACATTAACCCTAACCCTCACCCTAAACCTCACCCTAACGCTAAACCTAAATCTAACCCAAAAACTAACCCTCACCCTATAGCTCACCGTAACCATAATCCTAATCCTAACCCTCACCCTCACCCTAATACTCACCCTAACAATTACCATCACCCTAACCCTCACCCTCATCCTAAACCTAAACCTAAACCTAACCCTCACCCTTACCCTCACACAAACCCTATCCCTAACCCTCACCCTCACCCCAACCCTCACCCTCACCCTAACCCTAACCCTCACCCTCACCCTCACCCTAACCCTAACTCTACCCCTCTCTCTAATCCTCATCCTAGCCCTAACCCTAACCCTAACACTCATTGTAACCCTAAACCTAACCCTAACCCTCACCCTCACCCTCACCCTAACCCTAACCCTAACCCTCACCCTACCCCTTACCCTCACCCTACCCTAACCCTAACCCTCACCCTAACCCTCACCCTAAAACTAATCCTAACCCTAACTGTAACCATCACCCTACCCCACACCTTAACCCTAACAGTAACCCGAAACCTCACATAACACTCACCCTAACCTAACCTTAACCCTCACCTTAGCCTTCACACTTAACCTAACCCTAACCCTCACCCTAAAGCTAACCCTCATCCACACCCTAAACTTTACCCTCACCCGAACACTCACCCTCACATTAACCCCCATTCTCACCCTAAATATCACCCTTACTCTAACCCTCACCCTCACCCTAACCCTAACCCTCACCCTATCCCTAACATTCACCCTCACCCTCACCCTCACCCTAAGCCTAAACCTAAACCTAAGACTAACCCTAAACCTAACTCTCACCCTCAACCTCACCCTCAGTCTAACAGTAACCCTAACCCTAATCCTCATCGTCACCCTCACCCTCACCCTAACCCTCATCCTCACCCTAGATCTCACCCTAACCCTAAAACTCACCCTCAGCCTAACCCAAAACTTAACCCTTATCCTTACCCTAACTGTAAATCTTACCCTAACCCTAACAGTCACACTAAACCTAACAATCACCCTAACCCAAACCCTAATTCTAACCTTATCCTTCACCCCCACCCTCACCCTTACCCTCAGCCTAACCCTAACCCTAACCCTAATCCTAACACTAAATCTCATCCGCATGCTAGCTCTAACACTAATCCTAAACCTCACACTAAACCTATCCCTCACCCTTACCCTAACACTCAACCTAACCCTAACCCTAACACTAACCCTCAATCTTACCCTAATCCTCAACCTAAACCTTACACTCACCCTCACCCTTACCCTCAAACTAAGCCTAACCCTCAAACTAACCGTAAACCTAACCGTCAACATCACACTCACACTCAGCCTAACCCTAACCGTAACACTAATCCTAACACTAACTCTCACCATCGCCCTCACCCTAACCCTAACCCTAACACTAAGCCTAACCCTAACCCTAACCCTCACGCTAACCCTAACCCTAACCCTGAGCCTAACCCTTACACTACACTAAGCCTAATGCTACACCTCACGCTATCCATAACCCTAAACCTAACCCTATCCCTCACCCTCATATTCACCCTCACCCTCAGCCTATCCCTACCTCTAAACCTAATCCTAACCCTAAACTTCATCCTCACCCTCAACCTAACCCTAAACAGAACCTTAACCCTAAATCTAACCCTCACCCTTCCCCTCACCGTAACCCTTACCCTAATCCAAATCTTCAACCTAAATCTTATCCTCACTCTAACTCCCACCCAAACCAAAACCTAACCCTAATCCTAACCCTTGTCCTAACCCTCAACCTAACCCTAACCTTAAACATCACCCTAAACCTCACCCTAACCAAACTCTCACCTTCATCCTAACACTCACCCTAACCCTTACCCTCACCCTAAACGTAAACCTAAACCTAACCATCATACTAACCCTAAACCTCACCCTAACCCTAACCTACCATTCACCCTAACCCTCACCCTAACCCTAAACTTAACACTAATACTCACCCTAAACCCTAACCCTAACCATTACCCACACCCTCACACTAACCCTCACCCTAAATCTACTGCTCAGCCTAACCTCACTGTAACCCTATTCCTCACCCTCAAACTCACTCTAAACCTTAACCTAAACCTTACCCTAACCCTCACCCTAAAACTTATCCTCCCCCTAACCCTAACCCTCACAATAACCCTAATCCAAAAACTCACCCTAATCTTCACCCTCACCCTTACCCTCAACCTAACCCTCACCCTAACCCTAACCTTAACCCTAACACTCCCCCTAAATCTCACCCTCACCATAACCCTAACCCTAACCCTAAACATCACTGCAACCCTCACCCTAATCCTAACCCTAATCCTAACACTATTCCTCAACCTCACCCTCATCCTAATTGAAACCCCAAACCTAACCCTAAACCACACCTTCACCCTAACCCTGACTCTAACTCTGATTCTAACCCTAAACCTCACACTAAACCTCACCCTAACCTTCAAGCTAACCCTAACTCTAACCCTAACCCTCAACCTCATCCTAACCCTAACCCTAACCCTCACCCTAACCCTCACCATAAAGTTAACCCTAACCCTAACCCTCACCCACACCTTAACCCTCAACTTGACCCGAACTCTCACCCTAACCCTCACCGTAACCCTCACCCTAAACCTTACCCTCACTCTAACACTCACACTAAACCTAAACGTCGCCCTCAACATCAACCTCACCCTAACCCTAAACCTCACCCTAACACTAAACCTCACACTAACCCTAACACTCACCCTAACCCTAACCCTTAACCTAAACCTCAACCTCACCCTAATCTTCACCCTAACCCTTACCCTCACCCTAACCCTCACCCTAACCCTAACCCTCACCCTAAACCTAGACCTGCTCCTAATTCTCACCCTCACTCTAAACTTCACGCTAACACTTACCCTGACCCTACCCTCACCCTCACCCTCACCTTCACCCTACCCCTTAAACTCACACTAATACTCACACTAACCCTAGCTCTAACCCTAACCCTTACCCTCAACCTAAACCTCACCATAACCCTAACCCTAAACCTAATCCTAATACTAAACATCACCCTAACACTCACCCTCACCCTAACCCTAACCCTCACCCTCATCCTAACACTCACCCTAACCATTACCCTCACCCTAACCTTATCCCTAACCCTAACCATAAACCTAACCCTCAGAATAACCCTAAAGCTCACCCTAAACCTAACCCCAAAACTCACCATACCTCTCATCCTACCCCTAATACTCACACTAACTCTAAACCTAACCCTAACACTCACCCTCACCCTAAGCCTTACCCTCACCCTAACCCTCAACCTAACCCTAATATTCACTCACACCTTAACAATCAACCTCACCCTCACCCTCACCCTAAACCTCACCCTCAACCTAGCCCTCACCATAACCCTAACACTAACCCTAACACTTACCTAACTGAAACCCTCACCCTCACCCTCACCTTCACCCTAACCCTAACCCTAACCCTATCCTAATCCTAACCCTCACCCTGACCCAAACCCTCACCCTAACCATCACTGTCACCTAATCCTCACCCTAAACCTAACCCTAATATTTACCTAACCCAAAACTTCACACTCACACTCACCCTAAACCACACCCTCAACATAATCAAAACCCTAAACATACCCCTCACCCTAACCCTCACACTAACACGAACCCTAAATCATACCCTCACCCAAACCCTCACCATCACCCTAACCTTAAGACTCACCCACAACTTAAACCCAAAACCTTACCCTCACAGTAACCCTAGCCCTCACCCTAACTCTAACCCTAACCTTAAGCCTAACCCTAAACCTAACACTCACCCTCACACTCTCCCTCACTTTAACACTAATCCTAACCCTCATCCTAACCCTAACACTCACCCTAACACTCACCCTAACCCTCAGACTAACGCTAACCCGAACCTTAACCCTAGCCCTCACCAGCACCCAAACCCTAACCCTAACCCTCACCCTAACCCTCACCGTAACGCTAACACTAACCCTAAACCACACTCAACCTAAACCTCACCCTAACCCTTACCCTCACCCTAACCCTCATACTAACCCTAACCCTTACACTAAGACTAACCCTAAACTTCACCCTACCACTCACCCAAACGCTAATGCTCACCCTAACCCTCATCCTAAACCTAACCCTAACCCTCATCCTCACCCTAACCCTTACCCTCACCCAAACACTCAACCTCACGCTAACCCTCACCCTCACCCAAAACTTCACGCTAACCCTAATCCTCACCCTAACCCTAAACCTAACCCTCACCCTAAACCTAACCCTCCCTCTAAGACTCAAACTCAACCAAATCCTCACCCTAATCATAACACTAACCCTTACCAAACCCAAACCCACACCCTCAAACTAACCCTCACTCTCACCCTAACCTTCACTTTAACCCATACCCTCACCCTAACCCTAAATCTAAGCCTAACCCTAAAGCTCAACCTAACCCTCACCGTAACCCACACCCTCACCCTAACCCTAACCCTCACCCTCATCCTAACCCTCACCCTAACACTTACCCTCACCCTAACCCTAACCTTAAACGTAAACCTAACCCTCACACTAACCTGAAACCTCACCCTAACCATGACCCTAACCCTCACTCTACCCCTCATCCTGACCCTAATACACTAACCCTAACCCTAACCCTAAACCTCATCCTCACCCTAACCCTCACGGTTATGCTAACCCTCACCCTAACCCTAACGCTCACTCACACCCTAACCCTCAACCTCACCATCATCCTCACCCTCAGCCCAACACTCGCCATAACCTTAACACTAACCCTAACCCTTACCTAACGGAAACCCTCATCCTCACCCTCACCCTCACCCTAACCCTAACTCTCAACCTCACCCTAACACTTACCCTCACCCTAACCCTCACGCTAACCCAAACACTGACCCTCACCCTCACTCTCATGGTCACCTTCACCCTAACCCTAACCCTCACCCTCACGCTAACCCTTAACTTCACCCTAACCCGAACCCTCACATTAACCCTCACCTCACGGTAACCCTCACCATCGCCAAAAAGATCACCCTAAACCTAACCCTAACTCTCACCCTAAAGCTCACAATAATGTAGTGACCGTCTACTCGACCAGCGAGGAAGAACGACCACCACACCAGGAGTCTTCTCAGATCACGCTTTATTGGAGAGCCTTTTAGTTGTAGGAGAGCTTGGGCGCGAGAGAGCGTGCACCCGTAATACAGCCGCTTATATAGGGAATTCGAACACGGGTCTTTTCTATTGTTGGTCGCCTGCCTTTTACCGTCACCAGGTGTCATGGGATTGGCTGGGGACACTACCTTGCTCGCGCACGCGCACAGCCCAGGCGTCCCGCCAAGCACCGTCTGGAGTGGTAATCCTCAAAACTGCAAGGGAGTGGGCGGAGTCTCGCCTCGGCTCCCTACACAATAACCCTAACACTAACCCTAACACTCACCCTCACCCTAAACCTCACCCTCACCCTAACCCTCACACTAACCCTTACCCTAACCCTAACAATAACCCTACACCTCAATAACCCTAATGTTAACACTAACCCTCACCCTATCCCTAACCTAACCCTCATCCTCACCGAACCCTTAACCTTACCCAAACCGTCACACTCATGCTAACCCTCACCCTCACCCAAAACATCACACTAACCCTAACCCTCACCCTAACCCTAACTCTAACACTCATCCTAACCCTAACTCTCCTTCGAACTCTCAAACACAACCTTATCCTCACCTTAAACATAACACTAACCCTTACCTAAGCCAAACCCTCACCCTCGACCTAACACTCACACTCAACATAGCCTTTGACCTAACCCTAACCCTAACCCTAAACCTCACCCTCACCCTCACCCTACCTTCACTTTAACCCTTAACCTCACCCTATCCCTCACACTAACACTAACTCTAACCCTAACCCTAAACCTCAACCTAACCCTCATTCTAAACCTAACACTAAACCTAACCCTAAACCTAAACATTACCCTAACCCACACCCTCAAACTAACCCTAACCCTCAACCTCATCCTAACTCTCACCCTAACCCTTACCCTCAACCTCACCCTAACCCTAACCCGAAGCCTATCCCTCAAACTAACCCTAAACCTCACCCTAACCCTAACCCTAACCCTCAAACTACCCCTCATCCTAACCCTAATACTCAACCTAACCATAACCCTAAACCTAACCCTCACCCTAACCCTCATGGTTACCCTAACACTCACCCTAACCTTAATGCTCACCCACCCCCTAACCCTCAACCTCACCCTGATCCTCACCCTAATCCTCACCCTCAACCTAGTCCTCAACATAACCGTAACACTAACCCTAACCCTTACCTAATCGAAACCCTCACCCTCACCCTCACCCTCACCTTAACCGTAACCCTCACCCTCATCCTCACTCTCACGGTCACCCTCACCCTAACCCTAACCCTCACCGTCACCCTAACCCTTCCCTTTGCCATAACCCGAACCCTCACACGAAACTTCACCTCCCAGTAACACTCACCCTCACCCAAAACATCACCCTAACCCTAACCCTCACCCTCACCCTAACCCTAACCTTCACCCTAAACCTAACCCTCCCTCTAACCCTCAAACTCACCCTAATCCTCAACATAACCATAACCACAACCCTTACCTAAGCGAAACCCTCACCCTCACCCTAACCCTAACCCTAACCCAAACCCTGACACTAACCCTAACACTCATCCAAACCCTAACCCTTACACTAACCCTAAACTTAACCTTAACCCTTACCCTAACCCTACCCTCAGCTTACCCTCACCATAAGCATAACTGTAAACCTCACCATCACCCTAACACTCAGCCTAAAACTTAGCCTAAGCCTAACCCTCAACCTCACCCTAACCCTAACCCTAACCCTCACCCTAAACCTCACACTCACCCTAACTCGAACCCTCACCGTAACCCTAACCTTAACCCTAACCCTAACCCTCACACTAAACCTAACCCTCACCCTAAACTTTACCATCACCCTAATCCTCAGCCTAACCCTACCACTAACCCTTACTCTAACCCTCACCCTCACCCTCATTCTAACCCTAAACCTAACCATAACCCAAACCTAACCCTCACCCTCACCTTCACCCTAATTCTAACCCTAACCCAACCCTAACTCTCACCCTAATCCTATCCCTAAACTTAAACTTTACCTCACCCTCACCCTCACTCGAATTCTAACACTAACCCTAAAACCTAAACCTCACCCTAACACTAAAACTCACCCTAAACTTCACCCTAACCCTCACTCTCACCCTAACCCTTACCCTAAACCTCTCCCTCATCCTAACCCTCACCCTAAACCTTACCCTCACCGTAACCCTAACCTTTACCTTACCATAACCCTCACACTAACCCTAAAACGAACCCTCTCCCTAACCCTAACCCTAACCCTCACCGTAAATCTAACCCTCAGCTCACCCTCACCCTCACCCTAAGCCTAACACCATAACACTAAACTTAACCCTAACCCTCAACTTAACCCTAACCCTAACCCAAACACTCAACCTCATCCTAACCCTCACCTTAACCCCAAAACTCAAACCTCACCCTCACACTCACCATCACCGTAACCCTCACCCTAAACCTAACCCTCACCCACAGCCTAACCCTCACCTTCACCTGAACACTCACCCTCACATTAAACGAAACCCTAACCCTAAACATCACCCTACCTCTACCCTCACCCTAACCTTAACTCTAAACCTCACCCTAACCCTAACCCTCACCCTCACCCTCACCCTAAGCCTAAACTTTAACCTAACAGTAACCCTAAACCTAACTCTCACCCTTACCCTCACCCTAACGTTAACCCTAACCCTAACCCTAAAACTCACCATCACGATTACCCTAAACCTATCCCTAACCCTAACCCTCACCCTAACCCTCACCCTCACCCTAACCCTATCCCTCAACTTCACCCTCACCCTAACCCTAACCATAACCCTAAACTTAACAATCACCCTAACACTAACCCTCGCCATATCCCTAACCCTTACCCTGACCCTAACCAAAACACTAACACAAACACAAACCTAACCATCAACCTAAACCTCACCCTAACCATAACCCTAACCCTAACCTTACCCTACGCCTCACCCTTACCCTTGCCGTCACCCTAACCCTTACCCTCACAATATCCCTCACCCTAACCCTTATCCTAACCCTAACCCTGACCCTAACTCTAACCATAACCCTCACACTAATCCTAACACTAACCCTAAATTACACCCTAATCCTCACCCTCACCCTAATCCAAACCCTAACCCTAAACCTCACCCTCACCCGAACCCCCACACTCACCCTAACCCTAAACATCAGCCTAAACCAAACCCTCATCCTAAACCTAACCGTAACCCTCACCATAAACTTAACCCTCACCCTCGCCCGCAACCTAATCCTATCCCTCACACTAACCCTATCCCTAACCCTAACACTAACACTAACCCTCACACTCAACATAACCCTAACCCTCAAGCCAAACCTAACCCTAACCCTCAACCTCACCCTAACCCTCAAAGTCAACCAAACTCTCATCGTAAACCTAAACCTAAACCACACCCTAACCGAAACCCTCACCCGAACACACCCTCACACTAACCCACAACCTCACCCTAAATCTAACCCTCACACTGACCCTCACCCTCACCCTACCCCTATCCCTCACCCTCACCCTCACCCTAACACTAACACTTATTCTAACCCTAACCCTCACCCTAAGCCTCACCCTAACTCTAACCCTAACCCTCACCCTCAACCTAACCCTCACCCTAACGCAAACCGTAACTTTCACCTTAATCCTCACCCTTACCCTAACCCTAACCCTCACCCTCACCCTAACCCTAACCCTAACACTTACACTAACCCTAACGCTCAACCTAAGCCTAATCCTAACCCTAACCCTAATTTTCACCCTCACCCTATTCCTAACCCGAACCTTCAACCTCACCCTCACCCTCAGCCAAACAGTAACTGAAACTCTAACCCTCACCCTCAACCTCACCCTCACCCTAACCCTAACCCTAATGCTAACCCCAAACCTCACCCTATCTCTAACCCTAACACAAACCTAACCCTCCACTAAGCCTAACACTAACCCTAAATCTTACCCTAACCCTCACCCTCGCCAGAAACCTAACCCTAACCCTAACCCTCACCCTCACCCTCACCCTAACCCTCACCCTATCCCTAACATTAACCCTAACCCTCATGCTCACTATAAACCTCACCCTAACCCTTATACTCACTCTAACCCTGACCCTAACCCTAACCTTAACCCTGGCACTCATCCTAACCCTAACCATAACCATAACACTAAATTTCATCTTAACCCTCACCCTAACCCTAAGGCAATACCTCACCCTAACCTTAACCCTAATGCTAACCCTCACCCTCACCCTAACCCTCACCATCACCCTAAACCTCACCCTAACCCTAACACTCAACCACACCCTAAAACTCACCCTCCCCCGAACCCTCCCCCGAAACCTAACACTAAAGTTCACCCTAAACCAAACCCTCAAACTAACCTTAATACTAACCCTCACACTAAATCTAACCCTCAGCCTCACCCTCACCATCATCGTAAGCCTAACCCAAACCTTAACCCTAACCGTAACCCTTACCCTAATCCTAACCATAACCGTAACACTCACACTAGCCCTAACCCTCACCCTAACCCTAACGCTCAACCTCACCCTAACCCTCGCCGTCACACTCACCCTCACCCTCAGCTTAAGCCTAAACCTAAGCCTAACACTAACCCTAAACCTAAATCTCACACTCACCCTCACCCTTACACTAACCCTAACCCTAACGCTAACTCCCACCCTCACAATCAACCTAAACCTAACCCTAACCCTAACCCTCACCCTAAACTTCACCCTCACCCTAACACTATCCCTCAACCTCACCCTCAAGCTAACCTAAACCTAACCCTCACCCTCACCCTAACGCTAACCATCACCCACACCCTAACCCTTACCCTCACCCTAACACTCACCCTCACACTAACCCACACCCTCACCCTAAACATAACCCTAACTCAAAACGTCACCCTCACCCTCACCCTTACCCTAAGCCTAAAACTAAACTTACTACTAACTCTAAACCTAACTCTCACCCTCACTATCACCCAAAGGTTAATCCTAATCCTAACCCTAACCCTCACCCTCTTCCTCATCCTAACCCTAACCCTAATCCTCACCCTATCCGTCAGCCTCACCCTAACTATAATCCTCATCCTCACCCTCACCCTAACCCTAAACCTAACACTAAACCTAAACCTAACCCTCAATCTATGCCTAACCCCAACCCTGAACCTAAAGCTGATCATCACGGTAACCCTAAATCTAACCCTCTCCCTCACCCTCACCCTCACCCTAACACTTACCCTAACGCTAAACCTCACCTGCACCCTCACCCTCACCCTAACCCTCAACCTCACCCTAAACCTCACCTTCACTCTCACACTCACCCTAACCCTAATCCTAAACTTCACACCATCCCTAACCCTAATCCTTATCCTAAGCCAAACCCTAAAGATAACCCTAACTCTAACCCTCACACTAACCCTAAACCTCAACCACACCATAACCGTAACACTCACACAAACACTCACTCTCACAATAACCCACACCCTCACCCTAAACATCACCCTAACCCTAACACTCACCCTAACCATAACCCTAACCCTCATCTTAATTCTAACCCTATCCCTCACCCTCACCCTCAACCTAACCGTAAACCTAACCCTAACCCTCACCCTAAGCCTAACCCTATCCCTCACCCTAATCCTCACCCTAAACCTAACCCTAACTTTCAACTTAATCCTCACCCTTAACCTAACCCTAAACTTCACCCAAACCGTCACCCTCACGCTAACACTCACCCTCACCCAAAACATCACGCTAATCCTAACCCTCACCCTAAGCCTAACTCTAACCCTCACCCTAACCCTAACTCTCAAACTCAACCTAATCCTCACCCTAAACATAACAGTAACACTTACCTAACCCAAACCCAAACCCTCAACCTAACCATCACAGTCAACATACCCTCAACCTTACCCTAACCCTAAGCCTAAACCTAACCCTAACATTAACCCTCACCCTCACCCTCACCCTAACTTTCACGTTAACCTTTACCCTCACCCTAAACTTCACACTAACCCTAACTCTAACCCTAACCCTAAACCTAAACCTAACCCTCATTCTAAACCTAACCCTAACCCTATCGCTCACCTGAAACCTCACCCTAACCCACACCCTCACCCTAACCCTAACCCTCACCCTCATCCTAACCCTCACCCTAACCCTTACCCCCACCCTAACCCTAACCCTCACCCTAACCCTCACCTCACGGTAACACTCACCCTCACCCAAAACAACACCCTAAACCTCACCCTCACCCTAACCCTAACCCTAACCCTAACCCTACCCCTAAACCTCCCTCTAACCCTCAAACTCACCCTAATGCTCAACATAACCATAACCATAACCCTTACCTAAGGGAAACCCTCACCCTCACCCTAACCAATACCCTCATCCTAACCCTAAATTTAACCCTAACACTCACCCTAACCCTAACACTAAATCTCACCGTCACCCAAACCCTAACCCTTACCCTAAACCTTATCCTCACTCTAACCTAAGTCTGAGCCTAACCCTAACCCTAACACTCACCCAAAACCTAGGCCTAACCATAAACCTAATCCTGACCCTAAACCAAACACTAACCCTAACCTTCACCCTACACCTCACCATAAACCTAACCCTAACCCTAACACTCACCCTAACCCTAACCCTATCCCTAAACCTAACCCTAACCCTCACCCTCACTCTAACGCTAACCCTCACCCTCACCTACACCCTCACCCTAACCCTAACCCTATCCCTCACCCTACCCTCACCTTAACCCTAACCATAACTCTAAACCTCACCCTCACCCTAACACTCACCCTAACACTTAGACTAAACCTAACCCTCAACCTCACCCTAACCTTAACCGTAACCCTCACCCTAATCCTATCCCTAACCCTAAACTTTACCCTAAACCTCATTGTCACACGAAACCTAACCCTAAACCTAACCCTAAACCTCACCCTCACCCTAAACCTCAGCCTAACCCTTATCCTCACCCTAACCCTGACTCTAACCCTAACCCTAACCTTCACACTAATCCTAACCTAACCCTAATTCTAACCCTAAATTTCACCCTTACCCTCACCCTAACCCTAACCAAACCTAAACCAAACCCTCACCCTAACTCTAACCCTGACCCTAACCCTCACGCTCAAACTAACCCTCACCATCACCCTAACCCTCACCCTAACCCTAGCCCTCAACCACACCATAAAACTCACCCTCACCCGAACCCGAACCCTCACCCGAAACATCACCCGAAACCGAATGCTCTCCCTAACAATAACCCTAACCCTCACCGTAAATCTAACCCAAACCTCACCCTCACCGTCAACCTAAGCCTAACACTCACGGTAAACCTAACCGTAACCCTCACCCTAACCCTAAACCTAACCTTAACCCTAACCCTCGCCCTCACCCTCAGCTTAACACTAACCCTAACACTAAACCTCACCCTCAGCCTCACCATAACCCTAACCCTAACCCTCACCCTCACCCTCACCCTAACCCTAACTCTAACCCTACGCCTCAGCCTAACCCTCACCCTAACCCTAACCCTCACCCTCAACCTGACCCTACTCCTTATCCTAACCCTTAGCCTAACCCTCACCATCACACTAAACCTCACCCTAACCCTTACCCTCACCCTAACCCAAAACCTAACCCTAACCGTAACACTCATACCAACCCTAAAACTCTCCATAACCCTAACCCTAACACTAAACCTAAACCTCACACAAACCCTCAACCTAACCATAACCCTAATCCTAACCCTAAACCTAACCCTCACCCTACCACTCACCCTAAACCTAAACCAAAACCTAACCCCCACCCTCACCCTAACCCTTATCCTAAACCTTGTTCTCACCCTAACCTAAGCCTAACCCTAAACCTAACCCTAACACTCATCCAAATCCTAAGCCTAACGCTAACCCTAACCCTTACCCTAACCCTCACCCAAACCCCAAGCCTAACACTAAACCTAACCCTAAACCTCACCCTCACCCTAACCCTAACCCTTACCCTCACCCTACCCCTCACCCTAACCCTAACACTAAACCTATCCCTCACCCTCACCTGAACACTCACCCTAACCCTTAACCTCACGCTAACCCTCACCTCACCCTAACCCTAACCCTAACCCTCACCCTAACCCTCACCATAAACCTAACCGTAAACTTCGCCCACACCCTAACCCTCTCCCTAACCCTAACCCTAACCCTCACCCTCACCCTAACCCTAAGCCTTAGCCTCATCTTCACCCTCACCCTAATCCTAACCCTACCACTCACCCTAACCTCATCCTAAACCTAAACCTAAGCCTAACATTAACCGTAACACTAACTCTAACACTTACCCTCACCTTCACTCTCACCCCTCAGCCTAACCCTAACTCTCACCCTAACCCTTACCCTCACCCTACCATAACCCTAAACCTAACCCTCACACTAACCCTAACACTCACCCTAACCCTAACCCTTACACTAACACTAACCCTAAACTTAAACCTCACCCTAACCCTAACCCTAACTTTCATCTTAATCCTCACCCTTACCCTAACCCTATCCCTCACCCTCACCCTAACCCTAACCCTAACCCTAACTTTCACCTTAATCCTCACCCTTACCCTAACCATATCCCTGACCCTCACCCTAACCCTAACCCTAACCCTAACACTAACCCTAACCCTCATCTTAAGCCTAACCCAAACCCTAACTCTAATTTTCACACTCACTCTATTCCTAACCCTAACACTCACCCTCACCCTCACCCTCAGCCTTACACTAACCGAAACTCTAACCCTCACTCTCAACCACACCCCCACGCAAACATTAATCCTAACCGCTACCCTCACCCAACTCTAACCCTAACCCAAACCTAACCCTCCACTAAGCCTAACCCTAACAATAAACCTTACCCTAACCCTCACCCTCACCAGAAACCTAATGCTAACCCTAACCCTCACCGTCAACCTCACCCTAACCCTAACACTAACCCTAACCCTCACGCTCAACCTAAACCTCACTCTAACCCTTATACTCACTCTAACCCTGACCCTAACCCTAACCTTAACCCTCACATTAATCCTAACCCTAAACATATCCCTAACCCTAAATTTCACCCTAACCCTCACCCTAACCCTAACCCTAACCAAAACCCTCACCCTAACGTTAAGGCTAATGCTAACCCTCAGCCTCATCCTAACCCTCACCATCATCCTAACCCTCACCCTAACCCTAACACTCCACCACACGCTAAACCTCACCGTCACCCGAACCCTCACCCGAACCCTAACCCTTAACATCACCCTAAAACGAACCCGCAACCTAACCCTAACACTAACACTCACACTAAATCTAACCCTCACCCTCATCCTCACCGTCATCCTAAGCCTTACCCTTACAATAAACCGTAACCCTAACACTAACACTCAACCTAACCCTAACCCTCACCCTAACGCTCAACCTCACCCTAACCCTCAACCTCATCCTAACCCTCAACCTAAGCATAACCCTAAACCTTCTAAACCTCACCCTTTATGTCACCCTTACCCTAACACTATTCCTCTACCTCACACCCACCCTAACCCTAACCCTAAACCTAAACCTAAATGTAACCCTAACACTAACCCTCACCCTCACCCTAACTCTAAAACTCACACTCACCCTGACCCTGAGCCTAAACCTAAACCTACTACTAACCCTAAACCTAAATCTCACCCTCACCCTCACCCGAAGGTTAACCCTAATCCTAACTGTAACCCTCATTCTCTTCCTCACATTAAACTTAACCCCAAACCTCACCCTATCCGTCACCCTCACCCTAACCCTATTCCTCATCCTCACCCTCACCCTAACCCTAAACCTAAACTTAACCTTCAATCTATGCCTATCCCTAACCCTAAACCTAACATTCACCCTCACCCTAATCCTAAAGCTAACCCTCTCCCTCATGTTCACCCTCAGCCTAACACTTACCCTAACCCTTACCCTCACGCGCACCCTCAACCTCACCCTAACCCTCAGCTTCACCCTAAAACTCAGCCTCACCCTCACCTTCACCCTAACCCTAACCCTAAACCTCACACCATCCCTAACCCTAATCCTTATCCTCAGCCTTACCCTAAAGCTAGCCATAACCCTAACCCTCAAACTAACCGTAACCCTCAACCTAATCCTAACCCTCACCCTCACCCTAACCTTCACCCTAACTCTTACCCACACCCAAAACATAACTCTAACCCTAACCCTAACCCTCACACTAAACCTAACCATCACCCTAACCCTAACCCTAAGCCTAAACTTAACCCTCACCCCCAACCTCAACCGTACCCTCAGCCTAACCCTAACCCTAATCCTAATCCTAACCCTAACCCTCACCCTCATGCCCACCCTAAACCTAACCCAACCCTAACCCTCACATTACTCTAAAGCTAACAATAACCCTAACCCTAAACGTAATGCTAAACCACACCCTAAACCTAAACCTAACCCTAAGCCTCACCCTAAACTTAACCCTAACCCTAAACCTACCCTAACCCTAACCCTAACCCTCACACTAACCCTCATCCTGACCCTAATACTCACCCTAAACATAACCCTAACCCTAACCCTCACCCTCACCCTAAGCCTCACGGTTACCCTATCCCTCACCCTAACCCTAACACTCACCCACCCCCTAACCTTCAACCTCACCCTCATCCTCACCCTAAAATTCACCCACAACCTAGCCCTCACCATAACCGTAACACTAACCCTAACCCTTACCCAACCGAAACCCTCACCCTCACCCTAACCATCACCCTCACCCTAACACTTACCTTCACCCTAACCCTCACGCTAACCCTAAACCTCACTGTCACCCTCACTCTCACGGTCACCCTCACCTTAAACCTAACCCTCACCCTCACCCTAACCCTTAACTTCAACCTAACCCTCAACCTAAACCTAACCCAAAACTTAACCCTTACCATAACCCTAACACTAACCGTCAATCTCACCCTGATCCTCACCCTAACCCTACCCCTACCCCTACCCCTAACCCTCATCTTAAACCTAACCCTCACCCTAACCCTAACCCTCCCTCTAACCCTCAAACTCACCCTAATGCTCACCATAACCCTAACCCTAACCTTTACCTAAGCGAAAACCTCACCCTCACACTCACCCTAAACTAAACCCTCATCCTAACCCTAACTTTAACCCTAACACTAACCCTAACCCTAACACTAAATCTCACCGTCACCCAAACCCTAAAACTTACCCTAAACATTATCCTCACCCTAACCTAAGCCTAACACTAAACCTAACCCTAACACTCACCCAAACCCTAAGCCTAACACTAAACGTAACCCTGAACCTAAACCAAACCCTAAACCTAAACTTCACCTTACACCTCACCATAACCCTAACCCTAACCCTAACCCTCACCCTAACCCTAACCCTATCCCTAAACCTAACCCTAAACCTCACCCTCACTCTAACCCTAACCCTCACCCTCACCTTCACCCTCACCCTAATCCTAACCCTACCACTCACCCGACCACTCATCCTAAACCTAAACCTAAGTGTAACACTAAACGTAACCCTAACCCTAACCTTTCCCCTCACACTCACACTCACCCCTCAGCCTAACTCTAACCCTCAACCTAACCCTTACCCTCACCCTACCCTAACCCTAACGCTAACCCTCACCCTAACACTAACATGCACCCTACCCCTAAATCTTACACTAACCCTAAACCGAAACTTAAACCTCACCCTAACCCTACCCCTCACCCTACCCTCACCCTAACCCTAACCATAAGTTTAAACCTCACCCTCACCCTAACACTCACCCTAACCCTTAGCTTAACCCTAACCCTCAATCTCACCCTAACCCTAAACCTAACCCTCACCCTAAACCTCAGCCTAAACCTCACACTCACCCTAACCCTCACCCTCACCCTAACCCTAACTTTAACCCTAACCCTAACCCTCACACAAACCCTAAACTTCACCCTAACACTAAACCTAACCCTCACACAAACCCTCAACCTAAACGGAAACCTAACCCTAACCCTCACCATAAGACTAACCCTAACCCTCAATCTCACCCTCATCCTCACCCTACACCTAACCCTACCCCTCACACTAACCCTAAACCTAAACCTAAACCTTACCATAAGACTCACACTATCATTAAACCTAAACCTAAACCTCAGCCTCAACCTCACCCTCAGCCGGACCATAACGCTAACCCTAATCCTAACCCTAAACTTCACCCTCACCCTAATTCTAACCCTAACCCTAAACCTAAACCTCACCCTAACCCTAACACTCACCCTAAACTTCACCCTCACCCTAATTCTCACCCTAACCCTACCACTAACTCTTACCTTAACCCTCACCCTCATTCTAACCCTAACCCTAACCCTAATCCTAACCCTAACCCTCACCCTCATCTTCACCCTAATTCTAACCCTAACCCAACCCTAAACCTCACCCTAATTCTATCCCTAACCCTAAACGTTACCATAAACCTCATTCTCACCTGAATCCTAACCCTAACCCTAACCCTCACCCGAACACTAATGCTAACCCTAAACCTCACCCTCACCCTAAACCTCAGCCTAACCTTTACCCTCACCCTAAGCCTGACCCTAACCCTTACCCTAAACTTCACACTAATCCTAACCAAACCCTAACTCTAACCCTATATTTCACCCTAACCCTCACCCTAACCCTAAACCTAACCCAAACCCTCACCCTAACTCTAACCCTAACCCTAACACTCACGCTCATACTAACCCTCACCGTCACCCTAACCCTCACCCTAACCCTAACCCTCAACCAAACCATAACACTCAACCTCACCCGAACCCGAACCTTCACCCGAAACATCACGCTAAACCGAACGCTCTCCCTAACAATAACCCTAACCCTCACGGTAAATCTAACCCTCAACTCACCCTCACCCTCACCCTAAGCCTAACACTCACCGTAAACCTAACCCTAACCCTCACCCTAACCCTAACCCCCAACCTAAGCCTAAACCTAACCCTCAACGTAAGCCTAAACCTAACCCTAACCTTAACCATCACCCAAACCCTAACCCTAACACTTCCCCCCACCCTACACTCACCCTAACCCTGACCATAATTCTAAACCTCACCCGCAACTAACACTCAAGCTAACCCTTAGCCTAACCCTAACCCTCAACCTCACCCTAACCCTAACCCTAAGCCTCACCCTAATCCTCACCCTAAACGTCACACTCACCTTAACCCTCACCCTCACCGTAACACTGACTTTAACTGTAACCCTAACCCTCACCCTAACCCTAACCCTAACTCTCACCCTAACCCTCAAGCTAAACCTAACCGTAACCCTAACCCTCACCCTAACCCTAAACCTAACCCTCAATCTCACCCTCATCCACATCCTAACCCTAACCCTTTCCCTCACCCTAACCCTCATCCTAACCCTAACCCTCACCCTAATCCTCACCCTAAACCTTCCACTAACCCTTACCCTAACCCTCACCCTCACCCTCAGTCTAACCCTAACCCTAACCCTAATCTTAACCTTATCCCTCACCTTCACCTTCACCCTAACTCTAAACCCTAACCCAACCCTATCCCTTACCCTAATCCTATCCCTAAACCAAAACTTTACCTCACCCTCACCCTCACCCTAATTCTAACGCTAAACCTAAAACCGAAACCTCACCCTAACTCTAACACTCACACTAAACTTCAACCTAACCCTCATTCTCACACTAACCCTAACCCTAAACCTCACCCTCATCCTAACCCTCACCCTAAACGATACCCTCACCGTAACCCTAACCTTAACCCTAACCCTAACCCTCACATTAACCCTAACCCTCACCCTAAACCTAACCCTCACCATAACCCTCAGCCTAAACCTAAGCCTAACCCTAACCCTCACCCTAACCCTCAACCAAACCCTAACCCAAACCCTATCCCTCACCATAACACTAAAACTAACCGTCAATCTCACCCTGATCCTCACCCTAAACCTAACCCTACCCCTCACCTTAACCCTCGTCATAACCCTAACCCTAACCCTAAAACTCACCCTAACACTAACCCTAACCCTCAATCTCACCCTCATCCTCACCCTAACCCTAAACCTACCCCTCACCCTAACCCTCATCCTCACCCTAACCCTAACCCTAACACCCACACTAACACTAACCCTAACCCTAAACCTCACCCTCAACCTCACCCTCAGCCTAACCCTAACCCTAAACCTAATCCTAACCCTAAACCTCACCCTCACCCTAATTCTAACCCTAACCCCAAAACCTTAATCTCAACCTAACCCTAACTCTCACCCTAAACTTCACCCTCACCCAAATCCTCACCCTAACCCTACCACTAACCCTTACCCTAACCCTCAACTTCACCCTCATTCTGACCCTAACCCGAACCCTAATCTTAACCCTAACCATCACACTCACCTTCACCCTAACTGTAACCCGACCCAACCCTAACCCTCACCCTAATCCTATCCCTAAACCTAAACTTTACCCTAACACTCATTCTCGCCCTAACCCTAACCATAAACCTCACCCTCATCCTAACCCTCACCCTAAACCTTACCCTCACTTTTACCCTAAACTTAACCCTATCCCTTTACCTCACAATAATCCTAACCCTCACCCTAAACCTAACCCTAACCCTCACCCTAACATTCAACCTAAATCTAACCCAAAACCTAACCCTGACCATAAACCTAACACTAACCGTCAATCTCATCCTGATCCTCAACCTAACCCTAACCCTACCCCTAACCCTAACACTCATCTTAACCCTAATCCTAACCCTAAAACTCACCCTAACACTAACCCTAACCCTAAACCTCACTCTCAACCTCACCCTCAGCCTAACCCTAACCCTAACCTTAATCCTAACCCTAAACCTCACCCTCACCCTAATTTTAACCCTAACCCTAAACCTAAACCTCACCCTAACCCTAACACTCACCCTAAACTTCACCCTCACCCTAATTTTCACCCTAACCCTAACACTATCCCTTACCCTAACCCTCACCCTCACTCTCATTCTAACCGTAACCCTAACCCTAATCCTAACCCTAAACCTCACCCTCACCTTCACCCTAACTCTAACCCTAACCCAAACCTAAACCTCACCCTCACCTTCACCCTAACTCTAACCCTAACCCAAACCTAAACCTCACCGTAATCCTATCCCTAACCCTAAACTTTACCCTAAACCTCATTCTCACCCGAAACCTAACCCTAACCCTAACCCTCACCGAAACACTAACACTAACCCTAAAAGTCACCCTCGGCCTAAACCTCACCCTAACCCTGACCCTAACCCGAACCCGAACCTTCACACTAATCCTAACCCTAACCCTAACCCTAACCCGAAATTTCACCATAACCTTCATCCTAACACTAAACCTAACCCAAACCCTCACCCTAACTCTATCACTAACCCTAACCCTCATGCTCACACTAACCCTTACCGTCACCCTAACCCTCACCCTAACCCTAACCCTCAACCACACCCTAAAACTCATCCTCAAACGAATCCTCACCCTCACTCGAATCATCACCCTACACGGAACCCTCTCCCTAACCCTAACCCTAACCCTCACCATAAATCTAACCCTCACCTCACCCTCATCCTCACCCTAAGCCTACCACTCACCGTAAACCTAACCCTAACCCTAACCCTCACCCTAACACTAACCGTCACCCTAACACTCAACCTCACCCTAACCCTCAACCTAACCCTAACCCTCAACTTAACCCTCACCCTGACCATCAACCTAACCCTCACCCTAAACCTAACCCTCACCCACACCGTAACCCTCACCTTCACCTGAAAACTCACCCTCACACTAAAGGAAACCCTAACCATAAACATCACTCTAACCCTAACCCTCACCCTAACCCTAACCCTAAACCTCACCCTAAACCTAACACTAACCCTAACCCACACGCTCACCCTAAAACTTACCCTAATCCTTATGCTCACTCTGACACTGACCCTAACCCTAACCTTAACTCTCACACTAATCCTAACCCTAAACATAACCCTAACCCTAAATTTCACCCTAACCCTCACCCTATCCCTAACCCTAACCCAAAACCTCAATCTAACCTTAACACTAATGCTAACCCTCAGCCTCATCCTAACCCTCATCATCACCCTAACCCTCACCCTAACCCTAACACTCAACCACACCCTAAATCTCTCCATCACCGGAACTCTCACCCAAACCCTAACCCTTAACATCACCCTAAAGCGAACCTTCAACCTAACCCTAACACTAACCCTCACACTAAATCTAACCCTCACCCTCACCCTCACCTTCATCCTAAGCCTTACCCTCAACCTAACCCTAACCCTAACACTAACACTCAGCCTAACCCTAACCCTCACCCTCACACTAACCCTAACGCTCAACCTCACCCTAACCCTCACTCTCATCCTAACCCTCACCCTAAGCCTAACCCTAAACCTAGCACTAACCCTAAACCTAAATCTCACACTCATCCTCGCCCTTTCACTAACCCTAACCCTAACCCTCACCCTCACAATCACTCTAAACCTAACACTAACCCTAACCCTCACCCTAACCTTCACCCTCACTCTAACCCTATCCCTCACCCTCAACCTCACCCTAACCCTAACCCTAACCCTAAACCTAAACCTAACCCTCAACCTATGCCTAACCCTAACACTAAACCTAACCCTCACCCTCAAACTAATCCCAAACCTAACCCTCTCCCTCACCCTCACTCTCAGCCTAACACTTACCCTAACTCTAAACCTCACCTGCACCCTCACACACACCCTAAACTTAAACCTCACCTTAACTCTCACCCTCACCCTCACCCTCACCCTAACTTTAACCTAAACATCATACCATGCCTAACGCTAATCCTTATCCTCAGCCTAACCCTAAAGCTAACCCTAACCCTAACCCTCACACTATCCCTAACCCTCAACCTAACCCTAACCCTCACCCTCACCCTAACACTCACCCTAACCCTTACCCACAGCCTAACCCTAACTCTAACGCTAACGCTAAACCTCAAACTAAACCTAACACTCACCCTAACCCCAAACCTAAGCCTAACCTTAACCCTCAGCCCCAACCTCAACCTAAACCTAAACATAAACATCACTCTAACCCTAACCCTCACCCTTAACCTAAGCCTAAACCTAAACCTACCACTAACCCTAAACCTAACTCTTACCCTCACCCTCAAAAGAACGTTAACCCTAATCCTAACCCTAACTCTCACCCTCTTCCTCACCCTAACCCTAATCCTAACCCTCACCCTATCTGTAACCCTCACCCTAACACTATTCCTCACCCTCACCCTCACCCTAACCCTAACCCTAACACTAAACCTAACCCTCACCCTCCCCCTAATCCTAAACCTAATGCTCTCCCTCACCCTCACCCTCAGCCTAACACTTATCCTAACACTAAACCTCACTTGCACCCTCACCCACCCCCTAACCTTAAACCTCACCCTAACTCTCACCCTCACCTTCACCGTCACCATAACCTAATCCTAAACCTCACACCATCCCTAACCCTAATCTTTATCCTCAGCCTAAACCTAAAGCTAAGCCTAACCCTAACACTCACACTAACCCTACCCTCAACCTAAACCTAACCCTCACCCTCACCCTAACCCTCACCCTAACCCTTACCAACAGCCTAACCGTAACTCTAATCCTAATGCTAACCCTCACACTAAACCTCACCATCAACATAACCCTAACTCTAAGCCTAACCTTAAGCCTCAACCCCAAACTCAACCTCACCCTAAACCTAACCCTCACCTTCACCATAAACCTAACCCTCACCCTCACCCTCACACTCACCCTAAGCCTAAACCTAAACCTAAACCTACTACTAACCCTAAAACTAACTCTCACCCTCACCCTCACCCGAAGGTTAACCCTAATCCTAACCCTAACCCTCACCCTCTTCCTCACACTAACCCTAACCCTAAACCTCACCCTATCCGTCACCCTCACCCTAACCCTATTCCTCACCCTCACTTTCACCCTAACCCTCACCCTAACCCTAAACATAAACCTAACCCTCAAATTATGCCTATCCCTAACCCTAAACCTAGCCCTCACCCTCACCCTAATCCTAAAGCTAACCCTTGCTCTCACCCTCACCCTCAGCCTAACACTTACCCTAACCCAAACCCTCACCCGCAACCTCATCCTCATGCTAACCCTCAGCCTCACCCTAACCCTCAGCCTCACCCTCACCTCACCCTAACCCTAAACCTAAACCTCACACCATCCATAACCCTAATCCTTATCCTCAGCCTAACCATAAATCTAACCCTAACCCTAACCATCACACTAACCCTAACCCTCAACCTTACCCTAACCCTCACCCTAAGTTTCACCCTAACCCTTACCCACACCCTAAACATAACTCTAACCCTAACCCTAACCCTCACACTAAACCAAACCGTCACCCTAAACCTAACCCTAAGCCTAAACTTAACCCTCACCCCCAACCTCAAACTTACCCTTAGCCTAACCTTAACCCTAAACCTAATCCTAACCCTAACCCTCACCCTCATGCTCACCCAAAACCTAACCCTAACCCTAACCCTCACATAACTCTCAAGCTAACAATAGCCCTAACCCTAACACTAATGCTAAACCACACCCTAAACCTAAATCTAACCCTAAGCCTCACCCTAAACTTAACTCTAACCCTAAACCTCTCTCTAACCCTAACCCTAATCCTCACCCTCACCCTAACCCTAACCATAACCCTAACCCTCACACTAAACCTATCCCTCACCCTCACCTAATCCTCACCCTAAATCTTACCCTCACCCTCACCATTCCCCTCACACTAACCCTCACCCTCATGCTCACCCAAAACCTAACCCTAACCCTAACCCTCACATAACTCTCAAGCTAACAATAATCCTAACCCTAACCCTAAAGCTAAACCACACCCTAAACCTAAACCTAACCCTAAGCCTCACCCTAAACTTAACCCTAACCCTAAACCTCTCCCTAACCCTAACCCTAATCCTCACCCTCACTCTAACCCTAACCATAACCCTAACCCTTACACTAAACCTATCCCTCACCCTCACCCTAATCCTCACCCTAAATCTTACCCTCACCCTCACCCTTACCCTCACACTAACCCTAACCCTCAACCTAACCCTAAACCTAAACCTCACCATCAACATCACCCTCAGGCTAACCCTAAACCTCACTCAAAACCTAACCGTAAACATCACCCTCACCATCACGCTAAACCTCAACCTCACTCTCACCCTCACTCTAACACTAACCCTAACCCTCACCCTAAACCTAACACTCACCATAAAATCCTAACCCTCAACTTCACCCTCACCCTAAACCTAACCCTAACCCTAACCATCACCCTAACCCTCTCCGTAACCGTAATACTAACGCTAACACTCACCATCACCCTCAACCTCACCCGAAACCTTACCCTCACCCTAACCCTAACCCTAAACCTAACCCTCACACTAAACCTAACCTTCACCCTGACACAAACCCTAACCATAACCTAACCCTCACAATAAACCTTACCATCATGGTAACCTTAACCCTACTCCTGAGCCTAACAGTCACACTAACCCTAACTATAATCCTACACCTCACCCTATCCCTAACCCTAACCCTAAACATCAACTTCACCATAGCCCTCAGCTAACACTAACCCTAACCTTAATCATCACCTTCACCGTCATCCTAACCCTCACCCTAACCCTAACACTAAACCCAGACCCTAATCCTCACCCTCACCAGAACCCTCCTTCTCACCCTAATCATAAACATCACCCCAAACCGACCCCTCACCCTAACTCTAACCCTAACAAACACCCTAAACCTAACCCTCACCCTCACCCTCACCCTGCCCCTAATATTAACGTTAACCCTAACCGTAATCCTCACCCTAACCTTAACCCTAACACTCAACCTATCCCTAACCCTCACCCTAATCCTAACCCTAAACCTCAACCTCACCTGAAGCCTCAATGTAACCCTAACCCTCACCCTAACCCTCACCCACACCCTAACCATCACACTCACCCAAACACTCACTCTCACACTAACCTACACCCTCACCGTAAACATCACTGTAACTCTAATCCTCACCTTCACCCTAACCCTATCCCTCAACCTAATGCTAACTCTATCCCTCACCCTCACCCTCACCCTAATCCTAACCCTAATCCTAACCCTCACATAACTCTAAAGCTAACAATAACCCTAAACCTAACCCTAAACCTCACCCTAACCCTAAGGCTAAACCTCACCCTATCCCTCACCCTTACCTTTACCCTCACCCTAACCCTAACCCTAACACTAACCCTCACCCTCACCCTAATCATCACCCTAGACCTTACCCTCACCCTCACCCTTTCCCTCACACTAAGCCTAACCCTGAACCTAACCCTAAACCGAACTCTCACCATCACCCTTACCCTCAGCCTAAACCTCAGCCTAACCCTAAACCTAACACTAACCCTCACCCTCACCCTCACCCTAACTCTCATCCTCACCCTCACACTCAGCCTAACACTACCCCTAACCCTAAACCTCACGCTAAACCTAAAGCTCACCTGAAACTTAACCCTAACCCTCACCCTCAACTTCACCCTAAACCTAAACCTAACCCTATCATTCACCCTCACCATAACCCTCATCTGAAACCTTACCCTCACCCTAACCCTAACCCTCACACTAATCCTAACGCTCATGCTAACACTAACCCTACCTCTGAGCCTAACCCTCACACTAACCCTAACACTAATGCTATACCTCACCCTATCCCTAACCCTAACCCTAACCCTCAAACTCACCCTAGCCCTCAGCTAACAATAACCCTAATCCTAACCCTCACCCTCACCCTCACCCTAAAACTCAACCTAACCATAACCCTCACCCTGAACCTAACTCTCAGGCTAACCCTAACCATAAACCCAACCCTCCCACTAACCCTCACTCTAACCAAACCCTAACTCTAACCCTAACCCTACGCCTAACCACAACAATATCTCTAAGCCTAACCATCATCCTCACCCTAACCCTCACGCTAACCCTTACCCTCACACTAACCCTCACCCTAACCTAAACCTAATTTTCACCTTAATCCTCACCCTTACCCTAACCCTATCCCTAACCCTCATCCTAACCCTAATCCTTACCCTAACCCTAACCCTCACCCTAAGATTAAACCTAACCCTAACTCTAACCCTCACCATCACCCTAATCCTAACCCTAAAACTCACTCTCAACCTCACCCTCAGCCTAACACTAACCCTAACCATAACCCTCCCCCTCCCCTTCCCCCTAACCCTAACTCTAACCTTACCCTCACCCTCAGCCTCAACCTCACTCTCACCCTAAACCTAACCCTAAACTTCACACTATCCTTAACCCTAATCCTTATCCTCACCCTAACACTAACACTAACCCTAACCCTAACCCTCACACTAACCCTAACCCACACCCTATCCCTAACCCTCACCCTCACCCTCATCCAAACCCTCACCCTAACCCTTACCCTCAGCCTAACCCTAACTCTAACAGTAACCCTAACACTCGCCCTAAATATAACCCTCTCCCTAACCCTATCTATAGTCCTCGAACCCAAACTCAGCCTAACCCTAACCCTAACACTAATCCTAACCCTAACCCTCACCCTCAGGCTCTTCCTAAACCTAACACTAACCCTAACCGTCAGCCTAACTCTAAAGCTAACATTAACACTATCCCTAATCCTAAACCTAAACCTCACCCTAACCCTAATCCTAACCCTAAACCTAACCCTAACCCAGCCCTAACCCTAATCCGCACCCTTACCCTAACCCTAATCCTCACCCTCACCATAAACCTAACCCTAACTCGCTCACTAAACGTATCCCTCACCCTTACCCTAACCCTCACCGTAACCCTAACTCTAATCCTCACCCTCACCCTAATCCTCATCCTAAACCTTACCCTCACCCGCCCCTTACCCTGAAACTAACGCTAAACCTCACCCTAACCCTAACCTTCAACCTAATCCTCACCCTAACGCTAATACTTACCCTCACTAACCCTCAACCTAAACCTACCACTAACCCTCACACTAACCCTAACACTGACCCTAACCCTAACCCTCACCCTAAACCTAACCCTCATTCTAAACCTAAACCTAAACCTCACCCTAACCCTAAACCTAACCCTCACCCTAACTCTCACCTTAAATCTCAACCTAACCCTCACCCTAACCCTATCCCTAACCCTAACCCTAACCCAAACCCTAGACCTCACCCTAACCCTAACTCTAAACCTCAGCCTCACAAATAGACTAACCCTCAACTTCACCCGAACTCTCACGCTCACCCTGACACTCACCTTCACCCTAAAGCTCACCGTAACCCTAACCATCAGCCTAACCCTAACCCTAACCCTCACCCTGACCCAAACCCTCACCCTAACCCTCACCGTCACCTTAATCCTCACCATAACCCTACCTCACCCAAACCCTCACCCTCACCCTAAAATTCGCCCTCACCCTAGCCCTCACCATTAACCCTAACCCTAAACTTAACCCTTAAACTAAACTTAATCCTCACCCTCACCCTCACACAAACCGTCCCCCTAAACCTAAAACTAACACTAACCCTCACCCTAACACTCACCCTTACGCTTACCCTCACCCTAACCCTCACCCTCATCCTAACCCTAACTCTAACCCTCAACCTAACCGTCTCGTAACCCTCACCCTAATCCTAACCCTCAGCCTCACCCTCACCCTCACCCTCACACTAACCCTACACCTCACACTCACCCTCACCCTTTCCCTAAACCTAACCCTCACCCTAACCCTAACGCTCACCCTAACACTAATGCTAACCCTAATCCTCAACCTAAACCTAATCCTCACCCTCACCCTCAACCTAACCCTCACCCTAACTGTAACCCTAACGCTCACCCTAACCCTCACCCTAAACTTAACCCTAACCCTCATCCTAAATCTAACCCTAAACCTAACCCTTACCCTAACCCTCACCCTAACCCTAACCCTCACCCTAAACCAAACCCTAACCCTTACCCTCACCCTCACCCTAACCATAACCCTAACCCTAAACTTCACCCTAACCCTCAACCTAACCCTTACGCTAACCCAAACCCTCGCCCTTACCTTAAACCTCACCCTAAACCTTACCCTCACCCTAACCCTAAAGCTAACACTAACCCTCTCACTAATCCTAACCCTCATCCTAAAGGTAACCCTAACCCTCACCGTCACCCTAACCCTAACCATCACCCACACCCTAACCCTAACCATCACCCACACCCTAACCCTCACAGAAAACTTCACCCTCACCCTATCCCTCACTCTCACCCTAACCCTCACCCTGACCCTAAGCCTCACCCTAACACTCACCGTCACCCTAATCCTTACCCTAAACATAACCATAACATTTACCTAACCCAAACTCTCACCCTGACCCTCAGCCTAAAACCCACCCTTACCCTATACATAACCCTAACCATACCCCTCACCCTAACCCTCACCCTAACCCACAACCTAACACGAACCCTAACCCACACCCTCACCCTAACCGTCACCCTAGCACTAAGACTCACCCACACCCTAACCCTAACTCCCTAACCCACACCCAAAACCTAATCCTCAACCAAACCCTAGCCCTCACACTAACCCTCACCCTCACATTAACCCTAACCCTCACCCTAACCCTCACCCTAACCCTAACACTATCCCTAACCCTCAACCCTCTCCCTAACACTCACCCTAAAACTTACACTCACCCTAACCCTCACACTAACCCTAACCCTTAACTTAACACTACCCCTCCCCCTACCCCTCCTCCTCACCCAAACCCTAACGCTTAGGGTTAGCCTCACCATAAACCTAAGCCTAAACCTCATCCTCACCCTAACCCTTACCCTCACCCAAACACTCAAACTCACGCTAAGCCTCACCCTCATCCAAAACATCAGTCAAAGCCTAACCCTCACCCTAAACCTAACCCTAACCCTCACCCTAACCCTAACCCTCCCTTTAAATTTCAAACTCAGCCTATTCCTCACCCTAAACATAACCCTAACCCTTACCTAACCCAAACCCTCACCCTCACTCTCACCCTAACCCTCAACATCACACTCACCCTCAACCTCAGCCTATCCTATGCCTAACCCTCACGCTCAAAGTCACCCTCACCCTCAGCCTATCCCTAAATCTAAACCTAATCCTAACCCTAAATTTCACTCTGACCCTCATCCTCACCCTCAACCTAACCCTAACCTTAACCCTCACCCTAACTCTTAACCTCACCCTAACACTTACCCTAACACCAACCCTAACCCTCACCCTCACCCTACCCATCACCCTAAAACTAACCCTAACCCTAACATTCATCCTAACCCTCACCCTTACCTTAACCCTAACCCTAACCCTTAACATCACTCTAACCCTCACCCTAACCTTAACCTAATCCTAAACCTATTCCTGAACCTCACCCTCAACCTAACCCTAACTCTAATTCTAAACCTAACCCTAACCGTCACCCTAAACCTAACCCTAACTTCACCCTCAACCTAACTCTAAACCTCAACTTAGCCCTCAACCTCACCGTAACCCTAAACCTACCACACACACTAACCCTCATCCTAACCTTAACCTTAACCCTAATACTCACCATAACCCTAAACCTAACCATAACACTCACCCTCACCCTAATCCTCACCCTCACGGTAACCCTCACCCTAACCCTAACCCTCACCTTAGGCCTCAACCTAAGCCTATCCCTAAACCTAACCCTAACACTCACCCTCAACCTAACCCTTACCCTCATCCTAACCCTCACGCTCACTCTAACCCTAACCGTAAACATCACCCTAAACCTCACCCTAACCCTAACCCTTAACCTCACCCTAACCCTAACACTACCCCTCACCATAAACCTCACCCTAACCCTACTGCTCACCCTAACACTCACCCTAACGCTATTCCTCACCCTCAAACTCACCCTAAAACTTACACTTACCCTAACCCTAACGCTCACCCTAAAACTTATCCTCACCCTAAATCTAACCCTCAACCTAACCCTAACTCTAACCCTAACCTTCAAACTCACCCTAAGGCTAACCCTACCACTCACACTAACCCTCATCCTAACCTTAACCTTAACCTAATACTCACCCTATCCCTAACCCTAACCAAAACACTCAAACTCACCCTAATCGTCACCCTCAGGTTAACCCTCAACCTAAGCCTAACCCTCACCCACACACTAACCCTCATCTTCACCTGAACTCTCACCCTCAACCTAACCCTCACCCTCACCCTAAACATCACCCTACCCCTAACTCTCAGCCTAACCCTAACCCTAACACTCACTCTAAGCCAAAACATCACCCTAACCCTCACTCTCACCCTAACCATCAACCTAACACTCACCCTAACCCTTACCATCAACAGAACACTCACACTAACCCTAAACGTCGCCCTTACCTTCAACCTCACCCTCACGCTAACACTAACCCTCAACACAACCCTAACCCTCACCCTAACCCTAAGTACACATCTAAACTTCAGCCTCACCCTAATCTTCACCATAACCCTTACCCTCACCTTAACCCTCATCCTAACCCTAACCCTCAGCCTAACCCTAACCCTCACCCTAACCCTCACCCTCATCCTAAACTTCACTGTAACCCTTACCCTCACCCTCACCCTAACCCTAACCCTAACTCTAACCCTAACCCTCACAGTAACCCTAAACCTCACCCTAACCCTAACCCTAACCCTCACCCTACACCTCCCACTAAAGTTAACCCTAATCCTAACCCTCACCCTCAACTTAATCCTCAGCCTAACAATTACCCTCACCCTAAACCTAACCCTCACCCTCACCCTAACCCTCACCCACACCCTAGCCCTCATCTTCACCCGAACTCGCACCCTCACCGTCACCCTAAACATCACATTACCCCTAACTCTCAGCCTAACCCCTAACCCTAACACTCACTCTAACCCAAAACCTCGCCCTAACCCTCACTCTCACCCTAACCATCAACCGAAAACTCACCCTAACCATTACACTCAAACTAACCCTCACACTAATCATAAATGTCGCCCTCAACTTCAACATCACCCTCACCCTAACACTAACCCTCAACGTAACCCTAACCCTCAACCTCATCCTAACTACAAACCTAAACCTCAGCCTCACCCTAATCTTAACCATATCCCTTACCCTCACCTTAACCCTCACCCAAACCCTAACCTTCACCTTCATCCTAACCCTCACCCTAACCCTTGCACTCACCCTAACTCTAACTTTAACCTAAACCTCACACTAACCCTAACCCTCACCCTAACCCAAATCCTACCACTCACCCTAACCCTCATATTAACCCTAACCCTAACTCTAATCCTCACCCTAACCTTAAAACTAACCCTAAACCTCAATCTCATCCTACCCCTCACCTTCAATTTAATCCTCAACCTGACCCTAATCCGCACCCATACCCTAACCCAAAACCTCACCCACACCCTCACCCTAACCCTCAGCCGCACCCTAGCCCTCACCCTCAACCTAACCCTTACCCTCTCCCTAACCCTCACTCTACACATAACCCTAACACTAACTCTAACCTTAAACATCACACTAACCCTGACCCTAAACCTAACCCTCAACCTCATCCTAACCCTCACCCTAACCCTAAACCTAACCCTCACCCTATCCCTTAGCCTCACCCTAACACTATCCCTAACCGTAACCTCAACCTAACCCTCATTCTAACCCTAACCATAACCCTAACCCTAACTCTGACCCTAACCCTAACCCTAACACTAACCCTAACCCTCACCCTTACCCTAACCATCACCGTCACCCTAACCCTCACCCTACCCTAAACCTCACCGACACCCTAAGCCTCACCCTCACACTCACCCACACCCTAACCCTCACCCTCAAACTAAACCGAACCCTAACCCTAACCCTAACCCTAACCCTAACACTCACCATAACCCTCATCCTAACCCTAAACCTAACCCTCACAATAACCCTTACCCTCACACTAATATTCACCCTTACATAACCCTAACCCTAACACTCACCCTAACCATAAACTTAACCCTAAACTTCATCCTCACCCTAACCCTCACCCTAACCCTAACCCTCACCCTCATCCTAACCCTCACCCTTAACCTTCCCCCCACCGTAAGCCTAACCAGAACACTAACACTAACCCTCACACTAACGCTAACCCTCACACTAACCCTAACACTACCCCTCACCCTAAACTTCATCCTAATCCTAACCCTAAACCTCACCCTCAATGTAATCCTAACCCTAACCCTCACCCTAAACCTAAACCTAAACCTCACCCTCACCCTCACCCTCAACATAACTCTACCCCTACCCCTCATCCTAACGCTAACCGTAACCCTAACACTCACACTAAACCTAAACCTAACCCTAAAACTCACCCTCACTCTCAACCTCATCCTAACACTATTAGCCACCCTGACCCTTACCCTCACCCTAACCGTAAACCTAACACTAACCCTAACCCTCACAGTAACCCTAAAACTCACCCTAACCCTAACCCTAACACTAACCATAAAGCTCACCCTAACCCTGACCCTACCCTAACCATAACCCTAACCCTACCCCTCAACCGAACCCTAAACCTAACCCTAACACTCCACCTTATCCTAACCCTCACCCTTAAACTTAACCACACGGTAACCCTAACCCTCACACTAACCCTAACACTCACTATAACTCTAACTCTACTCCTCACACTAAACCTAACCCTAACACGAACCCTCACCTCAACCCTCACCCTCACCCTAACCCTAACCCTAACCCTCACACTAAATCTAACCCTCACACTAAATCTAACCTTAATACTAAGCCTAAACCTCACACTTAACCTAACTCTCAGAGTAACCCTCACACTACCCCTAACTCTAACCCTAAACCTCACCCTATACCTAACCCTAAACCTTACCCTCACCCTCACACTAGCTCTCACAATAAAACTCACCCTAACCCTAACACTCACCCTAACCATCATCCTCACCCTAACAGTAACCCTCACCTTCACCCTCATCCTCAGCCTAACCCTAAACCTAACACTAATCGTAACCCTAAACCTCACCCTCAGGCTCACCCTAACTCTAAACCTAACCTTAAACCTAACACTCACCCTCAACCTAAACCTACCCCTAACCCTCACCCTCACCCTCACCTTCACCCTCACCCTAACCCTCAAACTAAACCTAAACCTAACCCTCACCCTAACCTTCACCCTAACCCTCATCCTAACCCTCACCTTAAGAATAACCCTAACCCTAACACTAACCCTCACCCTAGTCTTCACCCTAACCCTAGCCCTAATCCTAATCCTCATCCTCACCCTAAAACACACCCTAAGACTTACCCTCACCCTAACCCTCACCCTAAACCTAGCCCTACTCAAACCCTAACAATAACCTTAACCCTAACAAAAAACCTAACTCTCACGCTCAAGCTGACCATCAGCCTAAGCCTAACCTTAATTCTAATGCTAAGCCTAACCCTCACTCTCACCCTCACCCTAAACCCAACCCTAACCCTAACACTCCCCGTCCCCCTCCCTCTCCCCCTTACCCTAACCCTAAAAATAACCCTAATCCTAACCCTAATCCTCTTCCTAATCCTAATCCTGACCCTAACCATGACCCTAACCCTAAACCTTACCCTAACCCACACCCTCACCCAACAACTAAACCTAACCCTCAGCTTAAAACTCACCCTAAGGCTAATGCTAACCCTAAACCTCACCCTTACACTAATCCTAACAGTAACCATAACCCTAAATTAAATCCTAAACCTCACCTAAACCCTAATGCTAATGCAAACCCTCACCCTAATCCTAAACCTAACCCTAACCCTCACCCTCACCCTAACCCTCACCCAAACCATAACCCTCACCCAAACCATAACCCTCAACCACACCCTAAACATCACCCTCAACCGAACCCTCACCCTCACCTTCACCTGAAACATCACACTAAACCGAACACTCACCCTAACCCTAACCCTTACCCTCACCCTAAACCTAACCCTCAACCTCACACTCAACCTCACCCTAAGCTTAACCCTCAACCTAACCCCAACCCTAACCATAACCCTAAACCTCACCCTAATCCTAACCCTAACCCTAAAACTCAACCTAACCCTAACCCTCAACCTCACCAGCAGAATCACCCTAAATCTAACCCTAACCCTGACCCTCGCCCTAACCCTCACGGTCACCCTTACCCTCACCATCAACCTAACCTTCAACCACACCCTAAACATCACCCTCAACTGAATCCTCACCCTCACCCTCACACTAAACATCACCCTAAACCGAACCCTCACACTAACCCTAACCCTTACACTCACCCTAAAACTAACCCTCATCCTCACACTCAACCTCAACCTAAGGCTAACCCTCACCCTCATCCTAACCCTAACCACAACCCTAAACCTCACCCTAAACCTAACCCTAACCCTAAAACTCAACGTAACCATAACCCTCAACCTCACTCCCAGAATCACCCTAAACCTAAACCTAACCCTCACCCTCACCCTAACCCTATCCCTCACCCTAAGCCTAACCCTAAACTTAAGAGTAACCCTAAACCTAACTCTCACCCTCACCTTCACCCTAACGCTAACCCTAACGCTCACACAACCCCTCACCCTCAGAATCACCCTAAACCTAACCCTAAACCTAAACCTCACCCTCACCCTAACTCTACCCCTCACCTTCACCCTCACCCTATACCTAAAGCTAATCTTAACTCTAAGCCTAACCCTCACCCTAAGCCTAACCCGAAGTCTAAACCTAAACCTCACCCTCACCATAATCCTATCCCTAACCCTCTCCCTAATCCTCACCCTCAGCTTAACACTAACCCTAACACTAAACCTCACCCTCAGCCTCAAACTAAACCTTACCCTAACCCTCACCCTCATCCTCACCCTAACTCCAACCCTACCCCTCAGTCTAACTCTCACCCTAACCTAACCCTAATCCACAACCTGAACCTAATGCATACCCTAACCCTAACACTCACCTTAAAGTTCACCCTCACCCTAATCCTCACCCTAACGCTAACATTAAACCTTACCCTAACCCTCACCCACACCAACATTCTAACCCTAACCCTAATCCTAAACCTAACCCTCACCCTAAACTTCACCCTATATCTAACCCTAACCCAACACTAACCCTCACCCTAATCCTATCCCAAACGCTAAACTTTACCCTAACACTCATTCTCACCATAACACTAACCCTAATCCTCACCCTCATCCTAACCCTCACCCTAACCTTATCTTCACCGTAAACCTAACCTTAACCCTAAACCTAACCCTCACACTAACCCTTACCCTCACCCTAATCCTCAACCTAAACCTAACCCTAACCCTACCCCTCACCATAACCCTACCACTAACCCTCAATCTAACCCTCATCCTCACCCTAACCTAACCCTACCCCTCAACCTAACCCTCATACTAACCCTAACCCTAAACCTAATCCTAACCCTAAACCTCACCCTCACCCTATTTCTAACCCCAACCCTAAACCTAAACCTCACCTAACACTAATACCCTAATCTTCACCCTCAACCTAACCCTAACACTAACCCTTACCCTAACCCTCACACTCACCCTCATTCTAAACCTAACCCAATCCGAATCCTAACCCTAACCCTCACCCTCACCTTCTCCATAAGTCTAACCCTAACCCAACCCTAACCATCACCCTAATCCTATCCCTAACCCTCAACTTTCCCCTAACCCTCATTCTCACCTGAAACCTAAACCTAAACCTAACCCTCACCTTAACCCTAACCCGAACGTTAACTCTAACACTAACCATCACCCTCACCCTAAATCTCTCCCTAAACCTTATCCTCACAATAACCCTGTCCCTAACCCTAACCCTAACCTTCACACTAATCCTAACCTTAACCCTAAATTTCACCCTAACCTTCTCCCTAAACCTAAACCTAACCCAATCCCTCACCCTAAATCTAACCCTAACCCTAACCTTCACACTCACCCTAACCTTCACTGTCACCCTAACCCTTACCCTAACCCTAACTCTCAAACACACCCTAAAACTCACCGTCACTCTCACCCTTACCCTCACCTGAAAGATCACCCTAACCCAACACTCACCCTAACCCTAACCCTAATATACACCGTAAATCTAACCCTCAACTCACCCTCAACCTCACATTAAGCCTAAGCGTCACCCTATCCCTAACCGTAACCGTAACACTCAATTGCACCCTAACCCTCACCCTAACAATAACCCTAACCCTCAACCTCAACCTCATCCTAAACCTAACCCTAAACCTCACCCTCACCCTAACCCACACCGTCACCCTAACTCTCACCCTCACCCAAACCCTCAACCACACCCTAAACATCACCCTCAACCGAACCCTCACCCTCACCCTCACCCTAACAATAACCCTAACTCTAACCCTCACCCTCACCCTAACCCAAACCCACACCCTAACCCTAACACTCACCCTCACCCTCACCCTAACAATAACCGTAACTCTAACCCTCACCCTCACCCTAACCCTAACCCTCACCCTAAACCTAACGCTCAACCTATCCCTCACACTAACCCTAAACCTAACCATAACCCTCAACCTCACCCTGGGAATCACCCTAAACCTAACCCTAACCCTGACACTCAACCTAACCCTAACCTTAACCCTAATACTCAACATCACGCTAAAATTCACTGTCACCCTAACCCTCACACTAAACCTAAACCTCAACCACTCCTTTACCCTCAACCTCCCCCGAACACTCACCATCACACTAACCCACTCCCTAACACTAAACACACACCCTAACCTTATGCCTCACTCCAACCCTAAACCTAAACCTCACCCTAACCCTCACCCTCACCCTCACACTCACCCTAAGCCTAACCCTAAACCGAACACTAACCCTAAACCTAACCCTAACCCTAACCCTCAACCTCACCCTCACAATCACCCTAACCTTAACCCTAACCCTAAACCTCACCATCAGCCTCACGCTCACCATAAACCTATCCTCACCCTCACCCTCACCCTAACCCTAACACTAACACTAACCCTATACTGAAACCTCATCCTTAGCCTAACACTAACCCTAACCCTAACACTCCCCCTCACCCTAAGCCTTACACTATCCATCTCCCTCACCCTCAGCCTAACATTAACCCTAACCCTAATTCTCACCATCACCCTAACCCTAACCCTAACCCTAACCCTCAACCTCACCCTAACCCTCACTGTCACCCTAACCCTCACCCTAACGCTAACCCTCACACACACCATAACCCTTACCCTCACCCGAACACTCACTCTCACACTAACCCACAGCCTCAACCTAACAAGAACCCTAACTCTAACCCTCACTCTCACCCTAACCCTAACCCTCACCCTAACCCTAACACTCACCCTCACCCTCACCCGCACCCTAAGCCTAAACCTAAACCTACGACTAACCCTAAACCTAACTCTCACCCTCACCCTCACCGAAGGTTAACCCTAAACCTAATCCTGACCCTTACGCTCTTACTAAACCTAACCCTAACCTTAACCATCACACTATCCCTCACCATCACCCTAACCCTTTTCCTCACCCTCACCCTTACCCTCACCCTAACCCTAAACCTAACCCTAAACCTAAACCTAACCCTCACCCTCATGTTAATCCTAAACCTAACCCTCTCCCTCATACTCACCCTCAACCTAACCCTAACCCTAACCCTAACCCTCACCCGCACCCTCACCCTCACCCTAACCCTAAACCTCAACCTCACCCTCAACCTCATCCTCACACTCACCCTAACCCTAAAGCTCACACAATCCCTAACCCTAAACTTTATCCTCACCCTAAACCTAATGGTAACCCTAACCCTAACCCTCACACTAAGCGTAAACCTCACCCTAACCCTAACTCTAAACCTCACCCTAATCCCCACCCTAACCCTTATCCACACCCTAACCATAACCCTAACCCTAACCCTAACCCTCACACTCAACCTAACCATCACCCTAACCCTAACACTAAGCCTAAACTTAACCCTCACCCCCACCCTCAAACTTACCCTCAGCCTAACCCTAACCCTAATCCTAATCCGAACCCTAACCTTGTCCCTCATGCTCACCCTAAACCTAACCCTAACCCTATCCCTCACATAAAGCTAAAACTAACAGTTACCCTAACCCTAACCCTAATCCTAAACATCACCCTAACCCTAACCCAAAACCTAACCCTTAACCTAAACTTAACCCTAACCCTCTCCCTAAACCTAACCCTAAACCTCACCCTCACCCTAACCCTAACCATAACCCTACCCTCACACTAAACCTATCCCTCACCCTCACCCTAATCCTCAACCAAAATCTTAACCTCACCCTTACCCTCACACTAACCCTAACCCTCAACCTAACCCTAAACCTAACCCTCACCATCAATCTCACCCTCAGCCTAAACCTAACACTCACTCTAATCCTAATCCTAACCCTCACCATCACCCTCACCCTAACACTCAACCTCACCCTCACCCTCACCCTAACACTAATCCTAAACTTAACCCTCACCCTAACCCTAAGGCTCACCGTAAAAACCCACACCCTCACCCTCACCCTCACCCTAAACCTAACCCTAACCCTACCCCTCACCCTAACCCTAAGCTTAACCCTAATACTAACGCTAACACTCTCCCTCACCCTTACACTCACCTGAACCCTTATCCTCACACTAACGCTAAGCATAACCCTCCCCCTCACACTAAACTTAACCCTCACCCTAACACAATCCCTAACCCTAATCCTAAAACTAACACTAAACCTAAAGCTCACGCTAACCCTAACCCTACACCTGAGCCTAACACTCACACTAACCCTAACTCTAATCCTATACCTCACCCTATCCCTAACCCTAACCCTAAACGTCCACCTCACCCTAGCCCTCAGCTAACACTAACCCTAACCCTAACCCTCACCCTCACCCTAATCCTAAGCCTAAACCTCACCCTCACTCTCGTCCTCACCCTAATTCTAACCCAAACCAATCTCTAAACCTCAAACTAACTCTAACCCTAACCCAAATCTTACCCATACCTAACCCTAACCCTAAGCCTAAACCATACCCTAACCCTCACCCTCACCAGAAACCTAACCCTAATACTAATCCTCACCTTAACCCTCACCCTAACCCTCAACCTAAACGTAACTCTAACCCTAAACCTCACCCTCACCCTAAATCTCACCTTAAACCTTATCCGTACAATAACCCTGAACCTAACCCTAACACTAACCCTCACACTAATCCTAACCCTAACCCTAACCCTAACCCTAAATTTCACCCTAACCCTCACCCTAACCCTACCCCTAACCCAAACCCTCACCCTCACCCTAAACTTAATCCTAACCCTGACCCTCACCCTACCCCTCACCCTGACCCTAACACTCACCCTAACCCTAACCCTCACCTTAAGAGCATCCCTCACCCTGACACTAACACTAACCCTCACCCTAATCCTAAACCTAACCCTCACTGTCCCCCTAACCCTCACCCTCACCCTAACCCTCACCCACACCCTATATCTCACCCTCACCCGAACACTCACCCTAACCCTAACCCTAATCCTAACCCTAAACCTCACCCTAACCATAACCCTCACCCTCACCCTCACCCTCAGCCCAAGCTTAACCCTAAACCTAACACTAACCCTTAACCTAACTCTCACCCTCAACCTCACCCTAACGTTATCCCTAACCCAAACCCTCACACTCACAATCACCCTAAAACTAACACTAACCCTAACCCTCATCCTCAACCTCACACTCACCCTAACCCTATCCCTCACATTCACCCTCATGCTAACCCTAACCCTAACCCTAAAACTCACCCTCACCCTAAGCCTAACCCTAACACTCTCCCTCACCTTCACCCTCAGCCTAACACTAACCATCACCCCAACCCTAACCCTAACGCTCAACCTAACCCTAACCCTCACCGTCACCCTAACCCTCAGCCTAAACCTAACCCTCACCCACACCCTAACCCTCACCCTCACACTAATGCACACCTTCAAACTAAACATCACCCTAAATCTAACACTCACCCTAACCCTAACCCAAACCCTCACCCTAACACTAACCCTCAACCTCAACCTCACCCTCAGCATAACCCTAACCCTAAGACTAAACCTCATACTCACCCTAAACCTTAACCTAACCCTCTTCCTCACCCTCACCCTCAGCCTAACAGTAACCGTAACCCTAAACCTCACCCTCGCCCCCACCCTCAACATAACCCTAAACCTCATCCTAACCCTCACCCTAACCCTCACCCTCACCCTAACCCTAACCCTATCCTTCACACTAAACCTAAACCTAATCCTTATCCTCACCATAACCGTAATACTTACACTCAACTTAACCCTCACCCTAAACCTTGCCCTCAAGCTAACCCTAATCTTAACCCTCACCCAAACCCACAACCTAACCCTTACCCACACCCTAAACGTAACTCTAAGCCTAACCCTAACCCTCACACTAACCCTAACCCTCACCCTCACCCGAGCCCACACGCTAACACTTACCCTGATCCTTACCCTCACCCTACCCTAAGCCTGACCCTAACACTAACCCTAACACTCATCCAAACCCTAATCCTAACACTAACACTAACTTTTACCATATCCATCACTCAAACCCTAAGTTTAACACTAACCCTAACCCTCACCCTAACCCTCACCCTAACCCTAACCATCACCCTAACCCTTACCCTAACCGTAACACTAAACCTAACCCTCACCCTCACCCTAAAAATCACCCTAACCCTTAACCTCACCCTGACCCTCACCCACACACTAACTCTAATCCTAGCGCTCGCCCTAACCCTCACCATAACCCTAACCCTAACCCTAACCCTCACCTTAACCCTCTCCCTAACCCTAACCCTAAACCTCAACCTCACCCTAATCCTAAAACTCACCCTCACCTTCACGCTCACCCTAACACTCACCCTAACCCTTAGCCTAAACCTAACCCTCAACCTCACCCTAACCCTAACCCTCACCCTCACCTTAAACCTAACACTCACCCTAAACCTCACCCTCAACGTAACCATCACACTAACCCCTACCCTAAACCTCATCCTCATCCTCACCCTAAACCTAACCCTTACCATCACCGTAACCCTAACCTTAACCCTAACCCTAAACCTCACACTAATCCTAACACTCACCATAAACCTAACCTTAACCCTAACCCTAACCCTCAACACTAATCCTAACCCTCACACTAAACCTAACCCTAACCCTCACCCTAAATCACAACCTAAGCCTAACCCTAACCCTAACCCTCACCGTAACCCTAATCCTAAACCTCAATCTAACCCTCATCCTCACCCTAACCTAACCCTACCCCTCACCCTAACCCTCAACCTAACCCTAACCCTAAACCTAACACTCACCCTAACACTAACCCTAACACTAAACCTCACCCTCAACCTCACCCTCAGCCTAACCCTAACCCTAACCCTAATCCTAACCCTAAACCTCACCCTCACCCTAATTCTAACCCCAACCCTAAACCTAAACCTCACTCTAACCCTAAGACTCACCCTAAACTTCACCATCACCCTAATTCTCACCCTAACCGTAACACTAACCCTTACCCTAACCCTCACCCTCACCCTCATTCTAACCCTAACCCTAATCCTAACCCTAACCCCCACCCTCATCTTCACCAGAATTCTAAACCTTAACCCAACCCTAACCCTCACCCTAATCCTATCCCTAACCCTAAATTTTACCCTAACCCTCATTCTCACCTAAAACCTAACCCTAACCCAAAACCTCACCCTAACCCTAACCCGAACACTAACTCTAACACTAACCCTCACCCTCACCCTAAAACTCTCCATAATCCTTATCCTCCAAATAACCCTGACCAGAAACCTAATCCTAACGTTCACACTAATCCTAACCCTAACCCTAAACCTAACCCTAAATTTCACCCTAACCTTCTCCCTAACCCTAAACCTAACACAACCACTCACCCTAAATCTAACCCTAACCCTAACCCTCATGCTCACCTTAACAGTCACTGTCACCCTAACCCTTACCCTAATCCTAACCCACAAATACACCCTAAAACTCACCCGAACCCGAAACCTCACCCTCACCTGAAACATCACCCTAAACCGAAATCTCAACCTAACCCTAACCCTAACCTACACAGGAAATCTAACCCTCACCTCACCCTCACCCTCACCTTAAGGCTAACATTCACCGTAAGCCTAAACCTAAACCTAAACCTCACCCTATCCCTAACCATAACCCTAACACTCAATCTCACCCTAACCCTCACCCTAACCCTAAACCTAACCCTCAACGTCACCCTCATCCTAACACTAACCCTAACCCTCACCCTCACACTAACCCTCACCATCACCCTAAACCTCACCCTAACCCAAATCCTCAACCACACCCTAAACATCACCCTCAAACGAACCCTCACCCTCACCCTCACCCAAAACATCACCCTAAACCGAACCCTCACCCTAACACTAACCCAAACCCTCACCCTAAACCTAACCCTCACCCCCACCCTCACCCTCACCCAAAGCTTAACACTCTACCTAACCCTAACCCTAACCCACAACCTCACCCTCAGAATCACTCTAAACCTAAACTTAAACCTAATCCTAACCCTATCCCTCACCCTCATCCTAAACATATCCCTCACCCTCACCTTCACCCTCACCCTAAGCCTAACTCTAAACCTAACAATAACCCTAAATCTAAATATCACCCTCACCTTCACCCTAAATCTAACCCTAACCCTAACCCTAACCCTCACCCTCAGAATCACCCTAAACCTAACCCTAAACCTAACCCTCACCCTACCCTATCCTACACCCTCACCCTCAACTTATCCCTAAACCTAACCTTGACCCTAACCCTAACCCTCACCCTAATCCTAACCCTTAGTCTAAGCCTAAACCTCACCCTCACCCTAAGCCTAACCTTAACCCTCTCCCTCACACTCACCCTCAGCTTAACACTAAACCTAACACTAAACCTCACCCTCAGCCATACCCTAACCCTTACCCTAACCCTCACCCTCATTCTCACCCTCACCCTAACCCTAAATCTAAACCTACCAATCACCTAACCCTCACCCTAACCCTAATCCTCAAGCTCAACCTAAACCTAATCTATACCCTAACCCTGAACCTAACCCTCACCATCACCCTAACACTCACCCTAAGCCTAACCCAAAACCTAACCCTTACCCTAACCCTCATACTAAACTTAACACTCCCTCTAACCCTAACCCTAACACTAAACCTAAACCTCACACTATCCCTCACCCTTACCATAAACCTAATCTTAACCCTAAACCTAACCCTCACCCTACCAATCACCCTAACCCTAAACCTCAACCTAACCCCCACCCTAACCCTAAACCCTTTCCCTAAACTAATCCTCACCCTACCCAAAGCCTAGCCCTAACACTTACCCTTAACCTCACCTAAACCCCAAACCTAAAACTAACCCTAACCCTCACCCTAACCCTGACCCTAACCCTAACCCTAACCCTAACCCTAACCTTCACCCTACCCTCACCCTAACCCTAACACTAAACCTAACCCTCACCCTCACCCGAACAATAACCCTAAATATTAACCTCACGCTAACACTCACCCTCACCCTTACCCTAACCCTAACCCATACGGTAACCCTCACCATAATCCTAAACCTCACCCTAACCCTCTCCCTCACCCTAACCCTAACCCTAACCCTCACCCTCACCCTCACCCTAACCTTAATACTCACCCTAAACCTACCCCTCACCCTACCCTCACCCTAACACTAAACATAACCTTCACACTAATCCTAACCCTAACCCTAAATTTCACCGTAACCCTCACCCTAAGCCTAAACCTGACCCAATCCCTCACCCTAACTCTACCCTAACACTAACCCTCATGGCACCCTAACCCTCAACGTCACCCTAACCCTGACCGAAACACTAACCCTCAACCACACCCTAAAACTCACCCTAACCCTCACCCTCACCATCACCCGAAACATCAACCTAAACAGAACCCTCACACTAACCCTAATCCTAACCCTCACCTTAAATCTAACCCTCACCTCACCCTTACCCGCAGCCTAAGCCTAACACTCACTGTAACCCTAACCCTAAACCTAACCCTCACCCTAACCCGAATCCTCACCAACACCCTAACCATCACCCTCAACTGAACACTCACCCTCACACTACCAACACCCTCACACTAAGCATCAACCTCACTCTAACCCTCACCCTCATCCTAACCCTAACGCTCACCCTAACATTAATCGTCACCCTCACCCTCACACTCTCCCTAAGCCTATCCATAAACCTATCACTAACCCTAAACCTAACTCTCACCCTCACGCTTACCCTATCGTTAACCCTAACCCTAACCCTCACCCTCACCCTCACCCTAACCCTAACCCTAAACCTAAACCTAACCCTAACCCTCACACTAAGCCCATCCCTAACCCTAAACCTAACAATCACCCTAATCCTAATGGTCACCCTATCCCTAACCCTCACCCTGACCCTAACCCAAACCCTAACCCAAACCTAAACTTAACCCTCACCCTAATCGTAATCCTAACCCTAACCCTCACCCTACGCCTCACGCTTACCCTAACCCTAACCCTAACACTCACCCTAACCCTAACCCTCACCCTAACACTTATCCTCACCCTATCCCTCACCATAACCCTTATCCTTACCCTAAACCTGACCCTAACCCTAACACTAACCCTCACACTAATCTTAACTCTAACACTTGATTACACCATAAACCTCACCCTAACCCTAACCCTCACCCTAAACCTAACCCTAAAACTCAACCTAACCCTAACCCTAACCCTAATGCTCAACGTCACGCTGAGCCTCACCGTCACCCTAACCCTCATCCTAAACCTAAACCTCACTCACAACATAACCCTCAACCTGACCCGAACACTCACCCTCACACTAAGCCACTCACTCACACTAAACCTCATCCTAGACCTAACCCTCACCCCCACACTCACACTCACCCTAAGCCTAAACCTAAACTGAACACTCACCCTAAACCTAACTCTCACCCTCAAATTCACCCTAACTCTAACCCTAACACTAAAACTCACCCTCGCAATCACCCTAAACCTAACCCTAACCCTAAACCTCACCCTCAACATCACCCTCACCGTAACCCTATCCGTCACCTTCACCCTCACCCTAACCCTAACACTAACCCTATCCTGAAACCTCACGCTAAGCCTAACACTAACCCTAACATTAACACTCACCCTCACCCTAAGCCTTACATTATCCGTCTCCATCACCTTCAACTTCAGCCTAAAATTAACACTAACCCTAACTCTCATCCTCACCCTAAACGTAACCCTAACCCTAACCCTAACCCTCAACCTCACCCTAACCCTCACCGTCACCCTAAACCTCACCGTAACGCTTACCCTCACCCACTCCCTAACCCTTACCCTCACCTGAACACTCACCCTCACACTAACCCACCCCCTCACCCTAAACATAACCTAACTCTAACCCTCACACTCACACTCACCCAAAGCCTAAACATAGACCTAGAACTAACCCTAACCCTTACACTCACCCTCACCCTCACCCTAAGCCTAACCCTAAACCAAACACTAACCCTAAACCTAACCCTAAACCCAACACTAACCCTAAACCTAACTCTCACCCTCAACTTCACCCTAACTCTAACCCTAACCCTAAACCTCACCCTCACAATCACCCTAAACCTAACCCTAACCCTAAACCTCACTCTCACACTCACCCTCACCATAATCCTATCCCTCACCCTCACCCTCACACTAACCCTAACACTAACCCTATCCCGAACCCTCACCCTAAGCCTAACACTAACCCTAAACCTAACACTCACCCTCACCCTAAGCCTTATACTATTCATCACCCTCACCCTCACCTTCAGCCTAACATTAACCCTAAACCTAACTCTCACCCTCACCCTAACCCTATCTCTAACCCTAACCCTAACCCTAAACCTCACTCTCACCCTCACCCTCAACCTAAGCCTCACCTTAAACCGAACACTAATGCTTAACCTAACTCTCACACTCACCTTCACCCTAACTCTAACCCTAACCCTAAACTTCACCCTCACAATCACCCTAAACCTAACCCTAACCCTAAACCTCACCCACAACCTCATCCTCACCATAACCCTATCCCTCACCCTCACCCTCACCCTAACCCTAGCACTAACCCTATCCCAAACCCTCACCCTAAGCCTAACACTAACCCTAACCCTAAAACTCACCCTCAGCCTAAACCTTACACTCTTCATCTCCCTCACCCTCACCTTCAGCCAAACATTAACCCTAACCCTAACTCTCATCCTCACTCTAACCCTAACCTTAACCCTAAGCCTAACCCTAACCCTCAACCTCACCCTAACCCTCACCGTCACCCTAACCCTCACCCTACCGCTAACCCTCACCCACACCCTAACCCTTACCCTCACCTGAACACTCACCCTCACACTAACCCACACCCTCACGCTAAACATAACCCTAACTCTAACCCTCACACTCACCCTCACCCAAAGCCTAAATCTAGACCTAGGACTAACCCTAGACCTTACACTCACCCACCCCCTCCCCGAAAGTTAACCCTAAACCTAACCCTAACCTTCACCCTCTTCCACACCCTAACCTAACCTTAACCCTCACCCTCACCTTCACCCTCAACCTAAACCTATTACTCACCCTCACCCTCACCCTCACGCAAACCCTAACCCTAACCGAAAACCTAAACCTAACCTTCAACGTATGCTTAACCTAACCCTAAATCTAAACCTTACCCAAACCCTAATCCTGAACCTAACCCTCTCCCTCACACTCAACCTCAGTCTAACACTAACCCTAACCCTAACCCTCACCCACACCCTCACCCTCAGCCTAACCCTAAACCTCACCCTAACCCTCACCCTCACCCTAACCCTAACTCTATACCTCACACCATCCCTAACCCTAATCCTTATCCTCATCCTAACCCTAATGCTAACCCTAACCCTAACCCTCACACTAACCCTAACCCTCACACTAAACCTAACCCTCACCCTCACACTAACCCACACCCTAAACCTTACCCACACCCTAACCGTAACCCTAACCCTAACCCTCACACTAAACCTAACCATCACACTAACCCTAACCCTAAGCCTAAACTTACCCCTCACCCACATCCTCAACTTTACGCTCAGCCTAACCCTAACCCTAATCCTAATCCTAACCCTAACCCTCACCCTCATGCTCACCCTAAACCTAACCCTAACCCTAACCCTCACATAACTCTAAAGCAAACAATAACCCTAACCCTAACCCTAATCCTAAACATCACCCTAACCCTAACCCGAACCCGAACCCTCACCCTAACCTTAACCTTAACCTTTTCCTTAACCCTAAACCTAATGCTCACCCTCACCCTAACCCTAACCCTAACCCTCACACTAAACCTATCCCTCACCCTCACCCTAATCCTCACCCTAAATCTTAACCTCACCCTCACCCTTACCCTCACACTAACCCTAACCCTCAACCTAACCCTAAACCTAACCCTCACCCTCACACTAAGCCTAACCATAACCCTAACGCTAATCCATCCATAACCCTCACCCTCACCCTCACCCTACCCCTAACCTTAACACTCACCCTAACCCTAACCCAAACATTAACCCTAACCCTCAACCTAACTCTAACCCTAACCTAAACCTTATCCTCAGGCTAACGCTCACCCTAACCCTAAACCTAAACCTAACCCTAACTCTCACCCCTACACTAAATCTAAACTTCACCCTAACCTTAACCCTACCCCTCACCACAAACCTCACCCTAAACCTAACCCTCACCGTAACCCTTATCCTAATCCTACCCTAACACTAACCCTCACCATATCCCTATAACTCACCCAAACCCTAAGCCTAACACTAACCCTAAACTTCAACCTAACCCTCAACTTAACCCTAACCTAAACCTCACCCTCACCCTAAACTTAACCCTCACCCTCACCTTCACCCTCAACTTAATCCAAACCTACCCCTCACCCTAACCCTCATCCTAACCCTAACCCTAAGTTTAACACTTACCCTAACGCTAATCCTAACCATAATCTTCACCCTCACCCTAAACCTAACCCTAACCTTAACACTCACCCTAACCCTCACCCTAACATTAATGCTAAACCTCAACCTAAACCTCACCCTAACACTAACCCTAACCCTAACCCTCACCCTCACGCTAACCCTAAACCTAACCCTAAAAATAACTCTCACACTAAATCTCAGCCTAACACTCACGCTAACCCTAACCCTCACTCTCACCCTAAAATTAAACCTAAACATTACCCTCACCCTAAACCTAACCCTAAACCTAACTCTAACCATCACACTAAACTTAACCTTCACCCTAACCCTAACACTACCCCTCACACTAACCCTCACCCTATACCTAACCCTCACCCTAAGCCTTATCCTAATCCTACCCTAACACTAACCCTCACCATAAATTTAACACTCACCAAAACCCTAAGACTAACAAATAACCTACCCCTCACCCTAACCCTCAACCTAAACCTAACCAAACCCACACCCTCACCTTAATCCTAACCCTACCCCTCACCCTAAACCTCATCCTAACCCTAACCCTAAGCCTAACACTAACCGTAACACTAACTCTAACACTTACCCTCACCCATACCCTCACCCTCAGCCTAACCCTAACACTCACCCTAACCCTTACCCTCATACTACCATAACCTTAAACCTAACCCTCACCCTAACCCTAAAAATCACCCAAAACCTAACCCTAACCCTAACCCAAACCTCACCCTAACCCTAACCCTACCCCTCACCCTACCCTCACCCTGACACTAACCCTAACTCTAAACCTCACACTCACCCTATCACTCACCCTAAACCTCACCCTAAAACTCACCCTCACCCTAATCTGCACCCTCAAATTAAGCCTCACCCTAAACCTGAAACTACCCCTCGTCCTAATCCTCCCTCTAGTCCTCAAACTCACCCTAACCCTAACCATAACACTCACACTAAAACTAAACCTAACCCTCACCCTCACCCTAACCCTAACCCTCATACTAAACTTAACCCTCATCCTAACCCTAACCTTAACACTAACACTCACCCTAACCCTCACCTTAACCCTAACACTAAACCTAACCCTCAACCTCACCCTCACCCTCACACTAACCCTTAACCTCTACCTAATCCTCACACTAACCATAACCCTAAAACTCATCTTCATCCTAACCCTAACGCTCACCCTAACCCTAACCCTCCCTCTAAAACTCAAACTCACCCTAAACCTCACCCTAAACCTAAACCACACACTACACCTTAAACCCTAACCCTCACGGCAACCCTCACCCTAACTTTCACCCTCACCCTTACCCTCAACCTAACCCTCACACTAACGCTAACCCTAACCCTAATACTCACCCTAACACTCACCCTCACCCTAACCCTAAACCTAAACCTAAACATCACTCTAAACCTCACCCTAACTCTAATCCTAATCCTCAACCTCACCCTCACCTTAATTCGAACTCCAAACATAACCCTAAACCTCACCCTCACCCGAACCCTAACTCTAACTCTCACCCTAACCGTAACCCTCACCCTAACCCTAACCCTAAGGCTCACCCTCAACCTAACTCTAAACCTCACCCTAACCCTCAACCTAACCCTAACTCTAACACTTACTCTCAACCTCACCCTAACCCTAACCCTAACCCTAACCCTCATCCTAACCCTAACCCGAACCTGAACCCTAACCCTCACCCTAGACCTCACCCTAACGTTAACCCTAATCCTAACCTTCACCCTCAACCTAACCCTCAGCCTAACACTTACCCTCACCCTCACCATAACCCTAACCTTAAACTAATCCTCACCCTCACACCAACCCTAACACTCACAATAACCCTAACCTTACCCTTCACCCTAACCCTAACCGTAACCCTAATGCTAACCCTAACCCTCACCCTCACCCTAACCTTCACTTTAGCCCTTACACTCACCCTAACCCTCACACTAACCCCAACTCTAACTCTAACCCTAAACCTCAACCTAACCCTCACCCTAAACCTTAACCTAACCCTAAGCCTAACATCACCCAATTCCACAATGTCACCCTAACCCTAAACCTCAACCTCATCCTCAGCCTAACACTAACCCTAACCCTTACCCTCACCCTAACCCTAACCCTAAACCTAAGCCTAACCCTCACACTAACACTAAACCTCACCCTACCCCTAACCCTCACCCTCATCCTAACCCTCACCCTAACCCTTACCCTCACCCTAACCCTAACCCTAACCCTAACCCTAAGCATAACCCTCACACTAACACTAAACCTCACCCTAACCCTAACCCTCACCCTCATCCTAACCCTCACCCTAAGCCTTACACTCACCCTCACCCTAACCCTAACCCTAACCCTAAGCCTAACCCTCACACTAACCCTAAACCTCACCCTAACCCTAACCCTAACCCTCACACTACCCCTCATCCTGACACTAATACTTACCGTAACCCTAACTCTCACCCTCAGCCTCACCCTCACGGTCACCCTAACCCTCCCCCTAACCCTAACCCTAACGCTCATACAAACCCTAACCCTCAACATCACCCTCATCCTCACCCTAAACCTCACCCTCAACCCAGCCCTCACCATAACCGTAACACTAACCCTAACCCTTACCTAACTGAAACCCTCACCCTCAACCCCACCCTCACCCTAACCCTAACCCTCACCCTCATCCTAACACTTACCCTCACCCTAACCCTCACTCTCACGGTCACCCTCACCCTAACCATAACCCACACCCTCTCCCTAACCCTTATCTTCACCCTATCCCGAACCCTCACCTGAAATTTCACCTCATGGTAACCCTCATCCCCACCCAAAACCTCACCCTAAGCATAACCCTCACCCTAACCCTAACCCTAACCCTCACCCGAACTCTAACCTTAACCCTCACCCTAACCCTAACCATCACCCACACACTAACCCTCACCCTCACCCGAAAACTCACCTCACACGAACGCACACCCTCACACTAAACATCACCCTAAACCTAACCCTCACCCTAACTCTAACCCTAACCCTCACCCTAATCCTAACCCTCACCCTCACCCTCACCCTAAGCCTAACCCTAAACCTAACACTAACCCTAAACCTAACTCTCACCCTCACCTTCACCCTAAAGCTACTCCACAACCTAACCCTAAACCTAACCCTAAATTCTCCCTAAAACTTACCCTCACCCCTACCCTTACCCTCACCCCAACCGTAACCCTAAATGTAACCCTCACACTAACGCTAACCCTCTCCCAAACCCTAACCCTACCACTCACTTTAACCCTCATCCTAACCCTAACGATAACCCTAATACTCACCTTAAACCTAACCCGAACCATAACCCTCACCCTAACCCTCACCCTCTTCCTAGCCCTCAGCCTAAACCTAAACCTAACCCTAACCCTAACCCTCACCCTTAACATTCAACCTCATCCTAACCCTTATCCTCGCCCTAACCCTCAACCTAACCCTAACCCTAACCCTAACCTTAAACCTCACCCTAACACTCACCCTAACCCTAATCCTTCCCCTCATCGTAACCCTCACCCTAACCCTACTGCTCAGCCTAACCCTCACTCTAATCCTATTCCATACCCTAAAACTCACTCTAAAACTTACCCTAAACCTTACCCTAAACCTCACCCTAAAACTTATCCTCACCCTAACCCTAAAACTCACACTAATCCGAAACCTAAACCTCACCCTACACCTCACTCAAACCCTAAACCTAACACTAACCCTAACCCTAACCTTCAACCTCACCCTTATCCTCAACCCAAACCTCACCCTAACCCTCACCCTAACCCTAACACTCACCCTAACCCTCACCCTAACCCTAAACCTAAACCTAAACATCACTCTAACCCTCACCCTAACCCTAACCCCAATCCTAACCCTATTCCTCAACCTCACCCTCACCTTAATTCGAACCCCAAACCTAACCCTAACCCTCACCCTCAACCTACCTCTAAACTTCACCCTAACCCTCAACCTAACCCTAACTATAACCCTAACTATAACCCTAACCCTCAACCTCACCCTAACACTAACCCTAACCCTAAGCCTCACCCTGACCCTCATCATAACCCGAATACTAACCCTAACCCACACCTGACGCGTCCAGCAGGTTCAGTTATTCGTTAGGCTCGAGGAGGCGCCTCCTAAAAACCAATGGGGGCGAGAGAGAAAAGAGACCAAATGCATAAAGGAAGACAAAGTCAGTCTGAATTGCGTCAAGGTCTGCTTTATTAAAGTGAGGCAGGGTTTATATACCCGAAGGGACAGGGGAAGGGAAAGAATGAAAAAACTTTGCAGAAGCAAGTTTGAGAAGTCCCGGGGTCAGGGATGGGTCATGCTTTTCCTTTGGCCGTTGTGCTAGTCGTTCTAAGAAATATTTATGGTTAGCCAGGCGCCATTTGCTGAGTGCTGGAGATAAGAGAAATGTTTATGGTTAGTCAAATGTTTTCTGCTTAGGGCTGGAGGAATATTAATGGTTAGCCAAAAGTAGTTTGCTTAGGGCTGGAGGAATCTTATCTTTCCATACACTTTCTTGGCTCCCAACAAATCCCCCTTTCTTATTTAGAAAATTGACCATCAATTGTTGGCTGCTCTTTTTAAGGGGGTGACAGAGGCTCTGTTCCTCTAAGGGCCCAGGGTTTTTCTCCGCTCCTGAGCGAGTGTCCTCACTCAGGGAGGGGAGTTTTACAGGCCTTGGCATGTTTTTTGAGGAGACGGCTCGTGGGTATGCATGCCAACCGTCATGCACCAGAGCTTGCCACTCAGGGGTCTTGGGTTTTGGGATCTCGCGGATCCATCTCCCTGCAGTCCTACCTGCACCCTTGATTAGAGTATTTCTTCTTCCTCCCATAGGTGCATCCTCCCCCAAGCGGAGGAGCCTATAGGAGGATGGGCGAACCTATCCCTTATGACAATAGGTCTTGCCCGTTGAATGGTCAGAAGTTACGAATAAGAAGAAAGATTTTCTAAATAAGAAAAAGAAAAAAGGGGGGCTGTTTCCCACTGGAACAAGCTCATGGCAAAGCACTAATTAAAAGCCTAGGGTAAATTCTCAATCTCCATGCCTTATTCCGCCATATCGAGGTGATGATGATGAACCTGTATGGGCTTAGAAGACCAGAGATTAATCTGTTATTTAATAAATTCAAACAGGAAGGTCCAAGTCTGGTGTTCTAGCTGCATCTGTAAGAGAAAAGGCATCATCCTCGGGGGGAAGGTTTCCCCTGGGTTGTGGTAAGCCATTTACCTGTTTTATCAACAAATTTTCCAAAGGTAGGTTATGAGAAAACATCCTGTCTTAGGCTACATTCCTTGTTGAGCCAGCCTGTATTGCCTCTGTGTGTAGTGCTATTCAGGGTAAGCTTCCTAATACTCCCGTTATTGGATATTTTCTAGCTTTCTAGGAATCATTAGGGAAGAAGTGTATGGAATAACAGTCCTTCTTTAGGGGTGACCGCGGTGTGCTCCGTGGGGTCCTCCTGAGTCTCTAAGCGATGATAATGCACCGAGATCAAATTTTTTTGGAAGAGCAGAATCTATTTGATTTTTTATAAAGCACATAAGGCACTGAAAAGCCCAAGGGAAAAAGGAAACAAGCAAAAGTAATCCAACAAGAGGCCCCAGGAGGGGAAGAACATAGGGTAAAAGTCCCCCCCAAGCAGCCCAAATAGGGTGCTCAAAATCTCATGTCGCCGTCTTTCAATCTCCTCCTGATGTTTTTTAACTCGATCTCTTACAATGCCAGACTTATTGGCATAAAAACAGCACTTTTCCTGTAAAGTTAAGCAAATGCAACCTCTGTCAGCAGTTAAAAGATCTAAACCTCTGCAATTTTGTAAAGCCACCTCAGCTAATGAATCTAACTGATCCTGAAGATCTTTAACAGATTGATAAACTTTAGTATTATCATCAGCTAATTGTTGTGAAAGCATGGAGTATGAGGAGACAGCAGTGGCTAATCCTGCAGTCCCAGTGCCTAAAGCACCAGCCACTCCAAGTCCTATCAGTAGGGGAATAAATTGTACCACCCTTTTATGTTGGGGAACAAAATAATCTAAGGCAGGAATGGGTACTGGCTCATCTCCGGAAATCAACTCAATGTCTGGGAGCAAAATAGCTTGAATACAGAGCCCTGTCCAATTTTGGGGAAGTATAGTGTAGGCCATATTATTGCAAAAACAAAAACCTGGCACTGTTGTGAGCATAGGGAGGCAGAAACATTAATAACATTGTTGCACAGGGAAAAGGAGGATATCCCAACATCAATGTCATACTACCTGGGGACGTTTATAAAACTCTTTGCAATAAAACAATTAGCACGGATGATCAAACTGAGGTAGTCACTCTGGGAGGTAAGGGTTAGGGAATCTACAGTGTTACAGGCTTGTGATTGATTAACACTTGGCCTAGTCTGCTGGGCTCATCAAATGGCCCTTATCTTGAGCCCCCTAAATCGGGAATTTTTACACAGGAATGCGGAGGAACATACTCTTTGTTCCTTATCTTTGGTCCCATTTGGCCATTTGGGGCACTTACTTGTTAGCCCTTTATTTAGGACTACAGAGGTTGTCCCAGGGCCGAAATCTAGACTCCGAAACTTTTTATATATCTCCAGGGAGGGGAAGGGTCAGTGCTAGCGCAAGCAAGTTTACAGAAGCAAAACCAGCAGTTAGCAATTGTAACATATAACTCTAATTTTTAATCTTTTATTCCCCCATTTTTCTTTGGACTAATATTAATCTTAAAATTTAGGGGGTTCTTATCTCATTCGTAGGGGTCTCTCTATATTATTTTGTGGGGTGTCAGTTGTTCTCAATGCTTGGTATTTGGATCTCAGAACTAATAGACGGACTATGCTGATCTTTTTCTTTTACAAAAGATACCAGTCTGTTGAGTATACAAGGTCCGATTGTAACAAAAGTAACAGTACCAGAGCCCCCCCTTTTTTTCAAGGCTTTCTTCACTATTCTCTTTTTTTTATGATTTTTTGAGCATCTTTGTGGCTGTAGTTTAAAACTGCCCAATTTTCCTTTGGCTTGCAGCAACTTTATCTTAGAACAGCGTTAAGGCACCACTGTGATGCAGAAGCTTGCTAGATTTTAAGGCTAAGAGTATTACCTTCATTGATAAAACACTCAGGTTATTACCATATCAGAGTCAAACTAGGCTGTGGCCCTAGAGTGAATTTCCAGTCACTATGCACTGAAGTGCCTAAGACAAACAAGCCAGTGATATCCTTGTCCCACTGTGGGAAGAGAGGGTTTCTGGATATCACCCAAAAGAATGTCCCACAAGATCTTAGATTTAGCAGCAGTCAACCAGGAAGCCGACTCAGGTGATGGAATCAGGCAGGAGTTCCTCCAGGTGGCTGTCAGGCCATTAGGGTATGTAGCAGCAGCAGCAGCAGCAACAGCAGGGTCTCTCAGTAGCTCCAAGGGACTGTCCTACCTCATGCTGGACTGTAAATTCCTACACAGACTGGTTAAGGATACATTGCATAGGCTTGGCAGGCTTTGATCCTGCTGGTTTTTAAGATCTTTAAACAATAGCCCAGGACAATTTACCAAAAATCACAACTCTTTTTACTAACCAGATATTTTTGTAAATAGACACAGAAGGCTCAAAAGGCTTATTCTTGTAGCCATCTCTGACAGATGCAGTCTCCACACCTTGAACACCTACAACAATTACATTATTCTTTATGACTTTTGTTTTCATCTATTTTGCCTCATTTCTCCAAAATTTCTGACTCTGGACCCTTGATCTTAAAAATGGGGGTAGAAGGGCAAAGATCCATCTTCCATAACTTCTTCAAGCTGACTTTAGGGGCGTTGATCTTACCTAGCCAGGAACCTATAACTTTAGCCTAATTTACAAAGAGGCTATCAGGGTTAGATGTCATTAAGAACAATATTTTAACTTTTGAAAACTGCACAGATCTTTTCTCCGGCTACAGCAGTGTAGCTTGTTTAGCACTCTGGTTTGCAAAAGCATCTTCCTAGATGGCTTAGGAATGTGATCTCTAATGATCCCAAATAATGCCTAAGTTACCTTTGCAGGCCTTTAGACAGATATCAAATAGAAACATTCTCTCAGGTTTACAAACTTTTTCCTGAGCAGATGAATTTCCTGTAACTAGTGTCAGCTCAATTAGAGCTGCCAATTAGAGTTTTTGGCACATAAAGCGGTTGAGATTTAAACTATTCCCCACATTTTATAACATTATCTTTTTACTATTACACAGGACTGGCAAGTTTCTGTCCCTTACAAGGTAGATGGTCATGGACATTTGGCATGCTTACAAACTCTTTTTATGACCTCCCGGCTCTGACCAGTTTTGAAGGGCCACAAAATGACTCTACAATCTGACATTTCTGCCATCCAAGCAGTGGCCTGCCTCTGAATGCTCCTCCATTGCTTTTGTCCCAGGAGTGTCTTCTCCACATTGGGATAAATGCCTCATTGGCATTTTCCTTAGCTGGTTGCTGGACTTGAACTCGGGGCCTGAGCACTGTCCCTCAGCTCTACAGCTTAAGGATAGCACTCTGCCACTTTGAGTCCCAGACTTGGGGCTTGAATGCTGTCCCCTAACTCTTCAGTCCAGGGCTAGTACTCTGCCACTGTGAGCCTCGAGCTTGGGGCTTGAGTACTGTCCCCTGACTCTTTAGTCCAGGGCTAGTACTCTGCTGGCTGAATAGAGGTAACAGTCTCACAGGAACCTTTTTGTGCCAGGGCTGGCTTTGAACCAGTTTCAGATCAATGAGTCTTATAGAAGGCCACTTTACTCCAATTAAAAGCAACATGGTCGTCAACATAGAAGTAGCTTTTAAGCATGCTCTTACCTGAAACTTATTAAGAGTCAAAGTTACATCTGACAAACTTGTAAGAATCCTCTGTGCTTTGCTATGGACTTACTGGAAACTTAAAAAACCTATAAGAGCAAACTAGAATAGCAATTATTTTGGTAATCCTAATTTTTCCTTTGTGCACATTGAGGCCAATGTTAAGAACACCTTTACAGTTAAACTTTATATACAAAAATCGATTTCTAACAATTTTTTAAAACCTCTTATTAATCACCTTTAATATTTTATACTTTAGTTTTCATTTGCATTTTGAAAAGATCCCTTGAAATCTTGAGGCAAAGTGTCACTCATTGCCTCTTGGTTGCTTGTTTTATTTTATTTTATTTTTTATTTTATTTTATTTTATTTTATTTGAGAACATACTGTACAGAGGGGTTACAATTACATGGGCAGGATAATGCATACATTTCTTACCAAGCATTGCAGCCTCCTCCTCTGTTTACGCTTCACCTCCCTTCCCAGCCTCCCCCCTCCCCACCACCCAATCATACCCCCCTCCCCCCCACACCGACATTGTAAAGCTGGTTTTGACATGACATTTTGTACTTCTCATTGTTGCAACAGGTCCACCTGAATCCTTAAACGATTTGTTTGTCCCCATCTCCTCCACATGTTATACTGACATCAAATATAGTGAAAGCGGGGGTTACACTGTGGGGGAGGGACATACACAGCAACAAAGAAATAATCTTATAAATGCGTTAGAAACACATGCATGAAAGAAACGAAAACATTAAAATACATATTTAAGGGTTCATTTTCCTAACATCACATTATCTGACCTTTTCTGCTTGACTCATACCTATACTAGATTTTGCAAATAAGGGAAGCCATGGGACCTATGTTTCTTTGGGCCTGGCTTACTTAACTTAATATAATTTTTTCCAAACCTTTCCATTTCCTAACAAATGGGGAAATGTCATTCTTTCTGATGGAGGCATAGAATTCCATTGTGTATATATACCACATTTTCTTGATCCATTCATCTACTGAGGGGCATCTGGGTTGGTTCCATGTCTTAGCTATGGTAAATAATGCTGCAATAAACATAGTTGTGCTAGTAGCTTTAGTGTGGTCTTGTTTGTAAACATTTGGGTAAATGCCCAAAAGTGGGATTGCTGGATCATAGGGGAGATCTATGTGAAGTCTTTTGAGGAACCTCCATACTGCTTTCTAAAGTGGTTGAACAAGTTTACATTCCCACCAACAATGAAGTAAGGTTCCTTTCTGTCCACATCCCCTCCAGCATCTGTTGTTGTTAGAGTTCTTGATTTTTGCTGTTCTAACTGGAGTGAGGTGATATCTCAATGTTGTTTTGATTTGCATTTCTTTTATGGCTAGGGATGTTGAACATTTCTTCATGTGTCTATTGGCCATCCTTCTTTCTTCTTCAGAGAAGTTTCTCTGTAAGGCTTTCGCCCACTTATTTATTGGGCAGTTGTTTCTTTGAGGATTTGTTGTTGGGTGGTTTAATTTTTTGAGTTCCAAGTATATTTTAGATATGAGGCCCTTGTCCATTGTATGGCTAGTAAAGATCTTCTCCCAATCGGTGGGCTTTCTATTGATCTTGCTAACTATGTCATTTGCCCTGCACAAGCTCTGCAACCTTATGCAATCCCATTTGTCCAACCTTCCTTTGATTTGTTGTGTTTCCGGGTCTCTATTCAGAAAATTTCGGCCTAAGCCAAGGAGAACTAGGGTTTCTCCTATTCCATCCTGTAATGTTTTCAGAGTGTCTGCTTTGAGTTCAAGGTCTTTGATCCATTTGGAGTTGATTCTGGTGCAGGGTGATATATAAGGATCTAGCTTAAGTTTTCTACATGTAGTTAACCAATTTTGCCAGCACCATTTACTGAAGAGGCTGTCTTTCTTCCATTCTATTGTTTTAGCTTCCTTATCGAATATTAGATGGCTATAGGTCTGTAGGTTCATTTCTGGGTTTTCAATTCTATTCCATTGGTCCTGAGGTCTGTTCTTATGCCAATACCAAGCTGTTTTGATTACTATGGCTTTATAGTAGAGTTTGAAATTTGGTATTGATATTCCTCCAGCAGTGTTCTTTCCGTTGAGGAGCGTTTTTGCTATTCGGGGTCTTTTATTGTTCCATATGAATTTTTGGATTGCCTCTTCTATTTCCTTGAAGAATGAGGGTGGAATTTTGATAGGTATCGCGTTGAATTTGTAGATAGCCTTGGGAAGTATTGCCATTTTCACGATGTTAATCTTGCCAATCCAGGAGCATGGGAGGTTTTGCCATTTTTTAAGTTCTGTGTTGATTTCCTTTTTCAAGATTTTAAAGTTTTCATCATAGAGGTCCTTCACTTCTTGTTAAGTTAATTCCTAGGTATTTTATTTTTTGTGGGGCTATTACAAATGGAGTTGCTTTCCTAATTTCAGCCACACTTTTCTCATTGTTGGCATACAGAAAAGCCATTGATTTTGGGGGGTTAATTTTATAACCTGCTAATTTGCCAAAGTTTTGAATCAGCTTGAGTAATTTGGGAGTGGAGTCTATGGGATTCTTTAAGTACAAGATCATGTCATCTGCAAAGAGGGAGAGTTTTATTTCTTCTTTCCCTATTTGGATCCCCTTTATATCTGCATCTTGTCTTATTGCTGTAGCTAGGCATTCTAATACTAGATTGAAGAGAAGTGGAGAGAGTGGGCATCCTTGTCTTGTTCCTGAGTTAAGAGGAAATGGCTTTAGTTTTTCATCATTGAGTATAATGCTGGCTGTAGGTTTGTCATATACAGCCTTTATTGTATTGAGGAATGTTCCATGGATTCCTAATTTTTCCAAAACCTTCATCATAAAGGGGTGTTGGATCTTGTCGAATGCTTTTTCTGCATCTATTGAGATAACCATGTGGTTCTTATTCTTGCTCCTGTTGATGTGATGAATAATATTAATTGATTTGCGTACATTGAACCAGCTTTGCATCCCTGAAATGAATCCTGTTTGATCATTGTGTATGATTTTTTGGATGAATTGTTGAAGTCGATTGGCCAAAATTTTGTTGAGAAGTTTTGCATCAATGTTCATCAAAGAAATGGGTCTATAGTTCTCTTTCTTTGATGAGTCCCTGCCTGGTTTTGGGATGAGGGTTATGATGGCTTCATAGAATGTGTTCGGTAGTGTGCTTTCTCTTTCAATTTCATTGAAGAGTTGGAGGAGTATTGGTGTGAGCTCTGCTTTGAAGGCCTTGTAAAATTCCGCTGTAAAACCATATGGTCCTGGAATTTTCTTAGCTGCGAGGTCTCTTATTGCTGTTTCTATTTCAATGCTTGATATGGGCCTGTTAAGCTGGTTTAACTCATCTTGGTTTAGTTTTGGCATGTCAATATTTGCTAGGAAAAGGTCAATTTCTGTCAAGTTCACAAACTTATTAGCATAAAGTTTTGAGAAGTATTCCCTTATAATGTTCTGAATCTTGGTTGTTTCCGTGGTGATGTTTCCATTCTCATCTCTGAGTTTATTAATTTGGGTGTGTTCTCTCCTTTTTTCTGATAAGGTTTGCTAAGGGTCTGTCAATTTTAAGTTTTTTGAAGAACCAACTCTTTGTTTTGTTGATTCTTTCTATAGTTTTTTTTTATTCTAATTCATTTAATTCTGATTTAATTTTGATTATTTCTTTCTGTCTACTGGATTGGGGTTTATCTTGCTGCTCTTTTTCAAGGAGGTTTAGATGTGTCATTAAATTGTTAGTTTCAGATCTCTCCAATTTGTTGATGTAGGAGCTCAGAGCTATAAACTTGCCTCTGAGTACTGCCTTTGCTGTGTCCCAGAGGAGCTGGTAATTTGGGTGTTCATTTTTGTTGAATAGCATGAACATTTGAATTTCCTTTCTAATCTCTTCCATGACCTACTCATGATTCAGCAGTGTGTTGTTCAGCCTCCATGTGATACCGGACTTTCTTTGGTGGCTTTTGGTGTTGAGTTCTAATTTTATACCCTTGTGGTCAGAGAGAAGGCAAGGTATAACTTCAATGTTTCTGAATTTAGACAAGTTTGCTTTGTGGCCTAAAATGTGGTCTATTTTAGAAAACGTTCCTTGTGCTGCTGAGAAGAACGTGTATTCTGATGCTGCTGGGTGAAATGTTCGGTAAATGTCTGTTAAGTCTAGTTGATCTATGCAGCTGTTTAGATCTGCGGTTTCTCTGTTGAGTTTTTGCCGAGTTGATCTATCTAGTGGGGAGAGTGGTGTGTTAAAATCCCCACCAATTAATGTCTTTGGATCTATATGGGATTTGAGGGAAAGTAGTGTTTCTTTGATAAATTTGGGTGCTCCATTGTTTGGCGAATAGATATTTAGAATTGTAATATCCTCCTGAAGGAGAGATCCTTTAATTAGCATGTAGCGACCTTCTTTATCTCTTCTCACGAATTTTAATTTGAAGTCTATTTTATCTGATATTAGGATTGCAACTCCCACCTGTTTATGAGGGCCGTTTGCTTGGTAGATTTTGTTCCAGCCTTTAACATTGAAAATGTGTTTGTTTTTATGGGCAAGATGTGACTCCTGCAGGCAGCAGATAGAAGGGTCTTGTTTTTTAATCCAACTAGACAGTCTATGTCGCTTAATTGGAGAGTTCAGTCCGTTAACGTTAAGAGATAGGACTGAGAGGTATTTAGGAGTTCCTGCCATGTTATCCACCTTCTTTGGGGCTGTGAAAACTGGGTTCTTCCTATGGTTCTTGGATTGTCAGTTTGGGTGCAGTTTGTTGGCCTTTATTGTGGTCTTGTTGGTTTTCTATGTGTAGGACATCTTTAAGAATCTTTTGTAGGGCTGGTTTGGTGGAGATGTATTGTTTCAATTTTTCTTTGCTGTGGAAGGTTTTTATTTGGCCTTCAGTTATGAAGGAGAGTTTAGCTGGGTACAGTATTCTTGGTTGATAGTTGTTTGTTTTTAGGGCATGGCATACATCATTCCAGGCTCTTCTTGCTTTGATTGTCTCTGCTGAGAAATCTGAGGTGATTCTTATTGGTTTCCCTTTATAGGTGATTACCCTTTTCTCCCTGACAGCTTTAAGGATCTTTTCCTTGTTCTGAGTTGATCCTGTGTGGATTATAATGTGACGGTGGTATGTCCTATTCTGGTCTGGTCTATTTGGGGTTCTAAAGGCTTCTTGTATCTGAATAGGCCTATCTTTTTGCATGTTTGGGAAGTTCTCTGCTAGGATCCTGTTAAACAAATTTCCTAGACCATTAACTTCTGTTTCTAGGTGCTCCTCTACACCCATTATCCTTAAGTTAGGCCTTCTGATAGTTTCTTCCAGGTGTTGAATAGATCTATCATATTTCTTGGACTTGTCTTGGATGGTTGTATGTTCTTTCTCTATAATATCTAGGCTGTCTTCAATCCCTGAGATTCGATCTTCTGCATGGTCTAACCTGCTGTCAAGACTCTCTACTTTGTTTTTTATCTCTTTTCCTTCTAATTGGTCAGCTTTGATGGCTTCAAGTTCTTTGTTGAAGCTCTGTTTTAGGTCTTGTATGAATCTCTTTACTTCTTTAATTTGGTGTTCAGTGTTTGTCCTCAAATCACTTAGTTGGATGGATATGGTTTCTTTGGACTCCCATTCCTTCTGTTGGGTTCCATTCAGCTTTCCCTTTGTGGTCTCGCTGACTTCCTTCAGCTCTTTGTTAATGGGTTCTATGGATGCCTTTAGTGATCTTTGTGTGTTCTCTACCTGGTCTCTCAATTCCTGTATTACTCTTTGATTAGCTACCTCGCGTTCGTGGGATTCCTGCAGTTCTCTTTGAGTGTTCTCAGCCTGCTCACGCCATTCCTCCCTTTCTCTTTGAGTATTCTCAAGTTGTTCACGCAAATACTGTATCAGTTTTTGAGTAGCTTCCTCACGCTTATGATATTCCTGTATAAACTTCTGGGATGCCTCCTCTCTCTCCCTATCACGCTCATACAGAGTCCTTTGTACATTGTGAAACTTCTCATTTATCATGTTTGCTAGTAGTGTTTGTAGAGCTATTTGGGAACTCTCCTCTGGATTATTCTTTATCTGTTCTAATCCCTGATTATCAAGATTGGGAATTCAGATACCCGAATTTGCCATTTTTCTTGTGTTTTTCTGGCTTACTCTGCCCATTTGAGATGAAGATAGCACCAGTTTTGTGCTAGAACACTATCTTAAGGCAACCATCAACCAAAGTTTGCATTTGTACAATCAATTGTCTACACATACAATCTAGTTCAACAGATACATCTATTCAACATCAAACAAGTATATGTTAAAGGACTTCGAACCGCAGAAAAGAATTTGGAAAACCAGAAATTATTAGGATTAGGGAGAGATGTAGGTAAAAAATAGGAATAGATTGGTGTGGGGAGGCACAGGGAGAGTTAACTATGTCCTAATCACAATGCAGGAAATGGGTTGGGTAGGATGCAAGTAGAGAGAGAGAGAAAAAGAAGAGACGGAAAGGGAATGAAAAGAGACCAGAAAAAAATAGAAACGTAAAAATTAATGTTATTATAGAGATTAAAATACCATCTATTTAGAGAGGAATGTGAATATGTTGAGAGAAAGGGAGGGACATAGAGGAGATGTGAAAAACTTTGAGGATGGGAAAGGGAGAAGAAAAGATCAGAAGATCAGTAGAGCTAGACAAAAAACAAAAAGATGATTAAGAAAGAAAGAAAAAGAGAAAGAAGACAAGAAAAGAAAGGAAAACGCTCATTCACATATTCCTAAAATAAAAATTATAAGAGTAGAAAGAAAAAAAAAGTTACTGGAAAACAATTATTTTTTCAGAAGAGGCAAAAATTAAATATTAATAAAAGTTTTAGAAGAGAAAAAAGTTTATATATATATATATATATATATATATATATATATATATATATATATATATAAGGTAACAAAAAAACAAACAAAAAAAGAAAAGAAGAAGAAGAAAAAAAAAGAAAAAAAAAGTCCTTTGATTTTTTTTTTGGGGGGGAGGGGTGGGAAGAATCCTGTATCTCCCTTTTGTCTGTAACCAGCCTCTTGTTGGTTGGAGTCTCTGGTCAGCTTGTGGTCCTGTGGCTTGATTGGTTTCTTAAGTCGGTTTGTTGGAAGAGGCAGAAAAATGCTCTGCTTTACCCAAGATTTTGAGGTCCCCCTCCAAGGTTAGATTTTTGGGAGGGTGATCAGCTTTGAGAATCACAAAAGAGGGGGATGCAGTGATGAGGCTAGCTTCTGGGTAGAGTTGAGGCCTTTCAACTAACAGTAGCTTTTCCCTGGGGCTATTATATGATAAAACTCACAGCGCCCAGCCTGGAGCCATTCTCAGGGTTTCTGTTTTTCAATTGATTGTGGTGGCTGCTAGAGGGAGGGGCAGCCTCTGGCTCTGGTTACCCAGTGAGGAAAGCCACTCCAATGGCTGGCGCCTGAGCTGGGTGACTTTTCCCTGGATGGAGCTGAGTCTGGCAGGTCACTTCGCCGTTAAGTTCTTGTGACCTGCTAAATGACTCATTTTATTCCAAGGCCTGAGCTGGAGCTAGCAGCTCCTCCGAGCTTTGTCGGTATCCAAGATGGAGATCACCGGTGCTGGGGGTGGAGGGGTGGCCTTCCCTCCTCTGCTCCCTGAGAAGGAGTGAGGACGTCGGGCTTGTACTCACGCCGAGTCTTGGATCCTGGGTCGTCTCTGGTCTGCAAACTGCAGGATGAAGATGTCTGCTCCTTGTCAGTTCTTGTTGGTGTTGAGTAGAATCCGCTTATCCGCTGCGTCTGGCTCCTTCGTCCCGGACTCTCTGTGTCTCAGGTATGACCCCGCGGCGGTGGTCGCCGCTGCGACCCCGCTGCCGCAGAGGCAGCTGCTGGCAGGCGCTCAGATGTGTCTCCTTGGCTTCCCCTCTCTTGACTAACTCTCTGTCCTGTGATGGCACACTTGGTGTGATTCTCTGGCTTAAGACTGTTCACTGGAACTCTATGCGAGAGCTTGTTCAGATTCTAGCTTCTCCTCCGCCATCTTCCCGGAACTCTGGTTGCTTGTTTTAAAACAGACACACATTAAGATTTTTAAACTCAAATGACAATTTTTCCTTAATGCAAGAATTATAGTCACCTTTACTATATCACAAAGCTAGACTTAACACCTTTATAACTTTTAAAAGCATCCTAATTGTGGAACATAATTGAAAGTAAGCCACATTATATAAGTAACTTTTTAGCCCTCTTTTAAGGCCTTCCTAATTCTAATGTTAACACATCCAAGGGGAGGTTTTAGCAATACTAATCAGATCATCACATCACTCATTTTAACCATCATGTTTTCAGTGTCTATCTGCAGAGAAAAGAGAGAACAAAGATGGGCCACTCAGCCCCTTCTATGGAATGGCCACACACCCAATCTGACTCTTTAGGGTTAGATGAACTGTGTTTGCGTCAGCTTGCCTTCTTTCTGCATGCGTGGACCCCTCCCAGGGCCTGTCCCAACATGCATGACCAGCTGAACTGCACTTCGGCTTGTTCACCCCTCACCCCTAAAGGTCTTCTGTTGGCTTCTAAGTTTTTCTCCGTCTCTTCTCTTGGTTTTCAAATGGAATACACAGTTTTAGACAGACAGAACAGGTAACATCTTTGAAAGTGTTAAACTAACCTGTACATTTAAACTTTTAATATTTATCCCAAATTTTAGCCAAGGGAACTAGATCCCAAACAGCGAATGCATTTTTGTTAAGCCAGATAACTTGATTACAGTATAAACAGTCTTATGCATTTTAAAACATTAGTCTTTAAATACCAGATTTTCTAATTTGCAAGTTAAAGAATCCTTACAAAGCCATTTAAAACAATGCGAAGATTTTTTTTTGTTCAATGTCCAAACCTCATAACTTTTTGAATTTTAAATTTAAACTCACCCAATTGTTACAGCATGCTGACAATTTTTATCTTTGAACACGTTCACAGACACACACAAAACACTCACACAGATCTTAAAGTGCGCAAAAATCAAAATCAGTTGTACGTACACCTTTTAAAGTTTTTAAACAAAAATTTAAGACAGTATTTCTTTTAACTAGGTACCTTTGTTGGGCGTTATTTTCCCAGAGCTTGCTTATCTAGCAAGGCAATTCACTAATTAGTCTTTTGAATCTTTGTGCTGTTCTCATTCAGCAAGCTGAATCCAGAGTCTGCTGAGTGAGCCTGCCACACTCACCCAAATCTTCCCTACCTCAGAAAACTTAAAATGAACACACACACTAAACAAGACAAACAAGTGGCCACAAAGACAAAATCAGGTCTTAGTGAATGGGGCGACATCTCACCACCATTCACTTACTAGGGGAGTCAACACCCCTACACTCCTCCGGAGGATTTTTGTTTTTCTTTTTTCCTGCAAGCATTGACCCAGGGGCCTTCCAAGGCGGAGGAGAATTCCCAGTCATCTTGGGGCAAGGGAAAACAAAAATCCCTAGCGGCCGTCCCCTCAGACTGTCAGGTTCTCCCCCATGCTCAGACCCCCTGAACCAAGGCCCAAGGCTGAGATCTAACTGGGGCCACTCACAGGTGGTCAGTGACAATTTCATAATTGACAAACTAGCAAGTTCCTAAAACCTGACAATCTGGGCTCGAGCTGTAACTTTTTTCCAGTGATCTAAAGACAGACTTAAGGGGGTTGTTAGTTGCCCCCCCTTCCCTTTAAGAACAACAAGACAGACAACAGAGACAATTAACACTAAACAGAAACAGAGGAAAACAGGACTGCAACAGAAAAACCAACTTCAGATGGTAGTGGCCATCTGAACATGTTTTTTGATTATGATAGCCTGAAACTCTGCCTTATCTATAAATTCAGCCTTCCAGGTTAAATATTGACCTCTGGTCAGGACCGATTGTACAATCTTATTCCATTCATGAGGCAGCAGGTGTCCTCCGTTAAAATCAATAAGCGGGAACCATCTCTTCCCTTTTCTACCTCTTTTAAAATGTCCCTGATAATCCCATAAAAACTAAAAAAGGCCTCGGGAATTTCTTCTCCTTTAGCCGCTAAATCATTAATATTTTTCCCTACTTTACTCCAGGTGAGGGGATGAATGTCTGAGCCAATCAAAATTAGCCAAGGACATTTTTCCCACGACAAAACAAAAAATTTTTACAAGATCCTTTCCTTTTACTCTTATTCCTCTCTCCTTAAGAGCTTCCTTCATTTCCTTTATAAATAATGGCTCTTTAGACAACGTCTTGCCCATGGTTTATGGGACAGCAAACTTACCTCAAGACTTAACGCGGTGTACGAGTGATGTGATGTGGGCGTCTCTACCCTTAGATTATTGGTGATCCCCGTCTCCAGCGCCGTCTGGTAGGCCACCGTGCCTCCAGCCCCACGTTGGGAGCCACTTGACCCATCCAGCAGGTTCAGTTATTCGTTAGGCTCGAGGAGGCGCCTCCTAAAATCCAATGGGGGCGAGAGAGAAAAGAGACCAAGCGCATAAAGGAAGACAAAGTCAGTCTGAGTCGGGTCAAGGTCTGCTTTATTAAAGTGAGTCAGGGTATATATTCCCGAAGGGACAGGGGAAGTGAAAGAATGAAAAAACTTTGCAGAAGCAAGTGTGAGAAGTCCCGGGGTCAGGGATGGGTCATGCTTTTCCTTTGGCCGTTGTGCTAGTCTTTCTAAGAAATATTTATGGTTAGCCAGGCACCGTTTGCTTAGGGCTGGAGATAAGAGAAATATTTATGGTTAGTCAAATGTTGTCTGCTTAGGGCTGGAGGAATATTTATGGTTAGCCAAATGTAGTTTGCTTAGGGCTGGAGGAATCTTATCTTTCTACACACTTTCTTGGCCCCCAACACACACACTAACCCTAACCCTCACCCTCACACAAAACATCACCCTAACCCTAACCCTCACCATAATCCTAAAACAAAACCTCACCCTAACACTAACCCTCACCCTAAATTTCACCATCACACTAATCCTCACCCTAACCATAACTCTAACCCTTGCCCTAACCCTCTCATCCTCACCCTCACCCTCAGCCTAACCCAACCCTAACCCTAATCCTAAACCTAACCATCACCCTCACCCTAACTGTAACCGTTACTCTAACCCTCACCCTCACCCTCACCCTAAACCTAACCGTAAAAGTAACCCTAACCCTCAAACTAACCCTAAACATAACCCTCACCCTAACCCTCATCCTAACTCTAACCCGAACCCTAAAATTAACCCTCACCCTAGACCTCATCCTAACGTTAAACCTAATCCTAACCCTCACCCTCAGCCTAACACTTACCCTCACCCTCACCATAACCCTAACCCTCAAACTAGATCTAACCCTCACATTAATCCTAACGCTCACCATAACCCTAAACCTACCCCTCACCCTAAACCTAACCATAAGCCTAACACTAAGCCTAAACCTCTCCCTCACCCTCACCTTGAATTTAACACCTACCCTCACCCTAACCCTCACACTAACCCTAACTCTAACCCTAACCCTAAACCTCAACCTAACCCTCAACCTAAAACCTGACACTAACCCTAACCCTAAACATCACCGTAACCCACACCCTCAACCTAACCCTAACCCTCACCCTCATCCTAACCCTAACCTAACCCTAACCCTCACCCTAAACCTAACCCTAACCCTAACACTAAGCCTAACCCTCAAAATAACCCTAAACCTCACCCTAACCCTAACCCTCACCCTCATCCTAACCCTCACCCTAACTCTTGCCATCACCCTAACCCTAACCCTAAACCTAATCCTAAGCCTAACCCTCAGACTAACCTTAAACATCACCCTAAACCTAACCCTAACCCTCACACTACCCCTCATCCTGATCCTAATTCTCACCCCAACCCTAACCATAACCCTAAAATTCACCCTCACTCTAACACTCACGGTCACCCTATCCCTCACCCTAAGGCTAATGCTCAACCACACCCAAACACTCAACATCAACCTCATCCTCACCCTAAACCTCACCCTCAACCTAGCCCTCACCATAACCGTACCATTAACCCTAAAACTTACCTAACAGAAACCCTCACCCTCACCCCCACCCTCACCCTAACCCTAACCCTCACCCTCACCATAACACTTACCCTCATGCTAACCCTCACGTTAACCCTAACCCTCACTCTCCCCCTCACTCTCATGGTCACCCTCACCCTAACCATAACCCTCACCCTCTCCCTAACCCTTACCTTCACCCTATCCAAAACACTCACCCGAACCCTCACATCATGGTAACCCTCACCATCATCCAAAACATCACACTAACCATAACCCTCAGCCTAACCATAACCCTAACCCTCACCCTAACCCTAAACCTCCCTATAGCCCTCAAACTCACCCTAAGCCTAACCCTAACACTCACACTAAAACTAAACATAACCCTAAACCTCACCCTAACCCTCTCCCTCATCCTAAACCTAACCCTCATCCTAACCGTAACCTTAACTCGAACACTCACCCTAACCCTATCCCAAACCCTCACAGTCACCCAAACCTAACCCTCACCCTAACCCTCACCTTAACCCTAACCCTCACCTTAACCCTAACACTAAAACTAACCCTCAACCTCACCCTTACCCTAACACTAACCCTTAACCTCAACCTAATCCTCACACAAAACCCTAACCCTAAACCTCATTTTCATCCTATCCCTAAACCTCACCCTAAACCTAACCCTCCCTCTAACACTCAAACTCACCCTAATCCTCACCCTAAACCTAAACCTCACCCTACACCTCAAACCCTAACCCTAATGGTAACCCTCACCCTAACTTTCACCCTCACCCTTACCCTCAACCTAATCCTAACCCTCACCCTAACCCTAAGCCTACCACTCTCCCTAACCCTCATCCTAACCCTAACCCTAAACTTAATCCTCACCCTAACCTTAACACTAACCAGAACCTTCACCCTCTTCCTAACCCTCACCTTCACGGTAATCCTCAACCTGATCCTAACCCTCACCCATACCCTAAACCTAACCCTCAGCCTCACCCTAGCCCTCACCCTGAACCTAACCCTCAACCTAAGCCTAACCCTCACCCTAATCCTCACCCTCATCCTAACCCTCACCCGAACCCTTACCCTCAACCTAACCCTAAAGCTAAACCTAACCCTCACAATAAACCTTACCCTCACCAAAACCATCATTCTCACCCTAACCCTCACCCTAACCCTAAGCCTAACCCTCAACCTAACTCTAAACCTCACCTTCACCCTCACCCTCAATGTAACCCTAACCTTACCCATCACCCTAAAACTCATCCTCACCTTAACCCTAACCATAACACTCACACTAAACCTAACCCTAACCCTAAATATCACCCTAACCCTCACCCTCATCCTAACACTAACCCTCACCCTAACCCTAATCCTCACCCTAACCCAAAACCTAACCCTAAACAAACCCTCACACTAACCCTAACACTCACCCTAACCCTAACCCAAACACTAACCCTAAACCTCACCCTAACCCTCACTCTAACCTAACCATAACCCTAATCCTAACCAACACCCTACCCCTCACCATAACCGAAAACCTGAACCTAACCCTCTTCCTCATCCTAACACTTACACTTACCCTCACGGTAAGCCTAACATTAACCCTAACCCTCACATTAAACCTAACCCTCACCCACATACTAACCCTCATCCTCACCCGAAAACTCACCTCACATGAACCCACACCCTCACACTAAACATCACCCTAAACATAACCCTCACCCTAACCCTAATCCTAACACTCACCCTAACCCTAAACCTCACCAGAACCCTCATCCTCACCCTAAGCGTAACCCTAAACATAACACTATCCCTAAACCTAACTCTCACCCTCACTTTCAACCTAACGCTACCCCACACCCTAACACTAACCCTAACCATAAACTTCACCCTAAAACTTACCCTCACCCCTAGCCTTACCCTCACCCTAACCATAACCCTAAACCTAACCCTCACACTAACCCTAACCCTCTCACTAACCCTAACCCTACCATTCACCTTAACACTCATCCTAACCATAACTTTAACCATAATGCTCACCCTAAACCTAACCCTAACCATAACCCTCACCCTCACACTAGACCACACCCTGAACCTAACCCTAACCCTAACCCTAAACCTCACCCTAACCCTCAACCTCAACCTAACACTTACCCTCACCCCAACCCTCAACCTAACCCTAACGCTAACCCTAACCCTAACCTTAAACATCACCCTAACCTTCACCCTAACCCTAATCTTTACCCTCATCCTAACCCTCAACCTAACCCTTACCCTCACCCTAACCCAAAACCTAACCCTCACCCTCACCCTAACCCTTACCCTCACCCTAACCCTAAACCTAACCCTCACCCTAACGCTCAACCTAACCCTACTGCTCAGCCTAACCCTCACCCTAACCCTATTCCTTACCCTAAACCTAACCCTAAACCTTACCCTTAACCTTACCCTAACCCGCACCCTAACCCTCACCCTAAAACCTATCTTCACACTAACCCTAACCCTCACACAAATCCTAAACCTAAACCTCACCCTTCACCTCACTCAAACCCTAACCCTAACCGTAACCCTCACCCTAACCTTCAACTTCACCATTAGCCTCAACCTAACCATCACCCTAACCCTAACACTCACTCTAACCCTCACCCTCACCCCAACAATAATCCTAAACCTAAACATCACTCTAACCCTCACCCTAACTCTAACCCTAAACCTAACCCTATTCTTCAACCTCACCCTCACCTTAATTAGAACCCCAAACCTAACCCTAAACCTGACCCCCACCCTAACACTAACTCTAACTCTCACCCTAACCCTAACTCTCACCCTCAACCTAACCCTAACCCTCACCCTCAACCTAACTCTAAACTTCACCTTAACCCTCAACCTAACCCTAACTCTAACAATAACACACAACCTCACCCTAACCTTAACCCTAACCCTAACCCTCACCCTAACACTCACCATAACCCTAATTCTAACCCTAACCCACACCCTAACCCTAACACTCACCTTCACCCTAAACCTCAACCTAACTCTAACCCTCACCCAAATCCTAAACCTAAACCTCACCCTAACTCTAACCCTCACCCTAAATTTCACCCTCACAGTAATCCTCACACTAACTATAACCCTGACCCTTACCCTAACCCTCTCATCCTTACATTCACCGTCAGCCTAACCTTAACCCTAAACCTAATCTTAACCCGATCCCTCACCCTCACCCTAAACCTCACCCTAACCGTTACCTTAAAACTCACCCTCACCCTCACCCTCACCCTAACCCTAACCCTCATCCTCACCCTAACCTTAATCCTAGCACTCACCTAACCCTAACCGAAAACATCTCCGTCATACAAACCCTAACCCTAACCCTCACCTTAACCCTAACACTAAACCTAATACTCAACCTCACACTCATCCTCACACTAACCCTTATCCTCAACCTAATCCTCACACTAACCCTAACCCTAACCCTCATATTCACCGTAACCCTAACCCTCACCCTAACCCTAACACTCCCTCTAACCCTCAAACTCACCGTAATGCTCACCCTAATCATACCCCCAACCCTCACCAATCCCAAACCTTCAGCCTCACTCTCACCCTAAACTTCACCATCACACTCACCCTCACCCTCAGCCTATCCAGATGCCTAATCCTCACCCTCAAACTCACCCTCATCCTCAGTCTATCTCTAACCCTAAACCTAATCCTAACCCTAAACTTCAACCTGACCCTCACCCTCACCCTAACCCTAACCCTCTCTCAACACTTAACCTCACCCTAACCCTTACCCTAACACTAAGCCTAAACCTAACCCTCACCCAACTCTTCACCTGAATCCTAACCCTAACTCACACCACCACCCTAACACCCTAAACTTTACTCTCACCCTAACCGTCACCCTAAACCTAACCCTAACCCTAGCCCTCACACTAAAAATCACCGTAACCCTAACCCAAACCTTAACATCACCCAAACCCTTACCCTTTCCCTCACACTAACCCTAAGCCTCACCCTACCCCTAACCCCAAACTCACCCTAACCCTAATCCTAACCCTAACCCTAATCCTAATCCTAACCCTAACCCTAACACTAACCCTAAACTTCACCCTCACCCTAACAGTCACCTTCACGGTAATCCTCAACTTAACCCTTACCCTCACCCATACCCTAAAACTAAACCTCCACCTCCCCCTTCCCCTAACCCTCACCCTCACCCTAGCCCTCACCCTAAACCTAACTCTCACCCTAAGCCTAAACCTCACCCTAATCCTCACCCTCATCCTAACCCTCACCCTAACCCTTACACTCAACCTAACCCTAAACCTAAACCTAACCCTCACAATAACCCTTACCCTCACCATAACCCTCATCCTCACCCTAACCCTCACCCTAACCCTAATCCTAACCCTAATCCTCACCCTCATCCTAAACCTCACCATCACCCTTCCCCTCATGGTAACCCTAATCCTAATCCTAACCCTAAACCTCACACTAACCCTAACGCTCACACTAACCCAACCCTACCCCTCACCCTAACCCTCATCCTAAACCTAACCCTAACACTCACACTCATCCTAACCCTAAGCGTAACCCACAACCTAACCCTAAACCTCACCCTCAATCTCAAACTAAACGTTACCCTAAACTTACCCCTCACCCTAAACCTCATCCTCACCCTAACCCTAACCCTAACACTCGCACTAAAGCTAAACCTAACCCTAAACCTCACCCTAACACTCAACCTCATCCTAACACTAACCCTCACCCTAAACCTTACCCTAACCCTAAACTTAACCCTAACCTTAACCCTAACCCTAAACCTCACACTAACCCTAAGACTCACCCTAACCCTAACCCAAACACTAACCCTAAACCTCACCCAAACCCTCACCCTACCCTCAACATAACCCTAACCCTAAACCTCAACCTACCCCTCACCCTAACCGAAACCCTAATCCTAACCCTTACCCTCATCCTAAACCTCACCCTTACACTTACCCTCACGGTAACCCTAACCCTAACCCTAACCCTCACACTAACTGCAAACCTCACTATATTCCTAAACCTATCCCTCACCCTAACCCTAACTCTAATAATAACCCTCACCTCAATCCTCACCCTAACCTAACCCTAACCCTAACCCTCACACTAAACCTAACACTCACCCTAACCCTAACCCTAAACCTAACCCTAACCCTCACCCTTTCCCTAACCCTAACCCTTACCCTCACCCTCACACTAGCCCTCACCCTAACACTAACACTAACTTTAACCCTCACCCTAACTGTCACCCTCACCCTAAGAGTAATCCTCATTCTCACCCTCACCCTCAGCCTAAACCTTACCCTAACACTAATCCTAACCCTAAACCTCACCCTCATCCACACACTAACTCTAACCCTAACCCTCACCCTAAACCTCACCAAAACCATTACCCTCACCTAACCCGAACCCCAAACCTAAACCCAACACTCACACTTATCCTAATCCTCAGCCTAACCCTAATCCTTCCCCTCACCCTAACCCTCACCCTAACACTAACCCTAATTCTAACCCTCACCCTACCTCTAAACTTAATCTTCACCGACAGCCTAACCCTCACTTTCACCCTAACCCTCACCCTGTACCTCACCAAAACACTTACCCTCACCTAACCCGAACCCTAAACCTAAACCCAACACTCACACTTATCCTAACCCTCACCCTAACCATAGTCCTTCCCCTTACCCTAACCCTCACCCTAACACTAACCCTAATTCTAACCCTCACACTACCCCTAACCTTAATTCTCACCTTCAGCCTAACCCTCACTTTCACCCTAACCCTCATCCAAATCTTAACCCGCACCCACACCCTAACTCTCACCCTCCCCCCAACTCTCACCTTCACCCGAACCCTCAGCCTCACCCTAAACATCATCCTAACCATAAGCCTTACCCTAACCCAAAACCTAACCCTCACTCTAACCATAACCCTCACCCTCAAACTCATCCCCAACCTAATCCTCTCCCTAAAGCTAAGCCTAACACTTACCCTAACCCTAACCTTCACCCTCACTGTCACCCTCACCCTAGTCCTCACACACACTCTAGCCCTAACCCTAACCCTAACTCTAAACCTACCCCTAACCCTCACCCTCTCACTCAGTCTAACCATAAATCTAACGCTAATCCTAACCCTAACCCTCATCCTCACCCTAACCCTAACCCTAAATTTAACTCTCACCCTAACCCTAACTCTAACATTAATCCTAACCCTTACCCTAACACTAACCCTAACCCTAACCCTTAACATCACGCTAACCCTCACACTAACCCTAAACCTAACCTTCACACTAACCCTCACCCTAACACTCACGGTAACCCTAAACCTCAATCTCACCATAACCCTCACCCTAACCCTTACCCTCACCCTAACCCTAACCCTCACCCTGACCCTAACCCGAACCCTAACCCAAACCCTAAACCTAACCCTCACCCTAAAGCTCACCTTAACCGTAACCCTAAACCTAACCCTCACCCTACTCCTCACCTTTACGCTAAACCTAACCCTCACCCCTACCCTAAACATAACCCTAAATTTTATCCTATCCCTATACTTTTCCCTAACCCTAATCCTAACCCTAACTCTCATGCTAACCCTCATCAAACCCCGAAACTTAAATTTCAATATTACCCTCCCCCTAACCATAACCGTACCTCTCACCCTAACCCTCATCCTAACCATTACCCTAACCCTTATCCTCACCCTAACACTCACAGTCACCCTAACTCTAACCCTAACCCTAACCCTCACCCTCACCCTCACCCTCAGTCTAACCCTAACCCTAACCCTAATAGTAACCCTAACCCTCACCCGCAGCCTCACCCTAATTCTAACCATAAACCCAAACCTAAACCTCACCCTAACTCAACATTATCCATCACCCTAACTCTAACCCTAAACCTAAACCTTACCATAACACTCACCCTCAGCCGAAACCTAACCCTAACCCTCACCCTAAGCCTCACACTAACCCTAACGCTAACCCTAACACTCAACCTCTCCCTAAACCTTACCCTAACTTTTATCCTCACCCTAACGCTGACCCTAACCCTAACCCTAAACCTCACACTAATCCTAATCCTAACCCCAACACTAATCCTAAACCTAAACCTCACGCTCACCCTAACCCTCACCATCACCCTAACCCTCAACCTAACCCTAACCCTATCACTAACCCTCAACCTAACCCTAATCCTAATACTAACCCTAAGCCTCAGCCTTACCCTCACCCTAAGTCTAACCCAAACCCAAATCTAACCCTCAACCTACCTCTAACCCTAACCCAAATCTAACCCTCACTTAACCCTAACCCTAAACCTAAACCATACCCTAAACCTAACGCTCACCAGAAAGCTAACCCTAACACTAACCCTAACCCTAACCCTAACATTCACCCTCACACTAAACCTCATCCTAACACTTATCCTTACAATAACCCTGACCCTAACCCTAACACTAAACCTCACAGTAAACCTAACCATAACCCAAACCCTCATCCACACCCTAAAACTAATCCTAGCCCTGAAAATCACCCTACCCCTCACCGTCACTCTAACCCTAACCCTAACCCTAACCCTCACCCTAAACCTAAACCTCAATCACATCCTAATCCTCACACTCACCCGAACACTCGCCCTCACACTAACACACTCTCTCACCCTAAATATCACCCTAACCCTAACCCTAAACCGAAACCTCACCCTAACCCTAACCCTCACCCTCACTCTCACCCTAAGCCTAACCCTCACCCTAACTCTAACCCTAAACCTAACCCTAACCCTCACCCTCACAATCACCCTAAACCTAACCCCAACCCTAACACTCACACTCAACCTCACCCTAAGCCTAAGCCTAGTGCTCACCCTCACCCTCACCCTAAACCTAACCCTAACCCTATCCCTAACCCTCACCCTAAGCCTAACACTAACCCTAAACCTAACACTCACCCACACCCTAAGCATAACCCTAACCCTCTCCCTCACCCTCAGCCTCAGCCTAACACTAACCCTCACGCAAACCCTAACCCTAACACTCAAACTAACACTAACCCTCACCCTAATCCTAACCCTAACGCTCAACCTCACCCTAACCCTCACCAAAACCCTAACCCTCACCCTAAAGCTAACCCTCACCCACACCATAACCCTTACCCTCACCCGAACACTCACCCTCACAATAACCCACACCCTCACCCTAAACATCACACTAACTCTAACCCACACTCTAAACCTAACCCTAACACTCACCCTAACCCTAACCCTCACCCTCACCCTAAGCATAAACCTAAACCTCAGACTAACCCTAAACCTAACTCTCACCCTCAACCTCACCCGAACCTTAAACCTAACCCTAACACTATCCCTCACCCTCACCCTCACTGTAAATCTAACCCTCTCCCTCACACTTACCCTAAGCCTAACCTTCACCCTCACCTTAATCCTAAAACTAACCCTCTCCCTCACCCTCACCTTCAGCCTAACACTAACCATAACCCTAACCTTCACCCTCACCCTCAACGTCAACCACACGCTAAACCTCTCCCTCACCGGAAGCCTCAACTGACCCTTAACCCTAAACATCTCCCTAAACTGAACTCTTAACCTAACCTAAAACCTAACCCTCAAGCTAAATCTAATCCTCACCCTCATCCTAAGCCTAACCCTCACCCTAACCCTAACCCTAACACTAACCCTCACCCTAACCCTCACACTAACCCTAACCCTAAAACTAACCCTCACACTAACCCAAACCCTCAGCCTCACGCTAAACCTCACAGTAACCATAACCCTCACCCTAATCCTAAATCGAACCCACACCCTAAACCTCATCTTCACCCGAACTCTCACCCTCAACTTAACCCTCACCCTCACACTAAACATCACCCTAAACCTAACCCTCAGCGTAATCCTAAATCTAAACCTCACTCTAACCCTAACTCTCACCCTAACCTTCACCCTCACCCTAATGCTCATCCTAACCCTAACCCTAACCCCTACACTAACCCTAAACCTCAACCTAAACCTAGCCCTAACCCTCACCCTAATCCTAACCTTAACCCTAACCTTCACCAAAAACCTAACCCTAAACCTAACCCACACACTACCCTAACCCTAATCCTCACCCTCACCCTAACCCTAACCCAAAACCCAAACCTCACACTAAACCTATTCCTCACCCTTACCCTAACCATCACCCTAATCCTAACCCTAACACTAACCCTCACCCTCACCCTCACCCTAATCGTTACCCTCAGCCTAACACTAACTCTAACCCTAACCTTCACTCTAACCCTAACCCTCACCCTAACCCTAACCCTAACCCTATCTGTAACCCTCACCGCCACCCTCACCCATACCTTCAGCCTAACCCTAACCCTAACACTAATCCTAACCATAACCCTCACCCTCAGGCTCACCCTAACCCTCACCCTCACCCTAACTCTCAAGCTAACAATACCCCTATCCCTAATCCTAACCCTGAACCTTACCCTAACCCTAACCATAAACCTCACACTAAACCTATTCCTCACCCTTACCCTAACCCTCACCCTAATCCTAACCCTAACACTAACCCTCACCCTGACCTTAATCCTCACCTAAATCTTACCCTCACCCTCAAACTTACCCTCACACTAACCCTAACCCTCAACTTAACCCTAAACCTAACCCTCACCATCACACTCATCCTCAGCTTAACCCTAAAAACTAACAGTAATCCTAACCCTAACCCTCACACTCAAGCTCACCCTCAACCTCATCCTCACCCTCACCCTAACACTAACCCTAAACTTAACCCTCACCTTAACCCTAACGCTCACCCTACACTTAACCTTAACCCTCACCCTCACCCTCACCCTAAACCTAACCCTATATCTAACCCTCACCCTAACCCTAATACTAACCCTGACACTCACCCTCACCCTAAACCTCACCTGAAACCTTACCCTCACCCTAACCTGAACCCTAACGCTAACCCTCACACTAAACCTATCCCTCACCCTAACACTAACCCTAACCCTATTCCTAACCCTCACACTAAACCTAATCCTCATGCTAACCCTAAACCTATCCCTGAGTCTAACCCTCACACTATCCCTAACCCTAACCCTAAACCTCACCCTATCCCTAAACCTAACCCTAACTCTCAACCTTACCCTAGCCCTCAGCTAACATTAAAACTAACACTAACCCTCACCCTAACCCTAACCCTAACCCTCATTCTGACCCTTACCCTCAGCCTTACCCTAACCCTCACCCTCACTCAAACACTAACCCTTACTCTAACTGAAACCCTAACCCTCACCCTCACCCTATGTCTCACCATAACAATAACAGTAAGCCTAACCCTCACACTCATCCTAACCCTCACCCTAACCCTTACCCGCACACTAACCCTCACCCTAACCTAAACCTAACTTTCATTTTAATCCATACCCTTAACCTAAACCTATCCCTCACCCTCACCCTAACCATAACCCTAACCCTCACCCAATGCCTAACACTAACCCTAACTCTCATCCTCACCCTAAACCTAACACTAACCCTCACCCTCACCCTCGCCCTCAGCCTAACACTAACCCTAACCCTAACCCTCACCCTAACCGTAACCCTAAACCTCACACTATCCCTAACGCTAAACCTTATCATCACCCTAACCCTAATGCTAAACCTAACCCTACCCTTCACCCTAATCCTACCCCTAACCCTCACCTTCAACCTAACCCTCACCCTAACCCTTACCCTCAGCCTAAAACTAACTCTAACCCTAACCCTCACACTAAACCTAACCCTATCTATAACCCTCACCCCCCCTCACCCATATCTTCAGCCTAACCCTAACCCTAACACTAATGCTAACCGTATCCTTCACCCTCAACCTCACTCTAAAGCTAACAACACCCCTATCCCTAATCCTAACCTAAACCTTACCCTAAAGCTAACCCTAAACATCACACTAAACCTATTCCTCACCCTTACCCTAACTCACCCTAATCCTAAACCAAACACTAACCCTCACCCTCACCCTAATCCTCACCCTAAATCTTACCCTCACCCTCACACTTACCCTCACACTTACCCTAACCCTCAGCCTAACCCTAAACCTAACACTAATCCTAACTCTAGCCTTCACCCTCAAGCTCACCCTCAACCTCAACCTCACCCTCACCCTAACACTAATCATAAACCTAACCCTCACCTTAACCCTAATGCTCACCCTAAACTTGACCCTAACCCTCACCCTAAAACTAACCCTAACCCTAAACATCACCCTAACCCTCAGCCTAACCCTAATACTAACCCTAACACTAACCCTCACTCTAAACCTCACCCAAAAACTTTCCCTCACCCTAACCTGAACCCGAAAACTAACATTCACACTAAACCTAACCCTCACCCTAACACTAACCCTAACCCTAATCCTAACACTCACACTAAACCTAACCCTCATGCTAACCCTAACCCTACCCTTGAGTCTAACCCTCACACTAACCCTAACCCTAATCCTACACCTCACCCTATCCCTAACCCTAACCCTAATCCTCAACCTTACCGTAGCCCTCAGCTAACACTAACCCTGACCCTAACCCTCACCCTCACCTTAACACTAACCCTCACCCTGAACCTAAACCTCAGCCTAACCCTAACCCTCCCCCTCACCCTCACTCTAAACCTTACTCTAGCCAAAACCCTAACCCTCACCCTCACACTAACCCTTTCTCTAACCGAAACCCTAACCCTCACCCTCACAGTACGCCTCAAAACAACAATAACCCTAAGCCTCACCCTCACCCACACCCTAACCCTTACCCTAACCCTTACCTTCAAACTAACCCTCACCCTAACCTAAACCTAACGTTCACTTTAATCCTCACCCTTACCTTAAACCTAACCCTAACCCTCACTCTAAGCCTAACCCTAACCCTAACCCTAACCCTCACCCTCACCTAAACCTAACCCTAACCCTCGCCCTCATCCTAACACTAACCCTAACACTAACCCTCAACCCCACCCTCACCCTTACCTTCAGCCTAACCCTAAAACTAACACTAATCCTAACCCTAACCCTCACCCTTAGGCTCACCCTAACCCTCACCCTCAACCTCACTCTAAAGCTAACAATACCCCTATCCCAAATCCTAACCTAAACCTTACCCTAAACCTAACCCTAAACCTCACACTAAACCTATTCCTCACCCTTACCCTAACTCTCACCCTAATCCTAAACCAAACACTAACCCTCACCCTCACCCTAATCCTCACCCTAAATCTTACCCTCACCCTCACACTTACCCTCACACTTACCCTAACCCTCAGCCTAACCCTAAACCTAACACTAATCCTAACTCTAGCCTTCACCCTCAAGCTCACTCTCAACCTCAACCTCACCCTCACCCTAACACTAACCATAAACCTAACCCTCACCTTAACCCTAATGCTCACCCTAAACTTAAACCTAACCCTCACCCTAAAACTAACCCTAACCCTAAACATCACCCTAACCCTCACCCTAACCCTAATACTAACCCTAACACTCACCCTCACTCTAAACCTCACCCAAAACCTTTCCCTCACCCTAACCTGAACCCGAAAACTAACATTCACACTAAACCTAACCCTCACCCTAACACTAACCCTAACCCTAATCCTAACACTCACACTAAACCTAACCCTCATGCTAACCCTAACCCTACCCCTGAGTCTAACCCTCACACTAACCCTAACCCTAATCCTACACCTCACCCTATCCCTAACCCTAACCCTAATCCTCAACCTTACCGTAGCCCTCAGCTAACACTAACCCTGACCCTAACCCTCACCCTCACCTTAACACTAACCCTCACCCTGAACCTAAACCTCAGCCTAACCCAAACCCTCACCCTCACCCTCACTCTAAACCTTACTCTAGCCGAAACCCTAACCCTCACCCTCACACTAACCCTTTCTCTAACCGAAACCCTAACCCTCACCCTCACAGTACGCCTCAAAACAACAATAACCCTAAGCCTCACCCTCACCCACACCCTAACCCTTACCCTAACCCTTACCTTCAAACTAACCCTCACCCTAACCTAAACCTAACGTTCACTTTAATCCTCACCCTTACCTTAACCCTAACCCTAACCCTCACTCTAAGCCTAACCCTAACCCTAATCCTAACCCTCATCCTCACCTAAACCTAACCCTAACCCTCGCCCTCAGCCTAACACTAACCCTAACACTAACCGTCAACCCCACCCTCACCCTTACCTTCAGCCTAACCCTAAAACTAACACTAATCCTAACCCTAACCCTCACCCTCAGGCTCACCCTAACACTCACCCTCACCCTAACTCTATAGCTAACAATACCCCTATCCCTAATCCTAACCCTAAAACTTACCCTAACCCTCACCCTAAACCTCACACTAAACCTATTCTTCACCCTTACCCTAAGCCTCACCATAATCCTAACTCTAACACTAACCCTCACCCTAAACCTTACCCTCACACTAACACTAACACTAAAACTAACCCTCACCATCACACTCACCCTCAGCTTAACCCTAAACCTAACACTAATCCTAACCCTAATCCTCAGCCTCAAGCTCACCCTTAACCTCATCCTCACCCTCACCCTAACACTAACCCTAAACCTAAACCTCACCTTAACCCTAAAGCTCAACCTAAAATTAACCCTAACCCTCACCCTCACACTCAGCCTAAAACTAACCCTAATCCTAATCCTCACCCTCACGCTAACCCTAACCCTAAACCTCACACTATCCCTAGCCCTAATCCTTATTCTCACCCTAACCCTAATGCTAACCGTAACCCTACCTCTCACCCTAAACCTAACCCTAACCCTCACCCTCACCCTAACCCTCACCCTAACCCTTACACTCAGACTAACACTAACTCTAACCCTAACCCTCACACTGAACCTAACCCTCACCCTAACCCTATCTGTAACCCTCACTCCCACCCTCAACCTTAACTTCAGCCTAACCCTAAACCTAACACTAATCCTAACCCTAACCCTCACCCTCAGGCTCAACTTAACCCTTACCCTCACCCTAACTCTAAAGCTAACAATAACCCTATCCCTAATCCTAACCCTAAACCTAACCCTAACCCTAACACTAAACCTCACCCTAACCCCAATCCTAACCCTAAACCTCACCCTAACCCTAACCCTAAACCTCACCCTCACCGTAAACCTAACCCTAACCCTAACACTCACACTAAAACTAACCCTCACCCTTACCCTAACCCTCACTCTAACCCTAATCTTAATCCTAACCCTAACCCTAATCCTAACCCTAACCCTAACCCTCATCCTCACTCTAATCCTCACCCTAAACCTTAACCTCACCGTCAACCTTACCCTTAAACTAACCCTAACCCTCAAGCTAAACCTAATCCTAACCCTCACCATCACCTCACACTCACACTAACCATAACCCTAACCCTCGCCCTAAACCTAAGCCTAATCCTAATGCTCACCCTCACCCTAGCCCTCACCCTAACCCTAACCCTAAACCTCACACTAACCCCAAACCTCACCCTAACCCTAAACCTCAACCACATCCTAACCCTTACCCTAACCCTAACCCTAACATTAACCCGAACCCTCACCCTAAACCTAACCCTGACGTAAACCTAAACCTAAACCTAACCCTAAACCTTACTCTCACCCTAACCTGCAAACTAACCCTTGCCCTCACACTCACGCTAACCCTCACACTAACACTAACCATCACCCTAACCCTAACCCTAACTCTTACCTCACCCTAAAGATCACCCTCAGCCTAAACCTAACCCTAACCCTAATCCTAACACTAACACTCACCCTCAACCTCACCCTAACCCTAAACCTAACACTAACCTTCTCCCTCACACTCACCCTCGATCTCACCTTAACCCTCAGCCTCACCCTCACCCTCACCCTAAACAAAACCCTAACCCTACACCTCAACCAAACCGTCAATGTAACCCTAAACCTAACCCTAACCCTCACCCTAACCCTAACCCTAACCCTAACACTCAGCCTGTCACAAATCCTCACTGTCATCCTAACCCTCACCCTGACCCTAAACGTAAACCTAACACTAACTCTCACCCTAACCCTAACCTGCACCCTCACCCTCAGCCTAACCCTAACCCTAAACCTAACCCTAACCCACTCCCTCACCTGCACCCTCACCCTCAGGCTAACCCTAAACCTTACCCTAATCCTAAACCTAAACCTCACCCTAACGCTAACCCTCACCCTAAACTTCACCCACACTCTAATCCTCACCCTAAACCTAACCCTAATCTTCACACTAACCCTAACCCTAAACCTCACACTAGACCTAACCATAAACTTAACCCTAATCCTAACCCTGTTCCTCACCCTAACACTCAGCCTAACAATTACCCTCACCCTTACCCTAACCCTAACCCTCACTCTAACCCTAAACTTCACCTTAACCCTCATGATAACCCTAATCCTCCCCCTCACCCTAACCCTAACACTAACCTTAATACTAACCCTCACACTAACACTAAGCCTCACCCTCACACTAACCCTCAGTGTAAACCTAACCCTCACCCTAAACCTAACCCTCACCCACACCGTAAATCTCATCTTAAACCGAACCCTCACCATCACCCTAACCCTCACCCTCAACCTAAACATCACCCTAAGACTAACTCTTAGCCTAACACTAACCCTAACACTCACCCTAAACCAAAACCTCACCCAAACCTCACTCTCGCCCTAAACCTCAACCTAAGCCTCACCCTAACCCTAATGCTAACCCTAATCCTCACCCACACCCTAAAGCTCACCCTAACCCTTACCCTCACCCTAACCCTAACACTAACCCTAATCTTCACCCTCACATTCAACCTCACCCTAACCCTAACCTAACTTAACCCTCAACCTAACACTAACCCTCAACCTAACACTAACACTCAATCTAAACCTAACCCTCATCCTAACCCTAACCCTAACCCTCACCTTCACCCTAACCTTCACCCTAACCCTTACCCTCACACTAACACTCACACTACCCCTAACTCTAACCCTCACACTAACCCTAAGCCTAACCCTAACCCTAACCCTAAACATCACCCTAATCCTCACCCTCACCCTAACTCTAACCCTCACCCTCAACCTAACATTCACCCTAACCCTTACCCTCACCCTAACCCTAACCCTAAACCTATTCCTCACACTAACCCTAAACCTCACCTAACCCTAACCCTGCCCCTCACCGTAACCCACATCCTGACCCTAATCCACACCCTAAACCTAACCCTAACCCTAACCCTCGGCCTGACACTAATAATCACCGTCACTCTAACCCTCACACTAACCCTAACCCTCACCTAGGCCTTAACTCTCAACCTCACCCTCACCCAAAACCTCACCCTCAACCTAGCTCTCACCATAAACCTAACCCTAACCCTTACCTAACCAGAGCCCTCACCCTCACCCTAACCCTCACCCTAACCCTAACCCTCACTCTCACCCTAACACTTACCCTCACCCTATCACTCACGCTAACCCTAACCCTCATCCACACCCTCAAGGTCACCATCACCCCAACCCTAACCCTCACCCTCACCCTAATCCTTATCCTCACCCTAACCCTCACCCTCACCCTCACCCTCACCTCAGGGTAACCCTCACTCTCACCCAAAACATCACCCTAACCCTAACTGTCACCCTAACCATAACACTGAATCTCACCCTAAACCTAACCCTCCCTCTAAATCTCAAACTCACCCTAATCTTCACCCTAACTATAACCCTAAACCTTACCTAACCGAAACCCTCACCCTCAACCTAACCCTAAATCACATCCTAACCCTAACCTTAACCTTAACACTCACACTAACCCTAATCCTAAACCTCACTCTCACCCAAACCCTAACCCTAACCCTCACCCTAACCCTCACCCTAACCCTAACACTAACCCTAACCCTCACCCTCAACCTAACCCTCACCCTAAACTTTAACCTCACACTAATTCTCAAAAAAAAACTAAACCTAGCCCTCTTCCTCACCCTAACCCTCACCCTCAATCGAACCCTCACCTCACGATAACCCTCACCTTCTCCCAAAATATCACCCTAACGCTAATCCTCACCCTAACCAAAAACCTAACCATCGCCCTAACGCTAACCCTCCCTCTAACCCTCAAATTCACCCTAATCATAACCTTAACTCTTACCTTAACCAAAACTCTCACCCTCACCCTCACTCTCACCCTAACCCTCACCCTCTCAGTAGACCTGAGCTTAACCCTAACCCTAACCTTAATCCTCACCCTCACACTCAACCTCACCCTCGGACTATCCCTAACCCTAAACCTAATCCTAACCCTAAACTTCACCCAGACCCTCACCCTCACCCTAACCCTAACCCTCACCCTAAACCTAACCCTAACCCTAACCCTCACCCTAACCCTTACCCTAACCCTAACCCAAGACCTAACCCTCACCCTACCCCTCACACTAACCCTAACCCTAAACATCACCTTCACCCTAACCTTCACCCAAACCCTTAACCTCAACCTAACCCTCATCCTAAACCTAACTCTAACACTAACCCTAACCCTCACCCAAACCCTCACCCTAACCCTAATCCTAACCTTAAACATCACCCTAACCCTAACCCTCACCTCATCCTAACCCTCAACCTAACCCTTAACCTCACCCTAACTCTAACCCTAAACCTCACCCTCACCCTCACCCTAACCCTAACTCTAACTCTCACCCTAACCCTAACCCTCACCCAAAACCTAACCTTAACCCTCACCCTCACCCGAACTCTAAATTCACCCTAACCCTAACTCTAAACCTCACCCTCACCCTAAACTTCACCCTAAACCTTACCCTCACCCTAACACTCACACTAACCCTAACCCTCACAATAACCCTAACCCTAACCCTAAACATCACCCTCACCCTCACCCTCACCCTAACCCTAACCCTCACACTAACCCTAACCCTCACCCTAACCCTAACCCTATCCCTCACCCTAACCCTCATGCTAACCCTAACCTTAACAGTAATCCTCACACTGACCATAATCCTAAACCTCACCCTAACTCTAAACTGCACCCTCACCCCAACACCCTAACCCTCACATTACCTTAATCCTCACCGACACCTTAACCCTCACCCTCACCCTCACATTAACCCTCACCCTCACCCTAGCCATCAGCCTAACCCTAACCCTAACCCTAACACTCACCCTAATCCTAAACTTCACCCTAACCCTCACCTTCATCCTAACCTTCACAATAACCCTAAGGTTAGGGTGAGGGCTATTGTGAGGGTGAGGGTTAGGGTGAGGGTGAGGGTGAGGGTTTCTGTTAGGTAAGGGTTAGGTTTAGGATTAAGGTGAGGATTAGGCTGAGGGTGAGGATTTGGGTTAAGTTGAGGTTTAGGGTTAGGGTTAGGGTGAAGGTTAGGGTTAGGTTTATGTCTAGGATGAGGGTGAGGGTTAGGGTGAGGGTGAGTGTTCGGGTGCGGGTTAGGGTTACGTTGAGCGTTAGGTTGAACGCTATGTTGAGGGGAATGTTGAGGGAGTGTTAGGGTGAAGGTTAGGGTTAGTGTGAGGTTAAAGGTTAGGGTGAGGGTTAGGGTTAGGGTGAGGGTTAGGGTTAGGGTTAGTCTTAGGCTGTGAGTGAGGGTGTGGGTGAAGGTGAGGGTTAGGTTTAGGGTGATGCTTAGGGTTAGGTTTAGGGTCAGGGTTATGTTTAGGGTGATGTTTAGCGTGAGGGTCCCTGTCAGGGTGATAGTGAGGGTTAGGGTGTGGGTGAGGGTTAGGGTTATGGTGAGGGTTAGGGTGACGGTGAGGTTTAGGGTGAGTGTGAGGATTAGGGTTAGTTTTGAGTGAGGGTTATGTTTAGGGTGATGTTTAGCTTAAAGATGAGGGTCAGGGTGAGAATGAGGGTTAGGGTTGGGTGAGGGTTAGAGTAAGAGTGAAGGGTAGGGTGGGATTAGGGTTAGAGTTAGGGTGAGGGTGAGGTTGAGGATTAGGCATAAGATAAGGGATAGGGTTAGGGTTAGACTGAGGGTGAGGGTCAGGGTGAGGGTGACGGTTTGGGTTAGGTTGAGGGTTAGGGTTAGGGTTAGGGTGAGGGTATGCATGAGGGTTAGGCTTAGGGGTAGTATGAGGGTTAGGTGGAGGGGTAGGTTTATGATGAGGGTGTGGGTTAGGGTTACTTTGAGGGTTAGGGTTAGGGTTAAGGTTAGGGTTAGGGAGACAGTAAGGGTTAGCGTGAGGGTTAGGTTGAGGGTGAGGGTTAGTGTTAGGGTTAGGGTGATGGTTAGGGTGAGGGTTAAGGTTAATGTTAGGGTTAGGGTTAGGGTGAGGGTTTGGGTGAGGGTAAAGGTTAGGGTGAGGATTAGGGGGAGTGAGGGTTAGTGTTAGGGTTAAGGTTAGGGTTAGGATGAGGGTTAGAGTAAGGGATTGGGTTAGGGTTAGGGTTACTGTTAGGGTCAGGATTAGGGTCAGGATGAGGGTTAGGTTTAAGGTGAGGGTTAGGGTTAGGGTGAGGGTTAGGTTTCCTGTGAGGTTTAGGGTTAGAGTTAGGGTTAGGGTTAGGGTGAGGGTGAGGATTAGTGTTAGGGTTAGGATTAGGATTAGGGTGAAGGTGAGAGTGAGGGTGTGGGTGAGGTTTAGGGTTAGAGTTAGGTTTAGGGTGAGGGTGAATGTGAGCTTTATGGTTAGGATTAGGATTAGGGTTAGGCTTAGGCTCAGGTTTAGTGTGAGAGTAAGAGGGAGGGTTAGGGTTAGGGTTCGGTTTAGGATTAGGGTGAGGGTTAGGGTTATGGTGAGGTTTAGGGTTAGGTTGAGGGTTAGGGTTAGATTTAGGGTTATGGTGAGGGTGTGGGTTCGGTTGAGGTTTAGGGTTAGGGTTAGGGTTAGGGTTAGGGTGAAGGTGATTGTTAGGTTTAGGATTAGGTTTAGGGTTAGGGTTAGGATGAGGTTTCTTGAGTGGTTGATCGTTAGAGTTATTGTTAAGTTTAGGGTGAGGGCTAGGGTGAGGGTCAGGGTGAGGGTGAGGGTGAGGTTGAGGCTTTCGCTTATGTAAGGGTTAGTTTTTGCGTTAGGTTGTGGAATAGGGTGACGGTGAGATTTAGGTTGAGTGATAGGGATAGATTGAGGGTTGGGGTTAGGGTTAGGGTGAGTGTTAGGGTTAGGCTTAGGGTGATATTTAGGATGAGGGTGAGGGTTAGGCTGAGGGTGAGGGTTCGGATGAGGGTTATGGATAGGGTTAGAATTAGGGTGTGGTCTAGGGTGAGGTTGAGGGTTAGGGTTAGGTTTAGGGATAGGTTGTGAATTATAGTTAGGGTTAAGTTTAGGGTGAGGGTTAGGCTGAGGGGTAGAGTTAGGGTTAAGGTGAGGGTTAGGGTTAGGTTAGGGTTTGGGATAGGGGTAGGGTAAGGGTTAGGGTGAGGGTTAGGGTGAGTTTGAGTTTTAGGTTTAGCATGAGGCTTAGGGTGAGGGATAAGGTGAGGGTTAGGGTTAGGGTTATGGTTAATATGAGGGTGAGGGTTAGGGTTAGGGTGAGGTTTAGTGTTAGGGTGAGGGTTAGGATTAGGGTTAGGGTTAGGGTGAGGGTGAAGTTGAGCTTGAGGGTTAGGGTGAGGGTGAGGGTGAGGTTTAGGGATAGGGTTAGGATGAGGGTGAGGCTGAGGGTTAGGGTTAGGATTAGGGTTAAGGATAGTGTTAGGCTGAGGGTGAGGGTGAGGGTGAGGGTTAGGGTTAGGGTTAGGGTGAGGGTTAGGGTCAGTGTGATTCTTAGGGTGAGAGTGAGGGTAAGGGTTACGTTGATAGTTAGGGTGAGGTGGAGGGTTAGAGTTAGGTTTAGGATTAGGGTCAGGGTGACGGTTAGGGTTAATGATAGGGTTAGGTTTAGTGTAAGGTTTACGGTGAGGTTTTGCGTTAGGGTGAAGTTTAGGGTTAGGGTGAGGGTTAGGGTTTGGATTAGGGTTAATGTGAGGGTTAGCGTCAGGCTGAGGGTTAGGGTTAAGCTTAGGGTGAGAGTAAGGTTTAGGTTTAGGATTAGGGTTAGTGTTAAGTGAGGGTAGGTTTAGGGTTAGTGTGAGGTTTAGGTTTCGTGTGAATGTTAGGTTTAAGGTTAGTGTTTGGATTAGTGTGTGGGTGAGGATGAGGTTGAGGGTTAGGGTGAGGGTTTCGTTTAGGTAAGTGTTAGGGTTTGGGTTTGGGTGAGTATTGAGTGAGGGTGAGGGTTAGGGTTAGGATTAGGGTTAGGTTGAGGGTTTCATTAAAGTAAAGGTTAGGGTTAGGGTTAGGGTAAGAGTTAAGGTGAAGGTTAGAGTTAGGGTGAAAGTTAGCATTAGGTTGAGATTGAGGGTGAGGGTGAGGGGGAAGGTTAGTGTTAGGGTTAGCATTAGGTTTAGTGTGAGGGTGATGGTTAGATTACTGTGAGCCTTAGGGTTAGGGTTAGGGTTAAGGTTAGGGTTAGTATTAGTATTAGTGTATGGGTGAGGGTGAGGGTGAGGGTGAGGGTTAGGGTTAGGGTTAGGGTTAGGTTGAGTGTTTGAATGAGGGTGAGTGTTAGGGTTAGGGTTAGGGTTAGGGTAAGGGTGAGGATTAGGGTTAGGATTAGAGTTAAGGTTACGGTTAGGCTGAGGGTGAGGATGAGGTTGAGGGTTAGGGTTGGGTTAATGTTAGGGTGAGGGCTATTGTGAGGGTGAGGATTAGGGTGAGAGTGAGGGTGAGGGTGAGGGTTTCTGTTAGTTAAGGGTTAGGTTTAGGGTTAGGTTGAGGATTAGGGTGAGGGTGAGGGTGAGGGTTAGCGTCCTCACGCTAGGGTGAAGTTTAGGGTTATGGTTAAGGTGAGGGATAGGGTTAGGGTGATGTTTAGGATGAGGGTGAGGGTTAGGGTGAGGGTCAGGTTTCAGGTGCGGTTTAGGGTTACAGTTAGCGTTAGGATAAGGGCTAGGGTGAGGTGAATGGTTAGGTTTAGGGTGAGGGTTAGGTTTAGTCTGAGGGTTAGTGTTAGGGTTAGTTTGAAGTTAAGGGCTATGGTCAGGGTTAGGGTGAGGTTGACGGTTAGGGATAGAGTTAGGGTTAGGCTGAGTGTGAGAATGAGGGTGAGGGTGAGGGTTAGGCTTAGGGTTAGGGCCAGGGTTAGTGTTAATGTGAGGGTTAGGGTGAGGCCGAGGATAAGGGTTAAGTTGATGGTTAAGGTGAGTGGGAAGTTTAGGATGAGGGTTAGGGTGAGTGTTAGATTTAAGGTTAGGTTAGGGTTAGGGTGAGGGTTAGAGTTAATGTTAGGGTTAGGGTTAGGGTAAGTGTTCGGGTGAGGGTTAGCGTAAGAGTGAGGGTTAGGTTTAGGGTGCGGGTTAGGGTTAGATTGAGGGTTAGGGTTAGGGTGAGGTTTAGGGTTAGGATTATGGTTAGGGTTAATGTGAGTTGTAGTTTTAGAGTTATGGTTAGGTTTAGGTTTAGTGTGAGTGTTAGGGTTAGGGTTAGGTTTAGGGTGAGGATAAGGGATAGGGTGAGGGTGAGGTTTAGGGTGAGACTGAGTGTTAGGGTTAGCGTGAGTGTTAGGGTGAGGGTTAGGGTGAGGGTTAGTGTTCGGGTTAGGGTTAGGGTTAGGATGAGGTTGAGGGATAGTGTTAGAATTAGGATTAGGGTTAGGGTTTATATTAGGGTGAGTTTGAGGTGAGGGTTAGGTTTAGGGGGACAGTGCGATTCAGGGTGAGGGTTAGGGTTAGGGTTAGGGTTAAGGATTGGGTGAAGAATAGGGTGAGGGTTCTGTTTAGTGTGAAGTTTAGGCTGAGGGATAGGGTTACGTTTAGGGTTAGGGTAAGGTTTAATGTGAGGTTTAGGGTTAGGGTTAGTGTTAGGGTGAGGTTTAGGGTTAGGGTTAGGTTTAGATTTGGGTTTATTGTTAGGGTTTGGGTGAGGGTGATGTTGACAGTGAGGCTGAGGTTTAGGGATAGGGTTAGGATTAGAGTGAGGGTGGGAGAGAGGGTTAGGGTTAGAATTAGGATTATGGTTAAAGTTAGGCTGAGGGTGAGTGAGAAGGGGAGGGGAAGGTTAGGGTTAGGGGGAGGTTTAGGGTTAGGGTTACTGTGAGAGTTAGGGTTAAATTTATTGTTAGAATTAGGATGAAGGTGAGGGTGAGGGTTCAGGTGAGGGTTAGGTTTAGGGATAGACAGGATGAGGGCTAGGATGAGTGTGAGGGTTAGGGTTATGGTTAGGGATAGGGTGAGAATTAGGGTTAGGGTTAGGGTTAGTGTGAGGGTGAGGTTTAGTCTGAGGGTTACGGTTAAGTTTAGGGTTAGGTTTAGGCTTACGGTGAGGGTAAAGGTTAGGGTGAGGGATAGGGTGAGGGTGAGGTTTAGGGTTAGGTTTAGGGTGAGGGTTGGTTGAGGGTTAGGGTTAGTGTTAGGTTTAGTGTAAGGGTGAGGGTGAGGGTTAGGGTGAGGATGATGGTGAGATTGAGGCTGAGCGTTAGGGTGAGGGTGAGGGTGAGGGTTAATTTGATGGTTATGGTTAAGGTGAGGGTAAGGTTAAGGATTGGGGTAAGGATTTGGGTTAGGATTAGGTTTAGGCTGAGGATGAGCTTGAGGGTGAGGTTGAGGGTTAGGGTTAGGTTTAGGGGGAGGGTTAGGGTTAGTATGAGGGTTAAGGTGAGTGTAAGGGTAAGGTTTAGACTGATGTTAGGGTGAGGGGGAGGGTTAAGGTTAGGGTGAGGATGAGGGTGAGGGTTAGGATGAGGGTTAAGTTTAAGGTTAGCGTTAGGGTTAGGGTTAGGGTTAGGGTTAGTGTGAGGGTTACGGTTAGGGTGAGGTTTAGGGTTAGGATTAGTATTAGGGTTAGGCGTAGGGTTAAGGTGAGGGTTAGGGTTAGTCTTAGGGTTAAGGTGATGGTTAGGGTTGGGTTGAGGGTTAGGGTTAGGGTGAGGGGTAGGTTTAGGGTTACAGTGAGGCTTAGGTTTAGTGTGAGTGTTAAGGTAAGGGAATGTTTAGGGTGAGGGTTTGCTTGAGAATTAGGGTTAGGGATAACCTAAGTGTAAGGGTGAGGGTTAGGTTGAGGGGGAGGGTTAGGTTGAGGTTTAGGGTTAGGGTTAGGGTGAAGGTTAGTGTTAGGGTTAGGGTTAGGGTTATTTTTAGGGTTAGGTTAAGGCTGAGGGTGAGGGTGATGTTGAGGTTTTGGTTAGGTTTAGGGTTAGGGTGAGGGTGAGAGTGAGGGATAGGGTTAGGATTAGAATTAGGGTTAGGGTTAGGCTGAGGGTGAGGGTGACGGTGAGGGTTAGGATTAGGGTGAGTGTTAGTGTTGGGGTTAAGTTGAAGGTTAGGGTTAGTGTGAGGGTGAGGCTTAGGGTTAGGGTGAGGGGTAGGGTTACGTTTAGGATGAGGGTTAGGGTTAGTGTGAGGGTTAGGGTTATGTTTAGGATGAGGGCAAGGGTTAGGGAGAGGGTTAGGGTAAGGGTGAGGTTTAGGGTTAGGGAGAAGTTAAGGGTTAGTGTGAGGGTTAGGGTGTTGGTTAGGGTTAGGCTTAGGCTTAGGGAGAGTGCTAGGGTGAGGGGGAGGGTTAGGGTTAGGTTTAGCGTTAGGGTTAGCCTTAGGGTGAGTGTGAGGATGAGAGTTAGATTTAGGATTAGTGTTAGGTTTAGGGTTAGACTTTGGGTGAGGGTGAGGGTGAGGATGAGGGTAAGGGTTAGGATGAGGGTTAGGGTTAGGATTAGGGTGAGGGTTAGGTAAAGTTTGATGTTTAGGGTGAGGATTAGGGTTAGGGTTAGGGTTAGGATTAGGGTGAGTGTTCGGTTTAGGGTTAGGGTTATGGAGAGGGTGAGGGTTAGGTTTAGGGTTAGGGTTAGAGTTAGGTTGAGGGTTACGTTTAGGGGGAGTATTTGTGTTAGTGTTAAAGTGAGGGTGAGGGTGAGGGTTAAGTTTAGGATTAGTGTTAGGGTTAGGGTTAGTCTTAGGTTGAGGATTAGTATGAGAGTGAGGTTTAAGTTTAGGGTGAAGTTTAGTGTGTGGGTGAGGGTCAGGGTTAGGGTGAGGATTAGGGTGACAATGAGGGTTATAGTGAGGGTGATGGTTAGGCTTAGGGTTAGGGTGAGGGTTAGGGTTAATGTCAGGGTTAGGGTGAGGGTGAGGTTAAGTGTTAGGCTGAGGGTTAGGATGAGTGGGAGGTTTAGGGTTAGGGTTAGGGTTAGGGTTAGGGTGAGAGTTAGGGTTAAGGTTAGGTTAGGGTTATGGTGAGGATTAGGGTTATTGTTAAGTTTACGGTTAGGGAAACTTTTAGGGTGAATGTTAGGGTTAGGGTGAGGGTTAGGTATAGGGTGTGGGTTAGGGTTAGAATGAGGGTTTGGGTTAGGGTGAGGTTTAGGGTTAGGATTATTGTTAGGGTTAGGGCTAGGGTGAGGGTGAGTGTTAGCGTTAGGCTTAGGGTTAGGGTGTGCATTAGGGTTAGGGTTAAAGTTAGGGTTAGCATGAGGGGTAGTTTTAGGTTTAGGGTGTGTATTAGGTTTAGTGTGAGGTTTAGGGTTAGTGTAAGTTTTAGTGTGAGTGTTAGGCTGAGGGTTAGGGTGAGGGTTATTGTTAGGATTAGTGTTAGTGTTAGGGTTAGGGTTAGGGTTAGGGTGAGGTTGAGGGTGTCGGTGAGGGTGAGGTTTAGGGATAGGGTTAGGTTTAGAGTGAGGGTGGGAGTGATGGTTAGGGTTAGTATTAGGATTATGATTAGGGTTAGGCTGAGGATAAGTGGGAATGAGAGGGGGAGGCTTAGGGGTAGGGGTAGGGTTAGGGTTACAGTGAGAGTTATGTTAAAGTTATTATTAGGATTAGGGTGAGGGTGATGGTGAGTGTGAGGGTTCGGGTGAAGGTTAGGGTTTGGGATAGAGTTAGGGTGAGGGCTAGGATGAGTGTGAGGGTTAGGGTTATGAAGAGGGATAGCGTGAGATTTAGGGTTAGGGTTAGGTTTAGGCTGAGGGTTAATCTCAGGTGTAGGGTTAGGGTTAGGGTGAGGGTTATGTTAAGTCTGAGGGTTACAGTTAGGTTTTGGGTTAGATTAGGCTTAGGGTGAGGGTAAAGGTTAGGGTGAGGGTTAGGGTGAGGGTGAGGTTTAGGGTTAGGTTTAGGGTGAGGGTTGGGTGAGGGATAGGTTTAGGGTTAGGGTTAGGGTGAGGGTGAAGTTTATTGTTAGGGTTAGAATTAGGGTGACTGTGAGAGTGAGGCTAAGGGTTAGGGTGAGGGTGAGGGTGAGGGTGAGTTTGAAGGTTAGGGTTAAGGTGAGGGTAAGTGTGAGGATTATGGTAAGTATTTGGTTTAAGATTAGGGTTCGGTTGAGGGTGAGCTTGAGGGTGAGGGTGAGGTTTAGGGGTAGGTTTAGGGTGAGGGTTACGGTTAGGTTTAGGGTTAGTGTTAGGGTGAGTGTGAGGGCTAGGGTCAGGGTGAGGGTTAGGGTTAGGGTTAGGATTAGGGTGTTGGCTAGGGTGAGGGTGAGGGTTAGTTTTAGGGTGATGTTTAGGCTGAGGGTGGGGGTTAGAGTGAAGGTGAGGATTCGGGTGAGAGTGAGGGTTAGGCTCTGGGTGAGTGTTAGGGTTAGGATGTGGGTTAGGTTGACGGTGATGGTTAGGGTGAGGGTTAGGTTTAGGGGTAGGTTTAGGTTTAGGATGAGGGTTGGTATTAGGGTTAAGGTTAGGGTGAGGTTTAGGGTGAATGGTAGAGTTAGGGTTAGGGGAGGGTTAGGTTTAGTGTGAGGTGAAGGGTGAGGGTTAGGGTTGAGATTAGGCTGAGGATAAGGGTCAGGGTGAGGTTTAGGGGGAGTGTTAGGGTTAGGGTTAGGTTGAGGTTGAGGGTTAGGGTTAGAGTTAGGGTTAGGTTTAGGGCGAGGGTTAGGGTTAGGGTGAGGTTTAGCGTTAGGTTTAGGGTTAGGGTGAGGGTGAGTGTGAGGGTGAGGGTTAGGATTAGTGTTAGGGTTAGGGTTAGGCTGAGTGGAGGGTTAGTGTTTACGTTAGATAAGGGTTATGGTAAGGGTTAGGGTTAGAGTAAGGGTTACGGTGAGGACTATGCTGAGGGATAGGGTTAGGGTTAGTGTGATGGATAAGGTGAGGGTGAGGGTTAGGTTTAGGTTGAGGGTGAGGGTTAGGGTGAGGGTGAGTGTTAGGATTAGTTATAGGGTGACGGTGAGGGTCACGGTGAGGGTTAGAGTTAGGGTTCCGGGAATGGTTAGGTTGAGGGTTAGGGTGAGGGTGAGAGTTAGGGTTAGGGATAGGGTGAGGGTGAGGGTTAGTGTTTAGGTTAGGGTGAACGTGAGGGATAGGGTGAGGTTTAGGGTTAGCATTAGGGTTTGGGTTCGGGTTCGGTTTCAGGTTAGTGTTAGGGTGAGAGTTAGGGTGAGTGTGAGGGTTAGGGTTAGGATTAGGTTTAAGGTTAGGGTGAGGGTGAGGCTGAGGTTTAGGGTTAGGGTGAGGGTGGGGTTTAGGGTGACGCTGAGGGTTAGGGTGAGGATGAGGGTTAGGGTTATGGTGAGGGTGAGGGTGAGGATGAGGGTTAGTTTGACGGTCAGGATTAAAGTTAAAGTTAGGGTTAGTGTGAGCATAAGGGTTAGGGTGAGGGATAGGGTGTGGGTGAGGGTTAAGGTTACCATTAGGATCAGGGTGACCGTTAGGGTGAGGGTTAGGGTTGGGTTTAGGTTGAGCGAGAGGTTTAGGGTTTGTGTTAGGTTTAGTGCGAGGGTTAGTGCAAGGGTGAGATTTAGCATTAGGTTTAGGGTGAGTGTTAGGCTAAGGGATAGGGTTAGGGTTAAGGTTAGCATTAGGTTTAGGGTGATGATGACTGTTAGGATTACAGTTACGGTTAGGGTGAGGGTGAGGGTGAGGGCTAGGGTTAGGCTGAGGTTTAGGGTGATGGTGAGGGTTAGGGTGAGGGTGAGGGTTAGGGTAAGGGTGAGGGTGAGGTTTAGGTTTAGGGTGAGGGTTAGGCTGACGGGTAGGGTTAGGGTTAGTGTGAGGGTTAGGGTTAGTGTGAGGGTTAGGGTTAGTGTGAGGGTTATGGTTAGGGTTAGGGTGAGGATAAGGGTTAGGGTGAGGGTTAGGGTAAGGGTGAGGGTTAGGGTTAGCGTTAGGTTTAGGGTGAGGGTTAGGGTCACGGTTACGGTTAGGGTTAGGATTAAGTTGAGGGTGAAGGTGAGGGATAGGGTTAGGCTTGGGGTGAGGGTTAGGGTTAGTGTTAGGTTTGGGGTGAGGGTTAGGGTTGGGGTGAGGGTTAGCGTTGGGGTGAGGGTTAGCGTTAGGTTTAGGGTTAGGGTGAGTTTGGCGGTGAGCGTTAAATTTAGGGTTAGGTTTTGGGTGAGTGTGAGGGTTAGGATTAGGATTAGGGTTAGGTTTAGGCTGAGGGTGAGGGTGAGGGTGATTGTTAGGGTTATTGTTACGGTTAGGGTTAGCGTCAGGGTTCGGGTTTGGGTTAGGGTGAGGGTGAGGGATAGGGTGAGGTTTAGATTTAGCGTTAGCATTAGGGTAAGGGTGAGGGTGAGGGTGAGGGTTAGGGTTAGGTTTAGGGGGAGGGCTAGGGTGAGGGTGAGGGTTAGGTTTAGGGCGAGGGTTAGGGTGATGGTGAGCATTAGGGTAAGGGTAAGCATTCGGGTTACGGTGATGGTGAGGGTTAGGTTTAGGGTGAGGGTAAGGTTTAGGGTGAGGTTTAGGGTTAGGCTGAGGGACAGGGTTACGGTGAGGATTAGGGTTAGTGCTAGGGTGAGGGTTATGGTGAGGGTGAGTGTTAGAGTTAGGTTTACGTTGAGGTTTAGGGTGATGGTGAGCATTAGAGTGAGGGTGAGTCTTAGGGTTCCGGGAACGGTTTGGTTGAGGGTTAGGTTGAGGGTGAGATATAGGGTTAGGGTTAGGCTTAGGGTGAGGGTTCGTGTTTGGGTTAGGGGAGGGTGAGGGATATGGTGAGGGTTAGGGTTAGCATTAGGGTTAGGGTAAGGGGGAGGGTTAGGGTTAGGGTTAGGGTGAGGGCTAGGGTGAGGGTGAGGGTTAGCGTTAGGGTTAGGTTTATGGTTAGGGTGAGGGTGAGGTTGAGGGTTAGGGTTAGGGTGAGTGTGTAGTTTAGGGTGACCGTGGGGGTTAGGGTGAGGGTGAGGGTTAGGGTTAGGTTAAGGGTGAGGGTGAGGGTGAGGTTTAGGATAAGGGTTAAATTTAGGGTTAGGGTGTGGATAAGGGTTAGGGTGAGGGTTAGTGTGTGGGTGAGGGTAAAGTTTACTGTTAGGATCAGGGTGAGTGTTAGGGTGAGGGTTATGGTTAGGTTTAGGTTGAGGTTGAGGGTTAGGTTTAGGGTTAGGGTTAGGGCGAGAGTTAGGGTTAGGGTGAGGTTTAGCCATAGGTTTAGGGTTAGGGTGAGGTTTTGGGTGAGGGTGAGGTTTAGATTTAGGATTAGGATTAGGGTTAGGATTAAGCTTCTGCTTAGGGAGAGGGTGAGGGTGAGAGTGAGGGTGAGCGTTAGTGTTAGAGTTAGTGATAAGATTAGGTTTAGGTTGAGGGGAGGGTGAGAATTTCCGTTACATAAGGGTTATGGTAAGGATTAGGTTTAGGGTTAGGTTTAGGGTGAGGTTTAGGCTGAGAGATAGGGTTAGGGATTGTGTTAGTGATAGGGTGAGGGTGAGGGTTATGGTTAGGTTTAGGGTGAGGGTTAGGGTGAGGGTGAGTGTTAGGGTTAGGGTTAGATTGAGGGTTAGGGTGACAGAGAGGGTTAGAGTAAGTGTGAGGTTTCGGGTTAGGGTTAGGTTGAGGATTAGGGTGAGGGTTAGGGTTAGGTTTAGGTTTGGGATTCGGTTTCGGGTGATGGTAATGGCTAGGGTGAGGTTTAGGGTGATGGTCAGGGTTAGGGTTAGCATTAGGGTTAGGGTGAGGGTGAGGGTTAGGGTTAGGGTGAGGGTAAGTGTGAGGGTGAGGTTTAGTATTAGGGTTCAGGTTCGGGTGAGGGATAGGTTTAGGGTTAGTGTGAGGGTTAGGTTTAGTGTGTGCGTTAAGTTTAGGGTTAGTTTTAGGCTGAGGGTGAGGGTGTGGGTGAGGGTTAGAGTGAGGGTTAGGGACAGGTTTAGGGTTACTGTGAGGGTTAGGGTGACGGTAAGGGTTAGGGTTAGGGTGACGGTGAGGGTTATTGTGAGGGTTAATGTTAGGGTTAGGCTGAGGTTGAGGGTTAGGGTGAGGCTTGGGTTCAGAGTAAGTATTAGGAATAGGGTGAGGGCTAGGTGAGAGTGCGGGTTAGGTTGAGGGTGAGTGTGAGGGTGATTATTTCGGTTAGGTATTGGTCAGGCTTAGTGTTAGGGTGAGGATTAGGGTGAGCGTGAGGGTTAGGGTGAGCGTTAGGTTTAGGGTGAGGGAAGGGATAGGATTTGGGTGAGGTTTAGGTTTAGGTTGATGTTCAGGGTGAGGGTGAGGGTTAGGGTGAGTGTGAGGTTTCGGGTGAGATTGAGTCGTAAGGTGTGGTTGAGGGTTAGGGTTAGGGTGAGGGTTAGTCTGACAGTGAGGGTTTGGGCTAGGGTTAGGGTTAGGGTTAAAGTTAGGGTGAGGGTTATGGTGAGGGTTAGGGTTAGGGTTAGGATGAGGGTTAGGTTTAGTGTGAGGGTTATGGTTATGGTTAGATTGAGGGTAAGGGTTAGGGTGAGGTTTAGGGTGAAGGTAAGGGTTAGGGTGAAGTTTAGGGTGATAATGAAGGTAGGAGTAGTTTGAGTGTTAGGGTGAGGGTTAGGGTGAGGGTGAGGGTTAGGTTTAGGATTAGGGTTAGGTTGAGGAAAACGGTTAGGGTGAGGGATAGGTTGAGTGTGAGGATCAGGGTGAGGGTTAGGGTTAGGATTAGGTGAAGGTGGGGGTGAAGTTTAGCGTTAGGCTGAGGGTTATAGTTAGGGTTAAGGTGAGGGTTAGCATTCGGGTAAGGGTTATGGTGAGATTGAGGGTTAGGTTTATGGTTAGGGTTAGGGTGAGGGGATGATGAGTTTCCGTTTTTTAAGTGTTAGTGTTGGGTTAGGGTGAGGATTAGGGTAAGGGTGAGATTCAGGGTGACGGTTAGTGTTGGGTGAGGTTTAGGGTTATGGTTAGGGTGATGTTTAGGCTGAGGGTGTGGGTTAGGGTGACGATGAGGTTTCGGGTGAGGGTGAGGGTTAGGGTGTGGGTGAGGGTTAGGGTGAGGCTGAGGGTGAGTGTGAGGTTTAGGTTTAGGGTGAGTGTTACTGTTATTGTGAGGTTTATGGTTAGGGTTAGGGTGAGGGTAAGTTTTAGGGTGAGGGTTAATGTAAGGTTGAGCCTTAGGGTTAGGGTTTGCAGTAGGGTTAGAGTGAGGGTGAAGGTTATGGTTGGTGTTAGTGTTAGGGGGAGGGTTAGGGTGAGGGTGAGGGTTAGTTTTAGGGTGAGGGTTAGGGTGATGGTGAGCTTTAGGGATAGGGTGAGCGTTAGGGTTAGGGTGAGGGTGAGGGTTAGGGTTAGGGTGAGGGTAAGTGTGAGGGTGAGGTTTAGTATTAGGGTTCGGGTTTGGGTGAGGGATAGTTTTAGGGTTAGTGTGAGGGTTAGGTTTAGTGTGTGCGTTAAGTTTAGGGTTAGTTTTAGGCTGAGGGTGAGGGTGTGGGTGAGGGTTAGAGTGAGGGTTAGGGACAGGTTTAGGGTTACTGTGAGGGTTAGGGTGACGGTAAGGGTTAGGGTTAGGTTGACGGTGAGGGTTATTGTGAGGGTTAGTGTTAGGGATAGGCTGAGGTTGAGGGTTAGGGTGGGGCTTGGGTTTAGTGTAAGTATTAGGAATAGGGTGAGGGCAAGGTGAGAGTGCGGGTTAGGTTGAGGGTGAGGGTGAGGGTGATTATTTTGGTTAGGTATTGGTCAGGCTTAGTGTTAGGGTGAGGATTAGGGTGAGGGTGAGGGTTAGGGTGAGCGTTAGTTTTAGGGTGAGGGAAGGGATAGGATTTGGGTGAGGTTTAGGTTTAGGTTGATGTTCAGGGTGAGGGTGAGGGTTAGGGTGAGTGTGAGGTTTCGGGTGAGATTGAGGCGTAGGGTGTGGTTGAGGGTTAGGGTTAGGGTGAGGGTTAGTCTGACAGTGAGGGTTTGGGCTAGGGTTAGGGTTAGGGTTAAAGATAGGGTGAGGGTTATGGTGTGGGTTACGGTTAGGGTTAGCATGAGGGTTAGGTTTAGTGTGAGGGTTATGATTATGGTTAGATTGAGGGTAAGGGTTACGGTGAGGTTTAGGGTGAAGGTAAGGGTTAGGGTGAAGGTAAGGGTTAGGGTGAAGGTTAGGGTGAGAATGAAGGTAGGAGTAGCTTGAGTGTTAGGGTGAGGGTTAGTGTGAGGGTGAAGGTTAGGTTTAGGATTAGGGTTAGTTATTTAGGATTAGGGTTAGTTTGAGGAAAAGGGTTAGGGTGAGGGATAGGTTGAGTGTGAGGATTAGGGTGAGGGTTAGGGTTAGGATTAGGTGAGGGTGGGGGTGAAGGTTACGGTTAGGCTGAGGGTTATAGTTAGGGTTAGGGTGAGGGTTAGGGTTCGGGTAAGGGTTAGGGTGAGATTGAGGGTTAGGATTATGGTTAGGGTTAGGGTGAGGGGATGATGAGAGTTTCCGTTTTTTAAGGGTTAGGGTTGGGTTAGGGTGAGGATTAGGGTGAGGGTGAGATTTAGGGTGACGGTTAGTGTTGGGTGAAGGTTAGGGTTATGGTTAGGGTGATGTTTAGGCTGAGAGTGTGGGTTAGGGTGAGGGTGAGGTTTCAGGTTTGGGTGAGGGTTACGGTGTGGGTGAGGGTTAGGGTGAGGGTGAGGTTTAGGGTTAGGCTGAGGCTTAGGGTGAGTGTCATTGTTAGTGTGAGGTTTATGGTTAGGGTTAGAGTGAGGGTAAGGTTTAGGGTGAGGGTTAGGGTGAGGTTGAGCGTTAGGGTTAGGGTTAGCATTAGGGTTAGGGTGAGGGTGAGGGATAGGGTTGGGGTTAGTGTTAGGGGAGGGTTAGGGTGAGGGTGAGGGTTAGGGTTAGTGTGAGGGTTAGGGTGATGGTGAGCATTAGAGTTAGGGTGAGCGTTAGGGTTAGGGTGAGGGTGAGGGTTAGGTTTAGGGTTAGGGTTAGGGTGAGGGGTAGGGTTAGGGTTTGGGTGAGTGTTAGGTTTAGGGTGAGGGTAAGGGTTAGGGTGAGGGTTAGGGTGAGGTTGAGGGTTAAGCTTAGCACTAGGGTTATGGTGAGGATGAGGTTTAGGGTTAGGATGAGGGTTAGGCTGAAGGCTAGGGTTAGGGTTAGGGTGAGGGATAGGGTGAGGGTGAGGGTTAGGGTTAGGGTGAGGGTGAGGGTTAGGGTGAAGGTGAGTTTTCGAGTTAGGTTTAGTGTGAGGTTTAGGGTGACTTTGAGCGTTAGAGTGAGGGTGAGTGTTAGGGTTCCGGGAATGGTTAGGTTGAGGTTTAGGTTTAGGGTGAGAGTTAGGGTTAGGTTTAGGTCTAGAGTGAGGGTTAGTGTATGGTGAGGGTGAGGGATACGGTGAGTGTTAGGGTTAGCATTAGGGTTATAGTGAGGGTGATGGTTAGGGTTAGGGTTAGGTTGAGGGCTAGGGTGAGGGTGAGGATTAGGGTTAGGTTTAGGTTTAGGTTTAGGGTGAGGGTGAGGGTTAGGTTTAGGGTTAGGGTGTGTGTGAAGTTTAGGGTGAAGGTGAGGGTTAGGGTAAGGGTGTAGTTTAAAGTGAGGTTGGGGGTTAGGGTGAAGGTTAGGATGAGAGTTAGGCTTGGTGTAGCGTTAGGGTTAGGGTGCGTTTTAGAGTGAGGTTGAGGGTTAGATTTAGAGTCAGGGTTAGGGTGAGTTTAAGGCTTAGGGTGAGGGATAGGGTGAGGGTGATGGATAACGTTAAGCTGAGGGAGAGCGTGAGGGTGTGGATTAGGTTTAGAGTGAGGGTTAGAGTTAGGCTTAGGGTTAGGGTTAGGGTTAGGGTTAGGTTTAGGCTGAGGGTTACGGTGAGGGGTAGGGTTAGGGTTAGTGTGAGGTTTAGGGTTAGTGTGTGTGTTAGGGTTATGGTAAGGATTAGGCTGAGGGTGAGGGTGAGGGTGAGGTTTAGAGTTCGGGTTAGGGAGAGTTTTAGTTTTAGTGTGAGGGTTAGGGTGAACGTTAGGGTGAGGATTAGGTTGACAGTGAGGGTTATAGTGAGGGTTAGGGTTAGGGTTAGGCTGAGGTTGAGGGTGAGGGTGAGTGTGAGGATTAGGGTTAGGGTGAGGGTTAGGGTTAGGTTTAGGGTTTGGGTTAAGGTGAGTGATAGGGTTAGGGTTAGGGTTAGGTTGAGGTTTAGGCTGAGGAGTAGGGTTAGGGTTAGGGTGAGGGTTAGGGTGGGTTGGTGATAGGGTTAGGGTTAAGATTAGAGTTGAGGGTTAGGGTTAGGGTAATAGTTAGTGTAGGTTTAGGGTTATTGTTAGGGTTAGGGTTAGGGTGAGGGTGAGGGTGAGGGTGAGAGTTACATTTCTGGTTATGTTTAGGGTTTGGGTTAGGTTGAGGGTGAGGCGTAAGGTGAAGGTTAGGGATAGGGTTAGGTTAAGGGTTAGCGGAGGATTAGGGTTAGGTTTAGGTTTAGGTTTAGGGTTAGGGTTAGGGTGAGTGTGAGGGTGAGGGTTAGGGTGAGGGTTAGGGTTAGGTTTAGGGTGAGGGTTAGGTTGAGGGTGAGGGTTAGGTTTAGGTGAGTGTTAGGGTTAGGGTGAGGGTGATGATTAGGTTTAGGGTTAAGGCTAGGGTTAGGGTGATGATTAGGGTGAGGGTGATGGGTAGGTTGTGGATGAGGGTTAGGGTTAGGTTGAGGTTTATGATAATTGTTAGGCTTAGGTTTAGGGTGAGGTTTAGGGTGATGTTGAAGTTTAGGGTTAGGGTTAGGGTTAGGTAGAGGGTAAGGATTAGGGTGAGTGTTAGGGTGAGGTAAGGGTTAGGGTTAGCATTAGGGTTAGGGTGAGTGTTAGGGTGAGGTTGAGGGTTAAAGTTAGGGTTAGGATTAGGGTGAGGGTGAGGGTTGGGATTAGGGTTAAGGGGAGGTTTAGTGTTAGGGTGAGGGTAAGGTTGAGTGTTAGGTTTAGGGTGAGGGTGAGGTTAAGAGTGAGGATTATGGTTAGTATTTTAATTTGGGTTAGGGTTAGGCTGATTTTTGGGTGACGGTGAGGGTGAGTGTGAGCGTTATGGTTAGGGTGAGTGTTAGGGTTAGTGTGAGGGTTAGGGTGAGGACGAGGGTAAGCGTTAGGGTGATGGTGAGTGTTAGGGTCAGGGTTTGGGTTAGTTTGAGGGTTAGGGTGAGGGTAGGTTTAGGTTTAGGTTTAGGGTGATGGTTAGGCTGAAGGTTAGAGTTAGGGTTAGGGTTATGGTGAGGGTTAGGGTGAGTGTGAGGGTTAGGGTTAGGGTGAGGGTTAGGATTACGGTGAGGGCTAATGTGAGGGTGAGGTTTAGGGTTAGGGTGAGGGTTAGGGTGAGGGTTAGGGTAACTGGTAGGGTTAGGATTCGGGTGATGGTTAGGTTTAGAGTGAGGCTTACAGTTAGCGTTAGGGTTAGGGTTAGGGTGAGGGTAAGGGTTAGGTTGAGATTTAGGGTGTGAGTGAGGGTTAGGTTTAGCTTGAGTGTTAGGGTGAGGGTTAAGGTGAGTGTTAGGGTTAGGTTGAGAGGTAGGGTTAGGCTTAGGGTTAGGCTGAGTGTTAGGGTTATTTTTACGGTTAGGGTTAGGGTTAGGGTGAGGGTGAGGGTTAGATTTAGGGAAAGGGTTAGGGTGAACGTGAGGGTGAGTGTGAGGATTCGGGTTACGGTTAAGTTTAGGGTGTGGGTGACGGTGAGGGTTAGGTTTATGATTAGGGTTAAGGTTAGATTTAGGCTGAGGGTGAGGGTGAGGGTGAGGATTAGGTTTAGGGTTAGCTTTAGGGTAAGGGTGAGTGTGAGGGTTATGGTTAGTATTAGGGTGAAGGTTAGGGTGAGTGTGAGGGATAGGGTTTGTGTTAAGGTTTGGGTGAGTGTGAGGGTCAGGGTTAGTGTTAGGGTTAGGGTTAGGGTTAAGGTGAGGGTGAATGTGAGTGTTAGGTTAAGATTAGGGTTATGGTTAGGGTTAGGATTAGGCTTAGGATGAGAGTGAGTGTGAGTGTTATGTTTAGGGTGAGGGTTAGTTTTAGGGTTAGGGTGAGGGTTAGGGTGAGTGTGATGTCTAGGGTGAGGATGAGTGTTCGGTTGAGGGTTAGGGTTAGGTCATGTTTGAGGCTTAGGGTTAGGGTGAGGCTTAGGGTGAGGGTTAGTATGAGCGTTTGGGTTAGGGTTAGCGTTAGGGTGAAATTGAGGGTTAGGGTTACATTTAGGGTGAAGGTAAGGGTTAGGGTGAGGCTTAGGTTGATGCTTAGTTGTACGTTTAGGATGAGGGTTAGGGTGAGGAGTAGGGTTAGGGTTAGGATGAACATTAGGGTTAGGGTGAGGGTTAATGTTAAGGTTAGGGTTAGGTTTAGGTGAGGTTGAGGGTTAAGGTTAGGGTTAGGGTGAGGGTAAGATTTAGGGTGAGGTTTAGGGTGATTGTGCGGGTTAGGATTTGGGAAAGGCTAAGTGTTAGGGTGACAGTTATGGAGAGGGTGAGGTTTAGGGTTAGCATTAGTGTTAGGGAGAGGGTAGGGTTAGGGTTAGCGTGAGGGTTAGGTTGAGTGTTAGGGTTAGAGTTACGGTGAGGGTTAGGGTGAGGGTTAGGGTTAGGGTTAGGGTGAGGGGTAGGGTGAGGTTTAGGGTTAAGGTTATTGTTAGGGTTAGTTTTCGGGTTAGGTTGAGGTTGGGATTGAGTTTTAGGTTTAGGGTTATTTCAAGGGTTAGTTTTAGGTTAAGCGTTAGGGTTAGTGTTAGGGTGAGGGTGAAGATTAGGGTGATTGTGTGGGTGAGGGTGTGGGTGAAGTTTACGGTTAGAATGAGGGTTAGGTTGAGGGTTAGTGTGACGGTAAGGGTTATTGTGAGTGTTAGCGTTAGGGTTAGGATGAGGTTGAGGGTGAGGGTGAGGGTGAGGGTTAGGGTTAGTGTTAGGGTTAGGGTTAGCATGAGGGTAGGATGAGGGTGTGGGTTAGGGTGAGAGTGAGGGTGAGGGTGAGGATTTCGGTTAGGTAAGGTTTAGGGATACGGTTAGGGTGAGGATTGGGCTGAAGGTGAGGTTTAGGGTGAGGCTGAGGGTTAGGGTGAGGGTGAGTGTTCGGGTGAGGGTGAGGCTAAGGGTGTGGGTGAGGGTTAGGTTTAGGGTGAGGGTTAGTGTTACGGTGAGGGTTATGGTGAGGGTAAAGTTTAGGGTTAGCGTGAGGATTAGGGATAGAGTGAGATTTAGGATTATGATGAGGGTTAGGCTTAAGTTGAGGGTGAGAGTGAGGGTTAGGTTAAGGTGAGGGTTCTTGTGATGCTTGGGGGTTAGGGTGTGTGTGAGGGCTAGGGTTAGGGTGAGGGGTAGGGTAACTGTGACGGTAAGGGTGAGTGTGAGGGTGAGGGTTAGGGTTAGGGTTAGGATTAGCGTTTGGGAGAAGGTTTGGTTTAGGGTTAGCGTGAGGGTTATAGTCATGATTATGATTAGGGTGAGGGTTAATATGAGGATTAGGATTAGGGTAAGGTTAGGGTGAGGGTAAGGATTATGGTGAGGTTTAGGGTGAAGGTGAGTTTAGTGTTAGCGTAAGGGTTAGGGTGAGTGTTATGGTGAGGGTTAGTTTTAGAGTTAGGTTTAAGGTAAGTGTTAGGGTTAAGGATCATTTAGAGTTAGGGTGAGGATGAGGGTGAGTTTTAGGTTGAGATTGACTGTTAGGTTTAGGTTTAGGGTGAGGTTTAGTGTGAGGGTGATGTTTAGGATGAGGGTGAGGCTTAGGGTGAAGGTTAGGGTTAGGTTGATGGTTAGGGAAATGGTTAGGTTAGGATGAGGGTTAGGGTGAGGGGTAGGGTTAGGGATAGCATGAGGGTTAGGGTTAGGGTTAGGATTAGTGTTAGTGTTAGGTTTAGGGTTAGTTTGAGTTTTAGGGTTATGTTGAGGGTTAGGGTTAGGGTTAGGGTTAGGGTGAGGGATAGGGTGAGGGTTAGGATGAGGTTGAGTATTAGGTTTAGGGTTAGGTTGAGGGGTAAGGTTAGGGTTTGGGTTAGGGTTAGGGTGAGGATTAGGGTTAGGGTTAGCATTAGGGTAAGGGTGAGGGTTAGGGTGAGGGTGAGCGCTAGGTTTAGGATTAGGGTGAAGGTTAGGATGAGTGTGAGGGTTCGTGATAGTGTTAGGATTAGGGTTAGGGTGAGGGTGAGGGTTAGGCTTAGGGTTCGGTTTAGGGTTAGGTTTAGGTTGAGGGTGAGGGTTAGGTTTAGGTTTACCGTTAAGGTTAGCATTAGGCTTAGGATGAGTGTGAGGGTGAGGGTTATGTTTAGGGTTTAGGTTAGATTTAGGAATAGGTTGAGGGTTAGGGTGAGGGTGCTGTTTAGGGTGAGGATGAGGGTTTGGTTGAGAGTTTGCGTTAGGGTGTGTTTGAGGCTCAGGTTAGGGTGAGGGTTAGGGTGAGGTTTAGGGTTAGGGTTAGGGTTAGGGTGAAGGTGAGGGTTAGGGTAACGTTTAGTGTGAGGGTAAGGGTTAGGGTGAGGCTTTGGTTGAGGGTTAGGTTTAGGGTTAGGATGAGGGTTAGGGTGACGGGTAGTGTTATGGTTAGGGTGAGCGTTAGGGATAGGGTGAGGGTTAGGGTGAGGGTTAGGTTTAGGGTAATGGTTAGGGTGGGGTTGAGAGTAAGGGTTAGGCTTAGGGTTAGGGTGAGTATAAGGGTTAGGGTTAGGGTTAGGGTGAGTGTGAGGTTTAAGATTTGGGAAAGGCTAAGTGTTAGGGTGAGGGTTATGTTGAGGCTGAGGTTTAGGGTTAGCATTAGGGTTAGGATGAGGTTAGGGTTAAGGTTAGGGTGAGGGTTAGGGTGAGGATGAGGGTTAGGGTTAGAGGGAGGGTAAGGGTTAAGGTGAGGGTTAGGATGAGAGTTAGAGTTAGGGTTATGGTTAGGGTTAGGTTAAGGGTTAGGTTGAGGGTATGATTGAGGTTTAGGGTTAGGGTTGGTGTGAGGGTTAAGTTTAGGTTTAGGGTTGGGGTTAGTGTTAGGGTGAGGGTTAGGGTGAGGGTGTGGGTGAGGGTGAGGGTGAGGGTTAGTGTTAGAGTGTGGGTTAGGTTGAGGGTTAGTGTGACGGTTAGGGTTATTGTGAGTGTTAGGGTTAGGGTTAGGCTGAGATTGAGGGTGAGGGTGAGGGTTAGGGTTAGAGTTAGGGTTAGGGTTAGGGTGAGGTATAGGGTGAGGGTGAGAGTTAGGATTAGGCTTAGGATTATGGTGACTCTCAGGGTTACGTTTAGGGTGAGGGTTAGGGTGAGGGTTAGGGTTAGGGTGAGGGTTAGAGAGAGGGTTAGGTTTAGGGTTAGGGTTAGAGTTAGGTTTAGGGTTAGGGTGAGGGTTAGGTTTAGGTTTAGGATTAGGGTTTGGGTTAGGGTTAGGCTGAGGGTGAGGGTGAGGGTAAGGGTTAGTGTGAGGGTTAGGTTTAGGGTTAGGTTTAGTGTTAGTGTGAGGTTGAGGGTTAGGGTGAGGTTGTGGGTGAGGTTGAGGGTGAGGGTTAGGGTTAGGTTGAGAGCTAGGTTGAGGTGATGTTTAAGGTGAGGGTGAGGGTGAGGATTTCATTTAGGTAAGGGTTAGGGATTGGATTAGGGTGTGGATTAAGCTGAGGTAGAGGGTTAGGGTGAGAGTTAGGGTGAGGTTTAGGCTGAGGTTGAAGGTGAGGGTGTGGGTGAGTGTTGTGGTTAGTGTTTGGGGTATGGTTAGGGTGAGGGCTAGGATGATGGTGTTGGTTAGGTTGAGGGTAAGGTGAGGGTGACGATTTCAGTTAGGTAAATGATAGGGATACAGTTAGGCTGAGGATTAGGCTTAGGGTGTGGTTTAGGGTGAGGGTTAGGGTTAGGCTGAGGTTTAGGGTTATGGATAGGGTGAGGGTTAGGGTTAGGGTGATGTATAGGGTGAGGGTGAGGGTTAAGTTCATGGTGAGTGTTCGGGTGAGGGTGAGGGTTAGGGTGTGGGTGAAGGCTGGTTTAGGGTTAGGGTTAGGGTGATGTTGAGGGTTAGGGGAAGGGTTAGGGTTAGGGTGAGATTTAGAGTTAGGTTTAGGGTTAGGGTGAGTATTAGGGTTAGGATTACAGTTAGGGTTAGAGTTAGGGTTAGGTTGAGGGGAGGGTGAGCGTTAGGGTTAGGTTTAGGGTTAGGGTGAGGGTCAGGTTTAATGTTAGGATTAGTGTTTGGGTTATGGTTAGGCTGAGGGTGCTGTTGAGGGTTAGGGTTAGGTTTAGGGTGAGGGTAAGTGTTAGGGTTAGGGTTAGGCTGAGGGTGAGGTTGAGGGTGATGGTTAAGGTGAGGGTTAAGATGAGGGTGAGGATTTCAGTAAGGTAAGGGTTAGGGATTGGGTTAGGGTGGGAATTAGTCTGAAGGTGAGGGTTAGGTTGAGGGCTAGGTTTATGTTAAGGGTTAGGGTGGGGTTTAGGCTGAGGATGAGGGTGAGGGTGAGGGTGAGGGTTGGGATTAGTGTTTGGTTTAGGGTTAGGGTGAGGGCTAAGATTAAGGTGATGGTTAGGGTGAGGTTAGAGTGAGGGTGAGGATTTTGGTTAGGTAAAGGTTAGGGATAAGGTTAGGATGAGGATTATGCTGAGGGTGAGGTTTAGGGTTAGGGTTAGGGTTAAGGTGAAGTTTAGGGTTAGTGTTAGGGTGAGAGTTATGGTTATGGTGATGTATAGGGTGAGGGTGAGGGTTAAGTTCATGGTGAGCGTTCGGGTGAGAGTGAGGTGTAGTGTGTGGGTGAGGGTTAGGGTTAGGATGATGGTGAGGGTTAGGCTTACTGTGAGGGTTAGGGTTAGGTTTAGGGTGAGTGTTAGGGTTAGGATTAGGGTTAGGGTTAGGGTTAGGTTGAGGGGAGAGTGAGGGTTAGGGTTAGGTTCAGTGTTAGTTTGAGGGTTGGGTTTAGGGTTAGGATTAGAGTTTCGGTTAGGGTTAGGCTGAGGGTGAGGTTGAGGGTTAGGGTTAGGTTTAGGATGAGGGTAAGTGTTAGGGTTAGTGTGAGGGCTAGAATGAGGGTGATGGTTAAGGTGAAGGTTAGGGTGAGGTTGAGGATTTCAGTAAGGTAAGGGTTAGGTATTGGGTTAGGGTGTGGATTAGGCTGAGGGTGAGGGTTAGGGTGAGGGTTAGGGTTAGGGTGGGGGTTAGAGTAGGGTTTAGGATGAGGTTGAATGTGAGGGTGAGGGTGAGGGTTGGGCTTAGTTTTTGGGTTAGGGTTAGGGTGAGGTCTAGGATGAGGCTGAGGGTTAGGGTGAGGGTTAGGGTTAGGGTGAAGATTTCGGCTAGGTAAAGGTTATGTATACGGTTAGGGTGAGGATTAGTTTGAGGGTGAGTTTTAGGGTGAGGGTTAGGGTTAGGGTAAGGGTTATGGTTATGGTGATGTATAGGGTGCGGGTGAGGGATAAGTTCATGTTGAGGGTTCGGGTGATGGTGTGGGGTAGGGTTTGGGTGAGGGTTAGGTTTAGGGTTAGGGTCAGAGTTAGGGTTAGGGTTAAGGTTAGGTTGAGGGTTAGGTTGAGGGGTAGGGTTAGGGTTAGGGTGAGGTTAGTTTTAGGGTTAGTGTGAGTCTTAGAGTTAGGGTTAGGGTAATGGTTAAGGTAATTGTTAGGGTGAGGTTGAGGATTAGGTTTAAGGTAAATGTGAGGGTTAGGTTGAATATTAGGGTTAGGATTAGGGTTATTGTGAGGGTTAGGGTGAGGGTTAGGGTTAGGGTGAGGATGAGGGTTAGGGTGAGGGTATGTGTTAGGTTGAGGGTTAGGGTGAGGGTATGTGTTAGGATTAGGGTTAGGGTCAGGATGAGTTGTACGGTGAGAGTTAGGGTTGGGGTTAGGGTTAGCGTTAGGGTTAGGGTTAGTGTGAGGGTGAAGGTGAGTGTGAGGATTAGGTTTAGCGTTAGGTTGAGGGGACGGTGAGGGTTCGGTTAGGTTTAGGGTGACGTTTAGGGTTATGATGTGGGTTAGGTTTAGGTTTAGGGTTAAGGGGAGGGGGGGTTGAGGGTTAGATTTGGGGTTAAGGTTATGGTGAGGGGTAGGGTTAATGTTCGGGTGAGGCTAAGGTTTAGGGTGAGGGTTAGCATTAGGGTTAAGTTTAGGGTTAGGGTAAGGATAAGGGATAGGGTGAGGGATAGGGTGCAGGTGAGGGTTAAGTTTAGCACTAGGGTTATGGTGAGAGTTAGGGTGAGGTTTAGGGTTAGGATTAGTGTTAGGGTTAGGGTTAGGGTGAAGGTTAGTGTGAGGGTTAGGGTGACGGTGAGGGTTAAGTGGAGGTGATGGTTAGGGTTAGGGTTAGGGTTAGGGTTAGGGTGAGGTTTATTGTTAGCTTGATGGTTAGGTTGAGGCATAGGGTTAGGGTTAGGGAAAGTGTTAGGTTTAGTGTGAGGGTTAGGGTGAGGGTGAGATTTAGGGTGAAGCTGAGGGTAAGGGTTAGGTTGAGAGTTAGGTTGACCGTGAGGGTTAGAGTTAGGGTTAAGTTTAGGGTTAGGGTGAGGATAAGGGTTAGGATGAGGGTTAGGGGGTGTGTGAGGGTTAGGATTAGGGTTAGCTTTAGGATGAGGGTGAGGGTTACGGTTAGGGTTAAGGTGAGGGTGAGGTTGATGTTTAGGGTTAGTTTGAGGATTAGGGTGAGTATGAGGTTTAGGGTGAGAGTGAGTGTTAGGGTCATGTTTAGGGTTAGGCTGAGGGTGAGGGTGAGCGTGAGGGGTGAGTTAGGGTTAGGGTGAGGGGTAGGTTTAGTGTGTGGCTTAGGGTGAATGTGAGGTTAAGGGTTAGGGTGAGAGTTAAGGTGATTGTGAGGGTGAGAGTTAGGGTGAGGGTAAGGTTTAGTTTGAGGGTTAGGGTTAGGGTTAGTGTTAGGGTTAGGTTTAGGGTGAGGGTTAGGGGTAGTGTGATGGCTAGGTTGAGGGTGAGGGTTAAGGGTTAGGGTTAGGATTAGGGTTTGGGTGAGGGTAAGAGTTAGGGTGAGGGTTAGGATGATGATGAGTGTGAGGGTTCGGGTTAGGGTGAGAGTAAGTTTTAGGATGAGGTTTAGGTTGATGGTGAGGTTCAGTGTGAGGGTTAGGGTTAATTTCAGGATTAGGTTGAGTGTGAGGATTAAGTTTTGGTGTAGGGTGTGGTGAGGGTGACGTGAGGGTTAGCGTTAGGATTAGGTTAAGTGTTAGGGTTAGGGTGAGTGTTAGGGTTAGGGTGAGTGTGAGGGTTAAGATTTGGGAAGGGCTAAGTGTTCGGGTGAGGGTTAGGGTGAGGGTGAGTGTTAGGGTTAGCAGGAGGGTAAGGGTTAAGGTGAGGCTGAGGATGAGAGTTAGGTTTAGGGTTATTTTTAGGGTTAGGTTAAGGGTTAGGTTGAGGGTAGGATTGAGGTTTAGGGTTAGGGTTAGTGTGAGGGTTAAGTTTAGGTTTAGGGTTAGGGTTAGTGTTAGGGTGAGGGTTAGGTTGAGGGTGTGGGTGAGGGTGAGGGTGAGGGTTAATGTTAGAGAGTGGGTTATGTTGAGGGTTAGTGTGACGGTTAGGGTTATTGTGAGTGTTAGGGTTAGGGTTAGGCTGAGGTTGAGGGTGAGGGTGAGGGTTAGGGTTAGAGTTAGTGTTAGGGTTAGGGTGTGGGCTAGCGTGAGGTTGAGGGTTAGGATTAAGCTTAGCGTTAGGGTGACTGTGAGGTTTAGGGTTATGGTTATGGTTAGGGTGAGGGTTTGCGTTAGGGTGAGGGTTAGGGTTAGGTTTAGGGTTAGAGTTAGGTTTAGGGGTAGGGTGAGGGTTAGGTTTAGGTTTAGGATTAGGGTTTGGGTTAGGGTTAGGCTGAGGGTGAGGGTGAGGGTAAGGGTTAGGGTGAGGGTTAGGTTTAGGGTTATTGTTAGGTTTATTTTTAGGGTTAGCTTGAGGGTGAGATTGAGGTCTAGGGTTAGGGTTAGTGTGAGGGTTAGGTTTAGGGTTAGGTTTAGTGTTAGGGTGAGGTTGAGGGTTAGGGTGAGGGTGTGGGTGAGGTTGAGGGTGAGGGTTAGGGTTAGGGTGAGAGCTAGGTTGAGGGTGATGGTTAAGGTGAGGGTTAGGGTGAGGGTGAGGATTTCATTTAGGTAAGGGTTAGGGATTGGATTAGGGTGTGGATTAAGCTGAGGTAGAGGGTTAGGGTGAGGGTTAGGGTGAGGTTTAGGCTGAGGTTAAGGGTGAGGGTGTGGGTCAGTGTTGGGGTTAGTGTTTGGAATATTGTTAAGGTGAGGGCTAGGATGAGGTTGATGGTTATGTTGAGGGTGAGGAGAGGGTGACGATTTCAGTTAGGTAAAGGATAGGGATACAGTTAGGGTGAGGATTAGGCTGAGGGTGTGGTTTAGGGTGAGGGTTAGGGTTAGGGTGAGGTTTAGGGTTAGGGATAGTGTTAGGGTTAGGGTTAGGGTGATGTATATTGTGAAGGTGAGGGTTAAGTTCATGGTGATTTTTCGGGTGAGGGTGAGGGATAGGATGTGGGTGAGGGTTAGGTTTAGGGTGAGGGTTAGGGTGATGGTGAGAGTTAGGGGTAGGGTTAGGGTTAGGGTGAGGGTTAGGGTTAGGTTTAGGGTTAGGGTGAGTGTTAGGGTTAGGATTACGGTTAGGGTTAGAGTTAGGGTTAGGTTGAGGGGATGGTGAGGGTTAAGGTTAGGTTTAGGGTTATGGTGAGGGCCAGGTTTAGGGTTAGGATTAGTGTTTGGGTTAGGGTTAAGCTGAGGGTGAGGTTGAGGGATAGGGTTAGGTTTAGGATAAGTGTTAGGGTTAGGGTTAGGCTGAGGGTGAGGTTGAGGGTGATGGTTAAGGTGAGGGTTAGGTTGAGGGTGAGGATTTCAGTAAGTTAAGGGTTAGGGATTGGGTTAGGGCGGGAATTAGGCTGAGGGTGAGGTTTAGGTTGAGGGTTAGGGTTATTGTCAGGGTTAGGTTGGGGTTTAGGCTGAGGATGAGGGTGAGGGTGAGGGTTAAGTTCATTTTGTGGGTTCGGGTGTGGGTGAGGGGTATAGTGAGGGTGAGGGTTAGGGTTATGGTGAGGGTTAGGGTTAGGGTTAGGGTTAGGGTTTGTGTTAGTGTTAGGCTTAGGTGTAGGGTTAGGTTGAGGGGAGGGTGAGGGTTAGGGTTCGGTTTAGGTTAGGGTGAGGGTGAGGTTTAGGGTTATGTTTAATGTGAGGTTAACAGTTAGAGTTAGGGTTAGGGTGAGGCCTAGGATGAGGGTTATGGTTAAGGTGAGGGTTAGTGTGAGTGTGAGCATTTCAGTTATGTAAGGGTTCGGGATTGGGTTAGGGTGTGGATTAGGCAAATGGTGAGGGTTAGTGTGAGGTTTAGAGTTAGTGTGAGGGTTTTGGTGGGGTTTAGGCTGTGGTTCAGTTTGAGGTGGAGGGTTGGCCTTAGTGTTTGGGTTCGGGTTAGGGTGAGGGCTAGGATGAGGGTGATGGTTAGGGTGTGGGTTAGGTTGAGGGTGAGGATTTCGGTTAGGTAAAGGTTAGTTATACGGTTAGGGTGTCGATTAGGCTGAGGGTGAGGTTTAGGGTGACGGTAAGTTCTATGGTGAGGTTTAGGGTTAGTGTTAGGTTGAGGGTTATGCTTATGGTGATGTATAGGGTGAGGGTGAGTGTTAAGTTCATGGTGAGGGTGAGGGTGAGGGTGAGGGTTAGGGTGTGGGTGAAGGTTAGGTTTAGGCTGAGGGTTAGGGTGATGGTCAGAGTTAGGGTTACGGTCAAGGTTATGGTGAGGGTTAGGGTTAGGGTTAGGGTGAGTGTTAGGGTTAGGATTAGGATTAGGGTTAGGTTTAGGTTGAGGGGAGGGTGAGGGTTAGGATTAGGTTTAGGGTTAGGGTGAGGGTTAGGTTTAGGGTTAGGATTAGTGTTTGGGTTAGGGTTAGGCTGAGGGTGAGGGTGAGGGTTAGGGTTAGGATTAGGGTGAGGGTAAGTGTTAGGGTTAGTGTTAGGGTGAGGACTAGGTTGAGGATGATGGTTAAGGTCAGGATTAGGGTGAGGGTGAGGATTTCATTTAGGTAAGGGTTAGGGATTGGGTTAGGGTGTGAATTAGGCTGAGGGTGAGGGTTAGTTTGAGGGTTAGGGTTAGGGTGAGGTTTAGGGTGGGGTTTAGGCTGAGGTTGAGGATGAGGGTGAGGGTGAGCGTTGGGGTTAGTGTTTGGTTTAGGGTTAGGGTGAGGGCTAGGATTAGGGTGATGGTTAGGGTGAGCGTTAGGGTGAGGGTGAGGATTTCTGTTAGGTAAAGGTTAGGATACGGTTAGGGTGAGGATTATGCTGAGGGTGAGGTTTAGGGTTAGGGATAGGTTTAGGGTGAGGTTTAGGGTTAGTGTTAGATTGAGAGTTATGGTTATGGTGATGTATAGGGTGAGGGTGATGGTTAAGTTCATGGTGAGCGGTTGGGTGAGTGTGAGGGGTAGGGTGTGGTTGAGGGTTAGGGTAAGGGTGACGGTGAGGGTTAGGGTTACTGTGAGTGTTAGGGTTAGGGTTAGGGTTAGGGTGAGTGTTAGGCTTAGGATTAAGGTTAGGGTTAGGTTTAGGTTGAGGGGTGAGGGTTAGGGTTAGGTTTAGCGTTAGGGTGAGGGTTGGGTTTAGGGTTAGGATTAGTGTTTGCGTTAGGGTTAGGCTGAGGGTGAGGTTGCGGGTTAGGATTAGGTTTAGGGTGAGGGTAATGGTTACGGTTAGGGTTAGGGTGAGGCCTAGGTTGAGGGTGATGTTTAAGGTGAGGGTTAGGGTGAGAATGAGGATTTCAGTTAGGTAAGCGTTAGGGATTGGGTTAGGGTGTGGATTAGGCTGAGGGTGAGGGTTAGGGTGAGGGTTAGGTTTAGGGTGGTGGTTAGGGTGGGCTTTAGGATGAGGTTGGGTGTGAGCGTGAGGGTGACTGTTGGGTTTAGTGTTTGGGTTAAGGTTAGGGTGAGGGCTAGGATGAGGGTGATAGTTAGGGTGAAGTTCAGGGTTAGGGTGAGGATTTCGCTTAGGTAAAGTTTAGGGATACGGTTAGGGTGATGATTAGTCTGAGCGTGAGGTTTAGGGTGAGGGTTAGGGTTAAGCTGAGGGTTATGGTTATGGTGATGTATAGGGTGAGGGTGAGGGGTAAGTTCATGTTGAGGGTTCAGGTGAGGGTGAGGGGTAGGGTATGTGTGAGGGTTAGGTTTAGCATAAGGGTTAGGGTTATGGTTAAGGTTAGGGTGAGAGTTAGGGTTAGGGTTAGGGTTAGGTTGAGGGTTAGGTTGAGGGGTAGGGTTAGAGTTAGGGTGAAGTTAGGGTTAGGGTTAGGGTTAGGTTGAGGGTTAGGTTGAGGGGTAGGATTAGAGTTAGGGTGAGGTTAGGGTTAGAGTTACTGTGAGTCTTAGAGTCAGGGTTAGGGTTATGGTTAGGGTAAGGTTTAAGGTGAGGTTTACGACTAGGTTTAAGATAAATGTTAGGGTTAGTTTGAATGTTAGGTTTAGGATTAGGGTTATTGTGAGAGTTAGGGTGAGGGTTAGGGTTATGGTTAGGGTTAGCGTGAGGGTTAGGGTCATGGTAAGTGTTAGGTTGAGTGTTAGGCTTAGGGTAAGAGTTAGGATTTGGGTTAGGGTCAGGATGAGTTGTAGGGTGAGAGTTAGGGTTAGGGTTAGGGTGAGGGTGAGGGTTAGCGTTAGGGTTAGGGTTAGTGTGAGGGTGAGGGTGAGTGTGAGTATTAGGGTTAGGGTTAGGGTGAGGGGAGGGTGAGGGTTGGGGTTAGGATTAGGGTGAGGATTAGGGTTATGGTGTGGGTTAGGTTTAGGTTTAGGGTTAGGGCACGGGGGAGGTTGAGGGTTAGATTTGGGGTAAAGGTTAGGGTGAGGGGTAGGGTTAATGTTAGGGTGATGGTAAGGGTTAGGGTGAGGGATAGCATTAGCATTAAGTTTAGGGTTAGGGTAAGTATAAGGGATAGGGTGAGGGTTAGGGTGCATGTGATGGTTAAGTTTAGCGTTAGGGTTATGGTGAGGGTTAGAGTGAGGGTTAGTGTTAGGATTAGGGTTAGGGTTAGGGTTAGGGTGAGGGTTAGGGTGAGGGTTAGGGTGATGGTGAGGGTTAGGGGGAGTTGATGGTGAGGGTTAGGGTTAGGGTTAGGGTGAGGTTTATTGTTATGTTGATGGTTAGGGTGAGGGGTAGGGTTAGGGTTAGGGAAAGTGTTAGGTTTAGTGTGAGGGTTAGGGTGAGGGTTAGGGTTAGGGTGAGGCTGAGGGTAAGGGTTAGGTTGAGCGTTAGGGTTAAGTTTAAGGTTATGGTGAGGATAAGGGTTAGGATGAGGGTTTGGGTGTGTTTTAGGGTTAGGATTAGGGTTAGTTTAAGATGAGGGTGAGGGTTAGGGTTAGGGTTAAGGTGAGGGTGAGGGTGATGGTTAGGGTTAGTGTGAGGATTAGGGTGAGTATGAGGTTTAGGGTGAGGGTGAGGGTTAGGGTCATGTTTAGGGTTAGGCTGAGGGTGAGGGTGAGGGTGACGATTAGAGTTAGGTATAGGGTGAGGGTTAGGTTTAGAGTGTGGCTTAGGGTGAATGTGAAGGTAAGTGTTATGGTGAGAGTTAAGGTGATTGTGAGGGTTAGCGTTAGGGTGAGGGTAAGGTTTAGGGTGAGGTTTAGGTTTAGGTTTATTTTTAGGCTTAGGTTTAGGGTGAGGGTTAGGGTTAGGGTGATGGCTAGGTTGAGGGTGAGGGTTAAAGTTTAGCGTTAGCATTAGGGTTTGGGTGAGGGTAAGAGTTAGGGTGAAGGTTAGGGTGATGGTGAGTGTGAGTGTTAGGGTTAGGGTGAGTGTTAGGGTTAAGTTTAGGCTTAGGGTGAGTTTGAGGGTTAAGATTTGGGAAAGGCTAAGTGTTAGGGTGAGGGTTATGTTGAGGCTGACGTTTAGGGTTAGCATTAGGGTTAGGGTGAGGTTAGGGTTAAGGTTAGGGTGAGGGTGAGGTTTAGGGTTAGCGGGAGTGTAAGGTTTAAGGTGAGGGTTAGGATGAGCGTTAGGGTTAGGGTTATTGTTAGGGTTAGGTTACGGTTTAGGTTGAGGGTAAGATTGAGGTTTAGGGTTAGGGTTAGTGTGAGTGTTAAGTTTAGGTTTAGGGTTAGGGTTAGTGTTAGAGTGTGGGTTAGGTTGAGGTTTATTTTAACGGTAAGGGTTATTGTGAGGGTTAGGGTTAGGTTTAGGCAGAGTTTGAGAGTGAGGGTAAGGGTTAGGGTTAGAGTAAGGATTAGGGTTAGGGTGTGGGCTAGGGTGAGGGTGAGGGTTAGGATTAGGCTTCGGGTTAGTGTGATGGTGAGGGTTAGGGTTATGGTTAGGTTTAGGGTGAGTGTTACGGTTAGGGTGAGGATTAGGGTTAGGATTATGGTTAGGGTGAGGGCTTCGTTGAGCGTGTGGGTGAGGGTTACTGTTAGGGTTAGGGTTAGGGTTAGAGTCAGAGTTAGGGTTAGGATGAGGGTGTGTATTAGGGTTTTGGTTAGGGTTCGGGTTACTCTTCGGGTTAGGTATAGTGTGAGGGTTAGGTTTAGGATTATTTTTAGGGTTAGGGTTAGGTTGAGGGTGAGTGTGAGGGTTAGACTTAGGGTTAGGTTAGGGTGAGGTTGAGGGTGAGGGTGAGGGTGAGGGTGAGGGTTACTGTTTTAGTTAGGAAAGTGTTAGGGTTATGGTTAGGGTGAGAATTAGGGTGAGGGTGAGGGTTAGTGTGAGGGTTAAGGTTTGGGTGAGCGTTAGGGTGTGAGTTAGGGTTAGGATTATTGTTAGGGTTAGGGTGAGGGGGCGAGGGAGGTTTAAGGTTAGGTTTTGTGTGAGGTTGAGGGTTAGGTTTAGGGTTAGGACAAGGGTTAGGGTTAGGGTGAGGATTAGGATTACAGTTAGGGTGAGAGTGAGGGTGAGAGTGAGTGTTCGAGTTAGGGTTAGGGTGAAGGTGATGGTGAGGGTTAGATTTAGGATTAGGATTAGGGTTAAGTTTAGGGTGAGGATAAGGTTTAGGGTGAAGGTGAGGCTAGGGTGAGGGTGAGGGTTAGGGTGATGGGTAGGGTGAGGGATAGGGTTAGGGTTATGGTGAGGATTAGGGTTAGTGTGAGGGTTAGGATTAGGGTTAAGTTTAGGGTTTGGGTGGGGATAATTGTTAGGGTGAGGGTTAGGGTGCGGGTGAGGATTATGGTTAGCATTAGGTTTAGGGTAAGGTTTAGGGTGAGGGTAAAGGTGAGGGTGAGGGTTAGTTTGAGGGTTAGGGTTAGGGTGAGTTTGACAGTGAGGCTTAGGGTTAGGGTTAGGGTTTGGGTGACGGTTAGGTTGAGGTTAAAGGTTAGGATGAGGGTTAGGATGAGAGTGAGCGTTAGGGTTAGTGAGAGGGTAAGGGTTAGGGTCAGAGTTAGGGTGAGAGTGAGCATTAGAGTTAGGATGAGGGTGAGGTTTAGGGTTAGTGTTCGGGTTAGGGTGAGGGCTAGGGTGAGGGTGAGGGTGAGGTTTAGGGTTTGGGTTCGGTTGAGGTTTAGGGTTAGTGTGAGGGTTAGGTTGAGGGTGAGTGTAAGGGTTAAGGTGAGAGTTAAGGTGAGGGTGAGGGATAGGGTTAGGTTTAGGGTAAGGGTGAGGTTAACGGTTAGGGTTAGGATTAGAGTGAGGGTTAGGGTGAGGGTTAGGGTTAGGTTTAGTGTGAGGTTGAGGTTTAGGGTTAGCGTTAGGGCGAGGGTTAGCGTTAGGGTGAGGTTTAGGGTTAGGGTTAGGCTTAAGGTGAGGGTGAGATTGAGGTTGAGGGTTAGGGTTAGGGTTAGGGTGAGGGTGAGGGTGAGGGCAAGGTGTTGGATTAGGTTTAGGGTTAAGGTTAGAGTGAGGGTAATTGTTAGGGTGTGGGTGAGGGCTACGCTTAGCGTTAGGGTTAGGGTAAGGTTTAGGTTGAGGTCAAGGGTGAGGTTGAGGGTTAGGGTTACTGGTAGGGTTAGTGTGAGGGTTAGTATTATGGTTATGGTGAAGTTTACGGTTAGGGTGAGGTTTAAGGTTTGTGTTAGGTTTAGGGTTAGGTTTACGGTGAGGGTTAGGATAAGGGTTAGAGTGAGGGATAGGGTGAGGTTGAGGGTTAGGCTTAGCGTTAGGATTAGGGTAAGGTTTAGGTTGAGGTCAAGGGTGAGGTTGAGGGTTAGGGTTAGGGGTAGGCTTAGTGTGCGGGTTAGGGTTATGGTTAGGGTGATGTTTAGGGTTAGGGTGAGGGTTAAGGTTTGTGTTAGGGTTAGGGTTAGGATGAAGGTTAGGTTTAGGGTTAGGGTGAGAGTGAGGGTTAGGGTTAGGGTTAGGGTTAGGGTGAAGGTCAGGGTGAGGTTAAGGGTAAGGATGAATGTTTGGGTGAGTGTGAGCATTAAGGTTAGTGTGAGGGTAATGGTTATGCTGAGGGTTAGGGTGAGGGTGAGCATTACTGTTAGGGTGAGGTTGAGGTTTATGGTTAGGGTTAGGGGTAGGGTGAGGGCTAGGGTGATGATGAGGGTTAGAGTTAGTGTTAGGGAGAGGGTTAGGTTGCAGGTGATTGTTAGGGTAAGGGTTAGGTTTAGTGTGAATGTTAGGTTGAGGGTGAGGGTAGGGGTTAGGGTGACAATTAAGGTGAGGGTGAGGGTTAGAGTAAGGATTAGGGTTAGGGTTATTGTGAGGGCTAGGTTGAGGGTGAGGTTTAGGGTGCAGTTGACGGTTAGTGTTAGCGTTAGGGTTATGGTGAGGGTTAGGTTGAGGGTTAGGGTTAGGATTAGGGTTAGGGTTAGGGTGAGGGTGAGAGTGAGGATGACGGTTAGGGTTAGGGTTGGGGTGTAGCTTAGGGTTGGTGAAATGGTTAGGGTGAGCGTGAATTTAAAGTTTAGGGTGAGAATTAGTGTGAGTGTGAGGTTTAGGGTTAGGTGAGTGTGAGGGTGAGGGTTAGGGTGAGGGTGAGTGTTAGGGTTAGGGTGAGGATTAGAGTTAGGATTAGTGTTAAGGTTAGGGCTACGGTAAAGTTGAGGGTTAGGGTAAGGTTTAGGGTTTTGTTAGAGTGAGGGATAGGGTTAATGTGAGGGTGTGTGTTAGGGTGTATGTTAGGGTTCGGGTTAGGGTGAGGTTTAGGTTCAGTGTGAGGGTTAGGGTTAGGTTTATTAGAGGGTGAGTGTGAGGGTTAGAGTTAGTTTTAGGTTAGGGTAAGGTTGAGCTTGGGGGTGAGGTTGAGGGTGAGTGTTTTAGTTAGGAAAGTGGTAGGGTTAAGGTTAGGGTGAGGATTAGGGTGAGGGTGAGAGTTAGGGTGAGGGTTAGGGTTTGGGTGAGGGTTAGGGTGAGAGTTCAGGTTAGAATTTGGGTTAGGGTGAGGGTGAGGATTAGGGTTAGAGTTAGGTTGAGGTTGAGGGTTAGGGTGAGTGTTACGACGAGAGTTAGTTTTAGGGAGAGGTGTAGGGTTAGGGTTAGGATGAGGGTGAGGGTGAGGGTTAGGGTTAGGGTTAGGGTGAGGGTGAGGGTGAGGGTTAGGTTTAGGATTACGGTAAGGGGTAGGTTTAGGGTGAGGGTAAGGTTTAGGGTGAGGGTGAGGGTAAGGGTGAGCATTAGGGGTAGGGTGAGGGCTAGGGTGAGGGTGAGGTATAGGTTTACGGTTGAGATTAAGGTGAGGGTGAGGGATAGGGTGATGGTGAGGGTGAGGGTTAGGGTGAGGGGTATGGTGAGGAATAGATTTAGGGTTAGGGTGAGTGTTAGTGTTAGTGTTAGGGTTAGGGTAAGGGTTAGGATTAGGGTTAGAGTTAGGGTTAGGTTTAGGTTTAGGGTTACGGTTAGGGTTAGGGATAGGGTTAGGGAGAGGATAAAGTTTAGGCTGAGGGTAAGGTGAGGGTGAGGGTTTGGGTTAGGTTTAAGGTTAGGGTAAGTATTATGTTGAGAATAACGTTGAGGATGAGGGTTAGGTTTAGGGGTAGGTTTAGGGTGAGGGTGAGGGTTAGGGTGAAGGTTAGGGTTAGGGATAGGGTTATTTTTATTGTTAGGGTTACTGTGAGGTTGAGGGTGAGGGTGAGGATTAAGGTTAGGGTTAGATTGAGGCTGAGATTGAGGGTGACGGTTAGGTTTAGGATTATTGTTATGGTTAGAGTTGGGCAGAGGGTGAGGGTGAGGGTGAAAATGAGGGTTAGGTTTAGGGTTAGGTTTAGTTTAGTGTGAAGGTTTGGTTTAGGGTGAGTGTAAGGGTGAGGGTTAGGTTTACGATTATTGTTAGGGTTAGAGTTAGGCTGAGGGTGAGGGTCAGGGTGAGGGTTAGGGTTAGTGTTAGGATTAGGGTGAAGTTTAGGTTTAGTGTGAGGGTTAGAGTTAGGGTTAGGGTGAGGGCTATTTTTAGAATTAGGTTTAGGGTGAGAGTGATGGTGAGGTTGAGGGTTAGATTTAGGATTATTGTTAGGTTTAGAGTTAGGCTGAGGGTGAGGGTGAGGGTGAGGGTGAGGTTTAGGGTTAGGGTTAGGGTGAGGGTGAGGTTGAGAGTGAGGTTTAGGGTTAGGATTATTGTTAGAGTTAGGGTTAGGGTAAGGGTTAGGGTGAGGGTTAGTATTAGGGTTAGTGTGAGGTTTAGGTTTAGGGTTAGGGCGAAGGTAAGGGTTAGAGTTAGGTTTTAGGAAAGGGTTAGGGTTAGGGTTAGAGTTAGTGTGAGGGTGAGGTTGAGGGTTATGTTGAGGGTGAGGTTTAGGTTTAGGGGTAGGGTGATGGTTAGGTTGAGAGTAATGTTTAAGGTGAGGGTGTGTGTTCCTGTTAGGGTTAGGGTTAGGATGTGGATGAGGCTTAGGTTTAGGGTGAGGGTTATGGAGATGGTGAGGTTTAGGAAGACGGTGATGGTTAGAGTTAGGGTTAGGTTAGGATGAGGGTTATGGTTAGGGGTTTGGTTAGGTTTAGGGTGAGGGTTAGAGTGATGGTTAGTGTTAGTGTTAGGGTTTTGTTGAGGGTTAGGGTGAGTGTTAGTTTTAGGGTCAGGGTGAGGGTTAGGGTGAGGGTTAGGGTTAGTGTTAGGGTTAGGGTGAAGGTTAGGTTTAGTGTGAGGGTTAGAATTAGGGTTAGGTTTAGGGTGAGGGTTATTTTTAGCATTAGGTTTAGGGTGAGTGTGACGGTGAGGGTGAGGGTTAGGATCAGGATTATTGTTATGTTTAGTGTTAGGCTGAGGGGGAGGGGGAGGGGGAGGGGGAGGGTTAAGGTTTAGGGTTAGGGTGAGGGTGAGGTTGAGAGTGAGGTTTAGGGTTAGGATTATTGTTAGAGTTAGGGTTAGGGTAAGAGTTAGGGTGAGGGTTAGTATTAGGGTTAGTGTGAGGGTTAGGGTTAGGGTTAGGGTTAGTGTTAGGGTGAAGGTTAGGGCTAGAGTTAGATTGGAGATAAGGGTTAAGGTTAGGGTTAGGCTTAGGTTTAGAGTTCTTGTGAGGGTGAGGGTGAGTGTTAGGTTGAGGGTGAGGTTTAGGTTAGGGGTAGGGTGAGGGTTAGTTTGAGGGTAATGGTTAGGGTGAGGGTGTGGGTTCCTGTGAGGGTTAGGGTGAGGGTGTGGGTGAGGATTAGGTTTAGGGTGAGGGTTAGGGAGACGGTGAGGGTTAGGGAGACTGTGAGGGTTAGAGTTAGGGTGAGGGTTAGGATGAGGGTTAGGGTTAGGGGTTGTGTTAGGGTTAGGGTGAGGGTTAGGGTTATTATGAAGGTTGGGTTTACTGTTAGGGTTAGGGTTAGGTTGAGGGTAAGGGTTAGGTTGTGGGTTAGTGTGAGGGTGAGGGTTTGGGTTAGGTTTAGAGTGAGGGTTAGAGTGAGGGTTAGTGTTAGCATTAGGGTTTTGTTGAGGGTTAGGGTGACTGTTAGGTTTAGGGTGAGGGTTAGGGTGAGGGTTAAGGTGAGGGTGAGGTTTAGGATTATGGTTAGGGTGAGGGGTAAGGTGAGGGTGAGGGTTAGGTTTAGGGTTAGAGGCAGGAGTAGGGTGAGGTTTAGGGTTAGTGTTACGGTTAGGGTTAGTGTGAGGATTAGGGTTACGGTGATGGTTAGGGTTAGGGTGAGTATTAGGTTGAGGTTGAGGGTTAGGGTACGGGTTAGGGTGAGGTTTAGGGTTAGTGTGAGGGTTAGGGTTAGGATTAGGGTGAGGGTGATGGTCAGGTTTAGGGTTAGGGTTAGGGTGAAAGTAAGGGTTACAGTGAATATTAGTGTGAGGGTGAGGGTAAGGGTTCGCATTCGGGTAAGTTAGGTTTAGGGTGAGTGTAAGGGCTAGGTTTATGATTATTTTTAGGGTTAGGGTGAGGCTGAGAGTGAGGGTTAGGGTGAGGGTAAAAATGAGGTTGAGGTAGAGTTAGGGCTAGGGTTAGGGTTTGGTTGAGGATTAGGTTTAGTGTTAGGGTTAGAATGAGCATTAGGATGAGGAGTAGGGTAGGGTTAGGGTGAGGGTTATGGTTAGAGTGCGGGTTAGGGTGATGGTGTGGTTTAGGGTGAGGGTGAGGGTTAGGGTTAGGGTGATGGTGAGGGTTAGGTTTAGGTTTAGGGTTAGTGTGAGCGTTAGGGTTTTGGTTCGGGTTAGGGTTCGGGTTAGGGTTAGGGTGAGGTTTAGTGTTAGGATTAGGATTAGAGTTGGGGTGAGGGTGAGTGTGAGTTTTAGGTTTAGGATTAGGGTTAGGTTTGGGATGAGGGTGAGGGTGAGGTTTAGGGTGAGGTTTAGGGTGAGGGATAGGGTTAGGGGTCAGGTGAGTGCTAATGTTAGTGTGAGGGTTAGGATTAGGGTTAAGGTTAGGTTTAGGGTGAGGATAAGGGTTAGGCTGAGTGTTAGGGTGAGGGTGAGGTTAAGGGTTAACTTTAGGGTTAGGGTAAGTATTATGTTGAGTGTAAGGGTGAGGTTGAGGGTTAGGTTTAGTTTGAGGGTGAGGTTTAGGGTAAGGGTTAGGGTGAGGGCTTGGGTGAGGGTGAAGGTTAGAGTTAGGGGGAGAGTTAAGGTGAGGGTGAGGGTTAGGGTTAGGGTTAGGCTAACTGTGAGGGTGATGGTTAGGGTTAGGATTAGGGTTAGGTTAGGGCGACAGCTATGTTGAGGGTGAGGTTTAGGGTGAAGGTGAGGTTGAGGGTGAGGGTTTTGGTTAGGTAATGATTAGGGTTAGGATTAGAGTTAGGGTTAGGTTGAGGGTTAGGGTGAGGGTTAGGTTTAGAGTTAGGGTGAGGGTTACGTTTAGCGTGAGGGGTAGGGTGAGGGTTAAGGTTAGCTTGAGGCTGAGTGTAAGGTAAAGGGTGAGGGTTAGGGTGAGGGTTAGGGTGAGCGTGAGGGTTAGGGTGAGGAATTGGTTTAGGTTTAGGGTGAGCATTAGGGTTAGGGTGAGGGTTGGGGTTAGGGTTAGGGTTAGGGTGAGGTTGAGCGTTAGGGGTAGGATTAGGGTGAGGGTAAGGGTTAGAGTGAGGTTTATGGTGAGGTTTAGGGTTAGGGTAAGGTTGAGGGTGAAGGTTAGGGTTAGGATTAGGGTTAGGGTTACGGTGACAGCTAGGTGGATGGTGAGGTTTAGGGTGAGTTTGAGGTTGAGTGTGAGGATTAGGGTTAGGGTGAGGGCTAGGGTGAGGGTGAGGGATAGGGTTAGGTTTAGGGTGAGGTTTAGGGTTAGGTTTAGGGTTAGGGTGAGGGTTAGAGTAAGGGTTAGGTTTAGGGTGAGGGTGAGGGTTAGGGTTAGGGTAATAGTTCGGGTGAGGGTTATGGTTAGGGTTTGGGTTCAGGTGAGGGTTAGAGTGAGGGTTAGGTTTAGGGTGAGGGTGAAGTTTAGTGTTAGGGTTATGGTTAGGGGGAGGTTTTGTGTGAGGTTGAGGGTGAGGGTGAGGGTGAGGGTTAGGGTTAGGGTTAGGTTGAGGGTAAGCGTTATGTTGAGGGTTAGGGTTAGGGTGAGAATAAGGGTTAGGGTGAGGGTTAGGGTGAGGGTGAGGATTAGGTTTAGCATTAGGGGTGGGTGAGGTTTAGGGTGAATATGAGTGTTTGGGTTAAGGGAGGTTACGGGTTAGGGTGAGGGTTAGGCTACGGGTGAGGGTTCGGGATAGCATTAGGCTTAGGGTGAGGGTGAGGCTAGGGTTAAGGTTAGGGTTAGGGATAGTGCGAGTATTAGGGTTAGGGTTAGGGTGAGGGTTAGGCTGAGGGGTAGGGTGAGTGTTAGGGTGAGGGTTAGGTTTAGAGTCAGGGTTAGGATTAGCTTTAGGATTTGGGTTAGCTTGAGTGTAATGGTTAGGGTTAGGGTTCGGTTGAAGGTGAGTGTTAGGGTTACATTAGGGTTAAGTTTAGGGTTAGGGTGAGGGTTAGGGTATGTCTTAGGGTTAGTGTAAGGGTAAGGGTTACGGTGAGGGTGAGGGTTAGTTTGAGGTGTTGGTTTAGGGTTAGGGTGAGCGTTAGGGTTAGGGTGAGCGTTAGGGTGAGAGTTAATGTTAGTTTGAGGGTGATGGTTAGGGTTAGGATTAGGGTTAGGGTTATGGTGAAAGCTAGGTTGAGGGTGATGTTTAGGGTGAGGGTGAGATTGAGGGTGAGGGTTTTGGTTAGGTAAGGGTTAGTGTTAGGATTAGGGTTAGGGTTAGGGTTAGGGTAAGGTTTAGGGTAAGGCATAGTTTTAGGGTTAGGGTGAGGGTTAGGTTTAGTGTGAGGGTTTCTGTGAGGGTTAATGTTACGGTGAGGGTGAGGGTAAGGGTTAGGGTGAGGGTTAGGGTGAGTGTGAGGGTTAGGGTGAGTGGTAGGTTTAGGGTTAGTGTGAGCTTTGGGGTTTCAGTGAGGCTTAGAGTGAGGGTTAGGGTTAGGGTTAGGGTTAGTTTGAAGGTGAGGGTTAGGGTTAGGATTAGGGTGAGGGAAAGGGTTAGGGTGAGGGTTAGGGTGACGGTTAGGGTTAGGGTTAGGAAAGGGTTAGGGCGAGGATTAGGGTTAGGGTTAGAGTGAGGCTTATGCTGAGGTTTAGGGTTAGTGTGAGGGTGAGGGTTAGGGTTACGGTTAGGATTAGGGTGTGTGTGAGGTAAAGTGTTAGGGTTAGGGTTAGGGTGAGGGTGAGGGTTAGGGTTAGAATTAGGGTGAGTGTAAGGTTTTAGGTGAGGATTAGGGTGAGCATTAGGGTTACGGTAATGGTGAGGATGATGGTTAGGTTTAGGATTAGTGTTAGGGTTAGGTTGACAGCTAGGTTGAGGGTGAGGTTTAGGGTGAGGGTGAGATTGAGGGTGATGGTTTTGGTTAGGTAAGGGTTAGGGTTAGGATTAGGGTTAGGGTTAAGGTTAGGTTGAGGTTTAGGGTAAGGGGTAGGTTTAAGGTTAGGGTGAGGGTTAGGTTTAGTGTGAGGGTTACTGTGAGGGTTAATGTTAGGGTGAGGGCTAGTGTAAGGGTTAGGGTGAGGGTTAGGGTGAGGGTGAGGCTTAGGTTGAGGGGTAGGTTTAGGTTTAGTGTGAGCGTTCAGATTAGGGTTAGGATTAGGGTAAGAGTAAGGGTTAGAGTGAAGGTTAGGGTGACGGTTAGCGTTCAGGTTAGGAAAGGGTTAGGGCGAGTATTAGGGTTAGGGTTAGAGTGAGGGTTACGCTGAGGGGTAGAGTTAGTGCTAGGGTTAGGGTTAGGTTTGGAATGAGGGTTAGGGTTAGGGTTTGGATTAGGGTAAGCGTGAGGGAAAGTGTTAGGTTCAGGGTTAGGGTGAGGGTTAGGGTTAGGTTTAGCATTAGGGTTAGGGTTAGGGTGAGGTTTAGGTTAGGGTAAGTTTTAGGGTGAGGATTAGGATGAGGGTTAGGGTAAGGGTGAGGGTTAAGTTTAGTGTGAGGGTTAGGGTTAGGGTTGAGTTAGGGTGAGGTAAGGTTTAGGCTGAGGGTTAGGGTGAGAGCGAGGTTGAAGGTGAGGTTTAGGGTTAGGGTTAGGGTGAGGGTTAGTGTTAGGTTTAGGGTGAGTGTTAGAGATAGGGTTAGGGTTAGGGTTAGGTTGAGGGTGAGGGTTAGGATGATGGGTAGGTTTAGGGTTAGTTTGAGGTTTAGGTTTAGTGTGAGGGTTACTCTGAGGATTAAGATTAGGGTGAGGGTGAGGGCAAGCCTTAGGTTGAGGGTTAGGGTGAGGGTGATGGTTAGGGTGAAGGGTAGGTTTAGGGTTAGTGTGAGCTTTAGGGTTAGGGTGAGGTTTAGGTTGAGGATTCGGGTGAGGGTTATGTTTAGGTTTAGGGTTAGTGTGAAGGTGAGGGTTAGGGTTAGGATTAGGGTGAGGGTAAGGTTAAGGGTGAGCTTTAGAGTGATGGTTAGGGTTAGGGTTAGGAAAGGGTTAGGGTGAAGGCAAAGTTGAGGGTGTGGGTTGGGGTTAGGGTTAGGGTTAGTGTGAGGGATAGGGTTAGGGTGAGGGTGAGAGTTAGGGTTATTTTTAGGGTTAGGGTTAGGTTTAGGGTGAGGGTGAGTTTCAGTGTGAGGTTTAGGTTAATGTTAGGGTGAGGCTGAGGTTTAGGGTTAGTGTGATGGTAAGGCTTAGGAGGAGGGTTAGGGTGAGGGTGATCATTAGGGTTAGGGTGAGAGTGAGGTTTTGGGTTAGGGTTAGGATTAACGTGAGCATTAGGGTTAGGGTGTGGGTGAGGGTTAGGCTTAGGGTGAGGGAGACGATAAGGGTGAGTGTGAGGGTTAGAGTTACAGTTAGGGTGAGGTTTAAGATTAGGGTTAAGTTTAGGGTTAGGGTGAGGATAAAGTTTAGGCTGAGGTTTAGGGTGAGGGTTAGGAATAGGGTTAGTGTTTGGGTTAGGATAAGTATTATGTTGAGGTTAAGGGTGAGGGTGAGGTTTAGGTTTAGGGGTAGGGTTAGGGTGAGGGTTAGGCTTAGGGTTAGGGTGAGTATTAGGGTGAGGTTAAGGGTTACGATGAGCGTTAGAGTGAGGGTGAGCGTTAGAGTTAGTGTGAAGGAAAGGGTTAGGGTGAGGGTTAAGGTGAGGGTGAGCATTAGGGTTAGGGTGAGGGTGAGGTTTAGGGTTAGGGTGAGGGATAAGGTGAGGGTTGGGTGAGCGTTAGTTTTAGGGTTAGGGTGACAACTAGGTTGAGGTTGAGGGTTAGGGTTATGGTTAGGGTGAGGGTGAGGGTGAGGTTTAGGGTTGGGATTAGTGTTAGTGTTTGGGTTAGGCTGAGGGTGAGGGTGAGGGTGAGAGTTAGGTTTAGGGTTAGGGTGAAGGTTAGGGTTAGTGTGAGGGTTAGGGTGAAAGTGAGGGATAATGTTAGGGTTAGGTTTAGGCTGAGGTTTAGGGTGAGGGTGAGGGTTAGTTTGATGGTGAGGGTTAGGTTTAGGGTGAGGATTAGTGTTAGGATTTGGGTTAGGGTGAGGGCTAAGGTGAGGGTGTGGGTTGAGCTTATGGTTAGGGTTAGGGTGAGGGTTAGGGTTAGGGTGAGGGTGAGGGTTAGGGTGAGGGGTACGGTTAGGATCAGTGTGAGGGTTACGTTTAGTGTGATGGATAGGGTTAGGCTTATTTTTAGGGTTAGGGTTAGGTTTAGGGTGAGTGTGAATGTCAGTGTGAGGTTTAGGTTTAGTGTTAGTGTAAGGGTTACTGTGAGGGTAAGGGTGAGGGTTAGGGTTAGGTTTAAGTTTAGGGTTAAGATTAGGCTGAGGGTTAGATTGAGGGTGAGGGTTACAGTTAGTGTTAGGGTGAGGGTTAGGCTGAGGGTTAGGGTTAGGGTTAGGTTTAGGGTGAGGGTTAGGGTGAGGTTAAGTGCTAGCGTGAGTGTTAGGGTGAGGTTGAGGTTTAGGTTTAGTGTGATGGTAAGGGTTAGGAGGAGAGTTAGGGTGAGGGTGAGCATTAGGATTAGGGTGAGGGTGAAGTTTAGGGTTAGGGTTAGGATTAACATGAGGATTAGGGTTAGAGTGAGGGTGAGGTATAGGGTTAGGGTTAGGGAGAGGGTTACGGTGAGGGTGACGGTGAGGGTTAGAGTTAGCGTAAGGGTGAGGGTTAGGGTGAGGGTTAGTGTTAGGTTTAGGGTGAGTGTGAGGGTGAGGGTTAGGTTTAAGATTAGGGTTAGGGTTAGGGTTAGGTTGAGGATAATGGTTAGTGAGGGTGAGGTTGAGGATGAGGGTTAGGGTTAGGATGAGGGCTAGGATGAGGGTGAGGGTTAGGGTGAGGGATAGGGTAGTGTTAGGGTGAATGTTAGGGTTAGTGTGAGGGTGATGAGTAGGGTTAAGGTTAGTGTTAGGGTGAGGCTAAGTGTTAGGATGAGGGTTAGGCTGAGGGTAAGGTTTAGGCTTAATGTTAGGGTTAGGGTAAGTTTTAGGTTGAAGGTAAGGGTGAGGTTGAGTGTTAAGGTTAGGGATAGGGTTGATGTGAGGGTTTGAGTTAGGGTTAGAGTGAGGTGAATGTTACGGTGAGGGTTAAGGTTAGGGTTAGGGTTACGGTTAGGCTTAGGGTTAGGGTGTGGTTTAAGGTGAGGGTGAGGGTTAGGGTTGGGTTAGGGTGAGTGTGAAGTTGAGGGTTAGGTTTAGGATTAGGGTTAGGGTGAGTGTTAGGGTGAGGGTGAGGGTTAGTGTGAGGGTGAGGTTTAGGGTTAGGGTGAGGATTAGGTTTAGGTTTGGGGTTAGGGTGAGTGCTAAGGTGAGGGTGTCGGTTAGGGTTAGTGTTAAGGTTAGGGTGAGGTTTAGGGTTAGGGTAAGGGTGAGGGTTAGGTTTAGTGTGCAGGTTAGGGTTAGTGTTAGAGTTAGGGTGAGGGTAAGAGTTAGGGTGAGGGTTAGGATGAGATTGAGGGTAAGGTTGAGCGCTAGGGTTAAGGTTAGGGTGAGGGTTAGGGTTAGGGTGAGTGTTAGGGTTAGGGTTAGTTTGAGGGTGAGGATGAGGATCAGGGTGAGGGTTAGGGTTAGGATTAGGGTTAGGGTTTCTGTTAGGCTGAGGATGAGGGTGAGGGTGAGGGTGAGTGTAAGATTTAGGGTGAGAGTTAGTGTGATTGTGAAGTATAGGGTTAGGTTTAGGGTGAGGGTTAGGTTTAGTGTGAGGTTTAGGGTTAAGGTAATTTTTAGGGTTAGGGTTAGGTTTAGGGTGAGGGTGAGTGTCAGTGTGAGGTTTAGGTTTAGTGTTAGTGTTAGGTTTAGGGTGAGGGTGAGGGTGAGGGTTATGGTTAGCTTTAGGTTTAGGGTTAAGTTTAGGCTGAGGGTGAGGGTGAGGGTGAGGGTAAGGGTTAGTGTTAGGGTGAGGGTTAGGGTGAGGGTTAGGATTAGGGTTAGGGTGAGAGTCAGCGTGAGGTTAAGTGCTAGGGGGAGTGTTAGGGTGAGGGTGAGATTTAGGGTTATTGTGAGGGTAAGGGTTATCAGGAGGGTTAGGCTGAGCGTGAGCATTAGGCTTAGGGTGAAGGTGTGGTTTAGGGTTAGGTTTAGGATTAACGTGAGCATTAGGGTTAGGGTGAGGTTGAGGTTTAGGAATAGATTTAGGGTGAGGTTGAGGGTGAGAGTGAGGTTTAGGTTTAGAGTTAGGGTGAGTGTGAAGTTGAGGATTAGGGTCAGGTTTAGGGTGAGGGTGAGGGTAAGGTTTAGGGTTAGGGTGAGGTTGAGGGTTAGGGTTAGGGTGAGGTCTAGGATGAGGATGTGGGTTAGGTTGAGGTTTAGGTTGGGGGATAGGTTGAGGGTTATGGTGAGGGTGAGGGCAAGGTTGAGGGTGAGGGTTAGGGTGAGGTTTATGGTGAGGGATAGGGTTAGTGTTAGGTTGAATGTTAGGGTTAGTGGGAGGGTTAGGATTAGGGATAAGGTTAGGATTTGGGGGAGGATAAGGGTTAGAGTGAGGGTTAGGGTGAGGGTAAGGGTTAGGCTTAGCGTTAGGTTTAGGGAAAAGTATAGGTTGAAGGTAAGGGTGAGGGTGAGGGTTAAAGTTAGGGTTAGGTTTAGGGTGAGGGTTAGAGTTAGGGTGTGGTTTAAGGTGAGGGTGAGGGTTAGGGTTAGGGTTAGGGTGAGTGTGAGGGTAATGGTTAGGTTTAGGATTAGGTTTAGGGTTAGGGTTAGGGTGATGGTAAGGATTAGGTTGAGGGTGAGGTTGATGGTGAGGGTTAGGGTTAGGGTGAAGGGAGGGTGATGGTCTCCTTTAGGTAAGGATTAGGGTTAGAGTTAGGGTGAGGGCTAGGTTTAGGGCTAGGGTTAGGGTGATGTTTAGGGTGAGGGTGATTTTTAGTGTGAGGGTGAAGTTTCGGGTAAGGGTAAGGGTTAGGGTGTGTGTGAGGATTAGGCTTAGAGTGAGTGTTACGGTGTGTGTGAGGGTTAGGGTTAGGGTGAAGGTTAGTATGACGGGGAGGTTTAGGGTGAGGATGAGGGTTAGGCTGAGGGTTAGCGTGCGGGTGAGGTTTAGGGTTACCATTAGGTTTAGGGTGATGTTTAGGTTCAGGGTTAGGGTTAGGGTTAGTTTAGGTTAAGGTTGAAGGTTTGGGTTAGGGTTAGGGTGAGGGTGAGGATGAGGGTAAGGTTTAGGATTTGGGTTAGGGTTAGGCTTAGCGTGAGGGTGAGGGTGAGGGTTAGGGTTAGTGTTAGGGTGAGGGTTAGGGTAAGGGTTAGCATTAGGTTGATGTTTACTCTGAGGGTCAGGTTTCGGGTGAAGGTTTGGTTTGGGTGACGGTAAGGGTTAGGTTGTGTTTGAGGCTTAGGTTTAGGTTGAGGGTTAGGGTGTGGGTGAGGCTTAGGGTTATGGTGAGCATTACGGCTAGGTGGGTTTGAGGATGAGGGTTAGTGTGAGGGTTAGGGTGAGGATTAAGGTCAGGGTTAGGATGAGGTTTAGTGTTAGTGTGTGGGTTAGGATTAGGGTTAAGTTTAGGGTTAGGGTGAGGATAATGATTAGGGTTAGGTTTAGGGTGCTGGCTAGGGTGAGGGTGAGGTTTAGTGTGAGGGTGAGGGCTAGGGTGAGGTTTAGGATTAGGGTTAGGGATAATGTTAGGTTTAAGGTTGGGGTGAGGGTGAGTGTGAGTGTTAGGGTGAGGTTCAGTTTTAGGAGGAGTTTTAGGGTAAGGGTGAGATTTAGGGTTAGTGTGAGGGTAAGGATTAGGGTGAGGGTGAGCATTAGGCTTAGGGTGAGGGTGATGTTCAGGGTTAGTTTTAGGGTTAGGGTGAGGGCTAGGTTGAGGGTGAGAGTTAGGGTTAGGGTTAGGGATATTGTTAGGGTGATGGTGAGAGTTAGGGTTAGGGTTAAGGTGAAGGTTAGGGTTAGTGTGATGGTTAGGGTTAGGGTTAGGGTGAAAGTTAGGGTGAGGTTTAGGTTTAGGGTGAGGGTTAGGGTTTGGGTTAGGTTTAGGGTTTATGGTTAGTGTGAGGGTTTGAGTTAGACTTAGGTTTAAGGTGAGGGTTAGGGTTTGGGATAGTGTTAGGGTTTGTTTTAGGGTGAGGGTTAGGGTGAGCGTTAGGTTTAGGGTGAGGGTGAGTTTTAGGGTCAGGGTTAGGGTGAAGGTGAGGTTTAAGGTGAGGCTGAGGGTGAGTGTGAGCCTTAAGTTTAGGGTTAGGGGATGGGGAAGTGTGAGGTTTAGGTTTAGGGTTAGGGTTAGGGGTAGGTTTAGGCTGAGGGTTAGGGTGAGGGTGAGCGTTAGGGTGAGGGATAGGGTTAAGGTTAGGGTGAGGGATAGGGTTAGTGTGAGGGTTAGGATTAGGATTAAGATTAGGGTTAGGGTGAGGATAATGGTTAGGGTGAGGGTTAGGGTGAGTGTGAGGGTTAGGGTTAGATTTAGGTTTAGGGTAAGGCTTAGGTTGAGGTTAAGGGTGTGAGTGAGTGTTAGGGTTAGGGTAGGGATAGGAAGAGCGTAAGGGGGAGGGGGAGGGTAAGGGTTAGGGTGAGGCTTAGTGTGAGGGTGAGCATTAGGTTTAGGGTGAGGGTGAGGTTTAGGGTTAGGCATAGGTTTAGGGTGAGCATTAGGGTTAGGGTGAGGGTGAGGGTTAGGTTTAGGGTTAAGGAGACAGTTAGGGTGAGGGTGAGTTTTAGGGTTAGGGTTATGTTCAGGGTTAGCGTAAGTGTGAGGGTTAGGCTGAGGGTGAGGGTAAGGTTTATGGTGAGATTTAAGGTGAGGCTGAGGGTTAGGGTGAGGGTGAGGGTTATGGTTAGGGTGAGAGTTAGCTTTAGGGTGGGGGTTAGTGTGAGAGTTAGGGTTAGGCTTAGGGTGAGGGTTAAGGTGAGGCTTAGGGTTAGGGTGAGGGTTAAAGTTAGGGTTAGGGTGAGGGTGAGGGTTAGGGTGAGGGAGAGGGTGAGTGTCAGGTTGAGGGTTATTGTTAGCTTTAGAGTGAGGGTGAGGGTGATGTTTAGGGTTAGGATTAGTGTTAGGGTTTGGGTTATGCTGAGATTGAGGGTGAGGTTGAGGGTTAGGGTTAGGGTTTGGGCTAGGTTGAGGGTGAGGTTTAGGGTAAGGTTTATGTTGAGGGATAGTGTTAGTGTTAGCATGAATGTTAGGGTTAGTGTGAGGGTTAGGATTAGGGTTAAGTTTAGGATTAGGGTGAGGGTAAGAGTTAGGGTGAGGGTTAGTGTGAGGGTAAGTGTTAGGCTTAGCGTTAGGTTTAGGGTAAGGGTTAGTTTGAAGGTAAGGGTGAGGGTGAGGATTAAGGTTAGGGGTAGGGTTAAGGTGACAGTTAGAGTTAGGGTAATGGTGAGGTTAGGGTTAGGGTGAGGTTTAAGGTAAGGGTTAGGGTTAGGGTTATAATTAGGGTTAGGGTGTGGGTTAAGGTGAAGGTGAGGGTTAGGGTTAGGGTTAGGGTGAGTGTGAGGGTGAGGGTTAGGTTTAGGGTTAGGGTTAGGGTTAGGTTTAGGATGAGGGAAAGGGTTAGGGTCAGTGTGAGGTGAGGGTTAGGGTGAGGGTTAAGGTTAGGGTTAGGGTTAGGGTTAGGATTAGGTTTAGGGTGAGGGTGAGGGTTAGGCTTAGGTTTAGGTTGAGGGTTAGGGTGAGGTTCAGGTTTAGGATGAGTGTGAGGGTAAGGGTGAGATTTAGGGTTAGGGTGAGGGTAAGGATTAGGGTGAGGGTTAGGGTGAAGATGAGCATTATGCTTAGGGTGAGGGTGAGGTTTAGGGTCAGTGTTAGGGTTAGGCTGAGGGCTAGGGTGATGGTGAGGGTTAGGGTCAGGGATTGGGAGAAGGTTAGGGTGATGGTGAGGGTTAGGGTTAGGGTTAGGTGGAGGGTTAGGGTTAGTGTGATAGGTAGGGTCAGTATGAGGGTGAGGGTTAGAGTGAGAGTTAAGTTGAGGGTGAGGGTTAGGGTCAAGCTTAGTTTATTTGTGAGGGTGATGTTTAGGGTTAAGGATTAGGGTTAGGTTTAGGATGACAGCTAGGTTGAGGTTGAGGTTTAGGGTGAAGGTGAGTTTGAGGGTGTGGGTTTTCGTTAGTTAAGTGTTAGGGTTAGGATTAGGGTTAGGGTTATGGTTAGGGTGAGGGTTAGGGTGAGGGTTAAGGTTAGGGTGAGGGTGAGTGTGAGGGATAGGGTGAGTGGTAGGTTGAGGGTGAGGCTTAGGTTGAGGGGTAGTTTTAGGGTTAGGTTCAGCGTTAGGGTTAGGGTTCGGGTTCGGGTTTGGGTTAGGGTTAGGGTGAGGGTTAGTGTGAGGCTGAGGTTTAGGTTTAGGATTACGGTGAGGGTATGGGTTAGGGTGAGGGTTAGGGTGAGTGTTAGTGTTAGGGTTAGGAAAGAGTTAGGTGAGGTTGAGGGTTAGAGTTAGGGTTAGGGTGAGGGTTAGGGTTAGGGTGAGGGTTAGAGTTAAGGATAGGGTTATGGTGATGGTTAGGGTTAGGTTTTGGTTTATAGTTAGGTTTAGGGTGAGGGTTAGGGTGAGGGTTAGGGTGAGGGTAAGTGTTAAGGTTTGGTTTAGGGTGAGGGTTAGGGTGAGCGTTAGGTTTAGGGTGAGGGTGAGTTTTAGGGTTAGGGTTAGGGTTAGAGTGAGGGTTAGGGTGAGGGTGAGGCTTAGGGTGAGGTTTAGGGATAGGGTTAGGATTAGGGTTAGTGTTAGGATTATACTGAGTGTGAGGGTGAGGGTGAAGGAGAGGGTGAGGGTTAGGGTTAGGCTTAGGGTTAGAGTGAGGGCTAGGTTGAGAGTGAGGGTTAGCGTTAGGGTGAGTGTTAGGATTAGGGGTAGGATGAGGGTTAGGTTTAGGGTCATGTTTAGGCTGACGGTGAGTGTGGGGGTTAGGGTTCAGTTTTGGTTTCGGTTAGGGTGAGGTTTGGGGTGTGGGTGGGGGTGAGGGTGTGGGTGAGGTTTAGGGTTTTGGTTAGGTAAGGGTTAAGGTTATGATTAGGTTTAGGGTTAGGGTTAGGGTGAGGGTTATGTTTGGTGTTAGGGTTAGGCTTAGGGTTAGGGTTAGGTTTAGTGTGAGGGTTAGGGTGAGGATTAAGGTTAGGATGAAGGTGAGGGTAAGGGTTAGCGTGAGGGTTAGGGTGAGGGTGAGGGTTTGGGTTAGGGTTAGGGTTAGGATTAGGGTTAGGTTTAAGGTTAGGGTTAGGGTTAGGGTTAGGTTTAAGTTTAGGCTGAGGGTGAGGGTTAGGGTTAGGCTTAGGGTTAGGTTTAGGGTTATTGTTAGGGTTAGGGTTAGGGTTATTGTTAAGGTTAGGGTTAGTGTTAGGGTGAGGGTGAAGGTGAGGGTTAGCCTTAGGGTTAGGGTTTGGTGAGGATGAGGATGAAGTTTAGTGTTAGCATTAGGGTTAGGGTTAGGATTAGACTGGGGGTGAGGGTGAGAGTGAAGGTGAGGGTTTGGGTTAGGGTTAAGGTTAGGGTGAGGTTGAGGGTTAGGGTTATTGTTAGGGTTAGGGTGAGTGTTAGGATGTGGGGAAGGTTCATGGTTAGGGTTAGGGATAGGGTTAGTGTGAGGGTTAGGTTTACGGTTAGGGTTAGTGTTAGGGTTAAGGTGAGGGGTTCAGTTAGTTTTAGGGTGAGGGTTAGGGTTAGGGTTAGGGTTATGGTGAAAGTGAGGGTCAGGGTCAGCATTACTGTTAGGATTAGGTTTAGGCTTATTGTTAGGCTGAGGGTGAGGTTGAGGGTGAGGGTGAGGGTAGGATTAGGGTTAGTGTTAGGGTGAGGGCTAGGCTGAGGTTGAGGTTTAGGGTGAAAGTGAAGGTGAGGGTGTGGGTGAGGGTTAGGATTAGGGTAAATTTTAAGGTAACAGTTTAGTTGAGTATTAGGATGATGTGAGGATAGGGTGAAGGTAAGTGTTAAGGTGAGGGTAAGGGTTAGGGTTGGGGTGAGGGTGAGGTTTAGGGTGAGCGTGAAGGTTAGGGTGAGGGTGAATGTTCGAGTGAGTGTGAGGGTTAGGGTTGGGGAGAGGGTAAGGGTTAGGATTAGGGACAAGGTGAGGGTGAGGTTTAGCGTTATTGTTAGGGTGAGTGTTAGGGTGAGGGTTAGGTATAGTCTGAGGACTGGGTTAGGGTTAGGGGTAGGTCTATTATGAGGGTTAGGATGAGGGTTATGGTTAGGGTTAGGGTTAGCCTGAGGGTTAGGTTGAGGGTAAGGTTTAGACTGAAGTTGTGGCAGAGGGTGAGGTTTAGGATTAGGTTTTGGGTGAGGGTTAGGGTTAGTGTGAGTGTTAGGCTGAGGGTGAATGTAAGGGTTGGGTGAGGTTGAAGGTTAGGGTTAGGGTTAGGGTTAGGTTGAGGATTAGGGTGAGGGTTAGGGTTAGGCGTAGGGGTAGGGTTAGGGTGAGGGTTAGGGTTAGGGTTAGGTTTAGGGTGAGGGTAAGGGTTAGGGGAAGGTTAGGATGAGAGTGAGGGTTAGGGTTAGCGTGAGTGTTACGGTGAGGGTTAGGGTGAGGGTGAGGTTTAGGTTTAGGCTAAAGGTTATGGTGAGAATTAGGGTTAGGGTGAGGTTGAGGGTTAGGGTTAGGTTTAGGTTCAGTGTTAGGGTAAGTGTGAGGGTTAGGGTGAGGGTGAGGTTGAGGGTAAGGTTTCGGTTGAGAGTTAAGGTGAGGGTGAGGGTTAGGGTTACTGTGAGGGTTATTTTTAGGGTGAGGGTTAGGGTTAGGGTGAGGGTTAGTGTGAGGGTTAAGGTTAGGGTTAGGGTTAGAGTGAGTGTTAGGGTGAGGTTTAGGGTTTAGGGTAAGGGTTAGGGTTAGGGTTAGGATTATGGTTAGGCTGAGGTTGAGGTTGCGGGTGAAAAGAGGATGATGGTTAGGGTTAGGGTTAGAGTGAGGGCTAGGGTGAGAGTGAGGTTTAGGGTGAGGGTGAGGGTGAGGGAGAGTGTTTTATTTAGGAATGTGTTAGGGATAGGATTAGGGTTAGGATTAGGGTGAGGTTGAGGGTTTGAGTGAGGGTTATGGTTAGGCTGAGGGTTAGGATTAGGGCTAGGATGAGGGTTAGGGTTAGGGTCATGTTTAGGGTGAGGGTGAGGGTGAGGGTGAGGGTGAAGGTTAGTGTGGGGTTTGGGGTGTGGGTGAGGGTGAGGGTGAGGGTAAGGTATAGGTTTTTGGTTAGGTAAGGTTAAGGTTAGGATTAGGTTTAGGATTAGGGTTAGGGTGAGGGTTATGTTGTGGGGTAGGATTAGGCTTAGGGTTAGGGTTAGGTTTAGTGTGAGGGTTAGGGTGAGGGTTAAGGTTATGATGAGGGGGAGGGTAAGGGCTAGGGTGAGGGTTAGGGTGAGGGTGAGGGTTGGGGTGACTGGTTAGGGTTAGGGATAGTGTTACGGTTTGGGTTAGGGTTAGGATTAGGTTGAGCATTATGGTTAGGCTGAGGGTGAGGGTTAGTGTTTGGGTTAGGGTTATGTTTACGTTTAAGATTAGGTTGGGGGTGAGGGTTAGGGTTAGAGTTAGGGTTAGCTTTAGGGTTAGGGTTATTGTTAGGGTTAGGGTTAGTGTTAGGGTGAGGGTAAGGGTGAGGGTGAGGTTTAGGGTTGAGATTAGTGTTAGGGTTTGGGTTAGGCTGAGGGTGAGGGTGAGCGTGAGGGTTAGGTTTAGGGTTAGGGTTAGTGTGAGGGTTAGGGTGAAAATGAGGGATAATGTTAGGTTAGGTTTAGGCTGAGGTTTAGGGTGAGGGTGAGGGTTAGTGTGAGGTTGAGGGTTAGGTTTAGGGTGAGGATTAGTGTTAAGATTTGGGTTAGGGTGAGGGCTAAGTTGAGGGTGTGGGTTGAGGTTATGGTTAGGGTGAGGTTTAGGGTTAGGGTGAGGGTGAGGGTTAGGGTGAGGGGTACGGTTAGGACCAGTGTGAGGGTTAAATTTAGTGTGATGGTTAGGGTTAGGGTTATATTAAGGGTTAGGTTTAGGTTTATGGTGAGTGTGAATGTCAGTGTGAGGTTTAGGTTTAGTGTTAGTGTTAGGGTTAGGGTGAGGGTGAGACTCATGGTTATGGTTATGTTTAGGTTTATTGTTAATTTTAGGCTGAGGGTGAGGCTGAGGGTGAGGGTTAGTGTTAGGGTGAGGGTTAGGGTGAGGGTTAGGGTGAGGGTTAGGGTGAGGGTTAGGGTTAGGGTGAGGGTTTGGGTGAGGTTAACTACTAGGGTGAGTGTTAGGGTGAGGGTCAGGTTTAGGGTTAGTGTGATGGTAAGGGTTAGGAGGAGGGTTAGGGTGAGGGTGAGCATTAGGATTAGTGTGAGGGTGAGTTTTAGGGTTAGGGTTAGGATTAACATGAGCATTAGCATTAGTGTGAGGGTGAGGGTTAGTTTTAGGGTTAGGGAGAGGGTTACTGTGAGGGTGAGGTTGAGGGTTAGGGTTAACGTGAGGTTGAGGGTTAGTGTTAGGGTTAGCGTGAGTGTGAGGGTGAGGGTTAGGTTTAGGATTAAGGTTAGGGTTAGGGTTAGGTTGAGGGTAAGTGTTAGGGTGAGGGTGCGGTTGAGGGTGAGGTTTAGGGTTAGGGTGAGGGCTAGGATGAGGGTGAGGGTTAGGGTGAGGTTTAGGGTGAGGGATAAGGGTTAGTGTTAGGGTGAATGTTAGGGTTAGTGTGATTGTGAGGATTAGGGTTAAGGTTAGGGTTAGGGTGAGGATATGTGTTAGGGTGAGGGTTAGGCTGAGGGTAAGGTTAGGCTTAATGATAGGGTTAGGGTAAGTGTTAGGTTGAAGTTAAGGGTGAGGGTGAGGGTTAAGTTTAGGGATACGGTTGATGTGAGGGTTTGAGTTAGGGTTAGGGTGAGGTGAGGGTTAAGGTGAGGGTTAAGGTTAGGGTTAGGCTTAAGGTTAGGCTTAGGGTTAGGGTGTGGGTTAAGGTGAGGGTGAGGGTTAGGGTTGGGTTAGGGTGAGTGTGAGGTTGAGGGTTAGCTTTAGAATTAGGGTTAGGGTTAGGGTGAGGGTAAGGTTTAGGTTGAGGGTTAAGGTGAAAGTGAGGTTTAGGGTTAGGGTTAGGGTTAGGGTGAAGGTTCGGGTGAGGGTGAGGGTTAGTGTGTGGGTGAGGTTTAGGGTTAGGGTGAAGATTAGGTTTAGCATTACAGTTAGGGTGAGGGCTAAGGTGAGGGTTTCGGTTGGGGTTAGGGTTAGGGTTAGGGTTAGTGTGAGGTTTAGAGTGAGGGGTACGGTGAGGGTTAGTGTGAGGGTTAGGTTTAGTGTGAGGGTTAGGGTTAGGTTTATTTTTAGGGTTAGCATTAGTTTTATGGTGAGGATGAGTGTCAGTGTGAGGTTTAGGTTTAGTGTTAGTGTTAGGTTTAGGGTGAGGGTGAGGGTGAGGGTTATGGTTAGGTTTAGGTTTATTGTTAATTTTAGGCTGAGGGTGAGGGTTAGGGTAAGGGTAAGGGTTAGTGTTAGGGTGAGGGTTAAGGTGAGGGTTAGGATTAGGGTTAGGTTGAGGGTCAGGGTGAGGTTAAGTGCTAGGGTGAGTGTTAGGGTGAGGTTGAGGTATAGGGTTAGGGTGAGGGATATGGTGAGGGTTTGGGTGAGCGTTAGTTTTAGAGTTAGGGTGACAACTAGGTTGAGGGTGAGGGTTAGGGTTAGGGTTAGGGTGAGGGTGAAGGTGAGGTTTAGGGTTGGGATTAGTGTTAGGGTTTGGGTTAGGCTGAGAGTGAGGGTGAGGGTGAGGGTTAGGTTTAGGGTTAGGGTGAGGGTGAGGGTTAGTGTGAGGTTGAGGCTTAGGTTTAGGATGAGGATTAGTGTTCGGATTATGGTTAGGGTGAGGGCTAAGGTGAGGGTGTGGGTTGAGGTTATGGTTAGGGTTAGGGTGAGGGTTAGGGTTAGGGAGAGGGTGAGGGTTAGGGTGAGGGGTACGGTTAGGACCAGTGTGAGGGTTACATTTAGTGTGATGGTTACGGTTAGGGTTATTTTTAGGGTTAGGTTTAGGTTTAGGGTGAGTGTGAATGTCAGTGTGAGGTTTAGGTTTAGTGTTAGTGTTAGGGTTAGGGTGTGGGTGAGGGTCAGAGTTATGGTTAGGTTTAGGTTTATTGTTAATTTTAGGCTGAGGGTGAGGGTGAGGGTGAGGGTAAGGGTTAGGGTTAGTGTTAGGGTGAGGGTTAGGGTGAGGGTTAGGGTGAGGGTTAGGGTTAGGGGTAGGGGTAGGTTTAGGGTGAGGGTTAGGGTGAAGTTAAGTACTACGGTGAGTGTTAGGGTGAGTTTGAGGTTTAGGGTTAGTGTGAGGGTAAGGGTTAGGAGGAGGGTAAAGGTGAGGGTGAGGATTAGGCTTAGGGTGAGGTTGTGGTTCAGGATTAGTGTTAGGATTAACGTGAGCATTAGGGTTAGGGTGTGGGTGAGGGTTAGGGTTAGATTTGGGGTGAGGGTGAGTGTGAGATTGAGGATTAGGGTAAGGGTTAGGGTGAGTGTGAAGTTGAGGGTTTGGTTTAGTATTAGGGTCAGGGTTAAGGTGAGGGTGAGCGTAAGGTTTAGCGTGAGGGTGAGGTTGAGGGTTAGGGGTAGGGTTAGGGTGAGGACTAGGATCAGGATGTGGGTTAGGTTGAGGTTTAGGTTGAGGGATAGGTTGAGGGTTACGGTGAGGGTAAGGGCAAGGTTGACGTTGAGGGTTAGGGTGAGGTTTAGGGTGAGGGATAGGGTTAGTGTTAGGGTGAATTTCAGGGTTAGTGGGAGGTTAGGATTACGGTTAAGGTTAGGATTTGGGTGAGGATAAGGGTTAGGGTGAGGGTAAGGGTTAGGCTTAGCATTAGGTTTACGGAAAAGTATATGTTGAAGGTAAGGGTGAAGGTGAGGTTTAAGGTTAGGGGTAGGGTTAGGGTGAGGGTTAGAGTTAGGGTGTGGGTTAAGGTGAGGGTGAGGGTTAGGGTTAGGATTAGGGTGAGTGTGAGGGTGATGGTTAGGTTTAGGATTAGGTTTAGGGTTAGGGTTAGGGTGAGGTTAAGGATTAGGGTGAGGGTGAGGTTGAGGGTGGGGGTTAGGGTTAAGGTGAGGGGAGGGTGATGGTCTCCTTTAGGTAAGGGTTATGGTTAGAGTTAGTGTGAGGGCTAGGTTTAGGGTTAGTGTTAGGTTGATGTTTAGGGTGAGGGTGATTTTTAGGGTGAGGGTGAAGTTTCGGGTAAGGGTAAGGGTTAGGGTGTGTGTGTGAGGGTTAGGGTTAGAGTGAGGGTTATGGTGTGTGTGAGGGTTACGGTTAGGATGAAGGTTAGGATGACTGGAGGGTTAGGGTGAAGATAAAGTTTAGGCTGAGGGTTAGGGTGTGGGTGAGGTTTAGGGTTACCATTAGGTTTAGGGTGATGGTTAGGTTCAGGGTTAGGGTTAGGGTTAGTTTAGGTTAAGGTTGAAGGTTTGGGTTAGGTTTAGGGTGAGGGTGAGGATGAGGGTAAGGTTTAGGATTTGAGTTAGGGTTAGGCTTAGCGTGAGGGTGAGGGTGAGGCTTAGGGTTAGGGTGAGGGTTAGGGTGAGGGTTAACGTTAGGTTGATGTTTACTCTGAGGGTCAGGTTTAGGGTGAGGTTTCAGGTTCGTGTGAGTGTGAGATTTAGGGTGTGGTTGAGGCTTAGGTTTAGGTTGAGGGTTAGGGTGTGGGTGAGGCTTAGAGTTATGGTGAGCGTTAGGGCGAGGGTGAGGTTGAGGGTGAGGGTAAGTGTGAGGGTTAGGGTGAGGGATAAGTTCAGGGTTAGGGTGAGGGTTAGTGTTAGTGTGTGGGTTAGGATTAGGATTAAGGTTCGGGTTAGGGTGAGGATAACGATTAGGGTGAGGTTTAGTTTGAGAGCTAGGGTGAGGGTGAGGATCAGGGTGAGGTTCAGGGCTAGGATGAGGTTTAGGATTAGGTTTAGGGTTAATGTTAGGGTTAAGGTTAGGGTGAGGGTGAGGGTGAGTGTTAGGGTGAGGTTCAGTTTTAGGATGAGTTTTAGGGTAAGGGTGAGATTTAGGGTTAGTGTGAGGGTAAGGATTAGGGTGAGGGTGAGCATTTGGCTTAGGGTGAGGGTGAGGTTCAGGGTTAGTTTTAGGGTTAGGGTGAGGGCTAGGGAGAGGGTGAGAGTTAGGTTTAGGGTTAGGGATATTGTTAGGGTGATGGTGAGAGTTAGGGTTAGGGTTAAGGTGAGGGTTAGGGTTAGTGTGGTGGTTAGGTTTAGGGATAGGGTGAGGGTTAGGGAGAGGGTTAGGGTTAGTGTAAGGGTTAGGGTTAGGGTGAGGGTGAGGGTGAGGTTGAGGGTTAGCGTTAGGGTTAGGGTTAATGTTAGGGTTAATGTTTGGTTTAGGGTGATGGTTAGGGTGAGGGTTAGGGTAAGGGTGATGGTTACGGTGTGGGTTAGGGTGTGGGTTAGGGTTAGGATGATGTTTAGGGTGAGGGTGAGGGTTAGGGTTAGGGTGAGGGATCGGGTGAGGTGAGGCATAGTGTCTGGGTGATGGTTACGGTTCGGGTGAGGAGTCCGGTGGCGGTCAGGGTTTGGGATAGTGTTAGGGTTAGGGTGAGAGTTAGGGTTAGGGTTAGGGTTAGGGTGAGGGTTAGTGTGAGCGGTAGTTTTAGGGTTAGGGTGATGGTTCTGTTTAGGGTTAGGATGAGGATTAGGGTGAGGGGTAAGGTTAGGGTTAGATTGACCGTTAGGTTTAGGGTGAGGTTTAGGTGAGGGGTAGGGTGAAGGTGAGGTTTATGGTTAGCATTAGAGTAAGGGTGAGGGTAACGTTAGGATTAGGGTGAGGGTCAGTGTTAGGTGAGGGTAAGGGTTAGGGTGGGAGTTAGGTTTTAGGTGAGGGTTAGGGATAGCATTAGGGTTAGGGTGAGTTTGAGGCGAGGATTAAGTTTAGGGTTAGGGTTAGTTTTAGGTTTAGTGTGAAGGTTGGGGTTAGGGTTAGCATTAGCGTTAAGTTGAGGTTAATGGTTAGGTGAGGGTTAGGGTGAGGGTGAAGTTTAGGATTAGCATTAGAGTGAGGGTTTGTGTGAGATTGAGGGTTGAGTTAGCGTTATTTTTAGTGTGAGGGTCAGGGTGAGGGTGAGTGTTAGCATTAGGGATTGGGATAGGTTAAGGTTTAGGGTGATGGTTAGGTTTAGTGTGTGGGTTAGGAATAGGGTTAGGGTTAGGGAGAGGGGAAGGGTTAGGGTGAGGGTAAGTTTGAGGGTGAGGTTTAGCGTGAGGTTGAGGTGAGTGTTAGGGTTGGGGTGAGGGTGATTGTGAGGGTTAGGGTTAGGGTTAGGGTTAGGGTGAGTGCTAGGGTTAGGATTAGGGTGAGAGTGAGGGTGAGGGTGAGGGTTAGTGTGAGGGTGAGCGTGAGAGTGAGGGTGAGTGTGAGGTTTAAGATTAGGTTTAGGGTTAGGATGAGGGTGAGGTTTAGGTTTAGGATTAGGGTTAGGTTTAGGGTTAGGCTGAGGGTGAGTTTGAGGTGAGGGTGAAGGTTAGGTTTAGGGTTAGGGTGTAGGTTAGGGTTAGTGTGAAATTTAGGGTGAGGGTGAGTGTAACGGTTAGGGTGAGACTTAGTGTATCTGTGAGGTTTAGGGTTAGTGTGAAGGTGAGGTTTAGGGTGAGGGTTAGAGTTAAGGTGAGGGTGAATGTTTGGGTTAAGTTGAGGATTAGGGTTAGAATTAGGGTTAGGTTGAGGGCTAGGGTGATGGTGAAGCTTAGGGTTACGGTTAGGGATATGGTTAGGGTTAGGTTGAGGGTGAGGGTTAGGGTGAGGGTAATGGTAAGAGTGAGGACTAGGGTGAGGGTGAGGGTTAGGGTGAGGGTGTGGGTGATGCTTAGGGTTAGGGTTAAGGTTAGGGTGAGGGGAATGTGAGGTTTTCCGTTAGGTAAGGTTTAGGGTTATGGTTAGTGTGAGGGTTAGGCTTAGGTTAAGGGTTAGGGTGAGGGTGAGGGTTAGGGTTAGCGTTAGGGTTAGGGTTATTGTTAGCGTTAATGTTTGGGTTAGGGTGAGCCGGGGAAGGAGGGTTAGGTTTAGGGTTATGGTGAGGGTTAGATTTAGGGTTAGGGTTGGTGTTAGGGTTAGAGTATGTGTCAAGGTTATGGTGAGCATGAGGGTGAGGGTGAGTGTTAGGCTTAGAATGAGGGCTTGTGTGAGGGTGAGGGAGAGGGTAAGGGTGAAGAGGAGTTTTAATGTTAGGATTAGGGTTAGGTTTAGGGTTAGGCTGAGACTGAGGGTTAGGATGAGGGTTAGAGTTAGAGATAGGGAGAAGGTTGGGGTTAGTGTGAGGGATAGTGTGTGGGTGAGGGTGATGATTAGGGTTACGGTGAGGGTTATTGTTATGGTTAGGGTAAGGGTTATGCTGAGGTTGAGGGTGATGGTGAGGGTGAGTGTGAGGGTTAGGTTTAGGTTGAGGGCTAGGGTGAGGGTGCGGGTTAGCTTGAGCTTGAGGGTGAGCGTGAGGATTTCGTTTAGGTAAGTTTTAGGGTTAGGGTGAGGTTTAGGTTGAGGGTGAGGGTTAGGGTGAGGGTGAGGGTTAGGGTTAGGGTGAGGATTAGGGTTAGCGTTAGGGTGTGGGTTAGGGTTAGGGTGATGTTTATTTTTCAGATGAGGGTTAGCATGAGGGTGAGGGTTCAGGTGAGGGTGAGGTGTAGTGTGTGGGTGAGGTTTAGGGTTTGGGTGAGCATTAGGGTGATGGTGAGGTTTGGGTTAGGGTTAGGGTTAGGATGAGTGTTAGGTTTAGGGTTAGGGTTAGGTGAGATGTAGTATAAGGTGTAGGGTTAGGGTTAGGGTTTCGGTTAGGGCTAGTGTGAGGGTACGGGTTAGGTTTAGGGTTAGGGTTAGGGAGAGGGTGAGGTTTAGTGTTATGTTTAAGGTGATGGTTAGGGTTAGGGTAAGGGTTAGTGTTAGGTTTAGGGTTAGGGTGAAGGTGAGGGTGACGGTTAGGGTTTAGGTTAGGGTTAGGGTGAGGGTAAGGATGAGGATTACGGTTAGGATTAGGGTTAGTCTGAGGTTGAGGGTGAGGTTAAGGGTTAGAGTTAGCGTGAGGTTTAGGGATAGGTTTGGTATTAGGGTGTAGGTGAAGTTTAGGGTTAGGGTAAGGGTTAGGGCTAGGGTGAGGGTGATTGATATGGTCAGTTTTAGGGTGAGGGTTAATGTTAATGTGAGGGTTAGGATTAGGGTTAAGGTTAGTGTTAGGGTTAGGTTTAGGGTTAAGGTTAGGGATAGGGTGAGGATAACGATTAGGGTGATTGTTAGGGTGTGGGCTAGGGTAAGGGTGAGAAATAGGGTGAGGGTGAGTGCTAGAATGAGAGTTAGTGTTAATGTTAGGGTTAGGGTTAGGGTAAGGGGGAGAGGGAGGGTTAGCATGAGGGTTTGGGACACAGTCAGGGTTAGGGTGAGGGTGAGGGTTAGGGTGAGGGTGAAGATTAGGGTGAGGGTGAGGGTTAGTTTTAGGATTAGGGTTAGGGTGAGGGTTACGGTTACGGATTGGGTTCTGGTGTCATTTAGGTTGAGGGTTAGGCTTAGGCTTAGGGTTATTTTGCGGGTTAGTGTGAGGTTTAGGGTTAGTGTTAGGTTTAGAGTGAGGGTTAGGGTGAGGGTAAGTGTTATGGTGAGGTTTAGGGTGAGGCTGAGGGTTAGGGTTAGGGTTAGAGTGAGGGGTAGGGTGAGATTTAGGGTTAGGGTTAGGGTTATTGTTAGAGTTAGGCTGAAGTTGAGAGTGAGGGTGAGGGTGCGGGATAGGGTTAGTGTGAGGGTTAGGGTGAAGCTGAGGTTAAGGGTTAGGGTGAGGGATAGGGTGAGAGTGATGGTTAGGGTTAGGGTAAGGATTAGGTTGAGGGTTAGGGTGACAGTTAGGGTTAGGTTTAGGGTTAGGATTAAGGGGAGGTTTAGGTTTAGTGTGAGGGTTAGGGTTAGGGTTAGGATTAGGATGCGGGTAAGGGTTAGGGTTAAGGTTAGGGTGAGAGTGATGGTTAGGGTTAGCGGGAGTGTTAGGGTGAGGGTTTGAGTGAGGTTTAGGGTTAGGGTTAGGGTTAAGGTGAGGGTTAGGATTAGGATAAGGGTGAGGGTGAGGGTGAGGGTTAGGTTTAGGATTAGGGATAGGATTAGGTGAATATTAAGGTTAGGTGTAGGGTCAGGGTGAGGTTTAGGCTGAGGGATAGGGTTAGCATTAGGGTGAGGGTTAGGTTTATTCTGAGGGTTAGGGTTAGGGTTTGGTTTAGGGTTAGGGTTAGGGAGACGGTAAGGGTTAGAGTGAGTGTTGGGGTGAGGGTGAGGGTTAGGGTTAGCATTAGGGTTAGGGTGAGGATTAGGTTTAGTTTGAGGATTAGGGTTAGGGTTAGGGTTAGGTTGAGGGTGAGGCTGAGGTTTTTGGTGAGGGTGAGGGTGAGGTTTAGGGTTATTGTTTGGGTGAGGGTGAGGGTGAGGGTTAGGTTTAGGGTTACGGTTAGGGTTAGGTTTAGGTTTAGGATGAGGAGGAGGGTTAGGTTTATGGTTAGGGTGTGGGTTAGGGTGAGGGTTAGGGTTAAAGGTAGGGTTAGGTTTAGGGTAAGGGCTAGGGTTAATGTTAGCGTTACAGTTAGGGTAAGAGTTAGTGTGAGGGTGAGGGTTAGGGTTAGCTTGAGGTTTAGGGTTAGGGTGAGGGTTAGGGTTAGGATTAGGGTTACGGTGAGGCCTAGGGTGAAGGTGAGTGTTAGGCTTAGGGTTAGGGTTAGTGTGAGGGTTAGGGTTAGGGTTAGTATTAGTGTGAGGTGTAGGCTTAGGGTTAGGGTGAGGGTTAGCGTTAGGGTTAGGGTTAGTTTGAGGTGTAGGTTTAGGGTTAGGGTGAGGGTTAGGGTTAGAGTTAGAGTTAGGGTATGGTGAGGATTAGGGTTAGGTTAAGGGTTAAGGTGAGGGTAAGGTTTAGGTTTAGGATGAGTTTTAGGGTTAGGGTAAGTGTTAGATTCAGGATTAGGGTTAGGGTGAGGCTAGTATGAGGGTGAGTGTTAGGGTTAGGCTTAGGGTTAGGGTTAGGATTAGGGTGAGAATGAGGGTTAGGGTTAGCTTGAGTGTTAAGGTGAGGCTTAGCTTGAGGGTTAGGTATAGGGTTTGGGTTAGGTTTAGGTGAGGGTAAGTGGTAGGGTTAGGTTTAGGTTGAGGGTTAGGGTTAGGATTAGGGTAATGTTTAGGGTTAGACTGAGGGTTAGGTTTAGGGTTTGCGTTAGGGGTATTGTTAGGGTTAGGTTTAGGATCAGGGTGAGAGTGACGGTGAGAATGATGGTGAGATTTAGGGTTAGTGTGCGGGTTAGTGTTAGGGTGAGGGTAAGGTTTAGAGTGAGGACTACGGTGAGGGTGAGGGATAGGGTGAGGAGGCAGGTGAGGGTGAGGGTTAGGGTTAGGGTTAAGGTGAGGGGAGGGTGAAGGATTCCTATAGGTAAGTGTTAGGGTTATGGTTAGGGTGCTGGTAAGGGTTAGGGTGAGGGTTGGGATGAGTGTGAGTTTAAGGGTTAGCGTTAACGTTAGAGTTAATGTTAGGGTTAATGTTTGGGTTAGGGTGAGGGTTAGGTTTAGGGTGAGGGTTAGGGTTAGGGTTAGGGTGTGGGTTAGTGTTAGGGTGATGTTTAGGGTGAGGGTGAGTGTTAGGGTGACCGTTAAGTTTAGGCTAGGGGTTAGGGTTAGGGTTAGGGTTAGGGATAGTGTTAGGGTGAGGTTTAGGGTTAGGGTGAGAGTGAGGGTAAGGTTTAGGGTGAGAGTTAGATTTAGGGTGAGTGTACGGGTTAGGGTGAGGTTTAGGGTGAGGGTGAGGTTTAAGGTTAGCATTAGGGTTAGGGTGAGGTTAGCTTTAGGGTTAGGGTGAGGGTTAGGATAAGGGTGAGGTTGAGGTTTAACGTTGGGTAGAGGTTGAGGGTGAGGGTTAAAGTTCGGGTTAGGGTGAGGGTTAGGGTTATGGTGAGTGTTAGGTTTAGGGTTAGGTTGAGGGTGAGGGTGAGGGTTAGTGTGAGGGTGAGTTTGAGGGTGAGTTTGAGGGTGAGGGTGAGGGTGAGTGTTAGGTTTAGGGTTCGGGTGTAGTTTAGGTTTAGTGTGAGCGTTAGGTTGAGGATGATTGTAAGGATTAGGGTGAGAGTTACTGTCACCGTGAGGTTTAGGGTTAGTGTTAGGGTGAGGTTAAGGGTGAGGGTGAGGTTTAGGGTGAGGGTAAGTTTTTGGGCTAAGGTGAGGATTAGGGTTAGGATTAGGGTTAGGGTGAGGGCTGGGGTGAGGGCTCAGGTTAGGGTTAGGGTTAGGGTTAGGGTTAGGTTGAGGGTTAGGGTTAGGGTGAGGGCTTGGGTGCGGTGAGGGTTAGGGTGAGGGTGAGGGTTAGGTTTAATGTGAGGGCTAGTGTTAGGGTGAGGGTAAAGGTTAGAGTTAGGGCTAGGGTGAGAGTGAGGGTTAGGGGGAGGGGGAGGGGGAGGGTAAAGTTTAGGGTTAGGGTGAGGGTGAGGTTTATGGTGAGGGTGAGGGTTAGGGTTAGGATTAGGGTGAGGGTAAGGGTTAGGGTGAAGTTTAGGGTGAGAGTGAGGTTTAGGTTTAGCATGATTGTTAGGGTGAGAGTGAGGGCTAGGGTTAGGGTGAGGGTAACGGTAAGGAAGAGGGGAGGGCGAGGGTTTCCGTTAGGTAATGATTAGGGTTAGGATTAGGGTGAGGGTGAAGGTGAGGGTTTGGGTTAGGGTGAGGGTTAAGTTTAGGGTTATTGTGTGGGTTAGCGTTAGGGTTATGGTTAGGGTTAGGGTGAGGGTGAGTGTAAGTGTGAGGGTTAGCGTTAGGGTTAGGATTCGTGTAAGGGGAGTGTGGTGGTCTCCTTAAGGTAAGGGTTAGGGTTATGGTTAGGGTGAGCGCTAGGGTTAGGGTTAGGATTAGGTTGATGTTTTGGGTGAGGATGATTGTTAGGGTGAGGGTAAGTTTTCAGGTAAGGGTGAGGGTTAGGATGTGTGTGAGGTTTAGGGTTAGGGTGAGAGTTAGGATGAGGGGTAGGGTTAGGGTTAGGGTGAGGATTAGGTTTAGCGTGAGGGTTTGTGTGAGGGTTAGGTTTGGGACGAGGCTGAGGTTAAGGGATAGGGTGAGGGTTCCGGTGCAGGTGAGAGTTAGGGTTCCCGTTAGTGTTATAGTGAGGTTTAGGGTCAGGGTTAGTGTTAGGGGTAGGGTTAGCTTTAGGTTGAGGTTGATTGTTAGGGTTAGGGTTAGGGCAAGGGTTAGGGTTAGGGTGAGGTTTAGGTTTATGGTTAGGGTTAGGGTTGGGTGAGGGTGAGGGTGAGGTTTAGGGTTAGGGTTAGGGTCAGGGTGAGGGTAAGGTTTAAGATTAGGTTTAGAGTTAGCCTTAGAGTGAGTGTGAGGGTGAGGGTGAGGATTTGGGTTAGCGTCAGTGTGAGGGTTAGCGTTAGGTTGATGTTTAGGGTGAAGCTCAGGTTTAGGGTGAGGGTGAGGGTGAGGGTGAAGGTGTGGGTTAGGCTTAGGGTTAGGTTGAGTTTTAGTGTGTGGGTGAGGCTTAGGGGTATGGTGAGGGTTAGGTCTAGGGTGAGGTTGAGGGTGAGGGTTTTTGTGAGGGGTAGGTTGAGGGATAATGCCAGGGTTAGAGTGATGGTTAGTGTTAGTATGTGGGTTAGGATTACGTTAAGGTTAGGTTTAGGGTGAGGATAAAGATTAGGCTGAGGTTTAGGGTGAGGTCTAGTGTGAGGGTGAGGATCAGAGTGAGGGTGAGGGCTAGGGTGAGGTTTAGGATTAGGGTTAGGGTTAATGTTAGGGTTAGGGTTAGGGGGAGGGGGAGGGGGAGCTTTAGGGTGAGGGTTATCATTAGGGTTAGGGTTACTATTAGGATTAGGGTGAGGTTGAGGGTTAGGGTTAGAGTAAGGTTTAGGGTGAGGGTTAAGGTCAGGATTAGGGTTAGGGTGAAGTTGAGGTTTATGTTTATGATTAGGGGTAGGTTGATGGTTTTGGTTATGGTTTGGGTTAGGGTGACGTTTAGGTTGAGGTTTATGTTTAGGCTTAGGGTTATTGTGAGGGTTTGAATGAGGGTTGGTTTAGTGTTAGGGTTAGGGTGAGGGTTAGGTTGAGGGTAAGTGTTAGGGTGACGGTTAGGGTGAGGTTGAGGTTTTGGGTTAGTGTTACGGTGAGTTGTAGTGTGAGATTTAGTTTTAGGTTTAGGTTTAGGGTTATTGTGAGTGTTAGGCTGAGGTTGAGGGTTAGGGTGAGGGGGCGGGATAGGGATCGGGTTAGGGTGAGGGTTAGGTGTAGTGTGATGGTTAGGGTGAAGTTGAGGTTAAGGGTTAGGGTGAGGAATAGGGTGAGGTTGAGTTTTAGGGTTGGGGTAAGGGTTAGGTTGAGGGTTAGGGTGAGTTCTAGGTTTAGGGTTAGGGTGAGTGTTATGTCTAGGGTTAAGGTTAGGGTGAAGGTTAGGGTTAGGGTTAGGTTTAGGTTGAGGTTTAGTTTGAGGGGTAGTGTTAGTGTTAGTGTGAGCCTCGGTGTTACTGTGAGGGTTAGGGTTAGCGTTAGGGTTACCGTGAGGCTAAGGGTAAGGGTGAGTGTTAGGATAAGGGTGAGGGTTAGGGATAGGTTCAGGGTGAGAGTGAGGGTTAGGGTGAGGGTGAGGGTGAGGATTACTGTTAGGGTGAGGGTTAGTGTGAGGGTGAGGGTTAGGGTGAGTTTGAGGGTTAGGTTTAGGATTAGGGTGAGGTTGAGGTTTACGGTTAGGGTTTGGGTTAGGGTGACGTTTAGGTTGAGGGTTAGGTTTAGGCTCAGGGTTATTGTGAGGGTTAGAATGAGGGTTAAGGTTAGTGTTAGGGTTAGGGTGTGGGTTAGGTTGAGGGTAACCGTTAGGGTGAGGGTTAGGGTGAGGTTGAGGGTTAGAGTTAGGGTGAGTTGTAGGGTGAGATTTACGGTTAGCGTTAGGGTTAGGGTTATTGTGAGGGTTAGGCTGAGGTTGAGGGTGAGGGTGAGGGTGAGGTATAGTGATAGGTTTAAAGTGAGGGTTAAGGTTAGTGTGATGGTTAGGGTGAAGCTGAGATTAAGAGTTAGGGTGAAGGTTAGGGTGGGGTTGAGTGTTAGGTTTGGGGTAATGGTTAGGTTGAGGGTTAGGGTGACGGATAGGGTTAGGGTAGGTTTAGGGTGAGGGTTAGGGTTAGGATTAGGATTAGAGATAGGGGAAAGCTGAGGGTGAGGATCAGGGTGAGGGTGAGGGATCAGGATAGGGTTAGGTTTAGGGTTAGTGTTTGATTGAGGTTTAGGAATAGTGTTAGTGTTAGGTTGAGTGTAAAGTTTAGGGTAAGGGTTAGGGTGAAGGTGAGGTTTAGGGATAGGTTTAGGGTTAGGATTATGGTGTGTGTGAGGTTGACTGTTAAAATTAGAGTGAGAGTTAGGGTTAGGGTTAGAGTGAAGGTGAGGGTGAGTGTTCGGGTTAGTGTTAGGTTTAGGGTTAGGGTGAGGGTGAGGTTGAATGTGAGGGTTATTGTGAGGGTGAGGGTTAGGGATAGCATTAGGGTTACGGTGAGGTTGAGCCTAGGATTAGGTTTAGGTTTAGGGTGAGGGCAAGGTTGAGAGTGAGGATTAGGGTTAGGTTTAGGGATAGGGTGAGGATTACGGTTAGGGTTAGGGTTAGGGTTAGTTTTAGGTTTAGTGTGAAGGTTGGGGTTAGGTTTAGGATTAGGGGTATGGTGAGGGTATGGGTTAGGTGAGGGTTAGGTTGGGGGTGAGGGTTAGGATTACCATTAGGGTGAGGGTTCGGTGAGGGCTAGGGTGAGGGTGAGGGTGAAGTTTAGGGTAAGGGTTAGGGATAGTTTGAGGATTAGGCTGATGTTTAGGTTTAGTTTGTGGGTTAGGATTAGGGTTAGTGTTAGGGAGAGTGTAAGGGTTATGGTGAGGGTAAGGTTGAGGGTGAGGTTTAGCGTGAAGTTGAGGTGAGTGTTAGGGTTGGGGTGAGGGTGAGAGTGAGGTTTAGGGTTAGGGTGAGGGTTAGGGTTAGGGTGAGTGTTATGGTTAGGGTTAGGGTGAGGGTGAGGGTGAGGGTGAGGTTTAGTGTGAGGGTGAGTTTGAGGGTGAGGGTGAGGGTGAGTTTTAAGGTTAGGATTAGGGTTAGGATGAGGGTGAGGTTTAGGGTTAGGATTAGGGTTAGGGTTAGTATTAGGCTGAGGGTGAGGGTGAGGGTGAGGGTGAGGGTGAGTTTATTGTTAGTGTTAGTAATATGGTTAGGGTTAGGGTTAGTGTGAGAGTTAGTGTGATGATGAGTGTAAGGGTTAGGTTGAGCCTTAGTGTGGCAATGAGGTTTAGGTTTAGGGTGAGGGTGAGGGTTAGGGTTAGGGTGAGGATTAGGTTGAGGGTGAATATTTGGGTTAGGATGATGATTGGGTTTAGGATTAGGGTTTAGGGTGAGGGCTGGTGTGAGTGTGAAGGTTAGGGTTACGGTTAGGGATAGGGTTAGGGTGAGGGTAAAGGGTTAGGGTAACTGTTTTTGTGAGTTTGAGGGTTAGGGTTAGCATTAGGGTTAGGGTTATTTTTAGGGTTAATATTTGGTTTAGGGTGAGAGGGTGGTGAGGGTTAGGTTTAGGGATAGGGTGAGGGTTAGATTTAGGTTTAGGTTTGGTGTTAGGGTTACGGTATGGTTCAGGGTTATGGTGAGCGTGAGGGTGAGGGTGAGGGTTAGGCTTAGAATGAGGGCTTGGGTGAGGGTGAGGGAGAGGGTAAGGGTGAGGAGGAGGTTTAGGGTTAGGATAACGGTTAGGTTTAGGCTTAGGCTGAGAGTTAGGGTTAGAATGAGCGTTAGAGTTAGAGAGGGTTAGGGTTAATGTGAGGGATAGGGTGAGGGTTCGGGTGATGATTTGGGTGACGGTGAGGGTTATTGTGATGGTTAGGGTTAGGGTTATGCTGAGTTTGAGGGTGTTGGTGAGAGTGAGTGTGAGGGTTAGGGTTAGGGAAAGGGCTAGGGTGAGGGTTCGGGTTAGCGTGAGCATAAGGGTGAGCGTGTGGATTTTCGTTAGGTAAGTTTTAGGGTTAGGGTTAGGGTATTAGGTTGAGGGTGAGGGTGAGGGTGAGGGTTAGGGTTAGGTTGACGGATAGGCTTAGGGTTAGGGTGTGGGTTAGAGTTAGGGTGATGTTTGGGGTTCGGATGAGGGTTAGGGTGAATGTAAGGGTTCGGGTGAGGGTGAGGAGTAGGTGTGGGTGAAGGTTAGATTTAGGTTGAGCATTAGGTTGACGGTGAGATTTTGGTTAGGGTTAGGGTTAGGGTGAGGGTTAGCTTTAGTCTTAGGGTTAGGGTTATGGTTAAGGTTAGGGTTAGGGTGAGGGTAAGGGTTAGGGTTAGGGTGAGGGTGATGCTTAGGATTAGCATTTTGGTTACGGTGACCGTTAGGGTGAGGTTTAGGGTTAAGGATAGGGTTAGGGTAAGGGTGAGGGTGAGGGTTAGGGTTAGGGTTAGGGTGAGGATGTGGGTGAGGCTGAAGTTTAGGGTGAGATTGAGGTTGAGGGTGAGGGTTAGGGATAGAGTTAAGATTAGGGTTCGGGTGAGGGTGAAGGTGAGCATTAGGGTTAGTATTAGGGATAGGGTTAGGGTTAGGCTTATGGTTAGGGTGAGGTCAGAGTGAGGGTTAGGGTTTGGGTTAGGGTGAGAGTAAGTGTTAGGTTGAGAGTTAGGGTGAGAGTGAGGGTAAGGGTTTGCCTGAGTGTTAGGGTGAGGGTTAGGTTGAGGGTTAGGGTTAGGGTGAGGGTAAGGGTTAGGTTGATGGTTAGGTTGATGGTTAGGTTTAGGGTGACGTTTAGGGTTAGAGTAGGGATTAGGGTTAGGGTTAGGGTTACGGTGAGGGTGAGGGTGAGGGTTTGGGTTCGGGATAGAGTGAGAGTGTTAGGTTGAGGTTTAGGGTGAGAGTGAGGGTTAGGTTTAGCCTGAATGTTAGGGTGAGGGTTAGGTTGAGGGTTAGGGTTAGGGTTAGTGTGAGGTTTAGCTTTAGTCTGAGGGTTAGGGTTACGTTAAGGTTAGGGTTAGGGTGAGGGTAAGGGTTAGTTTGAGGGTTAGGTTTAGGGTTAGGCATAGGGTAAGGTTTAGAGTTAGAGTGAGGATTAGGGTTAGGGTTAGGTTTAGGGTTAGGGTGAGGGTAGGGTTAGGGTGAGAGTTAGGTTGGTGTGAGGGTTAGGGTTAGAGTTTGGTTTAGAGTTAGGGTGAGGGTTAGGGTTAGGGTGAGGTTTAGGGTTAGGGTGAAGTTTAGGGTTAGGGTGAAGATAAGGGTTAGGTTGAGTGTTAGGGTGAGGGTTAGGGTTAGGTTTAGGGTGAGGGCTAGGGTGAGGGTGAGGGTTAAAGTTTGGGTTAGGGTTAGGGTTACCGTTAGGCTGAGGGTGAGATTTAAGTTTAGGATTAGTGTTAGGTTTTAGGGTTAGGCTTAGGCTGAAGGTGAGGGTGAGGGTGAGGGTTGGAGTGAGGGTTAGGTTAGGGTTAGGTTGAGGGTTAGGGTTAGGGTGATGTTTAAGGTGAGGGTGAGTTTTAGGGTAAGGGTGAGTGTTCGGGTGAGGGTGAGGGTTAGGGTGTGGGTGATGGTTTGGGTTAGGATGATGGTTAGGGTTAGGGTGAGGTTTAGGTTAACGGTGAGTTTTAGGGTGAGGGTTAATGTTAGTGTTACGGTGAGGGTTAGGGTTAGGGTTAGGGTGAGGGTTAGGGTGAAGTTTAGGGTTAGGTTTAGGGTTAGGGTTAGGATTAGTTTGAGTGTTAGGGTTAGGGTTAGTTAGTGTTAGCTTGAGTGTAAGGGTTAGGGTGAGGTTTAGCGTGAGGATGAGGGTTAGGTTTACCCTTAGTGTTAGGGTGAGGCTTAGGGTTAGGGTTAGGGTTAGGGTGAGGGTTAGGGTTAGGGTTAGAGTTAGATTTAGGGTGAGGGTGATGGTTAGGGTTACCCTTTGGGTTAGGATGAGGGTTAGGGTTAGGGTTAGGGTGAGGGTGCGTGTTAGGGTTAGGGTTAGGGTTAGATTTAGGGTGAGGGTGAGGGTTAGGTTTAGGAGTAGGGTTAGGATTAGGTTTACGTTAAGGTTGAGGGCTAGTGTGAGGTTTAGGGTGAGGGTTAGGGTTAGGATTAGCGTGAGGGTTAGGGTTAGGGTGAGGTTTCGGTTGAGGTTTAGGGTTAGGGTAAGGGTTAGGGTTAAGATAAGTGTTAGGGTGAGGTGTAGGGTTATGGTTAGGGTGAGGGTTAGAGTGCGGGTTTGGGTTAAGTTTGGTTAAGTGTTAGAGTTAGGGTGAGGTTAATTTTGAGGGTTTGGTTTAGGATTAAGGTTAGGGTTAGGGTTAGGATTAGGGTTAGGGGTAGGATTAGACTGAGGTTTAGGGTGAGGGTGTGGGTGAGGGTTTGGGTTAGGGTGAGGGTTAGGTTTAGGGTTAGGGTTAGCGTGTGCGTTAGGTTTAGGGTTAGGTTTAGGATGAGTTGTAGGGTGAGGTGTAGGGTTTTGGTTAGGGTGAGGGTTAGGGTGAGGGTGAGGGTTAGTGTGAAGTTTAGGGTTAGGGTTAGGGTTATTGTTAGGGTTAGTGTGAAGGTGAGTGTGAAGGGGAGGGGGAGGTTTAGATTTAGGGTTAGGGTTAGGGTGAGGGTGAGGGTGAAGGTAAGGTTTAGGGTGAGGGTTAGTGTGAGGGGGAGGGTTAGGGTTAGGGTTAGATTTAGGATTAGGGTATGGGTTAGGGTAAGGGTTAGTGTGCGGGGGAGGTGTAGGGTTAGGGTTAGACTTAGGATTAGGGTAAGGTTTAGGGTGCGGGTTAGGGTGAGGGTTAGGGTTAGGGTTAGGATTATGGGGAGGGTGAGTTTGAGAATTAGGTTTAGGGTGAGGGTTAGGTTTAGGGTTTGGGTTAGGGTTAGGTTTAGGATTATGGTGAGGTTGAGTGTGAAAGTCACGGTTAGTGTTAGGGTTAGGGTTAGAGTGCGGGTGAGGGTGAGGGTAAGGGTTAGGATTAGGCTAAAGTTTAGGGTGAGGGTTAGGGTTAGGGTGAGGGTTAGTGTTAGGGTGAGGGTTAGAGTTAGGTTTAGGATTATGGTGAGGGTGAGTGTGAGAGTTAGGGTTAGGGATAGGGTCAGGGTCAGGGTTAAGGTTAGGGTTAGGGTGAGGGTGAGGGTGAGGGTTAGGATTAGGGTAAGTTTTAGGTTTAGGCTGAGGGTGCAGGTGAGGGTGGGGGTTAGGGTTAGGGTTATGGTTAGGGTGAGGGTGAGTGTGAATGTGAGGGTGAAGTTTAGGTTTAGGGTGAGGGTTAGGGTTATGGTTCAGGTTAGGATGAGGGTAAGGTTTAGTTTTAGTGTGAGGGTAAGTTTTAGGTTGAGTTTTAGTGTGAGAGTGAGGGTTAGGTTTAGCATGAGTGTTAGGGTGAGGGTTAGGTTCAGTGTTAGTGTTAGGGTGATGGTTAGGGTGAGGGTGAGGGTTAGGGTTAGCCTGAGTGTTAGGGTGAGGGTTAGGTTGAGGGTTAGAGTTAGGGTTAGTGTGAGGTTTAGCTTTAGTCTGAGGGTTAGGGTTACGTTAAGGTTAGGGTTAGGGTGAGGGTAAGGGTTAGGTTGAGGTTTAATTTTAGGGTTAGGCATAGGGTGAGGTTTAGAGTTAGAGTGAGGCTTAGGGTTAGGGTTAGGTTTAGGGTTAGGGTGAGGGTAGGGTTAGGGTGAGAGTTAGGGTTGGTGTGAGGGTTAGAGTTAGGGTTGTGTTTAGAGTTAGGATGAGGGTAAGGGTTAGGGTGAGGTTTAGGTTTAAGGTGAGGTTTAGGGTTAAGTTGAGGTTTAGGGTTAGTGTGAAGATAAGGGTTAGGTTGAGTGTTAGGGTGAGGGTTATGTTTAGGGTTAGGGTGAGGGTGCGTGTTAGGGTTAGGGTTAGGGTTAGATTTAGGGTGAGGGTGAGGGTTAGGTTTAGGAGTAGGGTTAGGATTAGGTTTACAGTTAGGTTGAGGGCTAGTGTGAGGTTTAGGGTGAGGGTTAGGGTTAGGATTAGCTTGAGGGTTAGGGTTAGGGTGAGGTTTCGGTTGAGGCTTAGAGTTAGGGTAAGGGTTAGGGTTAAGATAAGTGTTAGGGTGAGGGGTAGGGTTATGGTTAGGGTGAGGGTTAGAGTTAGCGTTTGGGTTAAGTTTGGTTAAGGGTAAGAGTTAGGGTGAGGTTAAGGTTGAGGGTTAGGTTTAGGATGAATGTTAGGGTTAGGGTTAGGATTAGGGTTAGGGTTAGGATTAGACTGAAGTTTAGGGTGAGGGTGTGGGTGAGGGTTAGGGTTAGGGTTAGGGTTAGCGTGCGCGTTAGGTTTAGTGTTAGGTTTAGGTTTAGGGTTACAGTTAGGGTTAGGGTGAAGGTGAGTGTGAAGGGGAGGGGAGGTTTAGAGTTAGGTTTAGGGTTAGGGTGAGGGTGAAAGTGAGGTTTAGCGGTAGGGTTAGGATTAGGGTTAGGGTTAGACTGAGGGTGAAAGGGAGGGTTAGGGTTAGGGTTAGGGTTAGGGTGAGGGTGAGGGTAATGGTTAGTATGAGGGTTAGCATTAGGTTTAGGGTTAGGCTGAGGGTAAGGTTTAGGGTGAGGGTTAGTGTGAGGGGGAGGGTTATGGTTAGGGTTAAACTTAGGATTAGGGTATGGTTTAGGGTGAGGGTTAGTGTGAGGGGGAGGTTTAGGATTTAGGGTTATGTTTAGACTTAGAATTAGGATAAGGTTTAGGGTGAGGGTTAGGGTGAGGGTTAGGGTTAGGTGTAGGATTATGGTGAGGGTGAGTGTAAGAGTCAGGGTTAGGGTTAGAGTGGGGGCGAGGTTGAGGATGAGGGTTAGGATTAGGGTAAAGTTTAAGGTGAGGGTTAGGGTTAGGGTCAGGGTCAGGGTTAGGGTTAGGGTTAGGGCGAGTGTGAGGGTGAGGGTTAGGATTAGGGTAAGGTTTAGGGTTAGGCTGAGGGTGCAGGTGAGGGTGGGGGTTAGGGTTAGGATTAGGGTTAGGTTTAGGTTTAGGTTGAGGGTTACGGTGAGGATTAGGGTGAGGTTTAGTGTTAGGGTGAGGGTTAGGGATAGGGTTTGGGATAGGGTTATGGTTAGGGTGAGGCTTTGGGTTAGAATTAGTGTTAGGGTGAGGGTTAGGGTGAGGGCAAGTGTTAGGGTTTGGTTTAAGGTGAGAGTTAGTGTGAGCATTAGGCTTAGGTTGAGGGTGAGTTTTAGGGTTATTGTTAGGGTGTGGGTGAGGTTTAAGGTGAGGGTGAGGTTTAGAATTAGCGTGAGGGTTCGGGTTGTGTAAGGGTTAGAGGTAGGGTCAGGGTGAGGGTGAGGGTGAGGGTTAGGTTTAGGATTAGGTTTAGGGTTAGGGTTAGACTGAGGGTGAGGATGAGGGTGAACGTGAGGGTTTAGGTTAGGGTTAGGGTTAGGATTAGTATTAGGGTTATTGTGAGGGTAAGGGTTATTGTTACTTTTAGGATGAGTCTTAGGGTGAGGGTTAGGGATACGCTTAGGGTGAGGGTTATAATGAGGGTGAGGGTTAGGGTTAGGGTTAGGGTTAGGTTTAGGGTGAGTTTAAGGGTTAGTATGAGGGTTAGGGTGAGGGTGAGGGTTGGGTTGAAGTTTAGGGTGAGGTTTAGGGTGAGGGTTATGTTTAGGGTTAGGGTTAGGCTGAGGGTTAGGGTGAAGGTAAGGGTAAGGATGAGGGTTAGGGTGAGGGTGAGGATGATTGCTAGGTTTAGGTTTAGGCTTAGTGTGTGGTTTATGGTCAGGGTGAGGGTTAGGGTTAGGGTTACGTTTATGGTTAGGTTTAGGTTTAGGGGAGGGGTAGGTTTATGTTTAGGTTGAAAGTTAAGTTTAGGGTGGGGGTTAGGGTTAAGATTAGGGTTAGGGTGGGGGTTTGGTTGAGGGTGATGGTTAGTGATATCATTTTGGGTAGGGTGAGCATTAAGGTGAGCGTTAGGGTTAAGGATAGGTTTAGGGTAAGGGTGAGGGTGAGGGTTATTGTTAGGGTTAGGGTGAGGCTTAGGGTTAGGGTGAGGCTTAGGGTTAGTGTGAGGGTAAGGGTGAGGCTGAGGGTTAGGGTGAGTGTGAGGGTGAGAGTGAGGGTTAGGGGTAGGGATAAGATTAATGTTCGGGTGAGGGTGAAGGTGAGTGTTAGGGTTAGGATTAGGTTAGGTTTAAGGTTAGGCTTAGGGTGAAGGTGAGGGTGAGGGTTAGGGTGATGTTAAGGGTTATGGTTAGGGTGAGGATGAGGTTTAGGTTGAGGGTTAGTGTTAGTGTTATGGTTAGCCTGAGTGTTAGGGTGAGAGTTAGGCTGAGGGTAAGAGTTAGGTTTAGTGTGAGGGTTAGATTTTATCTGAGGGTTAGGGTTAGGTTATGTTTAGGGTTAGGATGAGGGTAAGGATTAGGGTGAGGTTTATGGTTAGGGTTAGGGTTAGGGTGAGGTTTAGAGTTAGTGTGAGGATTAGGGTTAGGGTTAGGTTTAGGTTTAAGGTTAGGGTGAGGGGTAGGTTTAGGTTGAGGGTTAGTGTTAGTGTGAGGGTTAGGGTTAGGGATGGGAATAGGGTTACAGAGAGGGTAAGGGTTAGGGTGAGGGTAAGGTTTAGGGTGAGGGCTTGAGGTTTAGTGTTAGGGTTAGGATGAGAGTTATGGTTAGGGTTAGGGTTGGGGTGAGGATAGGCGTGAGGTTTAGGGTTAGGATTTTGGTTAGGGTTAGGGTTAGGTTGAGGAAAAGGGTGAGTGTGAGGGTTAGGGTTAGTGGTAGGCTTATAGTGAGGGTTAGGTTTAGTGTGTGGGTTACGGTGAGGGTGAGGTTGAGGCTTAGGTTGAGGACTTGAGGGTTAGGGTTAGGATGAGGCTTAGGGTTATGGTTAGGGTGAGGGTGAGGGTTAGGGTGAGGGTTAGTGTTAGGATTAGGCATAGGGTGATCTTTAGCGTGAGGTTAAGTGTTAGGGTGAGTGTTAGGATGAGGGTGAGAATTAGGGTTTGTGTGAGGGTAAGGGCTAGGGTGAGGGTTAGGGTGAGGGTGACTATTAGGATTAGGTTGAGGGTGAGGTTTAGGGTTAGGGTTAGGTTGAGCATTAGGTTTAGGGTGAGGGTGAGGTTTAGGGTTAAGGAGATGGTTAGGGTGAGGGTGAGTTTTAGGGTTAGGCTTAGGTTTTGGGTTACGGTAAGTGTGAGGGTTATTGTGAGTTTGAGGGTACGGGTTAGGTTGAAAGTTAGGTTTAGGGTTAGGGTGAGGGTAAGGGTGAGGGTGAGGGTCAGTGTGAGATTGAGGGTTAGGATGAGGGTGAGTGTAAGGTTTAGGGTGAGAGTTAGAGTCAAGTTTAGGGTGAGGGTTTCTGTGAGGGTTAGGGTTAGGGTTAGGGTAAGGGTGAGGGTTAATATTAGGGTGAGGGTTAGGTTAATTGAGGGTAACGGTTAGGTTGAGAGTTAGGGTTAGGGTGAAGGTTAGGGTGAGTGTGAGATTGAGGGTTAGGGTAAGGGTTAGGGTGAGGGTTAGGGTTAGGGTGAGGGTGAGAGTGAGGTTTAGGTTTAGGATTAGGGTTTAGTTATGGTTAGGCTGAGGGTGAAGGTGATGGTGAGGGTTAGATTTAGGGTTTGGATGAAGGTTAAGTTTAGGGTGAGGGTTAGGGTGTAAGTGAGGGTTAGGGTTAGGTTTATGGTAAGGGTTAGGTTGAGGGTGAGGGTTAGTGTGAGGGTGAGTGTTAGGGTTAGGGTGAGGATTAGGGTTAGGATTAGGGTTAGGGTGAGTGCTAAATTGAGGGTGAGGTTTAGGGTGAGGGTTAGGATTAAGGTGAGGGTGAGGTTTAGGGTGAGGGGTTCGGTTAGGGTGAGTGTGAGGGTAAGGTTTAGTGAGAGGTTTAGGGTTAGGGTTAGCGTTATTTTTAGGGTTAGGGTTAGGTTTAGGGTGAGGGTGATTGTGAGGGTGAGAGTTATGTTTAGTTTTAGGGTTAGGGTGAGGGTGAGGTTGAGGGTTAGTGTTAGGTTTAGGGTTAGGGTTATGATTAGGCTGAGCATGAGGGTGAGCGTGAGGGTTAGTGTTAGTGTTAGGGTGAGGGTTAGGGTTAGGGTGAGGTTTAGGTTTAGGTTTACGATGAGGCTTAGTTTGAGGTGTAGGGTGAGGGTTAGGGTAAGCATTAGGGTTAGGGTGAGGTTTAGGTTTAGAGTTAGGGTGAGGGTGAGGGTTAAGGTTAGCATTAGGGTGAGGGTAAAGTTTAGCGTTATGGTTAGGGTTAGGGTGAGTGTAAAGGTTAGCGAGAGGATAAGGGTGAGGGTGAGGGTTAGTGTTAGCATTAGGGATATGTTGAGGGTAGGATTAGGGATAGGGTGAGCGTGAGGGATAGGTTAAGTGTGAGGGTTAGGTTTAGGTGAGGTTAAGGGTTAGGTTGTGGTTGTGTTGAGGGTGAGGGTTATGGTTTGGGTTAAGGTGAGGGTTAGGGTAAGGGTGAGGGTGAGAGTGAGGTTTAGGGTTAGGATTAGGGTTTTGTTATGGTAAGGCTGAGGGTGAGGGTGATGGTGAGTGTTAGAGTTAGGCTTAGGATGAAGGTTAGGTTTAGTGTGAGGGTTAGGGTGAAAGTGAGGGTTAGGGTTAGGGTTAGGGTGTAGGTTAGGGTTAGGGTGAGTGTGAGTGTAAGTGTTAGGGTGAGAGTTAGTGTAAGCCTGAGTTTTAGGGTTAGGGTTAGGGTGAGGTTTAGTTTGAGGGTGATGTTTAGGGTGAGGATGAGTGTTATATTTAGGGTGAGGATTAGGGTTAGGATTAGGGTTAGGGTGAGTGCTAGGGTGAGGGTGAGGGTTAGGTTCAGGATTATGGTTAGGGGGAGGTTTAGGGTTAGTTTGAGGATTAGTGTTAGGGTGTGGGTTAGGGTTAGGTTTAGGGTGAGGTTTAACTTTAGGTTGAGTGTTATGGTTAGGTTTAGGGTGAGGGTGAGGTTTAGGGTTAGGGTGAGGGTGAGAGTGAGGTTTAGGTTGAGGATTAGGGTTAGGGTTAGGGTTAGGCTGAGGGTGAGGATGAGGGTGAGGGTTAGGTTTAAAGTTTGGGTGAAGTTTAGGTTTAGTGTGAGGGTTGGGTGAAAGTGAGGGTTAGGGTTAGGGTTAGGGGTAGGGTGAGGTTTAGGGTGAGGATGAGGGTTAGTGTGAAGGTGAGGGTTAGGGTTAGGGTGAGGATTAGGTTTAGGATTAGGGTTAGTTGTGGGCTAAGGTGAGGGTGAGGGTTAGGGTTAGGTTTATGGTTAGGGTGAGGGTTAGGTTTTGGGTGAGGATGAGGGTAAGCGTGAGCAGTACGGTTAGGGTTAGTGTGAGAGGTTTAGGGTTATGTTTAGGGTTAGGATTAGGTTTAGGTTGAGAGTGAGTGTGAGGGTGAATGTTATATTTAGTGTTAGGGTTAGGGTGAGCGTGAGGGTGAGGGTGAGGGTTAGGATTAGGTTTAGGGTTAGGGTTATAATTTGGCTGTGTGAGGTTGAGGGTGAGGGTGAGGGTTAGTGTTAGGTTGAGGGTTAGGATTAGGGTGAGGGTTAGGTTTAGGTTTAGGACGAGGCTTAGGTTGAGATGTAGGGTGATGTTTAGGGTGAGCATTATGGTTAGTTTGTGGGTTAGGGTGAGGTTTAGGGTTAGGGTGAGGGTGAGGGTAAGGTTTAGGGTTAGGATTAGGGTGAGGGTAAGTTTTAGGGTGAGTGTTAGGGTTAGGATGAGAGTAAGTGTTAGGGAAAGGGTTAGGGTGAGGGTGAGGGTTAGTGTTAGCATCAGGGTTAGGGTGAGGGTAGGGTTACGATTAGGGTGAGGGTGAGGGTTAGGGTGAGTGTGAGTTTCAGGTTTAGGTGTGGGCAAGGGTTAAGGTGCGGGTGAGCGTGAGGGTGAGTGTTTTAGTTAGGAAAGAGTTAGGGTTAGGGTGAGGGTGAGGGTTAGGGTTAGGATTAGGGTTAGGGTTAGTGTTAGGCTGTGGGTGAGGGTGAGGGCGAGCGTGAGGGTTTAGTTTAGTGTTAGGGTATAAGTTAGGTTTGGTGTGATGGTTAGGTTGAGGGTGAGTGTAAGGGTTTGGGTGAGAGTTAGTGTGAGCGTGAGGTTTAGCGTTAGAGTAAGTGTGAGTGTTAGGTTGAGGGTGAAGGTTAGGGTGCGGATGAGTGTTAGGGTTAGGGTGAGGGTTAGGATTAGGTTTAGGGTTAGGGTGAGGGCTAGGGTGAGGGTGAGGGTTAGGGTAAGGTTTAGGTTAGGATTAGTGTGAGTGTACGGGTTAGGGCTATTTTTAGGGTTAGGGTTACATTGAGGGTGAGTGTGAGGGTTAGAGTTAGGGTTAGGTTAGGGTGAGGTTGAGGGTGATGGTTGGGGTGAGGGTGAGTTTTTTAGATAGGAAAGTGTTAGGGTTAGGGTTAAGGTGAGGACTATGGTGACGGTTAGGGTTAGAATGAGGGTGAGGGTGAGGGTTAGGGTAAGGGTTAGTGTTACGGTTAGGGTGAGAATTAGGGTGATGGTGAAGTTTAGGGTGAGTCTTTGGGTTAGGGTGAGGTTTAGGTTTAGGGTTGGGGTTAGAATTAGGGTGAGGGTGAGGTTTAGGGTTAGGATTAGGGTTAGGGTTAGGGTTAGGCTGAGGGTGAGGTTGAGGGTGAGGTTTAGTGTTAGGGTTAGTGTTAGGGTGAGTGTTAGGTTTAGGGTTAGGGTTAGGTTGAGGGTTAGGGTGAGGGGTAGGGTTAGGTTAGGGTGAGGATGAGGGTTAGATTGAGGTTTAGGATTAGGGTTATGGTGAGGGTTAGGGTTAGGGTTAGGCTTAGGTTGAGATTTAGGGTGAGGGTGAGGGTTAGGTTTAGTGTGAGGGTTAGGATTAGTGTTGAGGGTTAGGGTTAGGGTTAAGGTTAGGCTTATGGTGAGTGTTAGGATTAGTGTGAGGTTTAGGGTTAGGGTTAAGGTTAGGGTTACGGTGATGGTAAGGGTTAGGTTTAGGGTGAGGATGAGGGTGAGGTTTAGGGTAGGGGTTAGTGTGATGGTTACGTTGAGGGTGAGGTTTAGGGTGAGTGTTAGGTTTAAGGTGAGGGTGAGGGTTAGGGTTAGGGTGAGGTTGAGGGTTAGGTTTAGGCTAAGGGTTAGGGTGAGTGTTAGGGTGAGCGTGAAGGTGATGGTGAGTTTTAGGATTAGGGTGAGGTTGAGGGTTAGGGTTAGGGTTAGGGAGAGGGTTAAGGTGAGGGTTAGGGTTAGGGTTAGGGTTATGGTGAGGGTTAGGGCGAGCGCTAGGATTAGAGTTAGTGTGTGGGTGAGGGTCAGGGTGAGGTTAAGGGTTAGGGTGATTTTTAGGGTGAGGGTGAGGGTTAGGTTTAGTGTTACGATTAGGGTGAGGGTTAGGGTGATGGTTAGGGTTAGGGTGAGGGTTAGGGTGAGGGTTAGGGTTAGTGTTAAACTTAGGGTTTGAGTGATGGATATGGTAAAAGTTAGTGTTAGTGTTAGGCTTAGGGTTTGGGTGAGTGTTAGGGTTAGTGTTAGGGTCAGGCTTAGGGTAGGGTGAGGGTAAGGATTAGGGTAAGTGTTAGGGTGTTGGCTAGGGTGAGGGTGAGGGTTAGGGTTAGTGTGAGGGTTAGAGTTAGGCTTAGAGTTACGTTTAGGGTGTGGGTAAGGGTTAGGTTGTGGGTTTGGGTGAGGGTTAAGATTAGGGTTAGCTTGAGGGCAAGGTTTAGGGTGAGGGTTAAGTTGAGTGTAAGTATTACGGTTATGGTGAGGATAAGGATTAGGTTTAGGGTTAGTGTGAAGGTTAGGGTTAGGGTTAGGGTGAGGGTGAGGGTTAGGGTGAGGGTTAGGATGAGGTTTAGGGTTATGTTGAGGGTGGGGGCGAGGGTGAGGTTTAGGGTTACGGTTACTGTTAGGCTGAGGGTGAGGGTGAGGAAGACGGTTAGGTTAAGGTTTAGGGTGAGTGTGAGGTTTAGTCTTAGGGTTAGGGTTATGCTGAGGGTGAGGTTGAGGTTGAGGGTTAGTGTTAGGGTGAGGGTTTGGGTTAGGGTTAGGGTGAGGGTTAGATTTAGGGTGATGTTTAGTTTGAAGGTGTGCATTAGTGTGAGGGTGAGGGTTAGGGTGTGGGTGAGGGTTAGGTTTAGGCTGAGGGTTAGGGTGACGGTGAGGGTTAGGGTGAGGTTGAGCGTTAGGGTTAGGGTTGGGGTGATGGTTGGTGTTAGGCTGAGGGTGAAGGTGAGGGAGAGCGTTAGGGTGAGGGTGAGTTTTAGAGTTAGGGTTAGGGTTAGCATGAGGGTGAATGTGAGGGATAGGGTTAGGGTGAGTGTGAGGTTGAGGATGAGGGTTAGGGTTAGTGTTAGTTTTAGGGTGATTGTGAGTGTGAGGGTTTGGGTTAGGGTTAACGTTAGGGTGAGGTTGAGGGTGAGAGTTAGGTTAAGGGTTAGTGTTAGGTTTAGGGTTAAGCTTGGGCTGAGGGTGAGGGTGAGGGTGAGGGTTATGGTTAGGGTGAGGTTTAGGGTTAGGATTAGGGTTAGGGTTAGGGTGAGTGTTCGGGTGAGGGTGAGATATAGGGTGTGGGTGAGGGTTAGGGTGAGGGTGAGGGTTAGGGGGACAGTGAGGGTTAGGTTTAGGATTAGGGTGAGGGTTAGTGTTAGTGTCAGGGTGAGGGATGCTCTTAAGGTGAGGGTTAGGGTTAGGGTCAGGGTGAGGGGTAGGGTGAGGGTCAGGGTTAGGATTAAGTTTAGGGTGAGGGTGAGGGTTTGGGTTAGGGGTAGGGTTAGGGTGAGGGTTAGGGTGAAATTTAGGGTTAGGGTTAGGGTTAGGGTTAGGATTAGTGTGAGGGTTAGTGTTAGGGTTAGGTTCAGGGTTATTGTACGGATAAGGTTTAAGGTGAGATTTAGGGTGAGGGTGAGGGTTAGGGTTAGAGTTACGTTTAGGTTGAGGGTTAGGGTGAGGGTTAAGGTGAGGATTAGTATTAGGGTTAGGTTTCTGGTGAGGGTGAGGGTTAGGGTATGGTTTAGGCTTAGGGTTAGGGTTAGGTATGGGTAAGATTTGGGTTAGGGTTAGAGTTAATTTGAGGTTTAGAGATTGGTTTGGGTTAGAATTAGGGTGAGGACGAGAGTGAGGGTGAGGTTTAGGCTTAGGATTAGGGTGAGGGTGAGGGTTAGGGTTAGGGTTAGTGTTAGCTGAGGGCTAGGGTGAGGTGGACGTTTAGGGTTAGGGTTAGGGATAGGGTGAGGTATAGGATTAGAGTTAGGGTTAGTGTGAGTGTTAGGCTCAGGTGTAGGGTTAGGGTTAGCGTGAGCTTTAGGTTTAGTGTTAGTTTTAGGATTAGGGTTAGGGATTGTGTTAGGGTGAGGGTTAAGTTTAGTGTGAGGGGGAGGGTTATGCTTAGCGTTAGTGTGAGGATAAGGGTTCAGGTGAGTGTAAGGGTGAGGGAGAGTGTTAGCGTTAGTATTAGGGTTAAGCTTAGGGTTAGGGTGAGGGGTAGGGTTAGGGTTAGGTTTAGGGTGAGGGTGAGGGTGAGGGTGTGGGTTTTTACGGTGAGCCTTAGGGTTAGGGTGAGGGTTAAGTTTAGGATTAGTGTTAGGGTGAGGGTGAGGGTGAGGTTGAGTGTTAGGGTGAGGGTGATGGTGAGGGTTAGGATTAGGATTAGAGTGAGTGTTAGGTTTAGGCTGAGGGTGAGATTGATGGTGAGGGTTAGGTTTAGGGTTAGGTTGAGGGTTAGGGTTAGTGTGAGGGTAAGGGTGAGGTTAAGTTTTTGGTTGAGGATTAGGGTGAGGGTGAGGGATAGGTTTAGTGTGAGGGTAGGGTTATGGTTAGGGTTAGGGTGAGGGTGAGGTTTAGGGTTAGGTTTAGGGAGAGGGTTAGGGTTAAGTTTAGGTTAAGGGTTAGGTTTTGGGTTAGGGTTAGGGTGATGTTTAGGATTAGGGTTAGGGTTAGGGTAACTGTTAGTTTTAGCTTTATGTGAGGGATAGGGTTAGGGTTAGGTTTAGGGTGAGCATGAGGGAGAAGGTTAGGGTTCGGATTAGGATTAGGGTTAGGGTTAGGCTGAGGGTAAGGTTGAGGGTGGGGGTGAGGGTTAAGTTTAGGCTTAGTGTTAGGGTTAGGGTGATGGTTAGGTTGAGTGTGAGGGTTAGGGTTAGGGTTAGGGTTATGGTTAGGGTGTGGATAAGGGTTAGAGTGGGGATTAGGGTGAGGTTTAGAGTTAGGTTTAGGGTGAGGTTTACGCTTAGTGTGAGGGTTAGGGTTAGGGTTACCATTAGGTTTAGGGTGAGGATAAAGTTTAGGGTTAGGGATTGTGTGAGCTTTAGGGTTAGGGTGAGTGTGAGGATGAGGTTGAGGGTGAGGTTGAGGTTTAGGGTTAGGGTGAGGGTGAGGGTGCGGGTGAGGGTTAGGGTTAGGGTTAGGTTTAGGTTGAGGGTGAGTATGAGGGAGAGGGTTAGGTTTAGGATTAACATGAGGGTGAGGGTTAGGTTTAGGTTTAGGGTTAGGTTTAGGGTTAGGGTGAGGGTAAGGGTGAGGGTGAGGAAAAGGGTTAGGGTGATGGTGAGGGATAGTGTGATGGTTAAGGTTAGGGTTAGGTTTAGTAAGAGCGTAAGGGTCAGGATTAGGTTTAGGGTTAACCTTCGGTGAGGGTGAGGGTGAGAGTTAGGTTTAGGGTTAGTCGTAGGTTTAGGTTTAGGCTTAGGGTGCGGGTGAGGGTGAGGGTGAGTGTTAGGGTTAGGGTGAGGGTTAGGGTTAGGGTGAGAGTGAGGGTTAGAGTTAGGGTTCTTGTTAGGTTGAGGCTGTGGGTTAGTGTGAGAGTGAGTGTTCGGGTGAGGGTAAGGGTTATGGTGTGTGTGAGGGTTAGCGTTAGGGTGAGGGTTAGGGTGACAGTGAGGGTTAGGGTGAGGTTGAGGGTTAGGGTTAGGGTTAGGGTTAGGGTGATGGTGAGAATTAGGGTTAGGGTTAATGTTAGGCTGAGGGTGAGGGAGATGGATAGTGTAAGGCTTAGGGTGAGGGGGAGTGTTAGGGTTAGGGTTAGTGTTAGGCTAAGGATGAGGTTTCAGTATAGGGTTAGTGTTAGTGTTAGGGTTAGGGTGAGGGTGAGGGTGAGGATAGGTTTATGGTGAGCGTGAGGCTGATGGTGAGGTTTAGGGTTAGGGTTAAGGTTAGGGTGATTGTGAGGGTGAGGTTGAGGGTTAGGGTTAGGGTTAGGTTTAGGGTTAGTGTTCGGTTTAGGGATAGGCTTAGGGTGAGTGTGAGGGTGAGGGTGAGGGTTAGGGTGAGGTTTAGGTTTAGGGTTGGAGTGAGGCATAAGGTTAGGGTGTGTGTTTAGTGTTAGGGAGTGGGTTAGTGTGACGGTGAGTGTTCGGGGGAGGTTGAGGGTAAAGGTGTGGGTGAGGTTTAGGTTTAGTGTGAGGGTTAGGGTGACAGTGAATTTTAGCGTGATGTTGAGTATTAGGGTTAAGGTTAGGGTTAGGTTGAGTGTCAGGGTTAGGGTTAGGTTTAGGGTTAGGTTTAGGGTGATTCCCAGGGTGAGGTTGAGGGTTATGGTTAGGTTTAGGGTTAGTGTGAGGGATAGGTTGAGCGTTAGGTTTAAGGTGAGGGTTAGGGTTAGGGTGAGGGTGAGGGTTAGAGTTACGGTTATTGTTAGGGTGAGGGTGAGGGTGAGTGTTAGGGTTAGGGTGTGGGTTTGGGTTAGGGTGAGGGTGAGGGTTAGAGTTAGGGTTATTGTTAGGGTGAGGGTGAGGGTGAGGGTTCGGTTGAGGGTGATGTTTAGGGTGTGGTTGAGGGTTTGGGTGAGGGTGAGGGTTAGGGTGACGGTGTGGGTTAGGGTGAGGGTGAGGTATAGGGTTAGGTTTAGGATGAGGTTGAGGTTGAGGGTTAGGGTTATTGTTAGGGTGAGGGTTAGGGTGCAATTGAGTGTTACGGTTACGGTTAGGGTTAGGGTGACGCTTAGGCTTAATGTGAGGTTGAGGGTGAGTTGAGGGTTAGATTTACGGTGTATATTAGGGTTAGGGTTAGGGTGAGTGTTGGGTTAGGGTGATCTTTCAGGTGAGGGTAAGGGTGAGAGTGACGGTGAGTTTTAGGGTGTGTTTGAGAGTTAGGGTTAGGGTAAGGGTTAGGGTGACAGTGAAGGTTAGGGTGAGTGTGAAGGTTAGGGTTAGGGTTAGATTTAGGGTGAGGGATTGGGTTAGGTTTAGGTTTAGGGAGAAGGTTAGGGTGAAATTTAGGGTTAAGGTTAGGATTAGTGTGAAGGTTAGGGTTAGGGTTAGGGACAGGGTTATTGTGAGGATAAGGTTTAGGGAGAGATTTAGGGTGAGGGTGATGGTTAGTGTTAGAGTTAACGTTCGGGTTATGGTTAAGGTGAGGGTTAGGTTTAGGTTTAGGTTTCAGGTGAGAATGAGGGTTAGGGGAAAGTTGAGGGTTAGGGATAGGATTAGGGTGATGGTTAGGGTTGGGTTAGGGTTAGACTTAGGGAGAAGGTGAGGGTGAGGGTTAGGGTTATGATTCGGATTGGGTTAGGTTTAGAATGAGGGTGAGTGTGAGGGTTAGGGTAAGGGTTAGTGTTAGGGTTAGGTTGAGGGTGAAGTTTAGGGTGAGTATTAGTGTTAGGGTGAGGTTTAGGTGTAGGGTTGGGGTTAGAAATAGGGTGAGGGTGAGGTTTAGGGTTAGGATTAGGTTTAGGGTTAGGGTTAGTATGAGGGTTAGGTTGAGGGGTAGGGTTAGGTTAGGGTGAGGATGAGGGTTAGATTGAGGGTTAGTGGTAGGGTTATGGTGAGGGTTAGGGTTAGGGTTAGGTTTAGGTTGAGGATTAGGGTGAGGGTAAGGGTTAGGGTTATGGTGAGGGTTAGGGTTAGGGTTAGGTTTAGGTTGAGGATTAGGGTGAGGGTAAGGGTTAGGGTTAGGGTGAGGGTTAGGTTTAGTGTGAGGGTTAGGGTTAGGGTTAAGGTTAGGTTTACGGTGAAGATAAAGTTAGGGTGAGGGTTAGGATGAGGGTGAGGATTAGGGTTAGTGTTATGGTGAGAATGAGTGTTAGGGTAAAGTTTAGCGTTTGGGATAGCATAAGGGTGAGGGTTAGTGTTGGGTTAGGGTTAGAGATAGGGTGCAGTTTAGGGTGAGTGTTAGGTTTAGGATTAGGGTTAGGGTTAGAATGTTGGTGTGGGTGAGGGTTAGGGTAAGGTTTAATGTTAGCGTTAGTGTGAGGATTAGGGTGAGGGTGAAGTTTAAGGTGACTGTTAGGGTTAGGGTATGCATTAGGTTCAGGTTGAGGATTAGGGTTAGGTTAGGGTGAGAGTTAGACTGAGGGGTAGGGTTGGAGTTAGGGTGAGGATGAGGGTGAGGGTTAGGGTAAGGTTTAGTTTGAGGCTGAGGGTGAGGGTTAGTGTTAGGGTTAGTGTTAAGCTGAGGGTGAGGATTAGGGAGAGGGTTAGGGATAGGATTATGGTGAGGGTGAGGTTTCGGTTTAGACTTAGGGTTAGGCTTAGGATGAGGGGTAGGCTTAGAGTTAAGATTAGCTTTAGGTATAGGGTGAGGGTGAAGGTGAGGGGTAGGGTTAGGGTGAGGGTGAGGTTTAGGTTTAGGGTTAGGTTTAGGGTGATTCTGAGGGTGAGGGTTTGTGTGAGGGTTAGGGTTAGCGTTAGGGTGAAGGTGAGGGTGAGAGTTAGGTTTAGGGTTACTCTTAAGTTTAGGGTTAGGCTTAGGGTGAGGGATAGGGTTAGGGTGAGGGTGAGGGTTAGGTTTAGGTTTAGGGTGATTCTGGGAGTGAGGTTGAGGGTTATGGTTACGTTGAGTTTTAGGGTTAGGGTTAGGTTTAGGGTTGTGGTTAGGGTTAGGATGAGGGTGAGGGTTAGCCTTAGGGTGAGGTTGAGTGTGAGGGTGAGGGTTAGGTTTAGGGTGAGGGTAAGGGTTAGGGTTAGTGTGAGGGTTCGGTTTAGGGTGATGTTTAGTGTGAGGGTGAGGGTGAGGATTCAGTTGAGGGTGATGTTTAGGGTGTGGTTGAAGGTTAGGTTGATGGTGAGGGTTAGGGTGACCGTGAGGGTTAGGGCGAGGGTGAGGGTTAGGGTTAGATTTAGGGTGATTCTGGTGGTGAGGTTGAGGGTTAGGGTTAGGTTGAGTTTCCGGGTTAGGGTTAGGATTATGGTGAGGTTTAGGGTTATGGTTAGGGTTGGGGTTAGGGTGAGGGTTAAGCTTAGGGTGAGGTTGAGTGTGAGGATGAGGGTTAGGTTTAGGGTGAGGGTAAGGGTTAGGGTTAGGGTGAGTGTTCGGTTTAGTGTGATGTTTCAGGTGAAGGTGAGGGTGAGGGTTCGGTTGAGGGTGATGTTTAGGGTGTGGTTGAGGGTTATGGTTTGGGTGAGGGTTTGGGTGAGGGTGAGGGTTAGGTTTAGGTTTAGGGTTAGGGTGAGGGTTTGCATTAGCGTTAGGGTTAAGGTGAGGTTTAGGATTTAATTTAGGGTTATGGTTACTGTTAGGATTAGTGTAAGGGTGAGGTTTAGGGTTAGCATTAGCCTTAGGGTGAGTTTTAAGCTGAGGGTTAGGTTTAGTTGTCCGGTGAGGGTGTGGGTTAGGGTAAGGTTTAGGGTTAGGGTCATGGTTAGGGTCAGGATTAGGGTTAGGAAGAGGATTAGGGTTAGGATTAGGGTTATTTTTAGGGTTAGGCTAAGGGGGAGAGGGAGGGGGAGGGGGAGTGTTAGGGTTAGGGTTGGGTTTAGGGTGAGGGTGAGAGTGAGGGTTAGGCTTAGCAATAGGATTAAGGTTAGGCTTAGGCTGATGGTCAGCTTGAGCGTTCGAGTTAGGTTTTTTTTAGGGTTAAGGTTATTGTTAGGGTTTGAGTAGGGCTAGGTTTAGGGTGAGGGTTAGGGTGAGGGTAAGTCTTAGGGTGTGTTTTAAGGTGAGGATGAGGATTAGGATTAGGGCTAGGGTTAGGGTGAAGACTAGGGTGAGGGTTAGTGTTAGGGTTAGGGTTATTCTTAAGGTGAGGGTTAGGGTGAGGGTTAGGGGGAAGGTTAGGGTGAGGGTTAGGTTTAGGTTTAGTTTGAGGGTTAGGTTGAGGGTGAATGTGAGGGTGAGTGTGAGGGTTAGGGGTAGGTTTAGGTTGAGGGTGAGTGTTAGGGTTAAGGTTAGGTTTAGAGTTAGGGTGAGCCTGAGGGTGAGGTTTAGGGTTACGATTAGTGTTAGGGTTAGGTTTATGCTGAGGATGAGGGTGAAAGTGAGGGTTACTGTTAGGGTGAGGGTGATGGTTAGGGTGAGTGTTAGGGTTAGGGTGAGTTTTAGTGTGAGAGCTAGTGTGAGGGTGAGGGTAAGGTTTAGGGTTAGGTATAGGGTGAGGTTTAGGGTTAGAGTTAGGGTTAGTGTGAGGGTTACTCTGAGAGTTAGGTTAAGTCTGAGGTTTAGGCTTAGTATTAGGGTTAGGTTTAGTATGAGGGTTAGATTTAGTGTGAGGGTTAGGGTTAGGGTTAGGGTTAGGGTGAGGGTGAGGGTTGAGGTGAGGGTTCGTGTTAGGGTTAGGTTTAGTGTGAGGAGTAGGGTTAGAGTTATAGTGAGTGTTAGGGTTAGTGTGAGGGTTAGGGTTACCGTGTGGTTAAGTTTAAGGGTGAGGGTTAGGATAAGGTGGAGTGTTAGGGTTAGGTTTAGGGTTTGGTTGAGGGGTAGGGTGAGGGTTATGGCTAGGGTAGGGTCAGGGTTAGGGTGAGCTTTAGGGTTAGTGTTAGGGTTAGGGTTAGGGTGAGTTTTAGGGTTAGTGTGAGGGTTAGGGTTAGTGTTAGGTTTACGGTTAGGGTGAGGGTAAGGGTCAGGGTGGCTATTAGTGTTAGGATGAGGTTGAGAGTGAGGGTGAGTTTTAGGGTTAGGTTTAGGTTTAGTGTGAGTGTTAGGGTTAGGCTTAGCGTTAGGATGAGGGGTAGGGGTAGAGTTATGTTGAGGGTGAGGGTGAGGGTGAGGTTTAGGTTTAGGTTTAGGGTGAGGGTTAGGGTTAGGATTACATTGAGGGTGAGGTTTAGGGTTAGGATTAGGATGAAGTTTAGGGTGAGGGGTAGTGTTAGGGTTAGTGTGAGGGTTAGCGTTAGTGTGAGGGTTAGTGTTAGTGTTAAGGTTAGGCTTACGGTGGGGGGAAGGTTAAGGGTGAGGGTTAGGATGAGGGTGAGGGTTAGGGTTAGGGTGAGGGTTAGGGTGAGGATGAAGTTTAGCGTTAAGTTTATGGTTAGGGTGAGTGTTAGGGTTAGGGTTAGGGTTAGGGTTATGTAAGGGTGAATATTAGTGTGAGGGTAAGGGTTATTGTGAGGGTTAGGTTTAGGGTTAGGATGAGGGTTATGGTGAGTGTTAGGGTTAGGGTTAGGGTTAGGGTTAGGGTTCGGTTTAGGTTGAGGGTGAGGGTTAGGGTGTGGGTGAGTGTGAGGGTGAGGCTTAGGGTGTCGGTGAGGTTTAGGGTAGGGTGAGGGTTGGGGTGACGGTGATGGTTAGGGTAAGGGTGAGGGTTAGGGTTAGTGTTATTGTTAGGGTTAGGGTCACAGTTAGGATTAGGGTTATGGTTAGGGTTAGAATGAGGGTTAGGTTGAGGTTACGGTTAGGGATAGTGTTAGGGTGAGGCTAAGGGATAGGGAGAGGGTTAGGTTTAGGGTAAGGGTGAGGGTTAGGATGAGGTTGAGGGTTAGGTTTAGGGTCAGGGTTAGTGTGATGTTTAAGGTTAGGGTTAGGGTTAGGGTTATGTGTAGAGTGAGGGTTAGGGAGAGGGTAAGGGTTAGGTTGAGGGTGAGGGCTAGGGTGCGGCTGAGGGTTAGGGTGAGGGTGTGGGTGAGGTTTTGGGTTAGGGTATGGGTGCGGATTAGGGTCGGGTTGAGGATTAACGTGAAGGTGAGGGTTAGGATGAGGTTGAGGTTTAGGGTTAGTTTTAAGGATAGGGTGAGGATTAGAGTTAGGGTTAGGGTTAGTATGTGGGTTAGGGTGAGTGGTAGGATTTGGGTTAGGGTGAGGGTTAGGGTTAGTGTGAGGTTTAGGTTAAAGTTAGAGTTAGGGTGAGTGCAAGGGTTAGGGTGAGGGTTAGGATGAAGCTGAAGGTTAGGGTTTGGGTGAGGGTTAAGGTGAGGGTAAGGGATATGGTTAAGATTAGGGTGAGGCTGAGGTTTAGGTTTGTAGTTAGGATTAGGGTGAGGGTTAGGGTTACTTTGAGGGTTAGTGTTAGGGTGAGGGTGATGTTGAAGTTGAGGGCGAGGTTTATGATTAGTGTGAGGGTTAATTTGAGTGTAATGGTTAGGGTGAGTTTTCGGTTGATGGTTAGGGTGAGAGTGAGGGTTAGGGCGAGGTTTTGGGTTAGAGTGAGTGTTAGGGTTAGGGTTAGGCTGAGAGTTAGGGGTAATGTGATGTTTAGGGTGACGGTGAGGGTGCGAGTTCGGGTGAAGATGAGGGTTAGGGTGTGGGTGAGGGTTAGGGTGAGGGTGAGGGTTAGGTTTAGGGTGAGGGTAATTGTTAGGCTGAGGATTAAGTTGAGGGTGAGGGTTAGGATTAGGGTTAACTTTAGTGGGAGGTGTAGGGTGAGGGTTAGGGTTAGGGTTAGGGTGAGGTTTAGGGTTACTGTGAGGGTTAGGGTTAGAGTTAGGGTTAGGGTTAGGGTTAGGGTGAGGGTAAGGTTTACAGTGAAGTTTAGGATGAGGGTGAGGGTTAGGGTGAGGGTTAGGGTTAGGCTGAGGGTTAGGGTTAGGATGAGGGTTAAGGTGAGGGTAAGGGTTATGGTGAAGATTAGGGTGAGGATGAAGTTTAGATGTGTACTTAGGGTTAGGGTGAGGATTAGGGTTGTGTTGAGGGTTAGTGTTAGCGTGAGGGTGAGGTTGAAGCTGAGGGCGACGTTTAGGGTTAGTGTGAGTGTTCGGTTGATGGTAAGGGTTAGGGTGAGTGTTAGGTTGATGGTTACGGTGAGAGTGAGGGTTAAGGGTGATGTTTTGGGTTAGAGTGAGTGTTAGGGTTAGGGTTAGGCTGAGAGTTCGGGGTAGGGTGATGTTTAGGGTGAGGGTGAGGGTTAGGTTGAGGGTGAGAGTTCGGGTGAAGATGAGGGTTAGGGTGTGGGTGAGGGTTAGGCTTAGGGTGAGGGTTAGGGTGAAAGTGAGGGTTAGCGTGAGTTTGAGGGTTAGGGTGAGGGTTAGAGTGAGGGTGAGGTTATTTGTTAGGCTGAGGATTAAGTTGAGGGTGAAGGTTAGTATTAGGGTTAACGTTAGGGTGAGGTGTAGGGTGAGGGTTAGTGTTAGGGTTCGGGTTAGGGTTAGGATGAGAATTAGGGTGAGGGTTAGGGTTAGGGTTAGTTTGAGGGTTAGGATTAGGGTAAGGGTGAGGGTGAATGTGAGGGTTAGGGTAATGCTTAGGTTTAGGGTTAGGGTGAGGGTGAGGGTTAGGGTTAGGATTAGGGTTAGGGTTAGGGTTAGGCTGAGGTTTAGGTTGAGGGTAAGGGTGAGGGTGAAGGTTAGGGTTAGGGTTAGGTTAGGGTTAGGGTTTGAGTGAGGTGAAGGTTGAGGTTTTGTTTTAGGGTTAGTGGGAGGGTTAGAGTTAGGGTGGGGATAAGTTTTTGGGTGAGCATTAGTTTGAGGGTTACGGTAAGTTTTAGGGTGAGTTTGAGGTTGCGGAATAGGGTTAGTGTGAGGGTTAAGTTGAGCAGTAGGATTAGGGTGAGGGTTAAGGTTAGGGTTATGGTGAGGGTAAGTGTTAGGTTTAGGTTGAGGGTTAGGGTGAGGGTTAGGCTTAGGTTTAGGTTTGGGTTAGCGTTACGGTGAGGGTTAGGGTGAGGGTAAGGCTTAGGTTGAGGGTGAGCGTTAGGGTGAGGATGAGGGTTAGGGTTAGGGTTAGTGTGAGGATTAGGTTGAGGTTAAGTGTTAGTGTGAGGGTGAGGGTTAGGGTGAGGGTGAGGGTTAGGGTTCGTGTTAGGGTTAAGGTGAGGGTTAGGGTGAGGGTTAGGGTTAGGGATAGCGTTAGGGTTTGGGTGATGGTGAGGTTTAGTTTTAGGGTTAGGGTGAGTGTTAGGGTTAAGTTAAGTGTTAGGATGAGGGTGAGGGTTAGGTTGAGGGTGAGGGTGAGGGTTTCGCTTAGGTAAGAGTTAGGGTTATGGTTAGGGCGAGGATTAGGGTGAGTTTGAGGGTGAGAGGGAGGGTTAGGTTTAAGGTGAGGGTGAGAGGGAGAGTTAGGGTAAAGGTGAGGGTTAGGGTTAGGTTTAGGGTGATGTTTTTGGTGAGGGTGAGGGTTAGCGTGCGTTGAGGGTTCGTGTGAGTGTTCGTGTTAGGGTGAAGTTAAGGGTTAGCGTGAGGGTGAGTGTTAGGGTTAGGGTGAGTGTGACCGTGAGATTGAGGGTGAGGTTGAGGGTTAGGGTTAGGGTTTGAGTGAGGTGAAGGTTGAGGTTTTGTTTTAGGGTTAGTGTGAGGGTTAGAGTTAGGGTGGGGATAAGTTTTTGGGTGAGCATTAGGGTGAGGGTTAGGGTAAATTTTAGGGTGAGTTTGAGGTTGCGGAATAGGGTGAGGGTGAGGGTTAGGCTGAGCAGTAGGATTAGGGTGAGGGTTAATTTTAGGGTTATGGTGAGGGTAAGGTTAGGTTTAGGGTGAGGGTTAAGCTTAGGGTTAGGGTTGGGTTAGGGTTAGGGTGAGGGTTAGGGTGAGGGTAAGGATTAGGTTGAGGGTGAGGGTTAGGGTGAGGATGAGGGTTAGGGTTAGGGTTAGTGTGAGGATTAGGTTGAGGTTAAGGGTTAGTGTGAGGGTGAGGGTTAGGGTGAGGGTGAGAGTTAGGGTTCGTGTTAGGGTTAAGGTGAGGATTAGGGTGAGGGTTAGGGTTAGGGATAGCCTTAGGGTTTGGATGACGGTGAGGTTTAGGGTTAGGTTTAGGGTGAGTGTTAGGGTTAAGGTAAGTGTTAGGATGAGGGTGAGGGTTAGGTTGAGGGTGAGGGTGAGGGTTTCGCTTAGGTAAGAGTTAGGGTTATGGTTAGGGTGAGGATTAGGGTAAGTTTGAGGGTTAGAGGGAGGGTTAGGGTTAGGGTGAGGGTTAGGTTTAGGGTGATGTTTGAGGTGAGGGTTCATGTGAGGGTTTGTGTTAGGTTGAAGTTAAGGGTTAGCGTGAGGGTGAGGGTTAGGTTTCGGGTGAGTGTGACCGTGAGATTCAGGGTGAGGGTGAGGGTTAGGGTGAGGTTTCTGGTTACGGTTAGGTTTAGGCTTAGGGTGAGGCCTAGGGTGAGGGTGAGGGTTAGGATGAGGGTGAGGGTTAGGGTTAGGTTGAGGGTTAGAGTTAGGGTGAGGATAAGTTTTAGGGTGAGCATTAGGGTTAGTGTTAGTGCAAGTTTTAGGGTGAGTTTGAGGGTGAGGAATAGCGTTAGGGTGAGTGTTAGGCTGAGCAGTAGGGTTAGGATGAGGTTTATGGTGAGGGTTAGTGTTAGGGTTAGGGTGAGGGTAAGGGTTAGGGTTAGGGTGAGGTTTAGGGTGATGTTTAATGTTAGGGTTAGGGTTCTGGTTAGGGTGAGGGTGAGGTTTAGGGTGAGGGTAAGAGTTAGGTTGAGGTTGAGGGTTAGGGTTAGGTTTAGGGTTAGGCTTAGGGTGAGGCCTAAGGTGAGGGTTAGGGTTAGGGTGAGGGTTAACGTGAGGGTGACGATTAGGGTGAGGGTGAGTGTTTTGGTTAGGGTTAGGGATAGGGTGAGTATTAGGTTAAGGTTAAGGTTAGGATGAGGGTTAGTGTGAGTGGTAGGGTTAGCCTTAGGGTGAGTTTGAAGGTTAGGGTTAGAGTTAGGGTTAGGTTGAGGGTTAGATTTAGGGTGAGGATAAGTTTTAGGGTGAGCGTTAGGGTTAGGGTAAGTGTAAGTTTTAGGGTGAGTTTGAGGGTGAGGAATAGCGTTAGGGTGAGTGTTAGGGTGAGCAGTAGGGTTAGGGTGAGGTTTATGGTGAGGGGTAGTGTTAGGGTTAGGGTGAGGTTAGGGGTTAGGGTTAGGGTGAGGTTTAGGGTGATGTTTACGGTTAGGGTTAGAGTGAGCGTGAGGGTTAGGATGAGGGTAAGGGTTAGGTTGAGGGTGAGTGTTAGGGTTAGGTTTAGGGATAGGCTTAGGTTGAGGCCTAAGGTGAGGGTTAGGGTTAGGGTGAGGGTTACCGTGAGGGTGAGGATTAGGGTGAGGGTGAGTGTTATGGTTAGGTTTAGGGTTATGGTGAGTATTAGGGTTAAGGTTAAGGTTAGGATGAGGGTTAGTGTGTGTGGTAGGTTTAGGGTTACGGTGAGGTTGAGGGCTAGGTTGAGGTTTAGAGTTAGGTTGAGGGTGAAGTTAGGGTTAGGTTTAGGGTGACGGTTAGGGTTAGGTTTAGAATTAGAGTTAGGGTTAGGTTGAGGAATAGGTTTAGGATTAGGTTAAGGTTAGGGTGAGGGTTAGAGTGATGTTAAGGGTTAGGGTTAGGGTTAAGGTAAGGGTGAGGGTTAGGATGAATGTTAGGGTTAGGGTTAGGTTTAGGGTGATGGGTAGGGTGAGGGTGAGGGTTAGGGTTGGTGTTAGGGTAAGGGTTAGGGTGAGGTTAAGAGTTAGGGTGAGGGTTAAGGTTAGGGTTAGGTTGAGGGTGAGGATGAGGGTCAGAGTGAAATTTAGGGTTAGGATTAGGTTTAGATTTAGGGATAGGCTGAGGGTGAGGGTGACTTTGAGCGTGAGGGTTAGGCATAGGATAGGCTGAGGTTGAGGGTGAGTGTGATGTTGAGGGTTAGGGTGAGAGTGAGGGTGAGGGTTTGGGTTAGGTAAGGGTTAGGGTTATGTTTAGGGTGAGGAATAGGCTGAGTTTGAAATTTAAAGGGAGGGTTAGGGTTAGGGTGAGGGTTAGGGTTAGGTTTAGGGTGAGGGTTAGGCTTAGACTGATGTTTTGGATGAGGGTGAGGCTTAGCGTGAGTTTGAGTGTTTGGGTGAGGGTAAGGGTTAGGGTGAGGATGAGGTTTAGGCTTAGGTTTATGGTGAGGCTAACCCTAAGCGTTAGGGTTTGGGTGAGGAGGAGGGGTAGGGGGAGGGGTAGTGTTAAGTTAAGGGTTAGGGTTAGTGTGAGGGTTAGGGTGAGTGTAAGTTTTAGGGTGAGTGTTAGGGAGAGGGTTGAGGGTTAGGGATAGTGTTAGGGTTAGGGTGAGGGTTAGGGTGAGGGTTAGGGTTAATGTGAGGGTGAGGGTTAGTGTGAGGGCTAGGGTTTGGGTGAGGATTAGGTTTTGGGTGTGGGTTAGGAAGTTAGGGTTAGGGTGTGGGTGAGTCTTAGTGCTAGGGTGACGGTTAGGGTGAGGGTGTGGGTTAGGGTTCGTGTTAGGTTGTGGGTTAGGGTGAGGGTTAGGGTGAGGGGTATGGTTAGGGTTATGTATAGGGTAAGGGTGGGTTTTAGGGTGAGGGTCAGGGTGAGAGTTTGGGTTAGGTAAATGTTATGGTTATGTTTAGGGTAAGGATTAGGGTGACGGTGAGTGTTAGGGTGAGGCTTAGGGTCAGGGTGAGGGTTAGGGTGAGAGTGAGGGATAGGGTGAGGGTGAAGTTTTCTGTGAGGGTTAGGGTGTGGGTGATGGTTAGGGTTAGGGTGTGGGTGATGGTTAGGGTTAGGGTGACGGTGAGGGTTAGGGTTACCTTTAGGATGAGGGTTAGGATTAGTGAGAGGGTTAGTGTTAGCGTTAGGGTTAGGGTGAGGGTAAGTTTTAGGGTGAGGTTTAAGGTAAGGGCGAGGTTTTGGGTTAGCGTAAGGGTTAGGTTTAGGGTTAGGGTGAAGTTTAGGGTTAGGGTTATGGTTAGGGTGAGGGTGAGGGTAAGGGTTAGGGTTTGGTTTAGGGTGAGGGTTAGGGTTAGGGTGAGGGTTAGGGTAAGGGTTAGGTTTAGGGTTAGATTTAGGATGAGGGTTAGGGTTAAGTTTAGGGTGAGGGTTAGGGTGAGCGTTAGGGTTAGAGTTAGGGTGAGGGTTAGGTTGAGGGTGAGGGTGAGGATTAGGTTTAGGGTGAGGATTAGGGTTAGCATTAGTGTTAGGGTGAGCGTTAGGGTTAGGATGAGGGTTAGGGTTAGGGTAAGGGTGAGGGTGAGTGTGAGGTGTAGGGTTAGTGTGAGGGTGAGGATGAGGGTGAGGGTGAGGGTTAGGATTAGGGTGAGGGTTAGGGAGAGGGTTAGGTTGAGGGTTAGAGTTAGGGTTAGGGTGAGGGTGAGGGTTAGGGTGAGGGTAAGCGTAAGGGTGAGTGTTAGGGTGAGGGTTAGTGTTAGTTTTATGTTTAGGGGGAGGGTTTGTGTGAGGGTGAGGGTGAGGATTAGGTTTAGTTTAAGGGTTAAGTTTAGGGTTAGGGTTAATGGTGAGGGCTAGGGTGAGGGCGAAGTTTAGGGTGAGGGTGAGGGTTTGGGTGAGGTAGGGTTAGGGTGAGGATTAAGGTGACGGTGAGGGTTAGGGTGAGGGTTTGGGTCAGGGTGAGGGTTAGGGTTAGGGTTAGGCTGATGGTTAGGGTTACGGTGAGCTTTAGGGTGAAGGTGAGTGTCAGGGTGAGCGTGAGAGTTCGGGTGAAGTTGAGGGTTAGTCTATTTGTGAGGCTGAGGGTTAGAGTTAGGTTTAGGGTGAGGTCTAGGGTTTGGGTTAGGGTTAGGGTTAGGGATAGGGTTAGGGTGAGAGTTAGGTTGAGATTTAGGGTGAGAGTTAGGGTGAGGGTTAGGTTTAGGGTTAGGGTGAGGTTTAGGTTTAGGTTTAGAATGAGGGTTAGGTTTAGGGTGAGGGTTAGGGTTAGGGTCAGTGTTAGGGTTAGTGTGAGGGTTAGGGGTAGGTTTAGGTTGAGGGTTAGTGAGGGTAAGTATTAGCGTTAGGGTGAGGATTAGGGTGAAGGTTAGGGTTAGGGTGAGGTTTAGCGTTAGTTTCAGGGTAAGGGGAGGGTGAGGATAAGGTTTAGGATGAGGATTAGGGTGAGGGTGAGGATTAGAGTTAGGGTTACGGTGAGGGTTAGGGTAAGGGTGAGGGATACGTTTAGTGAGCGAGTTAGGTTTAGGTTTATGGTGAGGGTGAGGATTAGGGTTAGGGTAAGGGTGCGGATTAGGGTTAGGGCTGGGTTAGGGTTAGGTTTAGGGTTAGGATTAGGGTTAGGGTGAGGTTTAGGGTTAGGATTAGGGATAGTGTTAATGTTAGCTTTAGAGTTAGGCTGACGGTTAGGGTTAGTGTTAGGTTTAGGAAGAGCCTGAGGGTGAGGGTTAGGGTTAGGATTAGTGTTAGGGTTAGGGTTAGGCTGAGTTTGGGTTCGAGGACTATAGATAGGGTTAGGGAGAGGGTTATATTTAGGGCGAGTGTTAGGGTTACTGTTAGAGTTAGGGTTAGGCTGAGGGTAAGGGTTAGGGTGAGGGTTTGGATGAGGGTGAGGGTGAGGGTTAGGGTTTGGGTGTGGGTTAGGGTTAGTGTGAGGGTTAGGGTTAGGGTTAGTATTAGTGTTAGGGTGAGGATAAGGATTAGGGTTAAGGATAGTGTGAAGTTTAGGGTTAGGTTTAGGGTGAGAGTGAGGTTGAGGCTGAGGGTGAGGGTAAGGTTAGAGTTAGGGTTAGGGGGAAGGGGAGGGGGAGGGTTATGGTTAGGGTTAGTGTTAGGCTGAGGGTGAGGTTGAGAGTGAGTTTTAGGGTTAGGATTAGGGTGATGGTGAGGGTTAGAGTTAGGGTTAGGTTTAATCTTAGGGTGAGGGTTAGGGTTAGGGTAAGGATTAGGTTTAGGATGAGGGTTAGGGATAGGGTTAGGGTAAGGGTGAGGATTAAGGTGAAAATTAGGTTTAGGTTAGGGTGAGGGTTAGTGTGAGGGTAAGGGTAAGGGTTAGGGTGAGGATGATGGTTAGGCTTAGAGATATTGTTGTGGTTAGGCGTAGGGTTAGGGTAAGAGTTAGGGTTTGGTTAGAGTGAGGGTTAGTGGGAGGGTTGGGTTTATGGTTAGGGTTAGCCTGAGAGTTAGGTTCAGGGTGAGGTTTATGGTTAGGTTGAGTTTTAGGGTGAGGGTGAGGGTGAGGGTTAGGATTAGGGTTATTGTTAGCTGAGGGCTAGGGTGAGTTTGAGGGTTAGGGTTAGGGTTAGGGATAGGGTGAGGTATAGCATTAGTGTTAGGGTTAGTGTGAGGGTTAGGCTCAGATGTAGGGTTAGTGTTAGCATGAGCGTTAGGATTAGTGTGAGGGTTAGGGTTAAGGTGAGGGTAAGGTTTCAGATGAGGGTTATGGTGAGGGTGAATGATAGGGTTAGGTTTAGGTTTAGGGTGAAGTTGAGGGTGAGGGTTAGGGTTAAGTTTCGGGTGAGCTTTAGGTTTAGCGTGAGGTTTAGGGTTAGGGGTAGTGTTAGGGTGAGGGTGAGGGTGAGGATGAGAGTTAGCGTGAGGGTGAGGGTGAGGGTTAGTGTTAGGTTTAGGGTTAGGCTGAGGTTTAGGCTGAGGGTAAGGGTGATGGTGAGAGTTCGGTTTAGGGTTAGGTTCAGGGTTAGGCTTAGTGTGAGGGAAAGGGTGAGGGTGAGGGTAAGGTCTAGGGTGAGGATTAGGGTGAGGGTGAGGGTTATTGTTAGGGTTAGGGTTAGGGTGAGGGTTAGGGTAAGGGTGAGGGATCGGGTGAGGTTTAGCCTTAGGGTTAGGGTGAGGTTTAGGGTTAGGTTTAGGGTTATTGTTAGCTTTAGAGTTATGTGAGGGTTAGGATTAGGGTTAGGATTAGGGTGAGGGTGAGGGTGAGGGATAGGGTTAGCATTAGGGTGAGGGAGAGGGTTAGGGTGAAGGTGAGGATTGGAGTTACAGTGATGTTTACGGTGAGGGTGTAGGTTAGTGTGAGAGTGAGTGTTTGGGTGAGTGTGATGGTTAGGGTGTGGGTGAGGGTTAGGGTGAGGGTTAGGGTTACAGTGAGGCTTCAGGTGAGGTTGAGGTTTAGGGTTAGGATTAGGGTGAGGGTTAGGGATAGGTTGAGTGTTAGGGTTAAGGTTAGGGTGAGGATTACGGTTAGGGTTAACGTTAATATTAGGGGCAGGGTGAGGGTGAGGGTGAGGGTTAGGTTTAGGGTGTTTGTTAGGGTTAGAGTTAGGGTGAGGGGTCGGTTTGGGGTGATGTTTATGATTAGGGTGAGAAGGAGGGTTCTGGTGAGGGTGAGGATTAGGGTCTGGGTTTAGTGTTAGGGTTAGGGTGAGGGTTAGGATGACGGTGAAGGTGATGATTAAGGTTAGGGTTAGTGTTAGCTGAGGGCTATGGTGAAGTTGATGTTTAGGGTTAGGGTTAGGGATAGGGTGAGGTGTAGGATTATAGTTAGGGTTAGTGTGACTGTTAGGCTCAGGAGTAGGGTTAAGGTTACCATGATGGTAAGGTTTATTGTGAGGGTTAGGTTATGGTTAGGGTTTGTGTCAGGGTGAAGGTTAGGTTTAGTGTGAGGGTTAGGTTTAGGGTTAGGGTTAGGGTGAGGGTAAGGTTTCGGGTGAGGTTGAGGGTGATGGTGAGTGTTAGCGTTAGTATTACGGTTACGGAGAGGGTTAGGGTGATGGTTAGGGTTAGGGTTAGGTTTAGGGTGAGGGTGAAGTTGAGGGTTAGGATTTTATGGTGAGTGTTAGGTTTAGGGTGAGGGTTAGGGTTAGTGTTAGAGTGAGGGTGAGAGTGAGGTTGAGGTTTAGCGTGATGGTGAGGGTGATGTTTACGGTTAGGTTTTGAGTGAGGTTTAGGGTTAGCCTGAGGGTGATGTTGATGGTGAGGTTTAGGTTTAGGGTTAGGTTGAGGGTTAGGGTTAGTGTGAGGGTAAGGGTGAGGGTGAGGGTAAGATTTAGGGTGAGGATTAGGGTGAGGGTGAGGGATAGGTTTAGTGTAAGGGTTAGGGTTATGGTTAGGGTTAGAGTGAGGGTGAGGATTAGGGTTAGGGTTAGGGAGAGGTTTAGGGTTAGGGTTAAGTTTAGGGTGAGGCTTAGGGTTAGGTTTAGGTTTAGGGTGTGGTTTAGCTTTAGGGTTAGGGTTAGGATTATTGTTAGCTTGAGAGTTATGTGAGGGTTAGGGTTAGGGTTAGGTTTTGGGTGAGCATGAGGGTGAGGGTTAGTGTGAGGGGAATGGTGAGGGTGAGGGTAAGATTTAGGGTGAGGATTAGGTGAGGGTGAGGGATAGGTTTAGTGTGAGGGTTAGGGTTATGGTTAGGGTTAGGGTGAGGGTGAGGATTAGGGTTAGGGTTAGAGAGAGGTTTAGGGTTAGAGTTAAGTTTAGGGTGAGGCTTAGGGTTAGATTTAGGTTTAGGGTGTGGTTTAGCATTAGTGTTAGGGTTAGGGCTATTGTTAGCTTGAGAGTTATGTGAGGGTTAGGGTTAGGGTTAGGTTTTGGGTGAGCATGAGGGTGAGGGTTAGGGTTAGGATTAGGTTTAGGGTTAAGGTTAGGCTAAGGGTAAGTTTGAGGTTGGGGGTGAGGGTTAAGTTTAGGCTTAGGGTTAGGTTTAGGGTGACGGTTTGGTTTAGTGTGAGGGTTAGGGTTAGGGTTAGAGTTATGTTTAGGGTGTGGGTAAGGGTTAGGGTGAAACTTAGGGTGAGGGTTAGGGTAAGGTTGAGGGTTAGGGTTAGTGTGATGGTTAGGGTTAGGGTTAGATTTATGGTTAGGCTGAGGATAAGGATTAGGGTTATGGATGGTGTGAGGTTTAGGTTTAGGGTTAGGGTGAGGTGAGGGTGAGGCTGAGGGTTAGGGTGAGGCTGAGGGTTAGCATGAGGATGAGGTTGCGGGTGAGGGTTTGGGTTAGGGTAAGTGTTAGGCTGAGGGTGAGGGTGAGAGCAAGGGTTAGCTTTAGGATTAGGGTGAGGGTGAGGGCTAGGTTTAGGGTTAGGGATAGGCATAATTTGAGGGTTAGGTTTATGTTTAGGGTTAGGGTGAGGGTTAGGGTGAAAGTGAGGGTGAGGAATAGGGTTAGGGTGAGGGTGACGGATAGGGTGAGGTTTAGGGTTAGGGTTAGTGTGAGGAAGAGGGTGAGGGTTAGGGTTAGGATTAGGGTTAACCTTCGGGTGAGGGTGAGGGTGAGAGTTAGTTTTAGGGTTAGTAGTAGGTTTAGGTTTAGGTTTAGGCTTAGGGTGAGTGTGAGGGTGAGGGTGAGGGTTAGGTTTATGGTGAAGGTGAGGGTTAGGTTTAGGGTGAGGTTGAGTTTGGGGTTGAGGCTTAAGGTTAGGCTTAGAGTTAGGGTTATGTTGATGGTGAGGTTTAGTGTGAGGGTTAGCATTAGGATTAGAGTTACGGTTAGGCTGTTGGTAAGGGTTAGGGTGAGGGTTAGGGTGAGGGTGAGGGTTAGGTTTAGGTTGAGGGTAGGGTTAGTGTGAGTGTTAGGGTTAGGCTTAGCTTTAGGTTTAGGCTGAGGATAAAGATTAGGGTTAGGGATGGTGTGAGGTTTAGGATTAGGTTATGGTGACGGTGAAGGTGAGGGTGAGAGTTAGGGTGAGGTTTAAGGTTAGGGGGTGGGTGAGGGTGCAAGTGAGGTTTAGTGTTAGGATAAGTGTTAGGCTGAGGGTGAGGGTGAGGGAGAGCATTAGGTTTAGGATTAGGGGGAGGGTGAGGGTTAGGTTTAGTGTTAGGGTTAGGGTTAGGGTGAGGGTGAGGGTGAGGAATAGTGTTAGGGTGAGGGTTACAGATAGGGTGAGGGTTAGGATTAGGGTTAGGGTGAGGAAGAGGGTGAGAGTTAGGGTTAGGATTAGGGTTAACGTTCTTTTGAGGGTGAGGGTAAGAGTTAGGTTTAGGGTTAGTGGTAGGTTTAGGTTTAGGCTTAGGTTAAGGGTGAGGGTTAGGGTTAGAGTGATGTTTATGTTTAGGTTTAGGTTGAGGTTGGGGCTGAGGGTTAAGGTTAGGCTTAGGTTTGGGGTTAGGGTGAGTGTTAGGTTTAGTTTGAGGTTTAGCGTTAGCGTTAGAGTTAGGGTTAGGCTGTGGGTAAGGGTTAGGGTGAGTGTTAGGGTGAGGGTGAGGGTTAGGGTTAGGTTGAGGGTTAGGGATAGTGTGAGGGTTAGGGTTAGGGTTAGCTTTAGGGTTAGGCTGAGGATAAGGATTAGCGTTAGGCATGGTATGATGTTTAGGTTAAAGTTAGGGTGAGGGTGAGGGTGAGGGTGAGAGTTAAGGTGAGGTTTAAGTTTAGGGTGTGTGTGAGGGTGCAGGTGAGGTTTAGAGTTAGGGTAAGTGTTAGGCTGAGAGTGAGGGTGAGGGAGAGGGTTAGGTTTGGGATTAGTTTGAGGGTGAGGGTTAGGTTTAGTGTTAGGGTTAGGCATAGGTTGAGGGTTAGGTTTAGGTTTAGGGTTAGGGTTAGGGTTAGGGTGAGGTTGAGGGTGAGGGATAGGGTTAGAGTGAGGGTGAAGGTTAGGGTGAGGGTTAGGGTTAGTGTTAGGTTTAGAGTGATTGTGAGGGTGAGGGTTAGGGTTAGGGTTAGTGAAAGGGCGAGGATGAGTGTGAGATTTAGGTTTAGGGTTAGTGCTAGGTTTAGGGTTAGGCTTAGGGTGAGGGTTAGGATGAGAGTGAGGGTTAGGGTGAGGTTGAGCGTTAGGGTTAGTGTGAGGGTGAGGGTTAGGGTTAGGCTGAGTGTTAGTGTTAGGGTTAGGGTTAGGTTGAGGGTAAGGCTTAGGATGAAGGTGAGGGTGAGGGTGAGGGTTAGATTTAGTGTGAGGGTTAGTGTTAGGGTTAGGTTGAAGGTTCGCTTTAGGGTGATGTTAAGGGTTAGGGTTTGGGTGAGAGTTCCGGTGATGGAGAGATTTAGGGTGTGGTTGAGTGTTAGGGTTAGGGTGAGGGTTAGGGTGATGATGAGGGTTAGGATGAGGCTGAGGGTTAGCATTAGTGTTAAGGTTAGATTGAGGTTTTGGGTTAGGGTTAGGGATAGGGTGAGGGTTAGGGTGAAATTTAGGGTTAGGGTTATGTTTAGGGTTAGGATTAGTGTGAGAGTTAAGGTTAGGGTTAGGGTCAGTGTCAGAGTGAGCATAAGGATTAGGGTAAGTTTTAGGGTGAGCGTGTGGGTTAGGGTTAGTGTTAGGTTTAGGGTGAGGTTTAGGGTTAGGGTTAGGGTGAGGGTTAGGGTTAGAGTGATGTTTATGGTTAGGGTTTCCTTTAGTGTGAGGGTGAGTTTTCAGGTGAAGGTGAGGGTTACGGTGTGGGTGAGGGTTAGGTTTAGGGTGAGGGTTAGGTTGATGGTCAGGGTGAGGGTTAAGTTGAGGGTTAGGGTTAGGTTGAGGGTTAGGGTGAGGTTGAGTGTTAGGGTGACGGTTAGTGTTAGGGTGAGGGTTAGGGTTAGGGTTAGGTTTACGGTGAGTGGTAGGCTTAGGGTGAGGATGAGGGTGAGGTGAGGGTTAGATTTATGGTGAGGGTTAGGGTTAGGGTTAGGGAGAGGGTTCCGTGTAGGGTGATGATTCGAGTGAGGGTGAGGATTCGTTTGAGGATGAGTTTTAGGGTGTGGTTGAGGGTTAGGGTTAGGGTGAGGGTTAGGGTGACGGTAAGGGTTAGTGTGAGCATGAGGGTTAGGGTTAGTGATAGAGTTAGGGTGAGGGTTTGGGTTAGGTTTAGTGTTAGGATGAAGGTTATGGTGAAATTTCGGGTTAGGGTTAGGGTTAGGGTTAGGATTAGTGTGAAGGTTCGGGTTCGGGTTAGGGTCAGGGTTAGGGTGAGGTTTAGGCCGAGGGTGACTTTTAGGGTTAGTGTTAGTGTTTCGGTGAGGGTTAGGGTTAGGGTTAGGTTTCGGGTGAGAATGAGGTTTAGGGTAAAGTTTAGGGTTAGGGATAGGATTACGGTGAGGTTTAGGTTTGGGTTAGGGTTAGAGTTAGGGTGAAGGTGAGGGTGAGGTTTAGGTTTGGGTTAGGGTTAGAGTTAGGGTGAAGGTGAGGGTGAGGTTTAGGGTTAGGATTAGGGTTAGGGTTACGGTTAGAATGAGAGTGAGGGTGAGGGTTAGGGTAAGGGATAGTGTTAGGGTTAGGGTGAAAATTAGGGTGAGGGTGAAGTTTAGGGTGAGTGTTAGGGTTAGGGTGAGGTTTAGGTTTAGGGTTAGGGTTAAAATTAGGGTGAGGGTGAGGTTTAGGGTTAGGATTAAGGTTAGGGTTAGGGTTAGGCTGAGGGTGAGGTTGAGAGTGAGGTTTAGGGTTAGGGTTAGTGTTAGGGTGAGTTTTAGGGTTAGGATTAGGGTTAAGATGAGTGTTAGGGTTAGGGGTAGGGTTAGGGTTAGGTTGAGGATCAGGATGAGATTGACGGTTAGTGTTAGGTTTATGGTCAGGGTTAGGTTTTGGGTTAGGTTTAGGTTGAATGTTAGGGTGAGGGTTAGGGTTAGGTTTAGGGTGAGGGTTAGGATTATTGTGAGGTAAAGGGATAGGGTTAAGTTTAGGGTAAAAGTGAGGGTAAGGTTTAGGGTGAGGGTTAGGATGAGGGTGAGGTTTATGGTTAGGGTTAGGGCGAGAATGAGTGTTAGGGTAAAGTTTAGGTTTAGGGATAGGATTAGGGTGAGGGTTAGGGTTGGGTCAGGTTACAGTTAGGGTGAAGGTGAGTGTGATGGTTAGGGTTAAGATTAGGGTTCGGGTTAGGGTCAGAATGAGGGTGAAGTTGAGGGTTAGGGTAAGGGTTAGTGGTAGGGTTAGGGTGAGGATTTGGGTGAGGGTGAAGTTTAGGGTGAGAGTTAGGGTTAGGTTGAGATTAAGGTTTTGGGGTTAGGGTTAGAATTAGGGTTAGGGTGAGGTTTAGGGTTAGGTTTAGGGTTAGGGTTAGGGTTAGCATGAGGGTGAGGTTTAGGGTTAGGGTTAGTGTTAGTGTGGGTGTTAGGGTTAGGGTTAGGGTGAGGATGAGGGTTGGGGTGAGGGGTAGGTTTAGGGTTAGGGTGAGGATGAGGGTGAGATTGAGGGTTAGGGTTAGTGTTAGGGTGAGTTTTAGGGTTAGGGTTAGGGTTATGACGAGGGTTAAGGTGAGGGGTAGGGTTAGGTTTAGGGTGAGGATCAGGGTGAGATTGACGGTTAGTTTTAGTGTTATGGTGAGGGATAGGGTTTGGGTTAGGGTTTGGTTGAGGGTTAGGGTGAGGGTTAGGGTTAGGCTTAGGTTTAGGCTGAGGGTTATGGTGAGGGTTTGGTTTAGGGTGAGGGTTAGGGTTAATGTGAGGGTTAGGGTTAGGGTTAAGGTTAGGGTTACGGTGAGGGTATCGTTTAGGGTGAGGGTTAGGATGAGGGTGAGGTTTAGGGTTAGGGTTAGTGTGAGAATGAGGGTTAGGTTGAAGTTTAGTGTGAGTGTTAGAGTTAGGGTGAGGTTTCGGTTTTAGGTTTAGCGTTAGAATTAGGGTGAGGGTGAGGGTGAGGTAAAGTTTTGGTTTAGGGATAGGATTAGGGTAAGGGATAGGGTTGGGTTAGGGTTTAGAGTTAGGGTGAAGGTGAAGGTGAGGGATAAGGTTAAGATTAGGGTTAGGGTTAGGGTTAGACTGAGGGTGAGGGTGAGGGTTAGGGTAAGGGTTAGTGGTAGGTTTAGGGTGAGGATTAGGGTGAGGGTTAGGGTTAGGATGAGGGTTAGGGTGAGGGAAAGGGTTAGGGTTAGGATGTGGATGAGGGTGAGATTGAGGGTTAGGTTTAGGGTTAGGGTGAGGGTTAGGGTTACGGTTAGGTTTAGCTTGAGGGTTAGGGTGAGAGTTAGGGTTAGGGTTAGGGTGAGGGTTAGGGTTACAGTTAAAGTCAGTGTTACGGTGAGGGTGAGGGTTAAGGTGAGTGTGACGTTTAGGGTGAGGATTAGGGTGAGGCTTAGGGTTAGGGTTAGGGTGAGGTTGAGGGTTAGGGTTAGGCTAAGGGTTAGCTTGAGTGTTAGTTGCGGGTGAGGTTTAGAATTATGGTCAGGGTTAGGGTGAGTGTAGGGTGGGGGGAAGTGTTAGGGTTAGGGTTAGGGTGATGGTTAAGGTTAGGGTTAGGTTTAGGCTTACGTTGAGGGTTAGGTTTAGGCTTAGGTTGAGGGTTAGGGTTAGGGTGAGGGTTAGGGTTAGGTTTACGGTGAGTGTTAGGCTTAGGGTGAGGGTGAGGGTGAGTTGAGGGTTAGATTTACCGTGAGGGTTAGGGTTATTGTTAGGGAGAGCGTTTGGTTTAGCGTGATGTTTCGGGTGAAGGTTCGGGTTCGGGTGAGGTTGAGTTTTATGGTTTGGTTGAGGGTTAGGATTAGGGTGAGGGTTAGGGTGATGGTGAGGGTTAGTATGAGCGTGAGTGTTAGGGTTAGGGTTAGAGTTAGGGTGAGGGTTTGGGTTAGGTTTAGGGTTAGGGTGAGGGTTAGGGTGAAATATAGGGTTAGAGTTAGGGTTTGGTTAGGATTAGTGTGAAGTTTAGGGTAAGGGTTAGGGTCAGGGTTAGGGTGAGGGTAAGGGTTAGGCTGAGGTTTAGAGTGAGGGTGAGGTTTAGGGTTAGCATTAGTGTTCGGGTGAGGGTTAGGGTTAGGGTTAGGATTCAGGTGAGAATGAGGTTTATGGTAACGTTTAGGGTTAGGGATAGAATTAGGGTGAGGTTTAGGGTTGGGTTAGGGTTAGAATTAGGGTGAAGATGAGGGTGAGGGTTAGGGTTAGGATTAGGGTTAGAATGAGGGTGAGGGTTAAGGTAAGAGTTAGTGGTAGGGTTAGGGTGAGAATTAGGTTGAGGGTGAAGTTTAGGGTGAGTGTTAGGGTTAGGGTGAGGTTTAGGTTTAGGGTTAGGGTTAGAATTAGGGTGAGGGTGAAGTTTAGGGTTAGGATTAGGGTTAGCGTTATGGTCCGGCTGAGGGTGAGGTTGAGGCTGAGGTTTAGGTTTAGGGTTAATGATAGTGTGAGTCTTATGGTAAGGTTTAGGGTTAGGATTAGGGTTAGTGTGAGGGGTAGGGTTAGGTGTAGGGTGAGGATGAGGGTGAGATTGAGAGTTAGGGTTAGTCTTATGGTGAGGGTTAGGGTTAGGTTTCCGTTTAGGTTGAGGGTTTGTGTGAGGGTTAGGTTTAGTGTTAGGGTGAAGTTTAGGGTTTCTGTGAGGGTTAGGGTTAGGGTTAAAGTTAGGGTTAGGGTGAGGGTGAGGGTTAGGGTGAGTGTGAGGTTTAGGCTGAGGTTTAGGGTGAGGGTTAGGTTTAGGGTAAGGGTGAGATTGAGGGTTAGGGTTAAGCTAAGGGTTAGGGTGAGAGTTAGGGTGAGGGTGAGGTTTAAACTTATGGTTAGGGTTAGGGTGAGGGTAGGGTGAGGGGTAGGGTTAGGGTGAGGTTTAAGTTTCGGTTTAGGATTAGTGTAAGAGTTAGGGGTAGGGTGCATGTTAGGGTTAGGGTGAGGGTTAGCGTTAGGGTTAGGGTAGGGTGAGGGTAAGGGTTAGGTTGAGGGTTAGGGTTAGGCTGAGGGGTGAGTGTGAGTGTGAGAGGAAAGGTTAGGGTTAGGGTTACGTTTAGTGTTACACTTAGGTTTAGGGTTAGGATGAGTGGTAGGGTGAGTGGTAGGGTTAGGATTAGGGTGAGGGTGAAGGTGAGGGTGAGGGTTAGGGTTAGAGTGAGGGTGAGGTTTAGGGTTAGGTTTAGGGATAGGGTTAGGGTTAGGGTGAGGGTTAGGGTTAGGGTTAGGGTTATGGTGAGGTGTAAGGTGAAGTTTAGGGTTAGGGTTTGGTTTAGGTTCAGGGTTACGTTTAGTGTTAGGCTTAGGGTTTGGGTGAGTGTTAGGGTTAGGTTTAGTGTTAGGCTTAGGTTAGGGTGAGGATAATGTTTAGGGTAAGTTTTAGGGTTTGGGTGACGGTGAGATTTAGTGTTAGGGTTAGGGTTAGTGTTAGGGTTAAAGTTAGGGTTAGGATGAGGGTTTAGTTTAGGGTGAGTGTGAGGGTGAGGTTTTCGCTTAGGTAAAGGTTAGGGTTAGGGTTATGGTGAGCATTAGGGTGAGTTTGAGGGTTAGAGGGAGGGTTAGGGTTAGGGTGAGGGTTAGGTTTAAGATGAGGGTTAGGGGTAGGGGTAGGGGTAGGGTTAGGGTGAGGATCAGGGTGAGATTGACGGTTAGTGTTAGGGTTATGGTAAGGGTTAAGTTTTGGGTTAGGTTTAGGTTGAGGGTTAGGTTGAAGTTAAGGGTTAGGGTGAGGGTGAGGGTTAGGTTTAAGGTGAGGGTGACCGTGAGAGTGAGGGTGACAGTGAGGTTTAGGGTTAGCGTGAGGGTTAGGGTGAAGGTAAGTGTTAGGGTGAGGGTGATGGTTAGGGTGAGGGTGAGGGTTTCGGTTGGGTAAGGGTTAGGGTTAGTGTTACGGTTATGGTGAGGGCTAGGTTGTGGGTGAATATTAGGGTGAGGATGAGGGTGAGGTTTAAGGTTAGGGGGTGGGTGAGTGTTAGGGTTAGGGTGAGGGATAGGGTAACCGTGAGGGTTAGGGTTAGGGTTAGGGTTAGGGTTAGGTTTAGGGTTAGGGTTAGGGTTAGGGTTAGGGTTAGGGTTAGGGTTAGGGTTAGGGTTAGGGTTAGGGTTAGGGTTAGGATTAGGATTAACCTTTGGGTGATAGTGAGGGTGAGAGTTAGGTTTAGAGTTAGTAGTAAGTTTAGTTTTAGGCTTAGGGTAAGGGTGAGGGTGAGGGTGACGTTTTGAGTTAGGGTTATGTTTAGGGTGAGGGTGTGGGTTAGTGTGAGGGTGAGTGTTAGGGTGAGGGTAAGGGTTAGGGTGTGGGTGATGGTTAGCGTTAGGGTGAGGGTGAGGGTTAGGTTTAGGATAGCTTGAGGGTGAGGTTGAGGGATAGTGTTAGGGTGAGGGTGAAGTTTAGGGTGAGGGTTAGGGTTAGGGTTAGGTTTAGGTTGATTGTGAGGGTGGGAGTTAGCGTTAGGGTTAGGGTTAGTGTAAGGGTGAGGGTGAGTGTGAGATTTAGGTTTAGGGTTAGTGTTAGGCTTAGGTTTAGGCTTAAGCTGAGGGTGAGGGTGAGTGTGACGGCGAGGGTTAGGGTGAGGTTGAGCGTTAGGGTTAGGGTGAGGGTTAGGGCTAGTGTGAGTGTTACGGTTATGGTTAGGATTAGGGTAAGGGTTACGGTTAGGGTTAAGGTTTGGGTTAGGCTTACGATGATGGTGAGGGTGAGGCTGAGGGTTAGATTTAGTGTGAGGGTTAGTATTAAGGTTAGTTTGAGGGTTTGGTTTAGGGTGAACTTTAGTGTTAGGTTTCGGGGGAGGGTTCGGGGGAGGGTGAGTTTTAGGGTGTGGTTGAGTGTTAGGGTTAGGGTGAGGTTTAGGGTGATGGTGAGGGTTAGGGTGAGGGTGAGGGTTAGCATTAGGGTTAAGGTTAGGGTGAGGTATTGCCTTAGGGTTAGGGTGAGGGTTAAGATGAAATTTAGTGTTATGGTTATGGTTAGGGTTAGGATGAGTGCCAGGGTTAAGGTTAGGGTTAGGGTCAGGGTTAGAGTGAGTATAAGGGTTAGGGTGAGGTTTATAGTGAGCATGAGGGTTAGGGTTAATGTTAGGGATAGGGTGAGGGTTAGGGTGAGGGTGAGGGTGAGGGTTAGGGTTAGGGTTAGGTTTCTGGCGAGGGTGAGGGTTAGGGTAAGATTTAGGGTTAGTGTTAGGCTTAGTGGAGGGTTAGGTTTGTGTTAGGGTTAGAGATAGGGTGAGGTTTGGGGTTAGCATTAGGGTTAGGTTTAGGGTGAGGGTGAGGTTGAGGGTGAGGGTTAGAGTTTCAGTTACTGTTTGGCTGAGGGTGAGGGTGAGGTTGAAGGTTCGGGTTAGGAATAGGGTGAGGGTGAAAATTAGGGTTAGGGTTAGGGTTAGGCTTAGGTTGAGCGTTAGGGTTAGTGTAAGTGTTAGGGTTAGGGTTAGGGTGAGGGTGAGGGTTAGGGTTAGGGTAAGGGTGAGGATTAAGGTGAAAGTTACGGTTTGCGTTAGGGTGAGGGTTAGGTTGAGGGTGAGGATTAGGGTTAGAGTTAGGGTGAGGCTTAGGGTGAGGGTTAGGGTTAGAATAAGTGTTAGTGTTAGGGTGAGGGTGAGGGTGAGGGATAGGGGTAGGGTGAGGGTGAGGGTCAGTGTGAGGGTTAGATTTAGGGTGAGGTTGTGGGTTAGTGTGAGGGTGTGTTCGGGTGAGGGTTTCGGTTAGGGTGTGGTTTAGGTTTAGGTTTACGATGAGAGTTTGGTTGACTTTGAGGGTTAGGGTGAGGTTGAGGGTTAGGGTTAGGTTTGGCTTGAGGGTTAGGGTTATGTTGAGTGTGAGGGTTAGTGTTAGTGTTAGGGTTAGGGATAGGGTTAGTGTGAGGGATAGGATTAGGTTGCGGGCGAGGGTGAGGGTTAAGTTTATGGTGAGGGTTACGGTTAGGTTTAGGATGAGGGTTTGGTTTAGGCTGATGTTTAGGGTTAGGGTGAGTGTGGGGGTTCGGGTGAGGGTGAGGTTTAGGGTTAGGGTTTGGATTAGGGTGAGGGTGAGGATTAGGGTGTAATTTAGGGTTAGTGTTAGGATTAGTGTGAGGGTTATGGTTAGAGTTAGGGTCAGGGTTAGGGTTAGGATAAGGGTTAGGGTGAGGGATATTGTGAGGGTAAGGGTTAGGGTGACGGCAAGGGTAAGGGTGAGGCGTAGGGTAAGGTTTAGGGTTAGGGTTATGGTTAGGGTGAGGTTTAGGTTGATGGTTAGGTTTGTGTTTGTGTTAGTGTTTTGGTTAGGGTCAGGGTAAGGGTTAGGGATATGGCGAGGGTTAGTGTTAGGGTGATTGTTAAGTTTAGGGTTATGGTTAGGGTTAGGGTGAGGGTGAAGTTGAGGGATAGGGTTAGGGTGAGGGTGAGGGTTAGGGTGAGGGTTAGGGTTAGGGATAGGTTTAGGGTAATCGTGATGGTGAGTTTTAGGGTTAGGGTTAGGGTTAACGTTAGGGTGAGGGTGAGGGTGAGAGTTAGGTTTAGGGTTACTGTTAGGTTAAAGTTTAGGCTTAGGGTGAGGGTGAGGGTGAGGGTTAGGGTTAGGGTGAGGTTTAGAGTTAAGGTTAGGGTGAGGGTAGAGGTAGGGTGATGTTTAGGGTTAGGGTTTCGTTTAATGTGAGGGTGAGTGTTCAGGTGAAGGTGAGGGTTAGGCTGTGGGTGAGGGTTAGGTTTAGGGTGAGGGTTACGGTGATGGTGTGTGTGAGGGTGAGGTTTGAGTTTTGGGGTTAAGGTGAGGGTTATGATGAGGTTGAGTGTTTGGGTTAGGGTTAGGGTTAAGTTGAGGGTTAGGTTTAGGTTTAGTGTTATGGTGTTAGGCTTAGGGTGAGGGTGAGGGTGAGCTGAGGGTTAGATTTACGGTGAGGGTTAGGGTTAGGGTTAGGGAGAGGGTTCGTTTTAGGGTTAGTGTGAGGGTTATGGTAAGGTAAAGGTTAGGGTTACGGTGAGGGTAAGGTTTAGGGTGAGGGTTAGGATGAGGGAGAGGTTTAGGGTAAGGGTTAGGGTGAGAGTGAGGGTTAGGGTGAAGTTTAGGGTGAGTTTTAGTGTTAGGGTGAGGTTTAGGTTTTAGGGTTAGTGTTAGAATTCGAGTGAGGGTGAGGGTGAGGTAAAGTTTAAGTTTAGGGATAGGATTAGGGTGAGAGTTAGGGTTGGGTTAGGGTTAGAATTAGGGTGAAGGTGAGGGTGAGGGTTAGGTTTGGATTATGGTTAGGTTTAGGGTTAGAATGAGGGTGAGGGTGAGGGTTAGAGTAAGGGTTAGTGGTAGGGTTAGGCTGAGGATTAGGGTGATGGTAAAGTTTAGGGTGAGGGTTAGGTTTAGTGTGAGGGTTAGGGTTAGGGTTAAGGTTAGGGTTACGGTGAGGGTTCGAGTTATGGTGAGTGTGAGGTTTAGGGTGAGGGTTAGGGTTAGGGTTAGGGTGAGGTTGAGGGTTAGGCTTAGGCTAAGTTTTAGGCTGAGTGTTAGGGTGATGGTGAGGTTTACAGTTATGCTTATGGTGAGGGTAAGCTGAGGGTAGGGTTAGGGTAAGGGTTAAGGTTAAGTTTAGGGTTAGTGTAAGGGTTAGGGTTTGGATGAGTGTTAGGGTTAGTGTCAGGGTTTGGGTTAGGGTTAGGGTTAGGGTGAGGGTGAGGGTTTCGCTTAGGTAAGGGTTGTGGTTATGGTTATGTTGAGGATTAGGGTGAGTTTGAGGGTTAGAGGGAGGGTTAGGTTTAGGGTGAAGGTTAGGGTTAGGGTGAGGGTGAGGGTTAGGGTTAGGGTGATGTTTTGGGTGAGGGTGAGTGTTACTGGGAGGTGAAGTTTCGTGTGAGGGTTCGGGTTATGGCAAAGGGAAGGGTTAGGGTGACGGTGAGGGTTAGGGTTAGGGTGAGGGTGACCGTGAGAGTGAGGATGAGGGTGAGGGTTACGGTTAAGGTGAGGGTGAGGGTGAGGGTGAGGGTTTCGATTAGGTAAGGGTTAGGGTTAGTGTTACGGTTATGTTGAGGACTAGGTTGAGGGTGAGGATTAGGGTGAGGATCAGGGTGAGGTTGAGGGTTAGGGGGTGGGTGAGCATTAAGGTTAGGGTGAGTGTTAGGGTAACCATGAGGGTTAGGGTGAGGGTTAGGTTTAGGGTTATGGTTAGGTTGAGTATTAGGGTTAGGATGAGGGGTAGTTTGAGGGTTAGGGTTAGGGTTAGGGTGAGGTTTAGGGTTAGTTTGAGGGATAGGCTTCGGGTTAGGGTTAGGGTGAGGTTGAGGGTAAGGGTTAGGGTGAGAGTTAGGATGAGGTTGAGGGTTAGGGTTAGTTTGAGGGTGTGGGTTAGGGTAATGTTTAGGTTTAGGGTTAGGTTTAGTGTTAGGTTTAGAATGAGGGTTAGGTTGAGGTTTAGGGTTAGGGTTAGAGTTAGTGTTAGTGTGAGGGATAGGGTGAGGTTAAGGGTTAAAGTGAAGGTAGGGTGAGGGTGAGGGTGAGGTTTAGGGTTAGGGTTAGGGTTAGGTCAAAGGCTATGTTGAGTGTGAGTGTTAGGTCGAGGGTGAGGGTTTGGCTTAGGTAAGGGTTAGTGTTATGTTTAGGGTGAGGATAAGGTTGTGTTTGAGAGTTCGAAGGAGAGTTAGGGTTAGGATGAGTGTTAGAGTTAGGGTTAGGGTGAGGGTTAGGGTTAGTGTGATGTTTTGGGTGAGGGTGAGGGTTAGCATGAGTGTGACGGTTTGGGTAAGGTTAAGGGTTCGGTGAGGATGAGGGTTAGGTTAGGGATAGGGTGAGGGTTAGTGTTAACATTAGGGTTATTGAGGTGTAGGGTTATTGTTAGGGTTAGGGTAAGGGTTAGTGTGAGGGTTAGGGTGAGGGTGAGGTTTAGGGTGAGGGTGAGTGTTAGGGTTAGTGTTAGGGTTATTGTGTAGGGAGCCGAGGCGAGACTCCGCCCACTCCCTTGCAGTTTTGAGGATTACCACTCCAGACGGTGCTTGGCGGGACGCCTGGGCTGTGCGCGTGCGCGAGCAAGGTAGTGTCCCCAGCCAATCCCATGACACCTGGTGACGGTAAAAGGCAGGCGACCAACAATAGAAAAGACCCGTGTTCGAATTCCCTATATAAGCGGCTGTATTACGGGTGCACGCTCTCTCGCGCCCAAGCTCTCCTACAACTAAAAGGCTCTCCAATAAAGCGTGATCTGAGAAGACTCCTGGTGTGGTGGTCGTTCTTCCTCGCTGGTCGAGTAGACGGTCACTACATTATTGTGAGCTTTAGGGTGAGAGTTAGGGTTAGGTTTAGGGTGATCTTTTTGGTGATGGTGAGGGTTACCGTGAGGTGAGGGTTAATGTGAGGGTTCGGGTTAGGGTGAAGTTAAGGGTTAGCGTGAGGGTGAGGGTTAGGGTTAGGGTGAAGGTGACCATGAGAGTGAGGGTGAGGGTCAGTGTTTGGGTTAGCGTGAGGGTTAGGGTGAGGGTAAGTGTTAGGGTGAGGTTGAGAGTTAGGGTTAGGGTGAGGGTGAGGGTGAGGATGAGGGTTTCCGTTAGGTAAGGGTTAGGGTTAGTGTTAAGGTTATGGCGAGTGTTGGGCTGAGGGTGAGGATGATGGTGAGGTTGAGGGTTAGGGTGTGAGTGAGCGTTAGGGTTAGGGTGAGGGTTAGCATAACCGTGAGGGTTAGGGTGAGGATGAGGTTTAGGGTTAGGGTTAGGGTTAGTGTATTAGGGTCAGGATGAGGGGTAGAGTGAGGGTTAGGGTCATGGTTAGGGTGAGGTTTCAGGTTAGTGTGAGGGTTAGGTTTACGTTTAAGGTTAGGGTTAGGGTGAGGGTAAGTGTTAGGGTGAGGGTTAGGATGAGGGTGAGGGTTAGGGTTAGGGTGAGGGTGTGGGTTACGGTGAGGGTTAGGTTGAGCTTTAGGGTTAGGCTTAGATTTAGGGTTAGGGTGAGGGTTAGGGTGAGGGTATGGGTTAAAGTGAAGGTTAGGGTGAGAGTGAGGGTTAGTTTGAGGGTGTGGGTTTGGGTTTGGTAAGGGTTAGTGTTATGATTAGGGTGAGGATTTGGTTGAGTTTGAGTCTTAGAGGGAGGGTTAGGTTTAGGGTGAGGGTTAGGTTTAGGGTTAGGGTGAGGATTAGGGTTAGCGTGAAGTTTTGGGTGAGGGTGAGGGTTAGCGTGAGGTTGAGTGTTTGGGTGAGGGTAAGGGTTAGGGTGAGGATGAGGGTTAGGGTTAGGTTTAGGATGAGGGTTAGGGTGAGCATTAGCGTTTGGGTGAGTGGTAGGGTGAAGTTTAGGGTTAGTCTTAGTGTAAGGGTTAGGGTTAGTATGAGGGTTAGGGTGAGGGTAAGGGTTAGGGTGAGGTTTAGGGTGGGTGTGGTTTAGGGTTAGTGTTAGCGTTACGGTGAGGGTTAGGGTGAGGGTTAGGGTTAGGGTTTGGGTGCTGGTGAGGGCTAGGGTTAAGGTTCGGGTTAGCGTTAGTCTGAGGGTTAGGGTGAGTGTTAGGGTGAGTGTTAGGGTTAGGGTGAGGGTTAGGATTAGTGTTAAAGTGAGGGAGAGTGTGAGGGTGAGTGTTAGGTTTAGGGTTAGGCTTAAGGTTAGGGTTAGAGTTAGGGTGAGGGCTAGGGTTACTGTGAGGGTAAGGTTTTGGGTTTAAGTTGTGGGTGAGTCTTAAGGTTAGGGTGATGGTGAGGGTTTGGGTGAGGGTATGATTTAGGGTTCGTGTTAGTGTGAGGGTTAGGGTGAGGGGTATGTTTAGGGTTTTGATTATGTTGAGGGTGTGGTTTAGGGTGAGTGTGAGGGTGAAGTTTTGGGTTAGGTAAATATTAGGGTTAGGTTTAGGGTGAGGATTAGGTGACAGTGATGGTTAGGGTGAGGGTTTGGGTCAGGGTGAGGGTTAGGATTAGGATAGGGTTAGGGTTAGGGTTAGGGTGAAGGTGAGGGTGAGGGTGAGGGTTTCAGTTAGGTAAGTGTTAGGGTTAGTGTTAGGGTTATGGTGAGGGCTAGGTTGAGGGTGAGGTTTAGGGTGAGGGTGAGGGTGAGGTTGATTGTTAAGGTGTGAGTGAATATTAGGGTTAGGTTGAGGGTTAAGGTGAGGGTAAGGCTTAGGGTGAGGGTGAGTGTTAGGGTTAGGTTTAGAGTTAGTGTGAGTATTAGGGGTAGGATGAGAGGTATGGTGAGTTTTGGGGTTAGGTTTAGGGTGAGCTTTAGGGTTATTCTGAGGGTTAGGTTTATGGTTAGGGTTAGGGATAAGGTTAGGGTGAGGGTAATGGTTAGGGTGAGTGTTAGGATGAGGGTGAGGGTTAGGGTTAGGGTGAGGGTGAGTGTTAGGGTGATGTTTAGTATTAGGATTAGGTTTAGGGTTAGGGTTATGGTGAGGTTTAGGTTGAGGGTAAGGGTTAGGGTTAGAGCTAGGGTTAGTGTGAGTATTAGTGTGAGTTTAAGGGGTAGGGTGAAGGTGAGGGTGAGGGTGAGGGTAGGGTCAGGGTAAGTGTTAGCGTGAAGTTTAGAGTGAGGGTGAGAATTAGGAGCAGGTCTAGGTTTAGGGTGAGGGTTAGGGTTAGGGTGAGGGTTAGGGTGAGGGTAAGGGTTAGGGTGAAGATTAGGGTGAGGTTGAGGTTTAGGTTAAGGGTTAGGGTTAGGGTGAGTGTTAGGGTTAGTGTGAGGTTTAGTGTTAGGGTGAGGTTTAGGGTTAGGGTGAGGTTGATGTTGAGGGCGACGTTTAGGTTTAGTGTGAGTGTTAGAGTGAGGGTAAGGTTTAGGGTGAGGGTTACGGTGAGGGTTAGGGTGAGAGTTCGGGTCAAGTTGAGGGTTAAGGTGTGGGTGAGGGTTAGGGTTAGGGTTAACTTTATGGTGAGGGTTAGGGTGAGGGTTAGGGTTAGGGTTAGGATGAGGTTGAGGGTTAGGGTTAGAGTTAGGGTTAGCTTGAAGGTTAGGGTGAGGTTTAGTGTGAGGTTTAGGGTTAGAATCAGAGTTAGAGTTAGGGTTAGGGTGAAGGTGAGGTTTAGGGTTAGGTTTGGGGTTTCAATTAGGGTGAGGGTGAGGTTGAGGAATAGTGTTAGGATTAGGGTTAGGATTAGGGTGAGGGTTGCAGTGATGTTTAGGGTTAGGGTTAGGGTTAGAGTTCGGGTGAGGGTGATTGTGAGGGTTAGGGTTAGTATTAGGGTAAGGTTTAGGATTAGGCTGAGGGTGAGTGTGAGTGTGAGTGTTTGGGTTAGGGTGAGGTTTAGGGTTAGGTTTCGGGTTAGGTTAAGTGTGAAGATTAGGGTTAGGATAAGGATGAGGTTTAGGCTGAGGAGTAGTGTTAGGGCTAGGGCGAGGGTTAGGGTTAGTGTGAGGGTTAAGATTTGGGTTAGGGTGACGGTATGGGTTAGGATGAGGGTTAGGGTGAGTGTGAGTGTTAGGGTTAGGATTATGGTTAGGGTGAGGCTTAGGGTGAGGTTTAGGATTAAGGTTAGTGTTAGGGTGAGGGTTAGGGTGAGGGTGAGGGTTAGGGTTAGGTTTAGGGTGAGGGTTAGGGTTAGGTTTAGTGTTAAGGTGAGTGTTAGGGTTAGGTTTACTTTTAAGGTTAGGGTTAGAGTTAGGGTTAGGGTTAGTGTTAGGGTTAGGATTAAGGTTAGGGTGAGGATGAGGATGAGGGTGAGGGATAGGGTTAGGGTCAGGGTGAGGTTTAGTTTTACTGTAAGTGTTAGGGTTAGGGTTAGGTTTAGGGTAATTGTAACGTTTAAGGTGAATTTTATGGTGAGAGTGAGGGTTAGGATTACCGCGAGTGTTCGGGTGAGGGTTAGTGTGAGAGTTAGGGTTACATTTAGGTTTAGTGTTAGGGTTAGGATGAGGATGAGTGTTAAGGTTAGGAAAGGGTTAGGTTTAGAGTTATGGTGAGGACTAGGTCGAGGGTGAGGTTTAGGGAGCGGGGTAGGTTAGGGTGAGGTTTAGGCTTAGGGTTAGGGTTTTGTTGATGTTTAAGATGAGGGTGAGGATTAGGGTGAGGGTCAGGGTTTGGTTGAGGGTGAGGGTTAGTGTGTGGCTGAGAGTTAGGTTTATGGTGAGGGTAAGGGTGACTGGCTGAGGGTGATGGTTAGGTTTAGGTTTATGTTTAGGGTGAGGTTTAAGGTGAGGGGTATGGTTAAGGTGAGGGTGAGGTTTAGGGTTAGTGTGATGGTTAGGTTAGGGTTAAGGTGAGGGTGAGGGTTAGGGTTAGGGTGAGCGTTACGATGAGGGCTATGGTGAGGATTAGGGTTAGGTTATGGTGAGGGTTAGGGAGAGGGTGAGGGTTAGGTTCAGGGTGAGAGTTGGGGTTAGGGTGAGGGTTAGGGTGAGTGTGAGGGTTAGGGTTAGGTTTAGGGTGAGGGTAGGGTGAGGATTAGGGTTAGTGTTAGGGTGACGCTGAGGGGTAAAGTGAAATTTAGTTTTAGGGTTAGGGTTAAGGGTAAAGTGAGGGTTAGGGTTAGGGTTAAGTTTAATGTGAGGGTTAGGCTGAGTGTTAGGGTTAGGGTTCGTGTGAGGGTAAGGGTAAGGGTGAGTTTTAGGGTGAGGTTGATGTTCATGGTTAGGCTTAGGGTCAGGGTTAGTGTTAGGGTGAGGGTGAGGGTTTAGGTGAGGGTGAGGTTTAGGGTTAGGGTTAGGGTGAAGTTTAGGATTAGGTTTAGGGTAAGGGTGAGGGTTAGTGTGAGCTGTAGGGTTTGAGTTAGGGTGAGGGATAGGGTTAGTGTGAGTGTTAGGGTTAGGGTTAGTGTTAGTGTGAGGATAAGGGTTAGGTTGATTGTTAGGTTGAGGTTTAGGGTTAGCGTTAGTGTTAATGTGAGGGTTAGGGTGAGTTTTAGGGTTAGGGTGATTGTTAGGGTTAGGGTTAGGGTGAGGGTTAGGGCTAGGGTGAGGATTAGGGTTAGGATTTGTGTTGAGGTCAGTTTTAGTGTTAGGTATAGGGTTAGTCTCAGTGTTAGGGTTAGGGTAAGAGTTAGGGTTAGAATGAGGATAAATGTTACGGTGAGGTTAGGGTGAAGGTTAGGGTTTGGTTTAGGGTTAAGGTTAGGGTTAGGGTGAGGGTGAGGTTCAGGGTGAGGGTGAGGGTGAGGGTGACGGTGAGGGTTAGGTTCAGGGTGAATGTGAGCGTTAGGGTTAAGATAAGGTTTAGGTTTAGTGTTAGGCTGAAGGTGATGGTGAGGGTGAGGGTTTGGGTTAGGATTAGGGTGAGTGTTAGGGTTCCTTTGAGGGTAAGGGGGAAGGTGAGTTTGATGGTTAGGGTTAGGGTGAGGGTGATGGTGAGGGTGAGGGTTAGGGTTAGGATTATTGTTATGGTTAGTGTTAGGGTTAGGGTGATGGTGAGGGTGAGGTTTAGTGTTAGATTTCGCTTTAGGGTGAGTGTTAGGGTTAGGGTTAGGGTGAGGGTGAGGGTTAGGGTTAGGGTGAGGGTGAGGGTTAGGGTGAGGGGTGGGATTAAGGTTAGGGTAAGGGTTAGGGTTAGGATGAGGTTTAGGGTTAGGTTTAGGGTTAGGTTGAGGGTGAGGGTGAGTGTTATGGTTATGGTTAGGGTGAGGGTTAGTGTTAGCGTTAGGATTAGTGTTAGGGGTAGGTTTAGGGTGAGGGGTAGTTTTAGGGTTAGGATGAGGGTTAGTGTTAGTGTGAGGGTTAGGGTTAGGGTTAGACTTAGGGTTAGTGTATGGTTACAGGTTAGGGTGAGGGTTAGCATGAGGGTGAGTTTCAAGGTTATAGTTAGGGTTAGGGTGAGGCTGAGGGTGAGAGTTAGGTTTAGGGTGAGGGTTAGGGTGAGGGTTAAGGTTAGGGTACTGTTTAGCGTGAGGTTTAGGGTTAGGGTGAGGGTGATGTTTAGGGTTAGATTTAGGGTTTAGGCTTAGGGTTAGTGTTATGGTGAGGTTGAGGGTTAGGGTTAGGTTTAGGGTGAGGGTGAGGTTGAAGGTTAGTGTTAGGGTTAGGGTGAGGGATAGGGTTAGGTTGAGGGCTAGTGTGAGGGTGAGACTGAGGGTGAGGGTAAGGGTTTTGGTTAGGTAAGGGTTAGGGTTAGGGTGTGAGTCAGGGTTAGGTTTCGGCTGAGTGTTAGGGTGACGATGAGGTTTAGGGTGAGGGTGAGGGTTAGGTTTTGGTTAGTGATAGGGTGAGGGTTCGGGTGAGATATATGTTTAGGGTTAGGGTCAGGATTAGGGTAAGGGTTAGGTTTAGGGTGATATTTAGTGTGAGGGTGAATGTTAGGGTGAAGGTGATGGTTAGGGTTAGGGTTAGGGTTAAGTTTATGGGGAGGGATAGGTATAGGATTAGGGTTAGGGTTAGGGTTAGGTTGAGTGTCAGGGTTCGGTTGAGGATTCGGGTGACCTTCAGTGTTAGGGTTTGGGTGAGGGTTAGCGTTAGGATGCATATTAGGGTTAGGGTGAGGGTCAGGTTTTGTTGAGTTTAAGGGTTAGGGTTAGGGTAAGGTTTAGGGTGAGGGTGGGGGTTAGGGTTAGGGTTAGGGTGAGGGTTTGGTTTAGCTTTAGGGTTAGGGTCAGGGTTAGGGTTAGGCTGAGGGGGAGGGAGAGAGTGTGGGTGAGGTTTAGGGTTAGGGTTAGCGTTAGTGTTAGTGTGAGGGCTAGGGTGAGCGTGAAGTTTTGGGTGAGGGTGAGGGTGAGGGCAAGGGTTTCTGTTCGGTAAGTGTTAGCATGAGGATTATGATGAAGGTGAGGGTTTGTGTGAGAGTTAGTGTTAGGGTGAGGGTTAGCGTTACTGTTTTGGTGAGGGTTAGTTTTAGAGTAAGGTTTAGAGTATAGGTGAGGTTTAGGGTGAGTGTTAAGGTTCGGGTGATATAGAGCGATTGGGTGTGGGTGAGGTTTAGGGTAAGGATGAGGGTTAGGGTGACGGTGAGGGATACGGAGACAATGAGGGTTAGGGTTAGGGTTATGGTTAGGTTGACGGTAAGGATTAGGGTGAGGGTTAGGGTGAAGGTAATGGTTAGGGTTAGCATTTAGGTTAGGGTGAGGGTTAGGGTTAGGGTTAGGATTAGGGTGAGGTTAGGGTGAGGGTAAGGGTTAGGGTTATGGTTACTGTGAGGGTGAGGGTGAGGGTGAGGGTTAGGGTGAGAGTGAGGGTGAGGCTGAGTTTTTCTGTTAGGTAAGGGTTATGGTTAGGGTTAGGTTGAGGTTTAGGTTGAGGGATAGGTTGAGGGTTACGGTTAGGGTTAGAGTGAAGGTTAGGGTTACGGTGATGTTTAGGTTGAGGCTGAGGGTTGGGGTGAGATTGAGGGTTCGGGTTCGGTGGAAGTTTGTGGTGAGTGACAAGGTTAGTTTGTGGGTTAGGGTAGGCTTAGGGTGAGGTTTAGGGTGCCAGTGTGGGTTAGAGTGAGGATGAGTGTTAGGGTTAGGTTGAGGGTGAGGGTTAGGGTTAGGTTGAGGGTGAGGGTGATTGTTAGGGTGAGGGTGAGGGTTAGGGTTAGGCTTAGGTTTATTGTGATGTTATAGGTTCGGGTTCGGGTTAGGGTGAGGGGGAGGTTAAGTATTATGGTTAGGGACAGGGTGAGGGTTAGGGTGAGTGATAGGGTTGGGATGAGGGTTATATTTAGGGTTAGGGTGAGGGTTAGGGTGAGAGTACTGCTTAGGGTGAGGGTGAGTTTAAGGGTGAGGGTGATGTTGAGGGTGAGTGTTAAGGTGACGGTGAGGGTGACGGTGACGGTGAGGGTTAGGTTTAGGGTTAGGATTGGGGTTATGGTTAAGGTTAGGGTCAGGTTGAGGTTTAGGGTGAGGGTGAAGGTGAAGGTTAGGTTTAGGATTAGGCTTAGGAATTTGGTAAGTCTTAGAGTGAGTGTGAGTGTCAGAGTTAAATTTAAGGTGAGGGTAAGGGTTAGCGTTAGGCTTAGGTTGAGAGTGAGGGTTAGGCTGAGGGTGAGGGTGAGGGTTAGGTTTAGGGTAAGGTTTAGGGTTATGGTTAGGGTTAGGGTGAGGGTGAGGGTGAGGGATAGGGTGAGGGTGATGGTGAGGTTGATGGTGAGGGTGAGGGTTAGGGTTTGTGTGAGGGATAGGGTTAGGGTTAAGGTTAGAGTGAGGGTTGGGCTTAGGGTTAGGATTAGGAGGAGGGTTAGGCTGAGGGATAGGGTTATGGTTAGGGTTAGGGTAAGGGTTAGGGTGAGGTGAGGGTTAGGATTAGGATTAGGTTTAGGGTTAGGGTGAGGGTTAGGGATAGGTTTAGGGTTAGGGTGATGTTTTTGTTTAAGGTTAGGTTTAGAAGTAGGGTGAGGGTGAGGGTGAGGGTGAGGGTTTGGATTAGGGTTAGGGTTTGGATTAGGGTTTGTTTTGGGTTAGACTGAGGGTGAGGTTGAGGGTGTGAGTGAGGGTTAGGGTAAGGGTGAGGGTTAGGTTTAGGGTTAGGGTTAAGGTTAAGGTGAGGGATAGGGTTAGGGTGAGGGTTAGGGTGAGAGTTAGGGTTAGGGTTAGGGTTACTGTGAGGGTGAGTGTGAGGGTGAGGTTTAGGGTTAGGGTTAGGTTGAGGGTTAGGTTGAGAGTGAGGGTGAGGGTGAGTGTTTTGGTTAGGTAAGGTTATGGTTAGGGTTAGGTTGAGGATTAGTGTGAGGGTGAGGTTTAGGTTGAGGGATAGTGTGAGGGTTATGGTTAGGGTTAGAGTGAGGGTTCGGTTTACGGTGATGTTTAGGTTGAGGCTGAGGGTTGGGGTGAGGGTTTTGGTTCGAGGGAGATTTGCGGTGAGAGTGACAGTTAGTTTGTGGGTTAGGGTTAGGATTAGGGTGGAGTTTAGTGTGCCAGTGAGGTTTAGAGTGAGGATGAGGGTTAGGGTTAGGTTGAGGTTGAGGGTTAGGGTTAAGTTGAGGGTGAGGGTGAGGGTGAGGGTTAGGGTGAGGGTGAGGGTTAGGGTTAGGGTTAGGTTTACTGTGAGGTAAAAGTTTAGGGTTTGGGTTAGGGTGAGGGTGAGGGGACGTGTTATGGTTAGGGTTAGGGTGAGGGTTAGGGTGAGTGTTAGGGTTGGGATGAGGGTCATAGGTTTAGGGTGCAGCTTAGGGTTAGGATTGGTGGTAGGGTGAGGTTTAGTGTTAGGTTTAGGGTTAGGGTGAGGGTTAGGGATAAGATTAGTTTTAAGGTTAGGGTTAGGGTTATTGTTAGCGTTAGGGTTAGGGTTTGGGTGAGGGTTAGCATTAGGGTTAGGGTCAGGGTTAGGGTTAGACTGAGGGGGAGGGAGATAGTGTGGGTGAGGTTTAGGGTTAGGGTTAGCGTTAGGCTTTCTGTGAGGGCTAGGGTGAGGGTGAAATTTTGGGTGAGGGTGAGGGTGAGGGTAAGGGTTTCTGTTAGATAAGTGTTAATGTTATTGTTAGGGTGAGGATTAGGTTGAGGGTGAGGGTTTGTGTGAGGGTTAGTGTTACGGTGAGGTTTAGCATTACTCTTTTGGTGAGGGTTAGGGTTAGAGTAAGGTTTAAGAGTATAGGTGAGGGTTAGGGTGAGTGTTAAGGTTCAGGTGATGTAGAGCGATCGGGTGTGGGTGAGGTTTAGTGTAAGGATGAGAGTTAGGGTGACGGTGAGGGACAGGGTGACAGTGAGGGTTAGGGTGAGGTTTACGGTGAGGTAAGGGTTAGAGTTAGCGTTAAGGTTAGGGTGAGGGTTAGGGTTAGGGTTAGGTTTAGGGTGAGGGTTAGGGTGAGGGTAAGGGTTAGGGTTAGGGTTAGGATTACTATGAGGGTGAGGGTGAGGGTGAGGGTGAGGGTTAGCGTGAGGGTGAGCGTGAGGGTTAGGGTGAGGGTAAGGGTTAGGTTTAGGGTTAGGGTAAGGATTACTCTGAGCGTGAGGGTGAGGGTGAGGGTGAGGGTTAGGTTGAGAATGAGGGATAGGGTGAGGGTTTCGGTTAGGTAAGGGTTATGCTTAGGGTTAAGGTGAGGATTAGGGTGAGGGTGAGGGTGAGGGTTAAGGTTAGGGTGAGGGTTAGTGTGAGAGTAAGGGTGAGGGTGAGTGTTTCTGTTAGGTAAGGGTTAGGGTTAGGGTGAGTTTTAGGTTGAGGGATAGGGTGAGGGTTAGGGTTAGGGTTAGAGTGAGGGTTAGGGTTACGGTGATGTTTAGGTTGAGGCTGAGGGTTGGGGTGAGATTGAGGGTTCGGGTTTGGGGGAGGTTTGCGGTGAATGTGATGGTTATTTTGTGGGTTAGGGTTAGGCTTAGGGTAAGGGTTAGGGTGACAGTGAGGGTTAGAAGGAGGATGAGGTTTACGGTTAGGTTGAGGGTGAGGGTTAGGTTTAGGTTGAGGGTGAGGGTGAGGTTTAGGGTGAGGGTGAGGGTGAGGGTTAGGGTTAGGGTTAGGTTTTTTGTGAGGTTAAATGTTCGGGTTAGGGTTAGGGTGAGGGTGAGGGTAAGTGTTATGGTTAAGGTTAGTGTGAGGATTAGGGTTAGGGTGAGTGTTAGGGTGAGTTTTATGGTTAGGGTTAGATTTACGGTGAGGGTGTGGGTTAAAATTAGGATTAGAGTTAGTGTTAGAGTTAGAGTGAGGGTGAGGGTGAGGGTTATGGTGAGGGTTAGGTTGAGCTTTAGGGTTAGGGTTAGTGTGAGGATTAGGATGAGGATTAGGGTTAGGGTGAGGGTTAGGTGTAGGGTTAGGATAAGGTTGAGGGTTAGGGTGAGAGTGAGTGTTAGGGTGAGATTTAGGGTTAGGGTGAGGATTAGACCTAGGGTGATGGTTAGGGTGAGATTGAGGGTTAGGCTGAGGGTTAGGGTAAGGTTTTGGTTTAGCGTTAGAGTGAGTGTTATGGTAAGGATTAGGTTTAGGGTTACGTTTGGGGTGACGGTGAAGGTGAAGGTTAGTGTTAGGGTTAGGGTGAGGATTGAGTTTAGGGTGAGGGCTAGGGTGAGGGTGAGGTTTAGGGTGAGGGTGAGGGTGAGGGTGAGCATTTCGGGTAGGAATGTGTTTCGGTTTGGGTTACAGTGAGGATTCGGTTGAGGGTGAGGGTTAGGTTTAGGGTCAGGTTGAGGTTTAGTTTTACTGTAAGTGTTAGGATTAGGGTTAGGTTTAGGGTAATTATAACGTTTAAGGTGAAGTTTATGGTGATAGTGAGGGTTAGGGATAGCGCGAGTGACAGGGTGAGGGTTAGTGTGAGATTTAGTGTTATGGTTAGTTTTAGTGTTAGGGTTAGGATGAGGATGAGTGTTAAGGTTTGGAAATGGTTAGGTTTAGAGTTATGGTGAGGACTAGGTTGAGGGTGAGGATTAGGGAGCAGGTTAGGGTTAGGGTGAGGTTTAGGCTTAGGGTTAGGGTTTTGGTGATGTTTAAGTTGAGGGTGAGGATTAGGGTGAGGGTGAGGGTTTGGTTGAGGGTGATGGTTAGTGTGTGGGTGAGGGTTAGGTTTATGATGAGGGTAAAGGTGACTGGCTGAGGGTGATGGTTATGTTTAGGTTTAGAGTGAGGGTGAGGGTTAAGGTGAGGCGTATGGTTAAGGTTAGGGTGAGGTTTAGGTTTAGTGTGAGGGTTAGGGTTAGGGTTAAGGTGAGGTTGAGGGTTAGGGTTAGGGTGAGCGTTAAGATGAGGGCTAGGGTGAGGGTTAGGGTTATGTTTATGGTAAGGGTTAGGGAGAGGTTGAGGGTTAGCTTTAGGGTGAGAGTTGGGGTTAGGGTGAGGTTTAGGGTGAGTGTGAGGGTTAGGGTTAGGGTTAGGGTGAGGGTAGGGTGAGGATTAGGGTTAGTGTTAGGGTGACAGTGAGGGGTAGAGTGAAATTTAGGTTTAGTGTTAGGGTTAAGACTAAAGTGAGGGTTAGGGTTAGGGTTAAGTTTAATATGAGGGTTAGGCTGAGTGTTAGGGTTAGGTTTCGTGTGAGGGTAAGTGTAAGTGTGAGTGTTAGGTTGAGGGTGATGGTTAGGGTTAGGCTTAGGGTCAGGGTTAGTGTTAGGGTGAGGGTGAGGGTTTAGGTGAGGGTGAGGTTTAGGGTTAGGTTTAGGGTTCGAGTTAGGGTGAGGGTTAGGGTTAGTATGAGTGTTAGGGTTAGGGTTAGGGTTAGGGTTAGTATGAGGATAAGTGTTAGGTTGAGGGTTAGGTTGAGGTTTAGGGTTAGCGTTAGTGTTAATGTGAGGGTTAGGGTGAGTTTTAGGGTTAGGGTGATTGTTAAGGTTAGGGTGAGGCTGAGGGTTAGGCCTAGGGTGAGGATTAGGGTTAGGATTTGTGTTAGGGTGAGTTTTAGTGTTAGGTATAGGGTTAGTGTGAGGGTTAGGATTTGGGTAAGAGTTAGGTTTAGAATAAGGATAAAGGTTACGGTGAGGTTTAGGGTGAAGGTTAGGGTTAGGGTTAGGGTTAAGGTTAGGTTTAGGGTGAGGGTTAGGGTGAGGGTGAGGTTGAGGGTGAGGGTGAGGGTGACGGTGACAGTGAGGTTTAGGTTCAGTGTGAATGTGAGCGTTAGGGTTAGGATAAGGTTTAGGTTTAGGGTTAGGTTGAAGGTGATGGTGAGGGTGAGGGTTTGGGTTAGGATTAGGGTGAGGGTTAGGGTTCCTTTGAGGGTAAGGGGGAAGGTGAGTTTTAGCGTTAGCATTAGGGTGAGGGTGATGGTGAGGGTGAGGGTTAGGGTTAGGATTATTGTTATGGTTAGTGTTAGGGTTAGGGTGATGGTGAGGGTGAGGGTTAGGTTTACAGTTATCTTTAGGGTAAGGGTTAGGGTTAGGGTAAGGATTAGGTTTAAGGTGAGTGTTACGTTTAGGGTTAGGTTGAGGTTTAGGGTTAGGGTTAGGTTTAGGGTGAGGGTTAGGGTTAGGGTTAGGGTGAAGGTTTGGTTTAGGGTGAGGGGTGGGTTTAGTGTTAGGGTAACGGTTAGGGTTAGTATGAGGGTTAGGGTTAGGTTTAGGGTTAAGTTGAGGGTGAGGGTGAGGGTTATGTTTAGGGTTAGGGTGAGGGTTAGTGTTAGGGTTAGGATTAGTGTTAGGGGTAGGTTTAGGGTGAAGTGTAGTTTTAGGGTTAGGGTGAGGGTTAGTGTTAGTGTGAGGGTTAGGGTTAGGGTTAGACATAGGGTTAGTGTATGGTTACAGGTTAGGGTGAGGGTTAGCATGAGGGTGAGTGTTAAGGTTATAGTTAGTGTTAGGGTGAGGCTGAGGGTGAGAGTTAGGTTTAAGGTGAGGGTTAGGGTGAGAGTTAAGGTTAGGGTACTGTTTAGCGTGAGGGTTAGGGTTAGGGTGAGGGTGATGTTTAGGGTTAGATTTAGGGTTTAGGCTTAGGGTTAGGATTAGGGTGAGGGTGAGAGTTAGAGTTAGGGATAAGGTGAGGGTGAGGTTGAAGGTTAGAGTTAGGGTTAGGGTGAGGGTTAGGGTTAGGTTGAGGGCTAGTCTGAGGGTGAGACTGAGGATGAGGGTGAGGCTTTTGGTTAGGTAAGGATTAGGGTTAGGGTGAGGATTAGGTTGTGGGTGAATGTTAGGTTGAGGGTTAGGGTTAGGGTGAGTGTTATGGTCGGGGTTAGGTTGAGGGTTTGGGTTAGGGTGATGTTTAGGATGAGAGTGAGTGTTTGGGTTCGTGTGAGGATTAGGGTGTGAGTGAGGGTTAGGATTCGGCTGAGTGTTAGAGTGACGATGAGGTTTAGGGTGAGGGTGAGGGTTAGGTTTTGGTTAGTGTTAGGTTGTGGGTTAGGGTGAGAGGAATGTTTAGGTTTAGGGTCAGGATTAGGGTGAGGGTTAGGTTTAGGGTGATATTTAGTGTGAGTGTGAATGTAAGGGTGAGGGTGATGGTCAGAGTTAGGGTTATGGTTAAATGTAGGGTGAGGGATAGGTATAGGATTAGGGTTAGTGTTAGGGTTAGGGTGAGTGTAAGGGTTCGGTTGAGGATTCGGTTGACCTTCAGTGTTAGGGTTTGGGTGAGGGTTAACGTTAGGATGCATATTAGGGTTAGGGTTAGAGTCAGGTTTTGTTGAGTTTAAGGGTTAGGGTGAGGTTTAGGGTGAGGGTGGGGGTTAGGGTTAGGGTTAGGGTGAGGTTTAGGGTGTGGGTTTGGTTTAGCGTTAGGGTTAGGGTCAGGGTTAGGGTTAGGCTGAGTCGGAGGAAGAGAGTGTTGGTGAGGTTTAGGGTTAAGGTTAGCGTTAGTGTTAGTGTGAGGGCTAGGGTGAGCGTGAAGTTTTGGGTGAGGGTGAGGGTGAGGGCAAGGGTTTCTGTAAGGTAAGTGTTAGGGTGAGGATTAGGATGCAGGTGAGGGTTTGTGTGAGGGTTAGTGTTAGGGTGAGGGTTAGCGTTACTCTTTTAGTGAGGGTTAGGTTTAGAGTAAGGTGTAGAGTATAGGTGAATGTTAGGGTGAGTGTTAAGGTTCGGGTGATATAGAGAGATTGGGTGTGGGTGAGGTTTAGGGTAAGGATGAGGGTTAGCGTGACGGTGAGGGATACGGTGAAAATGAGGGTTTGGGTTAGGGTTATGGTTAGGTTGAGGGTAAGGATTAGGGTGAGGGTTAGGGTGAGGGTAAGGGTTAGGGATAGCATTTAGGTTAGGGTGAGGGTTAGGGTTAGGGTTAGTGTTAGGGTTAGGGTGAGGGTTAGAGTGAGGGTAAGGGTTAGGATTAGGGTTACTGTGAGAGTGAGGGTGAGTGTGAGGGTTAGGGTTAGGGTTAGGGTGAAGGTTAGGGTGAGAGTGAGGGTGAGGGTGAGTGTTTCGGTTAGGTAAGGGTTATCGTTAGTGTTAGGGTGAGGATTAGGGTGAGGGTGAGGTTTAGGTTGAGGGATAGGGTGAGGGTTACTGTTTGGGTTAGAGTGAGGGTTAGGGTTACATTGATGTTTAGGTTGAGGCTGAGGGTTGAGGTGAGACTGAGGGTTCAGGTTCGGGGGAGGTATGCGGTGAGTGTGATGGTTAGTTTGTGGGTTAGGGTAGGCTTAGGGTGAGGGTTAGGGTGCCAGTGAGGGTTAGAGTGAGGATGAGGGTTAGGGTTAGGTTGAGGGTGTGGGTCAGGTTTAGGTTGAGGGTGAGGGTGAGGTTTAGGGTTAGGGTTAGGTTGATTGTGAGGTTAAAGGTTCGGGTTCGTGTTAGGGTGAGGGTAAGGATAAGTGTTATGCTTAGGGTTAGGGTGAGGCTTAGGGTGAGTGTTAGGGTTGGGATGAGGGTTATATTTAGGGTTAGGGTGAGGGTTAGGGTGAGAGTACTGCTTAGGGTGAGGGTGAGCTTAAGGGTCAGGGTGAGGTTGAAGGTGAGTGTTAAGGTGACGGTGAGGGTGACGGTGACGGTGAGGCTTATGTTTAGGGTTAGGATTAGGGTTATGGTTAAGGTTAGGGTCAGGTTGAGGTTTAGGGTGAGGGTGAAGGTGAGGGTTAGGTTTAGGATTAGGCTTTGGTGTTTGGTAAGGCTCAGAGTGAGTGTGAGGGTCAGAGTTAAGTTTAGGATGAGGGTTAGGCTTAGCGTTAGGCTTAGGTTGAGAGTGAGGTTTAGGCTGAGGGTGAGGGTGAGGGTTAGGTTTAGGGTAAGGTTTAGGGTTATGGTTAGGGTTAGGGTGAGGGTGAGGGTGAGGGTTAGGGTGAGGGTGATGGTGAGGTTGATGGTGAGGGTGAGGTTTAGGGTTTGTGTGAGGCATAGGGTTAGGGTTAGTGTTAAGGTTAGGGTGAGGTTTGGGCTTAGGGTTAGGTTTAGGAGGAGGGTTAGGCTGAGGGATAGGGTTATGGTTAGGGTTAGGATAAGGGTTAGGGTGAGGGTGAGGGTTAGGATTAGGATTAGGTTTAGGGTTAGGGTGAGGGTTAGGGATATGTTTAGGGTTAGGGTGATGTTTTTGTTTAGGGTTGGGTTTAGAGGTAGGGTGAGGGTGAGGGTGATTGTGAAGGTTTGGATTAGGGTTAGGGTTTGGATTAGGGTTTGTTTGGGTTAGGCTGAGGGTGAGGTTGAGGGTGAGAGTGAGGGTTAGGGTTAGGGTGAGGGTTAGGTTTAGGTTTAGGGTTAAGGGTAAGGTTAGGGATAGGGTTAGGGTGAGGGTTAGGGTGAGGGTTAGGGTTAGTGTTAGGGTTACTGTGAGGGTGAGGGTGAGGTTTAGGGTTAGGGTTAGGTTGAGGGTTAGGTTGAGAGTGAGGGTGAGGGTGAGTGTTTCGGTTAGGTAAGGGTTATGGTTAGGGTTAGGTTGAGGATTAGGGTGAGGGTGAGGTTTAGGTTGAGGGATAGTGTGAGGGTTATGGTTAGGGTTAGAGTGAGGGTTCGGTTTACGGTTATGTTTAGGTTGAGGCTGAGGGTTGGGGTGAGGGTTTTGGTTCGAGGGAGATTTGCGGTGAGAGTGACAGTTAGTTTGTGGGTTAGGGTTAGGCTTAGGGTGGAGTTTAGTGTTCCAGTGAGGTTTAGAGTGAGGATGAGGGTTAGGGTTAGGTTGAGGTTGAGGGTTAGGTTTAGGTTGAGGGTGAGGGTGAGGGTGAGGGTTAGGGTGAGGGTGAGGGTTAGGGTTAGGGTTAGGTTTACTGTGAGGTAAAAGTTTAGGGTTAGGGTTAGCGTGAGGGTGAGGGTACGTGTTATGGTTAGGGTTAGGGTGAGGGTGAGGGTGAGTGTTAGGGTTGGGATGAGTGTCATAGTTAGGTTTAGGGTGCGGCTTAGGGTTAGGGTTAGTGGTAGGGTGAGGTTTAGTGTTAGGTTTATGGTTAGGTTGAGGGTTAGGGATAAGATTAGGTTTAAGGTTAGGGTTAGGGTTATTGTTAGCGTTAGGGTTAGGGTTTGGGTGAGGGTGAGGGTTAGCGTTAGGGTTAGGGTCAGGTTTAGGGTTAGGCTGAGGGGGAGGGAGAGAGTGTGGGTGAGGTTTAGGGTTAGGGTTAGCCTTAGGGTTACTGTGAGGGCTAGGGTGAGGGTGAAGTTTTGGGTGAGGGTGAGGGTGAGGGTAAGGGTTTCTGTTAGATAAGTGTTAATGTTATTGTTAGGGTGAGGATTAGGTTGAGGGTGAGGGTTTGTGTGAGGGTTAGTGTTACGGTGAGGGTTAGCATTACTCTTTTGGTGAGAGTTAGGGTTAGAGTAAGGTTTAGAGTATAGGTGAGGGTTAGGGTGAGTGTTAAGGTTTGGGTGACGTAGAGCGATCGGGTGAGGGTGAGGTTTATTGTAAGGATGAGGGTTAGGGTGATGCTGAGGGAGAAGGTGACAGTCAGGGTTAGGTTTAGCGTTAGGTTTACGGTGAGTTTTAGTGTTAGGTTTAGGGTTAAGGTGAGGGTTAGGGTGAGGGTTAGGATTATGTTTAGGTTAAGGGTTAGGGTTTGGGTGAGAGTTAGGGTTAAGTTTAGGTTTAGGGTGAGGGTGAAGTTTAGGGTAAGGATTAGGGTTAGGTTAAGATTTAGGTTTAGGGTTAGGGTTAGGGTAAGGGTAAGAGTTACGGTGAGCGTTAGGGTTAGGGTTAGGGTGAGGGTGAGGGTTAGGGTGAGGGTTAGGGTTAGGGTTAGGGTGAGGGTGAGGGTGAGGGTTAGTGTGAGGTTTAAGTTGAGTGTGAGGGCTATGGTGATGATGAGGGTTAGGGTGATTGTGAGGGAGAGGGTGAGTGTTTCCCATAGGTAAGGGTTAGGTTTATGCTTAAGGTGAGGATTAGGTTTAGGGTGAGGGTTAGGTTGAGGGTTAGGGTTAGGGTGAGGGTTAGGGTGAGGCTGAGGGTTAGGGTGAGGGTGAGGGTTCCAGTGAGGTTGAGGGTTAGGATGTGGGTTATGGTTAAGTTTCGGGTGAGGGTTAGAGTGACGATGAGACTTAGGGTGAGGGTGAGGGTTCAGGTGAGGGTGAGGGTTCGGGTGAGGTAGAGGGTTAGGTTTTGGGTTATGTTTAGGTTTAGGGTGTGGGTTAGGCTGATGGTGAGTGTGAGGGTGAGGGTTAGTGTTAGGTTTAGGGTTAGGGTTAGGGTGAGGTTAGGGGTTAGGTTTAGGGTTAGGGTGAGGGTTAGGGTAAGGGGTATGATAGGGTTAGGGCGAGGGTTAGGGTTAGTGTGAGGGTTAGGTTTAGGTTTACAGTAAGGGTTAGTCTGAAGATAAAGGTTAGGGTGAGGGTTAGAGTTAGGGTTAGGGTAAAGGTCAGGGTTAGGTTGAGGGTTATGTTTCGGGTGATGTTTAAAGTGAGGTTGAATATTAGGGTGAGGATGAGGTTGAGGGTGAGGGTTAGGGTGAGTGGGAGGGTGATGGTGAGGTTTAGGGTTATGTTTAGGGTGAGGATTAGGGTTATGGTTAGGATTAGGGTTAGGTTTAGTGTTAGGCTGAGGGTGAGGGTGAGGGTGGGGGTTAGGGTTGGGGTTAGGGTGAGGGTTCTGGTTAGTTTTAAGGTTAGGCTTAAGGTGAGTTTGAGGGTGAGGGTGACGGTGAAGGTGACGGTGAGGGTGAGGGTTAGGGTTAGGATTAGTGTTAGGGTAGGGTGAGGGTTAAGGTTAGGGTTAGGGTTAGGGTGAGGGTGAGAGTGAGGATTAGGGTTAGGGTTAGGGTTAGGTTTAGGGTAAGGTTTAGTGTTAAGGTGTGGGTTAGGGTTAGGTTTTGGGTGAGGGTTACGGTTAGTGTGTGGGTTAGAGTGAGGGTTAGTGTTTGGTATAGGGTGAGGGATAAGGTTAGTGTTAGGGTGAGGATTAGGGTTAGGGTTAGGGGGTAGGGTTAGGGTTAGGGTTAGGCTTAGGGTGAGGGTGAGGTTTCAGGTGAGGGCTAGGGTTAGAATTAGGGTAAGGTTTAGGGTTAGTGTGAGGGTTTGGTTCAGAGTTAGCTTTAGGTTGAAGGTGAGGCTTAGCGTTAGGGTTACGTTTAGGGTGAGAGTTAGTGTGAGGGTTATGGTTAGGGTTAGTCTAAGGGTTAGGGTTAGGGTTAAGGTTAGGGTTAGGGTGAGGTTGAGGTTGAGCGTTAGGGTTAGGGTTAGTGTGAGGATAAGTTAAAGGTGCGGGTTAGTGTGAGGGTTAGGGTTAGGGTTAGGGTAAGTCTTATGGTTACAGTGAGGGTTAAGATTAGAGTTAGGGTTAGAGTGAGTGTCAGGGTGAGGGTTAGGTTTAGGGTTAGATTAGGGTTAGGTTTAGGGTTAGGGTTAGTGTAAGGGTTAGGTTTCTGTTGAGGGTTAGATTTAGGGTGATGTTTAGGTTAACAGTGAGGGTTAGGGTGAGGGTTAGTTTGAGTGTGAGGTTTAGGGTGAGGGTGAGTGTGATTGTGAGAGTGACGGTGAATGTTGGGGTTAGGTTTAGGGTTAGGGTGAGGGTGAGGTTTAGGGTTGGGTTTATGGTTAGGGTAAGTGTTAGGATGAGATTGAGGGTGAGGGTTAGTGTTAGGGTTAGGGTGAGGGTTTGTGTTAGGGTGATGGTTAGGGTGAGGGTGAGGGTTAGGTTGAGTGTTAGGTTTATGGTTAGGGTTAGAGCTAGGGTGAGGATGAGGGTGAGGGTTAGTGTTAGGGTTAGGGTGAGGGTTAGGGTTAGGGTTAGGGTGAGTTTTCGGTTTAGGTTGAGGGCTATGGTGAGGGTGAGGGTTAGGGTGAGTGTGAGTGTGAGGGTGAGGTTTTCGGTTAGGTAAGGGTTTGGGTTAAGGTTAGTGTTAGGGTTAGGTTTAGGGTTAGAATGTGGGTTAGGTTTAGGGTTAGGGTGATGCTTAGTGTAGGCCTGAGGGTTAGGGTGAGGGTGATGGTACAGGTGAGGGTTCAGGTTCGGGTGAGGTAGAGGTTTATATTTTGGGTTAGGGTTAGGTTTAAGGTGTGGGTTAGGCTGATGGTGAGGGTGAGGTTTAGTTTGAGGTTTAGGGTTAGGGTTAGGGTGAGGGTGAGCCTGATGTTTAGGGTGAGGGTGAGGGTTAGGGTGAGGGTTAGGGTTCAGATTAGGGTGAGGTTCAGAGTTTGGGAGAGGGTTAGGGTTAGGGTGACGTTTAGGGTGAGGGGTAGGTTTAGGGTTAGGTTTAGGTTTAGGGTGAGGGTGAGGGAGATGGTGACGGTTATTGTTAGGGTTAGGGAGACGATGAGGGTGAGGGTTAGGTTTAGGATTAGGGTTTGGTTAAGGGTTAGGCTGAGTGTGAGGGAGAGGGCTAGGGTTAGAGTTAGGGTGAGGCTTAGGGCTAGTGTGTGGGTTAGGGTGAGGGTTAGGTTGAGGGTCAGGTTTAGGGTAACAGTGACAGTGGGTGTGAGGGTTAGGGTTATGATTAGGGTTAGGATGAGTTTTAGGTTTAGGGTTAGGGTTAGGGTTAGGGTGAGGATTAGGGTTAGGGTTAGGGTTATTGTTAGAGTTAGGGTTAGGGTAAGGATAAGAGTGAGGTTTAGGATTAGGGTTAGGATGAGGTTTAGGTTTAGGGTAAGGGCTATGGTGAGGGTGAGGTTTAGGGTGAGTGTGAGGGTGAGGGTGAGGTTAAGAGTTACCATTTGGGGTAGGGTTATTGTAAGGCTGAGTGTGACGGTGGGGGTGAGAGTGAAGGTTAGGTTTAGGATTAGGGTGAAGGTGAGGTTTAGGGGAAGGTTTAGGATTAGGGTTAGGGTTAGTGTTAGGCTGAAGGTGACGGTGAGGGTGAGGGTTAAGATTGGGGTTCGGGTTCGGGTTAGGGTTAAGGTGAGGGCTAGGGTGAGTGTGAGGGTTAGGGTGCAAATGAGGGTGAAGATGAGGGTTTCGGTTAGGTAAGATTTAGGGTTATTGTTAGGGTGAGGATTAGGTTGAATGTGAGGTTTAGTGTGAGGGTTAGTGTTAAGGTGAGGGTTAGGTTTAGAGTTAGGGTGAGGGTTTGGGTTAGGGTGAGGTTGAGGGTTAGGGTGAGAGGTAGGGTTAAGGTTAGTGTGAGGGTTAGGGTTAGTGTCAAGTTTAGGGTTACGGTTAGGGTTAGGGTCATGTTGAGGGTAAGGGTTAGGTTGAGGCTTATGGTGAGGGTGAGGGTTAGGGATAGCTTTAGTGTTAGGGTGAGGATTAATGTGAGGGTTAGGTTTCGGTTTAGGGTTAGGGTGAGGGTGAGGGTTAGGGTGACGGTTAGTGTGAGGATAAGGTTTAGGGTGAGGGTGAGGGTGAGGGTTCGACTGAGGGTTAGGGTTAGGTATGGGTGAGGGATAGGGTTATCGTTAGGGTGAGGGTTTGTTCTAGAGAATTAGGGTTAGGATTGTTGGTAGGGTAAATTTTAGGGTTAGGTTTAGTGTTAGTGTGAGGGTTAGGGTTAGGGTTAGTGTTAGGGTTAGTGTTAGGTTTAGGGTGAGGGTGAGAGTGAGGGTGAGGTTATGTTTAGGGATATGCTGAGGTTTAGGGTTTGTGTGAGGGTTAGCATTACCATTAGGTTTAAGGTGAGGGTTAGGGTGAGGGTTAGGTTTAGGGTCAGGGTTAGGTTTAGGGTGAGGGTTAGGGTTAGGGGTAGGGTTAGTGTGAGGGTGAGGGTGAGGGTTAGGGTTAGGGTTAGGTTTAGTGTTAGGGTGAGGATGAGGTTGAGATTTAGGCTGAGGGTGAGGGTGAGGGTGAGGCTTAGAGTTAGAGTTAGGGTTAGGGTTATGGTGAGGGTAAGGGTTAGGTTGAGGTTTAATGTGAGGCTTAGGGTGAGGGTGAGAGGTAGGGTTAGAATTAGAGTTAGGGTGAGTGTGAGGGTTAATATGAGGGTTAGGTTGAGGGTTAGGGATAGGGTTAGGGTGAGGTTGGGGGTGAGGTTGAGGGTGAGGGTGAGGGTTAGTGCTAGGATTAGTTTTAGGGTTAGGGTGAGGGTTAGGCTTAGGCTGAGTGTTTGGGTTAGGGTGATGTATATTGTGAGGCAGAGGGTTAGGTGAGGGTGAGTGTCAGGGTGTGGGTGATGGTGAGGGTGAGTGTGAGGGTTAGGGTGTGGTTGAAGGTTAGGGTTAGGGTGAGGGTTAGGGTTATGGTGAGTGTTAGGGTTAGGGTGAGGTTTAAATTTAGCGTTAGGTTTATGGTGAGGTTTAGGGTTAGGGTTAGGGTTTGTGTGAGGGTGAGGGTGAGGGTTAGGTTTAGGGTTAGTGTTATGGTGAGGATGAAGGTGAGAGTTAGGCTGAGGGTGAGGGTGAGGGTGAGATTTAGGGTTAGGTTTAGGCTTAGGGTGAGGGTGAAAGTGAGGGTGAGTGTGATTGTTAGGGTTAGGTTTAGGCTGAGGGTGAGTGTGAGGGCTAGGGTTAGCGTTAGGATTAGGTTTAGGGTGAGAGTGGGGTGGAGTTTTAGGGTTAGGATTAGGGTTAAGGTTAGGGTAAGGCTGAGGGTGAAGTGGAATTTGAAGTTTATGGTTATGGTTATGGTTATGGTTATGGTTATGGTTAGGGTTCGAGTAAGGTTTAGACTGATGGTTATCGTTTGGTTTAGTGTGAGGGCTAGGGTTAGGGGTAGGATTAGGTTTAGGGTGAGTGTTAGGTTTAGGTTTAGGGTTATGATAAGGTTTAGGCAGAGGGTTAGAATTAGGATTAGTGTGAGGGTTAAGTTTAGGGTTAGAGTAAGTGTTATGGTGAGGGTAAATGTTAGGGTGAGGATTGGCGTGAGGGTGAGGCTAAGGGTTAGATTGAGGGTTAGGGTGAAGGTTAGGTTTATGGTTACATTTAGGGTGAGTGTTAGGGTGTGGGTAAGTATTAGTGTGAGGGTTAGGGTGAGGGTGTGTGTTAGGGTTCGGGTGAGGGTAAGGGTAAGGTTGAGGGTTTGGTTGAGAGTGAGGGATAGGGTGAGGGTTTGGTTTAAAGTTAAGGATAGGGTGAGGATTTGGGTTAGGTTTTGGTTTAGGGTGCCAGTTAGGCTTAGGGGTAGGGTTAGGTTAAGTGTGAGGTTTGGGTTAGGGTTAGGGTGACGGTAAGTGTTAGGGTGAGGGTTAGGTTTAGTGTGATGTTTAGGGTTAGAATTAGGTTTCGGGTTAGGGTTAGGATGAGTGTTAGGGTTAAGTTTATGGTTAGGGTTAGGGTGAGGGCGAGGGTTAGGGTTAGGGTTAGTGTTAGGGTGAGTGCTAGGGTGAGGGTGAGGTTGATTGTGAGGGTAATGGGGAGGGTGAAGTTTTTGGTTAGGTGAGGATTAGGGCTAAGTTTAGGGTGACTATTAGAGTTAGGGTTAGGGTTAGGGTTATGTTGAGGTTGAGGGGGAGGGGGAGGGTTAGTGTTAGGTTGAGGGTTAGGGTGAGTGTGAGGGTTAGTGTTAGGGTTAATGTGGGGGTTAGGATTACGATGAGGGTTAGGGTTAGGTTGAGGGTTAGAATTAGGGTAAGGGTTAGGGTGAGTGCTAGCGTGAGGGTGAGGTTTAGGGTGAGGGTAATGGTGGGTGTGAAGTTTTTGGTTAGGTAAGGGTTAGGGCTAGGTTTAGGGTGAGTATTAGAGTTAGGGTTAGGGTTAGGGTTATGTTGAGGGTCAGGGAATGGTGAAGGTTAGTGTTAGGATGAGGGTTAAGGTGAGGGTCAGGGTGAGGGTGAGGGTTAGGGTTAGGGTTAATATGGGGGTTAGGATTACGGTGAGTGTTAGGGTTAGGGTGAGGGTTAGAATTAGGGTAAGGGTTAGGGTGAGGGTTAGGGTAAGGGTGATGTTTAGTGTGAGGGTTAGGGTGAGCGTGAGTGTTCAGGTCAGAGTTAGGGTTAGGGTTAGTGTTAGGGTTAGGGTTAGGGTGAGGATTACGGTGACAGTGAGTGTTGTGGTTACGGTTAGGGTTAGGGTGATGTTTAGGGTGAGCCTTAGGGTTAGGGTGAGTGTTAGGATGAGGGTTAGGGTGAGGGTGAGGGTGTTGGTGAGGGTTCGGGTTATGGTTAGGATTAGTGTAAGGGTAAGGGTTACATTGAGGGTTCGGGTTAAGATGATTGTTAGGGTTAGGCTTAGGATCAGGGTTAGTTTTGGCGTGAGGGTTAGGCTGAGGGGTAGGGTTAGGGTTAGTGTTACGGTTATGGTGAGGGTAAGGGTTAGGGTCAGGTTTAGGTTTAAGCTGAGGGTTAAGGTTAGTGTTAGATTTAGGAATAGGTTTAGGTGAGTGTGAGGGTGAGGGTTAGGGTTAGGGTTAGTTTGAGGGTTAGAGTTATTGTGAGAGTTAGGTTTAGTGTGATGCTTAGGGTTAGGTTAAGGGTTAGGGTGAGGTTTAGGTTTAGGGTTAGGGTTACGGTGAAGGTCAGGGTGAGGGTTAGGATTAGGGTGAGGGTTAGGGTTAGGGTTAGGTTTAGGGTGAAGTTCGGGGTGAGGTTTAGGGTTAGGTAGAGGGTTAGGGTTAGGCTGAGGGGTAGGGTTAGGGTTATGTTTTTTATGAGGGTGAGGGTTAGGTTGAGGGAGAGTCTTAGGGTGAGGGTGAATGTTCGGGTGAGGGTGAGGGTTAGGGTGTGCTTGAGGATTACGGTTAGGGTGAGGGTTATTGTGATGGTGAGTGTTAGGGTGAGGGTGAGGATTAGGTATAGGGTTAGGGTGAGGGTGAGGGTTAGGGTTGGGGTTAGGGTGAGAATTAAGGTGAGGTGTAGGGATAGGGTTAGGGTTAGGGTCAGGTGAGAGTTAGGGTTAGGTTTAGCGTTAGGAATAGGGTGACTGTTAGGTTGATTGTTAGGGTTAGGGTGATAGTGAAATTTAGGGTGATGATAAGGGATATGATTAGCGTTAGGGATAGGTTTAGGTTTAGGTTTAGGGTGAGGGCTAGGGTGAGTGTGAGGGTTAGGGTGAGGTTGAGGGTGATAGTTTCGGTTAGGTAAGGGTTAGGGTAATTTTTAGGGTGAGAATTATGTTGCGATTGAGGTTTAGTGTGATTGTTAGGGTTAGGTTGAGGGTTAGGTTGAGGGTGAGGTTTAGGGTTATCATTACTTTTAGGGTGTGGGTTAGGGTGAGGGTTAGGGTTAAGGTTAGGTTTATGGTTAGGGGGAGGGGGAGGATTAGGTAGAGGGTGAGGGTGAGGATTAGATTGAGGGTGAGGGTTAGTGTTAGGGTTAGGGTGAGGGTGAGGGTTATGGTTAGGGTTAGGATGAGTGTAAGGTTTAGGGTGAGGGTTAGGGTTAGGGTGAGTTTAAGATTAGGATTAGGTTTAGGGTAAGGGTGATGGTGAGGGTGAGGGTTAAGGTTAGGGTTAGTGTGAGGGTGAGTGTTAGGGTTAGGTTTAGGATTAGGGTTAGGGTTAGGATTAGGCTGAGTTTGAGTGTTTGGATGAGGGTGAGGGTTAGGGTTAGGTTTAGGAGTGAGGGTTAGAGTTAGGTGTAAGGTAAGGGGTAGGGTTGGTGTGAGGGGTAGGGTGAGGGTGAGTTTGATGGTGAAGGTTAGGGTGAGGATGAGGAAGAGTGTAAGTGTTAGCGTTAGGAATAGTGTTAGGGGGAGTTTTAGGGTTAGGGTTACTGTTATTGTTGGGATTAGGGTTAGAATGAGGGCTAGGATGAAGGTAAGGTTTAGGTTTAGGTTTAGGATGAGAGTTACGGTTTTGGGTGAGGGTTAGTGTTAGGTTAGGGTGAGGATTAGGGTTAGGGTGATGTTTAGGTTGAGGGTGAGAGGTAGGGTGTGGGTGAGTGTGAGGGTTAGGTTTAGGATTAGGGTGAGGTTTAGGGTTAGAGTTAGGGGGAAGTTTAGGTTTAGTGTGAGGGTTAGGGTTAGGGTTAAGGTGAGGGTAAGTGCTAGGTTGAGGGTTAGGGTGAGAGTGAGGGTTAGGATTAGTGTGAGTGTTAGTCTGAGGGTTAGGGTGAGGTTTAGGGTTAGAGGTAGGTTTAGAGTGAGGATGAGGATAAGGGTTTGGGTTAGCGTGAGGGTTAGGGTTACAGTGAGGGTTACCGTGAGGGTCAGGGTTAGGATTAGGGTTACGGTGAGGGTGAGGGTGAGGGTTAGTGATAGGATTAGTGTCAGGGTTAGGTTAGGGTGAGGGTGAGGATGAGGGTTAGGGTTAGGGTAAGTGTGAGGGCTAGGTTTAGGGTGAGGGTTAGGGTTAGGGTAAGGGGTAGGGTGAGGGTTAGGTTTAGGGTTAGGGTTAGGGTGTGGGTCAGGGTGAGATTAGGGTTAGGTTGAGTGTTAGAGTTAGGGTGCGGGTTATTGTTAGCTTTCGGTTGAGGGTTTGGGTTAGGGTGATGCTTATTGTGGGGGTATGGTTTAGGGTTAGGGTGATTTTTCAGGTGTGGGTGAGGGTTAGGATGAGGGTGACGGTTATGGTTAGAGTTAGGGTTAGGGTGAGGGGTATTGTGAGCGTTAGGGTTAGGATTAGGGTTAGGGTTAGGTTTAGGGTGAGGATAAGTATTAGTGTGAGGGTGATGACGAGAGTGACGGTTAGGGTGTGGGTGAAGGTAAGGGTTAGTGTGAGGGTTAGGTTTAGGGTTAGGGTTAGGGTTAGTGTGTGGGTAAGGGTTAGGGTTATGGTGATGGTGAGGGTGAGGGTTATGGTAAGATTGAGGGTGAGTGTAAGAGTTAGGGTGAGGGTTAGGGTCTGGGTGAGGGTTAGTGTTATTGTTCGGTTTTGGATTAGGGTGAGGGTGAGGTAGAGGGTTAGGGTGAGGGTGAGGGTTAGGGTTAGGGTGAGGGTTATGGTTATGGTTTTGGTTAGGGTTAGGTTTAGGTTGAGGGTGAGGGTAAGGGTTAGGGTGAGGGTTAGGGTGAGGGTGAGGTTTATGGTTAATATTAGGATTAGAATTAGGGTAAGGGTTAGGGTTAGTTTTAGGGTTAGTATTAGGGTGAAGGTGAGTGTTTGGGTTTGGGTTAGGGTAAGTGTTAAGGTGAAGGTTTGGGTGATGGTGAGGGTTAGGGTTAGGGTTATGGTTAGAGTTAGGTTTAGTCTGAGGGGGAGGTGGAGGGTGAGTTTGAGGGTAAGGGTTAGGGTTAGGGTATGTGTGAGGGCTAGGGTGAGGGTGAGGGTTAGTGTGAGGGTGTGGGTTAGTTTTCATTTACCTTAAGGTTAGGGATAGGGTGAAGATTAGGTTGAGGGTGAGGGTTAAGTTGAGGTTAGGGTGAGGGTTAGGTTTAGGCTTAGGGTGAGGGTTAGGGTTAGGGTGATGTTTAGGGTGAGTGTGAGCGTTCGGTGAGGGTGAGGGTGAGGGTTAGGGTTAGTGTTAGGGTTAGGTTTAGGGTGATGGTGCATGTGAGGGTTAGGATGAGGAATAGGTTTAGGGTTAGGGTTAGGCTGAGGTTAAGGGTCAGGGTGAGGGTGAAGTTGAGTGTTACGATGAGGGTTAGAGTGAGGGTGAGGGTTAGGGTCATTGTTAGGGTTTGGATTAGAGTGAGGGTGAGGGAGAGGGTTAGGGTATGTTGAGGGTTAGGGTTAGGGTGAGGGTGAGGGTTAGGGTTAGTGTTAGGATTAGGATTAGGTTGAGGGTTAGGGTCAGTGTTAGGGTTAGTATTAGGGTGAGGTTGAGGGTTAGGGTTAGGGTTAGGGTAATTGTGAGGGTCAGGGTTAGGGTGAAGTTTTGGGTGATGGTGAGGGTTAGGGTTAGGGTTATGGTTAAAGTTAGGTTTAGTCTGAGGTGGTGGGTGAGGGTGAGGTTGAGGTTAAGGGTTAGGGTTAGGGTAAGGTTGAGGGCTAGAATGAGGGTGAGGGTTAGTGTGAGGGTGTGAGTGAGGGTTTCATTTACCTGAGGGTTAGGGTTAGTGTGAAGATTAGGTTGAGGATGAGGATTAAGCTGAGGTTAGGGTTAGGGTGATGGTTAGGTTTAGGCTTAGAGTGAGGGTGAGCATTCGGTGAGGGTGAGGGTGAGGGTGAGGGTTAGTGTTAGGGTTAGGTTTAGGGTGAGGGTGCGTGTGAGGGTTAGGATTAGGATTAGGGTAAGGGTTAGGGTTAGTGTTAGGGTTAGTATTAGGGTGAGGGTGAGTGTTAGGGTTTGGGTTAGGGTAAGCGTGAGGGTAAGTGTTAGGGTGAAAGTTTGGGTGATGGTGAGGGTTAGGGTTAGGGTTATGGTTAGATTTAGGTTTGGTCTGAGGGGGAGGGGGAGGGTGAGTTTGAGGGTAAGGGTTAGGGTTAGGGTAAAGTTGAGGGCTAGGGTGAGGGTGAGGGTTAGTGTGAGGGTGTTTGTTAGTTTTCATTTACCTTATGGTTAGGGTTAGGGTGAAGATTAGGTTGAGGGTGAGGGTTAAGGTGAGGTTAGGGTTAGGGTGAGGGTTAGGTTTATGCTTAGGGTGAGGGTCAGGGTTAGGGTGATGTTTAGGGTGAGGGTGAGCGTTCGGTGAGGGTGAGGGAGAGGGAGAGGGTAAGAGTTAATGTTAGGGTTAGCTTTAGGGTGAGGGTGCGTGTGAGGGTTAGGATGAGGAATAGGGTTAGGGTTAGGGTTTGGCTGAGGTCTAGGGTCAGGGTGAGGGTGAAGTTGAGTGTTACGATGAGGGTTAGGGTGAGGGTGAGGTTTAGGGTCATTGTTAGGGTTTGGATTAGGGTGAGGGTGAGGGAGAGGGTTAGGGTATGTTGAAGGTTAGGGTTAGGATTAGGTTGAGTGTTAGGGTCATTGTTAGGTTTAGTATTAGGGTGAGGGTGAGGGTTAAGGTTAGGGTTAGGGTAAGTGTGAGGGTAAGAGTTAGGGTGAAGGTTTGGGTGATGGTGAGGGTTAGGGTTAGGGTTATGGTTAGAGTTAGGTTTAGTCTGAGGTGGTGGGTGAGGGTGAGGTTGAGTTTAAGGGTTAGGGGTAGGGTAAGGGTGAGGGCTAGGATGAGGGTGAGGGTTAGTGTGAGGGTGTGAGTGAGGGTTTCATTTACCTGAGGGTTAGGGTTAGTGTGAAGATTAGGTTGAGGATGAGGGTTAAGCTGAGGTTAGGGTTAGGGTGATGGTTAGGGTTAGGCTTAGAGTGAGGGTGAGCATTCGGTGAGGGTGAGGGTGAGGGTGAGGGTTAGGGTTAGGGTGAGGGTGCCTGTGAGTGTTAGGATTAGGATTAGGGTAAGGGTTAGGGTTAGTGTTAGGGTTAGTATTAGGGTGAGGGTGAGTGTTAGGGTTTGGGTTAGGGTAAGCGTGAGGGTAAGTGTTAGGGTGAAAGTTTGGGTGATGGTGAGGGTTAGGGTTAGGGTTATGGTTAGATTTAGGTTTGGTCTGAGGGGGAGGGGGAGGGTGAGTTTGAGGGTAAGGGTTAGGGTTAGGGTAAGGGTGAGGGCTAGGGTGAGGGTGAGGGTTAGTGTGAGGGTGTTTGTTAGTTTTCATTTACCTTATGGTTAGGGTTAGGGTGAAGATTAGGTTGAGGGTGAGGGTTAAGGTGAGGTTAGGGTTAGGGTGAGGGTTAGGTTTAAGCTTAGCGTGAGGGTTAGGGTTAGGGTGATGTTTAGGGTGAGGGTGAGCGTTCGGTGAGGGTGAGGGAGAGGGAGAGGGTAAGAGTTAATGTTAGGGTTAGGTTTAGGGTGAGGGTGCGTGTGAGGGTTAGGATGAGGAATAGGGTTAGGGTTAGGGTTTGGCTGAGGTCTAGGGTCAGGGTGAGGGTGAAGTTGAGTGTTACGATGAGGGTTAGGGTGAGGGTGAGGGTTAGGGTCATTGTTAGGGTTTGGATTAGGGTGAGGGTGAGGGAGAGGGTTAGGGTATGTTGAAGGTTAGGGTTAGGATTAGGTTGAGTGTTAGGGTCATTGTTAGGTTTAGTATTAGGGTGAGGGTGAGGGTTAAGGTTAGGGTTAGGGTAAGTGTGAGGGTAAGAGTTAGGGTGAAGGTTTGGGTGATGGTGAGGGTTAGGGTTAGGGTTATGGTTAGAGTTAGGTTTAGTCTGAGGTGGTGGGTGAGGGTGAGGTTGAGTTTAAGGGTTAGGGGTAGGGTAAGGGTGAGGGCCAGGATGAGGGTGAGGGTTAGTGTGAGGGTGTGAGTGAGGGTTTCATTTACCTGAGGGTTAGGGTTAGTGTGAAGATTAGGTTGAGGATGAGGGTTAAGCTGAGGTTAGGGTTAGGGTGATGGTTAGGGTTAGGCTTAGAGTGAGGGTGAACATTCGGTGAGGGTGAGGGTGAGGGTGAGGGTTAGGTTTAGGGTGAGGGTGCGTGTGAGGGTTAGGATTAGGATTAGGGTAAGGGTTAGGGTTAGTGTTAGGGTTAGTATTAGGGTGAGGGTGAGTGTTAGGGTTTGGGTTAGGGTAAGCGTGAGGGTAAGTGTTAGGGTGAAAGTTTGGGTGATGGTGAGGGTTAGGGTTAGGGTTATGGTTAGATTTAGGTTTGGTCTGAGGGGGAGGGGGAGGGTGAGTTTGAGGGTAAGGGTTAGGGTTAGGGTAAGGGTGAGGGCTAGGGTGAGGGTGAGGGTTAGTGTGAGGGTGTTTGTTAGTTTTCATTTACCTTATGGTTAGAGTTAGGGTGAAGATTAGGTTGAGGGTGAGGGTTAAGGTGAGGTTAGGGTTAGGGTGAGGGTTAGGTTTAAGCTTAGGGTGAGGGTCAGTGTTAGGGTGATGTTTAGGGTGAGGGTGAGCGTTCGGTGAGGGTGAGGGAGAGGGAGAGGGTAAGAGTTAATCTTAGGGTTAGGTTTAGGGTGAGGGTGCGTGTGAGGGTTAGGATGAGGAATAGGGTTAGGGTCAGGGTTTGGCTGAGGTCTAGGGTCAGGGTGAGGGTGAAGTTGAGTGTTACGATGAGGGTTAGGGTGAGGGTGAAGGTTAGGGTCATTGTTAGGGTTTGGATTAGGGTGAGGGTGAGGGAGAGGGTTAGGGTATGTTGAGGGTTAGGGTTAAGATGAGGGTGAGGGTTAGGGTTAGTGTTAGGATTAGGATTAGGGTGAGGGTTAGGGTCAGTGTTAGGGTTAGTATTAGGGTGAGGGTGAGGGTTAGGGTTAGGGTTAGGGTTAGGGTAAGTGTGAGGGTAAGGGTTAGGGTGAAGGTTTGGGTGATGGTGAGGGTTAGGGTTAGGGTTATGGTTAGAGTTAGGTTTAGTCTGAGGTGGTGGGTGAGGGTGAGGTTGAGGTTAAGGGTTAGGGTTAGGGTAATGGTGAGGGCTAGGATGAGGGTGAGGGTAAGTGTGAGGGTGTGAGTGAGGGTTTCCTTTACCTTAGGGTTAGGGTTAGTGTGAAGATTAGGTTGAGGAAGAGGGTTAAGTTGAGGTTAGGGTTAGGGTGAGGGTTAGGGTTAGGCTTAGGGTGATGTTGAGCATACGGTGAGGGTGAGGGTGCGGGTGAGGGTGAGTGTTAGGGTTAGGTTTAGGGTGAGGGTTCGTGTGAGTGTTAGGATTAGGAATAGGGTTAGGTTTAGGGTTAGGCTGAGGGCAAGGGTCAGGGTGAGCGTGAAGTTTAGGTTTAGGTTTAGGTTTAGGGTTAGGGTGAGTGTTATGGTTAGTGTGAGTATTATGATTAGTATTAGGGTTAGGGTTAGCTTGAGGATAAGGATTAGGTTGAGGTCAAGTGTGAGGGTGAGGATTGGGGTTAGGGATAGTTTAGGCTGAGTGCTAGGGTGAGGGATAAGGTTAGTGTGAGGGTTAAGGTGAGGCACTTCTTTAGCTAAGGGTTAGGGTTATGGTAAGGATTAGCGTGAAGTTGAGGGTTAGGTTAAGGGTTATGTTTAGGGTGATGGTTAGGGTTAGGTTTAGGGTAAGGGTTAGTGTTTGGGTGATGATTAGGTTGAAGGTGAGAGTTAGGTTAAGGATGAGTGTTCCGGGAAGGGTGCAGGTTCGGGTGAGGGAGAGGGTTAGGGTGTGGGTGAGGATTAGGTTTAAGTTGAGGGTTAGTGTTATTGTTAGTTTTAGTGGGAGGGTGAGAGTTAGGGGTAGGGTTACCATTAGGTTGAGGGTTAGAGTTAGGGTTAGGGTGTGGGTTAGGTTTAGGGTTAGGGTTAGGGTGAGGGTGAGGGTGAGGTTTAGGGTTAGGGTTAGGGTTAGTGTGAGGGTTAGCGTTAGGGTTAGGGTTTGTGTTAGTTTGAGGGTTAGGGTTAGGTTTAGGATTAGGATAAGGGTTACACTGAGGATTAGGGTTAGGGTTAGTGTGAGTGTTAGGTTTAGGGTTAGGGTTTGGGTTAGGTTGAGGGTAAAGGTTAGGGTGAGGTTTAGGGTTAGGATGAGGGTTAGGGTGAGTGTTAGGGTTAGGGTTATGTTTAGGGTTAGGATGAGGTTTAGGTTTAGGGTTAGGCTTATGGTGAGGTTTAGGTTTTAGGTAAAGGTTAGGGTGAATGTTAGGGTGAGGGTGAGGTTTAGGGTTAGGGTGAGGGTAAGGGTCAGGGTGAGGGTTAGGGTGAGGGTGAAGGTTAGGGTTAGCATAAGTGTTAGGGTGAGGGTGAGGCTTTGGGTGAGGGTTAGGGTTAAGATTAGGTATAGGGTGAGGATTAGGGTTAGGGTTAGGATGAGGGTTAGGTTTAGTGTGAGGGTTAGGGTTAGGGTTAGGGTGAGTTTTAGGTTTAGTATGAGGGTTAGGGTTAGGGTTAGGTTGAGGGTAAGGTTTCGGGTGAGGGTTAGTGTGAGGGTGAGGTTTAGGTTTAGTATTAGTTTGACCCTTAGCGTTAAGATGAGTGTTATGTTTAGGGTGAGGGTGAGGTGAGGGTTAGGATTAGGGTTAGGGTAAGGGTTAGGGTGAGGGTTAGGATTAGTTTGAGGGTTAGGGTGAGGGTCAGGGTGAGGGTTAGTGTTAGTTTGATGGTTAGGTTTAGGGTAAGTGTTAGGGTTAAGGTTAGGGTGAGAGTTAGGTTTAGGGTGATATTTATTGTGAGGTTGAGCGTTAGGGTGAGGGTGAGTCTTCGTGTGAGGGTTAGGTTCGGGTGAGGGTGAGGGATTGGGTGTGGTTTAGGGTTAGGTTTATGGTGCGGGTTAGGGTGACGGTGCGGGTTAGGGTGAGGGTGTGGGTTAAGTTTAGAGTTAGGATTAGGGTGATGGTTAGGGTGAGGGTTAGGGTTCGGGTTAGAATTAAGGTGAGGTGTCAGTATAGGGTGGGTTTAGGGTAATGGTTAGTGTGAGGGTTAGGCTTAGGTATATAGTTAGTGTGAGTATAAGGTTTAGGCTGAGGGTTAGGGTGACGGTTAACGTTCTGGTGAGGGTTAGGGTTAAGGTTAGGGTGAGGGTTAGGGTTAGGGTGATGTTTAGGTTGAGGTTGATGGTTAGTGTGAGGGTGAGGGTGAGGGTTAGGGTGAGGGTAGGGGTGATGGTGTGGGTTAGGATTAGTTTAGGGTGATGGTGAGGGTGAGAGTTAGAATTAGATATAATGTTAGGGTTAGGGTTAGGCTGAGGGTGGGGGTGAGGATGAGGGTGAAGGTTAGGGTTAGGGTTAGGATTAGATTTAGAGTGAGGGTTAGGGTTAGTGTGAGGGTTTTGGTTAGGTTTACGATTAGGGATAGTGTGAGGGTAAGGATTAGGGTGAGAGTTAGGGTGAGGGTTAGGTTTAGGGTTAGGATTAGCGTGAGGTTTAGAGTTTGGATGATGTTTAGGATAAGATTGAGGGTTAGGGTGAGATTGAAGGTTCAGGTGAGGGTGACGGTTCGCTTGAAGGTGAGGGTTAGGGTGTGGGTGAGGATTAGTGTTAGGGTGAGGGTTAGCATTAGGTTTAGGTTTAGTGTGAGGGAGAGGGTTAGGGGTATTGTTAGGGTTAGATTGAGGGTTAGGGTTAGGGTTAGGGAGAGGGCTAGGGTTACGGTTAAGGTGAGTTTTAGGGTGAGTGTGAGGGTTAGAGTGAGGGTGAGGGTGAGGGTTAGGGTTAGGGTTAGGGTGAGATTGAGGGTGAGGGTTAGGTTTAGGATTAGGGTTAGAGTTAGGGTTAGGGAGCGTGTTAGGTTGAGTGTAAGGGTGAGGATGAGGTTGAGAGTTAGGGTGTGGGTGAGGGTTAGGGTTAGGCTTAGAGTTATTGTGAGAGTAAGGGTGAGGGTGAGGTCTAGGTTGAGGTTTAGGTTTAGAGTGAGGGTTAGGGATAGGGTTAAGGTTAGGGTGAGGGTGTGGGTGAGTGTTAGGGTTAGGGTGAGGGTGAGGTATAGGTTGAGGTTTAGGTTTAGAGTGAGGGTTAGGGATAGGGTTAAGGTTAGGGTGAGGGTGTGGGTGAGTGTTAGGGTTAGGTTTAGCATTAGGGTTAGGGTGAGGGTGAGGGTCAGGGTTAGGATTAGTGTTAGGATTAGGATAAAGCTGAGGGTGATGGGGAAGGTGAGAGGGTGGTTTACGGTTAGGGTTAGGGTTAGGTATAGGGCATGGTGATGGAGTGGGTTAGGGTTAGGATTAGGGTTATGATGAGGGTTCGGTTGAGGGTTAGGGTTAGTGTTAGGGTTAGTGTGAGGGTTAGTTTTAGGGTTAGGATAAGGGTTAGTGTGAGGGTAAAGGTCAGGGTGAGAGGATGAGTGTGAGGTTTAGGATTAGGGTTAATGTTAGGGTGAGTGTTAGCATTAGGGTTAGGGTGAGTGTTAGGGTTAGAGTGACGATAAGGGTTAGGTTGAGGGTTAGGGTGAGGGTGAGGTTTAGGGCTAGCATTAGGTTATGGTTAGTGTTAGGATGAGGGTTAGGGTTAGAGTGAGGGTTATTGTTAGTGTTAAGGTGAGAGTGAGGGTTAGGTTTAGGGTGATTTTTGATGTGAGGGTGAGGGTTAGGGTGAATTTGAGTGTTTGGGTGAGAGTTAGGTTTAGGTTTAGAGTTAGGGATAGGGTTAGGATGAGTGTAAGAGTTAGGGTGAGGGTTAGGGTGAATGTGAGTGTAAGGGTTAGGGTGTGGGTTAGGGTTAGTGTTAGGGTTAGGGTGAAGGTGAGGGTTAGGATTAGGATTAAAGTAAGGATTATGGTTAGGCCTAGGGTTAGTATTAGGGTGAGGGTGAGGTTGAGGGTGAGGGTGAGTGTTAGGGTTAAGTTTAGTGTGAGGGATAGTGTTAGGGTGAGGGTTAGGGTTAGGGTAAGTGTTAGGGTGAGGGTTAGGGTTAGTGTGAGTATAAGGTTTCAGGTTACAGTTAGGGTGAGGGTGAGGTTTAGGGTTAGCGTTATGGTTAGGGTGAGGGTTAGAGAGAGGGTTACCTTTACAGTGAGGGTAAGGGTGAGGGTTAGGGTGAAGGTTAGGGTTAAGGTTAGGATTAGGGTGAGGGTTAGGGTTTGGGTGATGTTTAGGGTGAGGTTAAGTGTTAGGGAGTGGATGAGGGTTTGGGTGATGGTGAGGTTGAGGGTGAGGGTGAGGGATAGGTTTTGGGTGAGGATTAAGTGTAGGGTTAGGGTTATCGTTAGGTTTAGGTTTAGTGTGAGGGTAAGGGTTAGGGGTAGGGTTAGCATTAGGTTGAGGGTTAGGGGTAGTGTTAGGGAGAGGGGTAGGGTTAGGGTTAGGGTGAGTTTTAGGTTGAGTGTGACGGTTAGGGTGACGGTGAGGGTGAAGTTTAGGGTTAGGGTTAGGTTTAGGATGAGTTTGATTGTGAGGGTTAGGTTTAGGATTAGGGTTAGGGTTAGGGATCGGGAGAATGTTAGGGTTCAGGTTCGAGTTCGGGTGAGGTTGAGAGTTAGGGTATGGTTGAGTGTTGGGGTTAAGATGAGGATTACAGTTAGGGTTAGGGTTATGGTGAGAGAAAGTTTTAGGGTGAGGTTTAGTGTGAGGATGAGGGTTAGGGTTAGTGTTAGAGTTAGGGTGTGGTTTAGGGTGAGGGTAAGGGTTTGGTTTAGGGTTAGTGTGAGGGTGAGGTATACGGTGAGGGTTATGGTTAGTGATAGTTAGGGTTAGGGTGAGGGTTTGGGTGAGTTTTAGGGTTAGGTTTTGCATTAGAGTTAGGATGAGGGTGAGGGTGTGGTTTAGCATTAGGGTTAGGATTAGGCTGAGGTTCATTGGGAGGGTGAGGGTGTGGGTTAGGGTTAGGGTGAGGGTTAGGGTTAGGGCAGGGTGAGGGTTAGGGTTAGGATTAGGATTAGGTTTACGATGAGGATTAGGTTTTGGGTTAGTTTGAATGTTAGGGTAAGGGTTAGGGTTAGGTTTAGTATGAGGGTAAAAGTCAGGGTGAGGTTTAGGGTGAGGGTGAGGTTTAGGGTTAGGGTTAAGGTTAGGGTGAGGGTAAGCATTAGGGTGAGGGTGAGGGTTAGGTTATGGGTAAGTGTTAGGGCGAGGGTTAGTTTTAGGTTGAGGGTTAGGGTTATGTTGAGGGTAAGGGTTAGGGTGAGGTTTAGGGTGAGGTTGAGGGTTAGGGTTAGCATTAGGTTTAGGATGAGGGTGAGGGTGAGGGTTAGGGTTAGGGTTAGGGTTAGAGTGAGTTTTAGGGTTAGGGTTAGGGTTAGGGCTAGGGTTAGGGTTATTGTTAAGGTTATGGTTTAGGTGAGGGTGAGGGTGAGGGGTAGTGTTAGGGTTAGGGTTAGGGTTAGGGTTAGGGTTAGGGTTAGGTTCAGGGTAAGGCGGAGGGGGAAGGGGAGGTTGAGTGTGAGGGTTAGGAATAGGATTAGGTTTAGGGTGAGGGATAGGGTGAGGGTGATGATTAGTGTGAGTGTGAGGGTTTCGGTTAGGTAAGGGTTCGGGTTTGGGAGAGGAGTAGGGTGAGGGTGAGGGTTAAGCTGAGGTTAAGTTTAGGGTGAGGGATAGGGTTAGGGTTAGGGTGAGGGTTAGGTTTAAGGTGATGTGTAGGGTGAGGATTAGGGTTAGGGTTAATTTGAGGGTCAGGGTGAGGGTGTTGGTGAAAGTTAGGTTTAGGTTTAGGTTGAGGGTGAGGGTGAGGGTGAGGGTGAGGGTGAGGTTTAGGTTGTGGGTGAGAATTAGGGTTAGCATGAGGGTTAGCGTTAGGTTTAAGGTTAGTGTGAAGGTAAGGTTTACGGTTAGAGTTAGGTTTAGGTTGACGTTTAGTGTTAGGGTGAGGGTTATGGAGAGGGGTAGGGGTAGGGTTAGGATGAGGTTTGGGGGATTGTGAGGATTAGGGTGAGGGTTAGGGTGAGGGTTAGTATTAGTATTAGGGTTAAGGTTAGGGTTAGGGTGAGGGTTAGGGTTAGGGTGAGGGTTAGGGTTAGGTTTATCGTTAGGGTTTGGGTTAGTTTGAGGGTAAAGTTTAGGGTGAGGTTTATGGTTAGGGTTATGTTTAGAGTTAGCGTGAGGATTAGGGAGAGGGTTAGGTATAGGGTTAGGGTTAGGGTGAGGGTAAGGTTTAGGGTGAGTGTTAAGGTGAGGGTTAGGTTTGGCATTTGGGTTAGGGTGAGGATGTTTGTTAGGGTGAAGTTTATGGTTAAGGTTAGGGATAGGGTGAGGATTAGGGTTAGGTTAGGTTTAGGTTTAGGGTGAGGGTTAGGCTGAGGGGTTTGTATAGGGTTAGGGTGAGGGTAAGATAGAGTGTGAGGTTCAGGGTTAGGGTTAGGGTGAGTGTTAAGTTTAGTGTGAGGGTTAGGGTTAGGGTTAGGGTGAGGGTAAGTGTTAGGGTGACGGTTACTGTGAGGGTGAGGTTTAGGGTTACCATTAGGTTTAGGGTTAGGGTGAGGATGAGGGTTAGGGTTAAGGTGAGGGTGAGGTTGAGGTTGAGGGTGAGGGTGAGTGTTAGGTTTAGTTTTAGTGTGAGGGTAAGTGTTAGGGTGAGGGTTAGATTTAGGGTGAGGGTTAGGGTTAGGTTAAGGGTTAGGTTGAGAGTTAGGGTTAGGGTGAGGGTTAGTGTTAGTGTTAGGGAGAGTTAGGGTTAGGGTTATGTTTATTTTGAGGATTAGGGTTAGGGTGAGGGTGAGTGTTAGGGTAAGGGTTAGGGTTCGGGTAAATGTGAGGGTTAGGTTGTGCTTCCGGGTTAGATTTAGGGTGAGGGTTAGGGTGACATTGAGGGTTAGGGTGAGGGGGACGTTTAGGTTTAGGGTTAGGTTTAGGGTGAGGGTTAGGGTTAGGGTTAGGTGGAGAGTTAAGGTGACGTGTTGGGATAGAGTTAGGGTGAGGGTTAGGTTAGGGTTTGGGTTAGTGTGAGGCTAAGTGTTAGGGTGAGGGCTAGGGTGAACGTGAGGTTTAGGGTGAGGTTGAGGATGAGGGTTTCGGTTAGGTAAGGGTCAGGGTTAGGGTGAGGGTGAGGTTTTCGGTGATGTTTAGGGTGAGGGTGAGGGTTAGGTTTAGGGTGAGGGTGAGGGTGAGGGTGAGGGTGAGGGTTAGGGTTAGGGTTAGGTTTAGGGTGAGGGTGAGGGTTAGGATTAGGAACAGGTTTAGGGATTGGGTTGGGCTGAGGGTGAACCTCAGTGTGAGTGTGAAGCTTAGGGTTAGGGTTAATGTTAGGGTTAGGGTTAACGTTACGGTTAGTGTGAAGGTTATGGTTAGGTGTAGGGTTTGGGTAAGGGTGAGAATATGGGTTAGGGTGAGGGTTAGGGTGAGGATGATATTTAGGGTTAGTGTTAGGGTTAGGGTGAGTATTAGGGTTTGGGTGATGTTCAGGGTGAGCGTGCGGGTTAGGGTGAGGATGAGGGTTCGGGTGACGGTGAAGGTTCGGGTTCGGGTTAGGTTTAGGAGGGGTTAGGATTAGGGTTAGAGTTAGGGTTAGGGGGAGGTTTAGGGAGAGGGGTAGGGGTAGGGTTAGGCTGAGGTTTAGGGCATGGGTAAGTGTTAGGGTGAGGGTTAGTTTGAGGGTGAGTTTTAGGTTTAGGGTGAGGGTAAGGGTTAGGTTGAGGGTTAGGGTGAGGGTTAGGGTTGAGTATTTGGGTTAAGGTTAAGGATAGGATGAGGATTAGGGTTAAGGTTAGGTTTAGGCTGAGGGTTAGCCTTAGGGTTAGGGTGAGGGTTAGGTTTAGTGTGAGGTTTAGGGTTAGGGTTAGGGTGTTGGTAACGGTTATGGTGAGGATTAGGGTGTGAGGTTTAAGGTTAGCATTAGGTTTAGGGTTAGGGTTAGGATGAGTCTTAGGGTTAAGTTTACGGTTAGGGTTAGGGTGAGGGTGAGGTTTAGGGTTAGGGTTAGGGTGATGGTTAGTGTTAAGGTGAGGGCTAGGTTGAGGGTGAGGGTTACGGTGAGGGTGAGGTTGAGGGTGAGGTTTTCGATTAGGTAAGGGTTAGGGTTATTGTTTGGGTGAGGATTAGGGTAAGGGTGTGGGTTAAGGTTATGGTTAGGTTGAGGATTACGGTGATCGTGAGGGAGAGGGTTAGGGTAAGTGTGAGTGTGAGGGTTAGGGTTAGGGTTAGTGTGAGGGTTAGAGTTACAATTAGGGTTAGGGTTAAGGTGAGGGTTAGGGTTTTGGTTATGGCGAGTGTTAGGTTTACGGTGATGTTTAGTGTGAGTGTGAGTGTGAGGGTGAGAGTGAGTGATCTGGTGAGAGTTAGGGTTATGGTTAGCGTTAGGCATAGGGTTAGTGTGAGGGTAAGGGTAAGGGTGAGGGTTAGGGTGAGGGTGAGGTTTAGGTTTTAGGTGATGGTTAGGGTTAGGGTTAGGGTGAGGGTGAGGGTGAGGGATAGGGTGAATGTTAGGGTTAGGATTAGGTTTAGTTGGGGGATTAGGGTGAGGGTAAGGGTTAGGTTGATGTTTAGGTTGAGGGTGAGGGTTAGCGTTAGGGTGAGTGTAAGTGTTAGGGTGAGGGTTAGGGTGAGGGTGAGAGTTAGGGTTAGCATTAGAGTTTGGGTGAGGGTGAAGGTTAGAGTTAGCGTTAGGGTTAGGCTGAGGGATAGGGTGAGCTTTAGGGTTAGCGTGAGGCTAAGGGTTAGGGTGAGGTTTAGGGTGAGGGTGAGGTGTAGGGTTAGCGTTAGGGATAGGGTGAGTGTTAGGGTGAGAATTATGTTTAGGGTGAGGATTAGGGTTAGGTTTAGAATGAGGGTTAGCTTTACTGTCATGTTTATGGGAAGAGTGAGTGTTAGGGTGAGGGTGAGGCTGAGGGTTAGGTTTAGGTTTAGGGTTAGTGTGAGGGTGAGGGTGAGGGTTAGGTTTAGGATTAGCGTTATGGTTATGGTTAGTGTAAGTGTTAGGGTGAGGATGGGTTTCAGGTGATGGTGAGCGTTGGTTGTAGGCGAGGGTTAGGTTAGGGTGAGGATTAGGGTTAGGGTTAGCGTTATGTTTAGGATGAGGGTTAGGGTGTGTGTTAGGGTTAGGGTTAGGATTAGGGTGAGGTTGAGGGTGAGGGTTAGTGTTAAGATTAGGGTTAGGGTAAGGATTAGGGTGAACGTGAGGGTGAAGGTTAGGTTGAGCGTTATGGTTAGGATTAGGTTTAGTTTGCAGGTTAGGGTTATGGTTATGGTTAGGGTTAGGGTTAGGGACAGGGTTAGTGTGAGCGTAAGCGTAATGGTGAGGGTTAGTATGAGGGTGAGGGATAGGTTGAGTGTAAGGGATAGAGTGAGGGTTAGGGTGAGGGTGAAAGTTAGGGTTAGCATTAGAGTTAGGGTGAGGGTGAGGGTTAGGGTGAGCGTTAGGGTTAGGGTTACTTATAATGTGAGCATTAGGGTTAGTGTGAGGATAAGGGTTAGGGTGAGGGTTAGGGTGAGGGTGAGGTGTAGGGTGAGCGTTAAGGTTAGGTTTAGGGTGATGGTTAGGGTTAGGGTGATGTTTATTGTAAGGGTGAGTGTTAGAGTGAGGATGAGGGTGATGGTTAGGTTTAGGGTTAGGGTTAGTGTGAGGGTGAAGTTGAGGGTTAGGTTTAGGATTAGCTTTATGGTTATAGTTAGTGTGAGTGTTAGGGTGAGGATGAGGGTTCGGGTGATGGTGAGGGTTAGGGTATACGCGTGGTTTAGGGTTAAGGTGAGGATTAGGGTAAGGTTTAGGGTTAGGGTTATGGTGAGGGTAAGCGTTAGGGTGAGGTTTAGGATGAAGATGAGGGATAGGGTTAGCGTTAGGGTTAGGAGGAGGGTTACGGTGAGTGTTAGGGTTAGGTTTAGGGTTAGGGTGAGGGTTAGGATTAGGGTTAGGTTTAGGGTGAGGGTGAGGATTAGGGTTAGGTTTAGGATGAGGGTTAGAGTTAGGGTTTGGGTTAGGGTGAGGGTGAGGGTTAGGAAAGGGTTTTGGTTAGGTAAGTGTTATGGTTAGGTTAGACTGAGTAATAGGTTGAGGGTGAGGGTTAAATTGAGGGTTAGCGTTAGGGTGAGGGTTAGGGTTAGGCTTAAGGTGAGAGTTATGTTTAGCGTGATGTTTAAGGTGAGAGTGTGGGTTAAGGTGAGTGTGAGGGTTAGGATTAGGTTTAGGGTTAGGGTTAGGGTTAGGGTGAATGTTAGGGTGAGGCTAAGGTTTTGGGTGAGGGTGAATTTTTGGGTGTGAGGGCGAGGATTAGGGTTAGGGTTCGTGTTTTGGTGAGGGAAAAGTTTAGGGTTAGAATTAGGGATAGGGTGAGGATTAGTGTTAGTGTGAGGACTAGGTTTAGGGTTAGGTTGAGGATTAGGATTAGTGTGATGTTTATGGTGAGAGTGAGTGTTAGGGTGAGGGTGAGGATGAGGGTTAGGGTTAGGGTTAGGGTTAGGTTTACGTTTAGGATGAGAGTGAGGGTGAGGTGAGGGTTAGGGTGAGGGTGAGGTTGAGGTTCAGGGTGAGGGTTAGGGTGAGGGTCAGGCCTAGCGTTAGGGTAAGGGTGAGGGTTACATTTAGGATAAGGGTTCGGGTTAGGGTTAGTTTGAGAGTTAGGGTGACGGTTAGGGTTAGGGTTATGATGAGGGTTAGGGTTAGATTTAGGATTAGGGTTAGTGTGAGGATAAGGGTTAGGGAGAGGGTTAGGTTGAGGGTGAAGGTTAGGGTTAGCGTTAATGTTGGGGTTAGCGTTAGGATTATGGTGAAGGTTAGGGTGAGTGTTAGGTTTAGGGTGAGGTTTAGGTTGAGGGTGAGCATTAGGGTTAGTTTTAGGTTGATGGTTATGGTTACGGTTAGGTTTAGGGTGAGGGTTAGGTTGAGGGTTAGAGTGAGGGTTAGTGTTAGGGTGAGGGTTAGGGTTAGGATTAGGGTTATGGTGAGTTTTAGGGTTGGCGTTAAAGTTAGGGTAAATGTTAGGGTTAGGATTAAGGTTAGATTTAGGGTTAGGGTTATTGTTAGGATTAGGGTTAGGGTGAGGGTGAGGGTGAGGGTTGGTGTTAGGGCTAGGGTTAGGTTTAGAGTGATGGTGGGTTGAGGGTTAGGTTTAGGATTAGGGTTATAGTTAGGCTGAGGTGGTGGCAGAGTGTGAGGGTGAGGTTTAGGGTTAGGGTTAGGTTTAGAGTTACGGTGAGGGCTAGGGTGAGGGTGAGGGTTGGGTTGAGGGTTAGGGTTAGGTTGAGGGTTAGTGTTAGGGTTAGAGTGAGAGTTAGGATTAGGTTGATGTTTAGTGTGAGGCTGAGTGTTAGGGTTCAGATGAGGCTTCAGGTGAGGGTGAGTGTGAGGGTGAAGGTGAGGTTTAGGTGTGGCTTAGGGATAGGGTTAGGGTGAGGTTTAGGGTTAGGGTTAGGGTTAGGTTGAAGGTGAGGGTGAGGGTTAGGCTTAGGGTTAGGTTGAGGGTTAGGGTTAGGTTGAGGGCTATGGTGAGTGTGAGGGTTAGGGTGAGGTATAGGTTTAGAGTTAGGGTTAGGGTGATGGTTAGGGTGAGTGGTACAGTTAGTGTTAGGGTGAGGGTTAGGTTTAGTGTGAGGGTTTGTGTTAGAGTTAGGGTTAGTGTGAGGTTAAAGTTTAGGGTGAGGGTTAGGCTAAGTGTGAGGGTTAGGCTTATCGTTATGGTTAGGGTGAGGGTTAGGTTTAGGTTGAGAGCTAGGGTGAGGGTGAGGGTTAGGGTGAGAGTTATGGTTAGGGTACTGTTTAGCGTGAGGGTGAGGATTATGGTAAGGGTTAGGGTTAGGTTGATGTTTAGAGTGAGGTGAGAGTTAGGGTGAGGATGAGCGTGAGGGTTAGGATTAGGGTTATGTTTAGGGTGCGGATGAGGGTTATCTTGAGGGTTAGGTTTAGGATTAGTTTTAGAGTAAGGTGAGTGTTTGGTTGTGGGTAAGGATTCGTGTGAGGGTGAATTTTAGGGTGTGGGTGAGGGTTAGGTTTAGGGTGAGGATTAGGGTTAGGGTTAGGGTTATGGTGAGGGTAAGTATTAGGGTGAGGTTTAGGGTGAGGTTGAGGTTTTTTGTTAGCGTTTTGTTTTACGGTGAGGGTTATTGTGAGGGTTAGGTTTAGGTTTAGGGTTACTGGGAGGGTGAGGTTTAGAGTTCGGGTGATGGTAAGGTTTAGGTTTAGGGTTAGGATGAGGGTAAGGGTTAGGGTGAGGGTTAGGGTGAGTTTGATTGTTAGAGTTAGCATTAGGGTTAGGGTGAGAGTGACTGTTAGAGTGAGGGTTAGGGTTAGGGTTTGGGATAGGGTGAGGATTAGGGTTAGTATGAGGGTTAGGGTTAGGTTTAGTGTGAGGATAAGTTTTAGGTGGAGGGTTAGGTGAGGGTGAGGGTTATGTTTAGCATTAGGTTTAAGGTTAGCGTTTGGGGGCGAGTTAGCTTTAGGGTGAGTGTTAGGGATAGGTTTAGAGTGAAGGTTAGGGATAGGGTTAGGGTTAGGGAGAGGGGAGGTTTAGTGAGAGGGTTAGAGTGAGGGTTAAGGTTAGGGTGAGTGATAAGGTTAGGGTAAGGGCTAGAGTGAAGGTGAGGGTGAGGGTTTTGGTTAGGTAAGGGTTAGGATTAGGGTTATGGTGAGGATTAGGCAGAGAGTGAGAGTTAGCTTAAGGGATAGGGTTAGGGTGAGGGTTAGGGTGAGGGTTAGTGTGAGGGGTAGGGTTAGGGTTAGGGTGAGGGTTCGGGTTAGTGGGAGGGTTAGGGTTAGTTTGAGGGGTAGGGTTAGGTTTAGGTTTAGGATGAGGGTGAGGGTTAGGGTTAGGTTTAGGTTGAGGGATAGGGTGAGTGTTAGGGTTCGGGTGAGGTTTAGGGTTAGGATTAGGGTTAGGGTGAGGGTTAGTGTGAGGGTTAGGGTTAGGGTTCGGTTTAGGTTGAGGGTGAGTGTTAGTGTTAGTGTTAGGGTGAGAGTTAAAGCAAAGGTGAGGGCTACGGTGAGCATGACAATTAGGGTGAGGGTGAGGCTGAGTGTTTCCGTTAGGTAAGGTTTAGGGTTAGGGTTATGGTGAGGATTAGGGTGAGGGTGAGGCTTAGGTTGCAGGTTATGTTAAGGGTAAGGGTGAGGGTTAGGGTTAGGGTGAGGGTTAGTTTTAAGTGATGTTTAGCGTGAGGTTGAGGGTTAAGGTGAGGGTGAGGGTTCGGGTGAGGGTGAGGATTAGGTTTAGGTTTAGGGTTAGGGTTAGGATGAGGTTTAGTGTTAGGGTTAGGGTTAGTGTGAGGGGTAGGGTTAGGGTTAGGGTGAGGGTTAGGGTTATTGTGAGGGTTAGGGTTAGGTTTAGGATTAGGTTTAGTGTGAGGATAAGGTTTAGGGTGAGGGTTAGATTGAGGGTTAAGTTTAGCGTTAGCATTAGGGTTAGGGTGAGGGTTAGGGTGAGTGTTAGGGTTAGGTTGAGGTTTAGGTTGAGGGTGAGCGTTAGGGTTAGGTTTAGGTTGATGGTTAGGGTTAGGGTTAGGTTTAAGGTGAGGGTTAGGGTGAGGGATAGAGTGTGGGTTAGTGTTAGGGTGAGTCTTAGTGTTAGGATTAGTGTTACTGTGAGTTTTAGGGTTAGGGTCATGGTTAGGGTAAGGGTTAGGGTTAGGATTAAGGTGACATTTAGGGTTAGAGTTATTGTTAGAGTTAGGGTTTGGGTTAGGGTGAGGGTGAGGGTGAGGGTGAAGGAGAGGGTTAGGTTTAGGGTGAGGATTAGGATTAGGGTTAGAGTTAGGGTTAGAATGAGGGTGAGGGTTGGGTTAGGGTTAGTGTGAGGGTTAGGGTTAGAGTGAGGTTTAGGGTGACGGTGAGGGTTAGGGTGAGTGTTAGTGTTAATTTTAGGTTTCTGGTGAGGGTTAGGGTTGGGTTTAGAATGAGGTTGAGGCTTAGGGTGAGAGTAGCGTTAGTGTTAGGGTGAGGGTTAGAGTTAGTGTGAGGGTTAGGGATGGGGTTAGGGTTAGGTTTAGTGTGAGGATAATGGTTAGGGTGAGGGTTAGGTTAAGCGTTAGGGTTAGGGTGAGTGTTAGGGTTAGGGTTATTGTTAGGGTGAGGGTAAGGTTTAGGGTTAGTGTTAGGGTAAGGTTTAGGGTTAGGGTGAGGGTTAGGGTAAGGGTTAGGGATAGGGTGAGTGTGAGGGTGAGGGTTAGAGTTAGGATTAGGTTGATGGTTAGGGTTAGGGTGAAGGTTATAGTAAGGGTTAGGGTTAGGCTGAGAGTTAGGGTTTGGGTTAGGGTGATTGTTAGGGTTAGGTTTAGGTTTAGGGTTAGGATGAGGGTTAGGGTTAGGGTTAGGGTTAGGGTGAGGGTGAGGGTAAGGGTGAGGGTGAGGGTTAATTTTAGGCTTAGGGTTAGGGTGAGGGTTAGGGTGAGGGTTAGTGTTAGCATTAGTGTGAGGGTGTGGGTAAGGATGAGGGTTAGGGTTAGGGTTAGGGTTATGGTTAGTGTCAGGGTGAGGTTGAGGGTTAGGGTTAGGATTAGGTTTAGGTTTAGTATTAGGCTGAGTGAGAGGGTGAGGGTGAGGCTGAGGGTGAGGTTTATGTTTAGGGTTTGAGTTAGGATGAGGGCTAGTGTATGGGTGAGAGTGAGGGTTTCGGTTAGGTAAGTGTTAGGGTTAGGGGGAGGATTAGGGTGAGGGTGACGTTTAGTGTGAGAGTTTGCGTTAGGGTAAGGGATAGGGTGACTGTCTGGGTTAGGGTTAGGGTTAGGGTTAGGGTGAGGGTAAGGATTAGGGTGAGGGTTAGGGTGCTGGTGAGGGTTAGGATTAGCATTAGGGTTAGGGTGAGATTGAGGTTTAGGGTGAGGTTTAGGGTTAGGGATAGGGTTAGTATTAGGGTTAGGGTTAGAGTTAGGGTGAGGGTTAGGCTGAGGGGTAGGATAAGGGTTAGGGTGAGGGTTAGGTTTAGTGTGAGGATTAGGGTTAGGCTTAGGGTTAGTGTCAGGGTAATGATTAGGGTGTGCGTTATGGTGAGGGTAAGGGTTAGGTTTAGCATTAGGGTTAGGGTTAGGGTAAAGGTTAAGATTAGCTTTAGGGTTAGGGTGAGGTTGAGGGTGAGGATTAGGGTTACTGTTACGTTGAGGGTTAGGATTAGGGTTTGGGTTAGGCTGAGGTTGAGGGGAGGATTTCGGGTAGGTAAGGGTTATGTTTTGGTTAGAGTGATGATTAGGTTGAGGGCGAGTGTTAGATTGAGGGTTAGGGTTAGGGTTTGGGTTAGGTTTAGTGTGATGTTTAGGGTGAGGATGAGGTTTAAGGTGAGGGAAAGTATTAGGATTAGAATTAGGGATAGGGTGAGGATTGGTGTTAGTGTGAGGGTTAGGGTTAGGGTTAGATTTAGTGGGAGGATGAGGGTTAGGTTGAGCATTAGGTTGAGGGTGAGGGTTAGGGTTAGTGTTAGGCTTAGGGTTAGGGATAGGGTGAGGATTAGGGTTAGTGTGAGGGTTAGGGTTAGGGTTAGGTTTAGTGTTACTGTGAGGATAAGGGTTAGGGTGAGGTTTATGTTGAGGGTGAGGGTTAGGGTTAGCCTTAGGGTCACGGTGAGCATTAGGGTGAGTTTTAGGTTTAGGGTGAGGGATATGATTATGGTTAGGTTGAGGATTAGGTTTAGTTTGATGTTTATGGTGAGGGTGAGTGTTAGTGTGAGGGTGAGGATAATGGTTAGGGTTAGGGTTAGGTTTAGGGTGAGAGTCAGGTTGAGGGTGAGGGTTAGGGTTAGGGTTAGGATGAGGATTAGGGTTAGGGTTAGGGTTATGGTGAGGGTAAGTCTTAGGGTGAGGTTGAGGTTTAGGGTTAGCATTAAGGTAAGGGTGAGTGTTGGTGTGAGGGTAATAGTTAGGGTTAGTGTGAGGGTTATTGTTAGGGTTAGGGTGGGGGTTAAATTTAGGGTGAGGTCTAGGGTGAGGGTGAGGGTTAGGGTTAGGGTTAGGGTGAGGGTTAGGGTTAGTATGAGGGTTAGGGTTAAGTTTAGGATTAGGGTTAGTGTGAGGATAAGGGTTAGGGTGAGGTTTAGGTTGAGGTTGAACTTTAGGGTTAGCGTTAGGGTTGGGGTTAGCGTTAGTGTAATGGTGAGGGTTAGGGTGAGTGTTAGGGTTCGGGTGAGGTTTAGGTTGAGGGTGAGCCTTAGGGTTAAGTTTAGGTTGATGGTTAGGGTTAGGGTTAGGTTTAGGGTGAGGGTTACGGTGAGGGTTAGAGTGAGGGTTAGTGTTAGGGTGAGGGTTAGGTTTAGGATTAGTGTTACAGTGAGTTTTAGGGTTAGGGTTATGTTTAGGGTAAGGTTTAGGGTTAGGATTAAATTTAGATTTAGGTTTATGGTTATTGTTATTGTTAGGGTTAAGGAGAGGGTGAGGGTGAGGGTGAGGGTTGGCGTTAGGGTTAGGTTTAGAGTGATGGTGGAGGTGAAGGGTAGGTTTAGGATTAGGGTTATGGTTAGGCTGAGAGGAAGGCAGAGGGTAAGGGTGAGATTTAGGGTTAGGGTTAGGTTTAGAGTTACGGTGAGTGCTAGGGTGAGGGTTAGGTTGAGCGTTAGGGTTAAGGTGAGGGTTAGGGTAAGGGTTAGAGTGAGGTTTAGGGTTAGGTTGATGTTTATGTTGAGGCTGAGTGTTAGGGTTCGTGTGAGGGTTCGGGTGAGGGTGAGGGGGAGGGGGAGGGTGAGGTTTAGGGTGTGGATTAGATTTCGGTTTAGGGTGAGGGTTATGGTAAGGTTTAGGGTTAGGTTTAGGGTTAGGTTGTAGTTGAAGGTGCGGGTCAGGGTTGGGGTTAGGTTGAGGGTTAGGGTTAGGTTGAGGGCTAGTGTGAATGGTAGAGTTAAGGTTAGGGTGAGGGTTAGGGTTAGTGTGAGGGTTTTGGTTAGAGTTAGGGTTAGGGTGAGGGTTAGCGTGAGGGTTAGGTTTAGGGTTAGCTTGAGAGTTAGGTTTAGGGTACTATTTAGCCTGAGGGTGAGGGTTAGGGTGAGGATTAGGGTTAGGGTTATGTTTAGGGTGAGGTGAGGGTTAGGGTTAAGGTGTGGGTTAGGGTTAAGTTTAGGTTTAGGTTGAGGGTGAGGGTTAGTTTTAGGGGTAGGATGGGGGTTAAGGTTAGGGTGAGGTCTAGGGTGAGGTTGAGGGTTAGGGTGAGGGTTAGTGTGAGGGGTAGCGTTAGGATTAGGGTGAGGTTTAGGGTTAGTGTGAGGGTTAGGGTTAAGTTTAGCGTTAGTGTTAGGATTAGGTTTAGGGTTAGTGTGGGTATAAGGGTTAGGGTGAGGTTTAGGTTGAGGGTGAGGGTTAGAGCTAGGGTTAGGTTTAGTGTGAGGGTTAGGTTTAGGATTAGGGTTTGGGTTATGGTCAGGGTTATTTTTAGGGTTAGGGTTAGGGTTTGGGTGAGAGTGAGGGTGAGGGTTGGTCTTAGGGTTAGGGTTAAGGTTAGGGTGAGTGTGTGGGTGAGGGTTAGGTTTAGGATTAGGGTAGGTTTAGGCTGAGGGGGAGGGAGAGGTTTTGGGTTAGCGTGAGGTTTTGGGTTAGGGTTAGATTTAGGGTTACATTGAGCGTTAGGTTGAGGGTGAGGTTTAGGGTGAGGGTGAGGTTGAGGGTGAGGGTGAGGGTTAGGTTTAGGGTGAGGTTTAGGATTAGGGTTAGGGTTAGGTTTAGGGTGAGGGTGAGGTTTGGGTTAGGGTTAGAGTGAGGGTTACTTTTAGGGTGAGGGTTAGGGTGAAGGTGAAGTTAGGGTGATTGTGATGGTTAGGGTTAGGTTTCAGGTGAGGGATAGTGTTAGGGTTAGAGTGAGGGTGAGGCTTAGGGTGAGGGTTAGATTTACTGTTAGCGTGAGGGTTAGAGTTATTGTGAGGGTTAGGGATGGGGTTAGGGTTAGGGTTAGTGTGAGGATAATGGTTAGGGTGAGGGTTAGGCTAAGCGTTAGGTTTAGGGTGAGGGCTAAGGTGAGTGTTAGGGTTAGGGTTAGTGTTAGGGTGAGGGCAAGGTTTAGGGTTAGTGTTAAGGTAAGGTTTAGGGTTAGGGTGAGGGTTAAGGTAAGGTTTAGGGATAGGGTGAGTGTGAGGATGAGGGTTAAGGTTAGGGTTAGGGTGATGGTTAGGGTTAGGGTGAGGGTTAGGGTAAGGGTTAAGGTTAGGGTGAGGTTTAGGATTTGGTTTATGGTGAGTGTTAGGGTTAGGTTTAGGTTTAGGGTAAGGGTTAGGTTTAGGGTGAGGTTTAGAGTTAGGGTTAGGGTTATGGTGAGGGTGAGGGCAAGGGCGAGGGTGAGGGTTAATTTTAGGTTTAGGGTGTGGGTGAGGGTTAGGGTGAGGGTTTGTGTTAGGGTTGGTGTGAGGGTGTGGGTAGGGATGAGGGTTAGGCTTAGGGTTAAGGTTATGGTGAAGAATTAGAAAAATTAGGACTGCGTCCATTTTACAATTTACTAACTTCTGACTCTGCTTCTGTAAACTTTCTGTTAGCTTTCTTGAGCTAACACCAACCCCCCCCTCCTCGAATTAAGGAATTGGGTAAAGTCTCAGAGCCCACGTGTCGGCCCCAGGACAAGGTCAGTGGTCGTAGATAAAGAACAGACAGTACTTGTTCCTCAGTTCCCATTTAGAAATTCCCCAGACAGGACCTTGAGATAACGACCACCTGGCAAGACCACAAGCTAAGCCAAATGTCAACCAATCATAGGCCTGTAACCAGGTAAACCCCCCTTATACCTACCATGGGCCAGTCATTTTACAAATAGTGTTACAAAATTTCCCGCATGGTAAAGTGATTGTTGGCGTATATGATGCCCTTTAAATGGACCAATCATGGGATGCTTTGTGTTATGCATTAATCTTGTCGTTTTTGCCTTTAAAAGAAGGCTTGTAACCACTGTTCGGGGCTCCCTGTCTGCACGGGACAGAGAGTCTGTTTGCGCAAACGTCAAATAAACTTCTCTTGCTTATTGCATCTCCCGGCCTGGAGTCTGAGTTTCTGGGGCGCCCTCCCGTTGAAGAAAGTATCCCAGGAGTCTGGGGTCTTTCATTTGGTGCGTTGGCCGGGAACCAGGCTCCCCCAACCCCAGATTCCAGGACCGGCAGGAGGTAAGATAGAGCTCTTGTCTTTCGTGTTTGTCGTGTTCGTTTCATGTTTTGGGGATCCAAAAGTGCCTGTACAGGACATGTGTGGTGGACCAGAGGGAAAAGCAGACGTGCACACTACCCTGGTCCCGCCCTGTGCTTCTACCCCAGGGTGCGTGAATTTGTGGTGGACTAGAGGGAAAAGCAGACGTGCCCACTACCCTAGTCCCACCCTGGAGTCCTACTCCAGGGTCGCGTGGAGGGGGGACGAGATCCGAGTGTTTCTGTGTTCGTGGGAGTTAAGGCATGGCCGGCCTCTCCCTTCTGAAGTTTCTCTCCTCATTTGTGCTCACTCGGGGACCGCGTGGCGTTTGTCTAGTCTTGTCTGTGTCTGTCTGACGTTAATTGTCTTTGGTGTTTGTTTTGTGACTTTCAAGGAAATGGGTCAACAAGCGAGTACACTCCTAGGAAACCTGAGACCTTGTCCTAGTTCATTTAAAAACAAAAACTGCTTGTTCTGCTTTTGTAACTTGCTTGTTTGTCAATTATGAATCTGCCACTGACCACCTGCGAGTGGCCTCAGTTAGATCTCAGCCTCGGGCCTTGGCTCGGGGGGGTCTAAACGTGGGGGAGAACCTGTCAGTCTGAGGGGATGGCCGCTAGGGACTTCTTTCCCTTGCCCCAAGATGACTGGCAATTCTCCTCAGCCTTGGAAGGCCCCTGGGTCAACGTCTGCAGGAATCTAAGAGAAAAATCCTCCGGAGGTGAGTAGGGGTGTTGAGTACCCTGGTAAGTGAATGGTGGTGAGATGTCGCCCCATTCACTGAGACCTGGTTTTGTCTTTGTGGCCACTTATTTGTCTTGTTTACTTTAGTGTGTGTGCTTGTTTTATGTTTTCTGGAGTAGGGAAGTCAGCCTTCAGTTCTTGTCTAGTTCTGTTTTAGAATTGGTACCAATTTTAAATGTGGATCCTTGGTTTTTGTGTTTATCTGTGTTTTTGTTATTTATTTGAACATCTCTGGGGAAATAAAAGTTCCAGCGGGGCTTGGTCACAGACCTGCTACGCCCATCCCCCCCTGAGGCATGGAAGGTTACTGGGCTAGTTTGGTTCCCTTCAAGCCTCAGGCTGCATTTACTCCTCATGGAGGCTGCCAGCAGGGAGGGTGTAGAAGGCTTTCTGTCTAGTTTGGACTTTTTCAGCTAGTCCTGACAATGTAACAATTTGTAAAGTGCTCTTGTCTATCTGTGTGAGTGTTTTGTGTGTGTCTGTGAATGTATTCAAAGATAAGAATTGTCAGCATGCTGTAACAATTGGGTGAGTTTAAATTTAAAATTCAAAAGGTTATGAGGTTTGGACATTACCAAAAATTCTAAAAAAAATCTTCACATTGTTTTAAATGACTTTTTAAAGATTTTTTTTAGCTTGCAAATTAGAACATCTGGTATTTTAAAAAACTAATATTTTAAATGCATAAGACTGTTTATACTGTAATCAAGTTATCTGGCATAACAAAATGCATTGGCTGTTGGGGATCTGGTTCCCTTGGCTAAAATTTGGGATAAATATTAAAAATTTAAATGTAAAGGTTAGTTTAACACTGTCAAAGATGTTACGTGTTCTGTCTGTCTGTCTAAAAACTGTGTATTTCATTCAAGAACCAAGAAAAGAGACGGGGAAAAACTTAGAAGCCAACAGAAGACCTATCTTTAGGCATAAGGGGTGAACAAGCAGAAGTGCAGTTCAGCTAGTCATGCATGGTGGGACAGGTCCTGGGAAGAGTCCATGCATGGTGAAAGAGGGCAAGCTGGCACAAACGAAGTTCATCTAACCCTAAAGAGTCGGACTGGGTGCGTACCCATTCCATAGAAGGGGCTGAGTGGCCCATCTTTGTTCTTTCTTTTCCCTGCAGATAGACACTAAAAACATGATGGTTAAAATGAGTGATGTGATGATCTGATTAGTATTGCTAAAACTTCCCCTTGGATGTGTTAACATTAAAATTAGAAAGGCCTTTAAAAAAAGGGGTTAAAAAGTTATTTATATAATGTGACTTGCTTTTAATGTTTTACAATTAGGATGTTTTTAAAAGCCATAAATACACCAAGTCTAGCTTTTTGGTTCAGTTATGATGATTGTTATTTTCGCATTAAGGAAAAATTGTCATTTGAGTTTAAAAATCTTAATGTGTGTCTGTTTTAAAACAAGCAACTAAGAGGCAATGAGTGACACTTGGCCTCAAGATTTCAAGGGATCTTTTCAAAATGCAAATAAGAGGTTTTAAAAAAAATTAGGAATGGATTTTTGGATATAAAGTTTAAATGTAAAATTGTTCTTAACATTGGCCTCAATGTACACAAAGGAAAAAATTAGGATTACCAAAATAATTGCGATTCCAGTTTGCTCTTATAGGTTTTTTTTTTTTTTTTTTTTTTTTTTTTTTTTTGGTCGGCCGTGGGGCTTGAACTCTGGGCCTGGGCGCTGTCCCTCAGCTCTTCAGCTCAAGGCGAGTGCTCTACCACTTGAGCTACAGCCCCACTTCCGGTTTTCTGGTGGTGTCTCATGGTCTCTCCTGCCCGGGCTGGCTTTGAACCGCAATCCTCAGATCTCAGCCTCCTGATTAGCTAGGATTACAGGCGTGAGCCACCAGCGCCCGACAGGTTGTCTTTTTTTTTAAGTTTCCAGCAAGCCCAGAGCAAAGCACAGAGGATTCTTAAAAGTTTGTCAGATGTAACTTTGACTCTTAAAAAGTTTCAGGTAAGAGCATGCTTAAAAGCTACTTCTATGTGGACCACCTTGTTGCTTTTAATTGGAGTAAAATGACCTTTTATAAGACTCACTGATATGCAAACTGGTTCAAAGCCAGCCCGGGCACAAAAAGGTTCCTGTGAGACTGTCACCTCTATTCAGCCAGCAGAGTACTAGCCCTGGACTGAAGAGTCAGGGGACAGTACTCAAGCCCCAAGCTCGAGACTCACAGTGGCAGAGTACTAGCCCTGGACTGAAGAGTTAGGGGACAACATTCAAGCCCTTAGTCTGGGACTCAAAGTGGCAGAGTGCTAGCCTTGAGCTGTAGAGCTGAGGGACAGTGCTCAGGCCCCGAGTTCATGTCCAGCGACCAGCTAAAGGGAAATGCCAATGAGGCATTTTTCCCAATGTGAAGAAGACACTCCTGGGACAAAAGCAATGGAGGAGCATCCAGAGGCAGGCAGCCACTGCTTGGATGGCAGAAATTTTAGATCCTAGAGTCACTTGTGCGTGGCCCTTCAAAACTGGTCAGAGCCGGGAGGTCATAAAAAGAGTTTATAAGCATGCCAAATGTCCATGACTATCTACCTTGTAAGGGACAGGAACTTGCCAGACCTCTGTGATAGTAAAAGCCAATGTTATACAATGTGGGGGATAGTTTAAATCTCAACCCCTTTATGTGCCAAAAGCTCTAATTGAGCTGACACTAGTTACATGAAGTTCATCTGCTCAGGAAAACGTTTGTAAACCTGAGAGTGTGTTTCTATTTGATATCTGTCTAAAGGCCTGCAAAGGTAACTTAGGCATTGTTTGGGATCATTAGAGATCACATTCCTAAGCCATCTAGAAAGATGCTTTTGCAAACCAGAGTGCTAAACAAGCTACGCTGCTGTAGCCGGAAAAAAGGTCTGTGCAGTTGTCAAAAGTTAAATATTGTTCTAAATGACATCTAACCCTGATGGCCTCTTTGTAAAATAGGCTAAGGTTATAGGTTCCTGTAGGTAAGATCAACAAGTTACAGAAGATGGACCTTCGCCCTTCTACCCCCATTTTAAGATCAAGGGTCCAGAGTCAGTTTTGGAGAAATGAGGCAAAATAGATAAAATAATTTTTTAAAAAAGGCATAAAAATAGTGTTAACAGTTGTCAGTGTACAAGGTGTAAAGACTGCATCTGTCAGAGATGGCTACAAGACTAAGCCTTCTGAGCCTTCTGTGTCTATTTACAAAAATATCTGGTTAGTAAAAAAGTTGTGATTTTGGTAAATTGTCCTGGACTATTGTTTAAAGATCTTAAAAATCAGCAGGATCAAAGCCTGCCAACCCTATGCTATGTATTTTTAACCAGTCTGTGTAGGAATTTACAGCCGAGCATGAGGTGTGACAGTCCCTTGGAGCCACTGAGAGATCCTGCTGCTGCTGCTGCGGCTGCTGCTGCTGCTGCTGCTGCTGCTGCTGCATACCCTAATGGGTAAAGTTCAAAGGCGGCCTGACAGCCACCTGGAGAAACTCCTGCCTGATTCCATCACCTGAGTCTGCTTCCTGGTTGACTTCTGCTAAATCTAAGATCTTGTGGGACATTCTTTTGGGTGATATCCAGAAACCCTCTCTTCCCACAGTGGATATTGAGGACAAGGATATCACTGGCTTGCTTGTCTTAGTCACTTCAGTGCATAGTGACTGAAAATCCACTCTAGGTCACAGCCTAGTTTGGCTCTGGTATGGTAATAACCTGAGTGTGTTATCATGAAAATTGTAAAGAAGAGGGGGGTAGTAAAGAAAGCCTTGGAAAAGGAATTATAAAGGAGAGGGGGGTAGTAAAGAAAGCCTTGGGAAGAGAATTGGGTAAAAATTGGTATCCCCTTTAGATAAGAAAGGATTTAAAAAGTAAGGATTGTCCTTAATTGTTTGGAAAAGGGAAAGAAGACAAACTTGAGAAAGTTTAAGTATGTAGCAAATGGTATGAGTATGTCGCAAATGGTATGAGTATGTCGCAAATGGTATGAGTATGTCTTAAAATTGGAGCTTACAAGTACAACTGGTATAAAATTAACTGTGATACACGGAGGGAGGACTGGTAAAAAAATGTAAGGGGCTCTGGTACTCTTACTTTTGTTACAATCGGACCTTGTATACACAACAGACTGATGTCTTTTCTAAAAGAAAAAAATCAGCACAGTCCATCTATTAGTTCTGAGGTCTCAATACCAAGCAGTGAGAACAACTGACACCCCACAAAATAATATAGAGACACCCTAAATTTTAAGGTTAAAATTACTCCAGAGAAGAAGTGAGGAATGATGAATTAAAAAAATTAGGGCTGCGTCCATTTTACAATTTACTAACTGCTGACTCTGCTTCTGTAAACTTGCTTGCTTGAGCTAACACCAACCCCCCCCCCCCCGCCTGAAACAAGGAATTAGGTAAAGTCTCAGAGCCCATGTGTCGGCCCCAGGACAAGGTCAGTGGTCGTAGATAAAGAACAGAGAGTACGTGTTCCTCAGTTCCCATTTAGAAATTCCACAGACAGGACCTTGAGATAACGACCACCTGGCAAGACCACAAGCTAAGCCAAATGTCAACCAATCATAGGCCTGTAACCAGGTAAACCCCCCCTTAAACCAACCATGGGCCAGTCATTTTACAAAGAGTGTTACAAAATTTCCCGCGTGGCAAAGTGATTGTTGGAGTATATGAGGACCGTTAAATGGACCAATCATGGGATGCTTTGTGTTATGCAATAATCTTGTGGTATTTGCCTTTAAAAGAAAGCTTGTAACCGCTGCTCCGGTCTCCCTGTCTGCTCTGGACAGAGAGTCCGTTTGCGCAAACATCAAATAAACTCCTCTTGCTTATTGCATCTCCCGGCCTGGAGTCTGAGTTTCTGGGGCACCCTCCCGTTGACGAAAGTATCCCAGGAGTCTGGGGTCTTTCAATGGTTAGTGTGAGGGTGAGGTTAAGGGTTCGGTTAGGATTAGGTTTAGGTTTAGGGTTAGGCTGAGGAAGAGGGTGAGGGTGAGGCTGAGGGTGAGGTTTACGTTTAGGGTTTGGGTTAGGGTGAGGGCTAGTGTATGGGTGAGGGTGAGGGTTTCGGGTAGGTAAGTGTTATGGTTAGGGTGAGGATTAGGGTGAGGTTGAAGGTTAGTGTGAGAGTTAGGGTTAGAGTGAGGTTTAGGGTGACTGTGAGGGTTAGGGTTAGGGTTAGTGTCAGGGTAAGGTTTAGGGTGAGGTTTAGGGATAGGGATAGGGTTAGGATTAGGGTTAGGGTTAGAGTTAGGGTGAGGGTTAGGCTGAGGGGTAGGGTAAGGGTTAGGGTGAGGGTTAGTTTTAGTGTGAGGATTAGGGTTAGGTTTAGAGTTAGGATGAGGGTAAGGATTAGGCTGTGGGTTAGGGTGAGGGTGAGGGTGAGGATTAGGGTTACTGTTAGTTTGAGGGTTTGAGTTAGGGTTTGGGTTAGGGTAAAGGTGAGGGTGAGGTGAAGGTTTTGGTTAGGTAACGGTTATGTTTAGATTACGGTGCGGATTAGGTTGAGTGTGAGGGTTAGATTGAGGGTTAGGTTTAGGGTGAGGGTTAGCGTTAGGCATAAGGTGAGGGTTAGGTTTAGCGTGATGTTTAGGGTGAGGGTGAGGGTTAAGGTGAGGGAAAGGACTAGGGTTAGAATTAGGGATAGGGTGAGGATTAGTGGTAGTGTGAGGGTTAGGGTTAGGGTTAGGGTTAGTGTGAGGATGAGGGTTAGGTTGAGGATTAGGGTGAGGATGAGGGTTAGGGTTAGCGTTAGTGTTAGGATTAGGGATAGGGTGAGGTTTAGGGTTAGTGTGAGGGTTAGGGTTAGGGTTACTGTGAGGAAGGATTAGGGATAGGGTGAGGTTTAGGGTTAGTGTGAGGGTTAGGGTTAGGGTTACTGTGAGGATAAGGGTTAGCGTGAGGGTTATGGTGAGTGTGGGGGTTAGGGTTAGCCTTAGGGTTATGGTGAGCGTTAGGGTGAGGGTTAGGGTTAGGGTGAGGGTTAGGGTTATATTTAGGTTGAGTATTAGGTTTAGTGTGATGTTTATGGTGAGGGTGAGTGTTAGTGTGAAGGTGAGGATGAGGGTTAGGGTTAGGGTTAGGTTTAGGGTGAGAGTGATGGTGAGGGTAAGGGTTAGGGTTAGTGTTAGGGTGAGGATTAGGGTTAGGGTTAGGGTTATGGTGAGGGTAAGTCTTAGGGTGAGGTTTAGGGTGAGGCTGAGGTTTAGGGTTAGCGTTAGGGTAAGGGTGAGTGTTGGTGTGAGGGTTAGAGTTAGGGTTAGGGTGAGGGTTAAGGTTAGGGTTTGGGTGAGTGTAAGAATTAGGGTGAGGGTTAGGGTGAGGTTGAGGGTTATCATTAGGGTTAGGGTGAGGTGATGGTTAGGGTGTGTTTATTGTGAGTGTGAGTGTTAGGCTGAGGGTGAGGTTGAGGTTTAGGTTTAGGGTTAGGTTTATGGTTAGGGTGAGAGTGAGGGTGAGGGAGAGGGTTAGAGTTCAGATGCGGGTGAGGGTGCGCGTTACTGTTAGGTTTAAGGTGAGGGTTAAGTTTAGGGTGAGGGTTAAGGTTAGGTTGAGATCTCAGGGGAGGGTAAGGTTTCGGGTGAGGGTGAGTGTGAGTGTTTTGGTCAGGTAAGGGTTAGGGTTAGGGTTATGGTGAGGATTAGCATGATGGTGAGGTTTATGTTGAGGGTTAGGGTTATGGTGAGGGTTAGGGTGAGGGTTAGGGTTAGGGTTATGGTTAGGGTTAGGGTGAGGGTTAGTGTGAGGTTTAGGGTTAGGGATAGGTTTAGGGTGAGGGTGAGGGTTAGTGTTAGGGTTAGGGTGAGGGTTAAGGTTAGGGTGTGGGCTAGGGTGATGGTGAGGGTTATGGTGATGGTGAGGGTGAGGGTTTCGGTTAGGTAAGTTTTAGGGTTAGGGTTTTGGTCAGGATTAGGGTGAGGGTGAGGGTTAGGTTGAGGGTTAGGATAAGGGTGAGGGTTAGGGTAAGGGTTAGGGAGAGGTTTAGGTTTAGGGTGATGTTTAGGGTGAGGTTGAGTGTTAGGTTTAGGGTGAGGGTTTGGGTTAGGGTGAGGGTTAGGGTTAGGGTGTATTTATGGTGAGGATGAGTGTTAGGGTGAGGGTGAGGTTGTGGGTTAGGTTTAGGGTTAGAGTTAGGGAGATAGTGAGGATGAGGGTGAGGGTTAGTTTTCGGGTGAGGGTGAGATTGATTGTGAGGGTTAGGGTGAGGGTGAGGTTTCGGTTAGGTATGGGTTAGGGTTAGGGTTATGGTGAGGATTATGGTGAGAGTGAGGCTTAGCCTGAGGGTTAGGGTTAGTTTGAGGGTTAGGGTGAGGGTTATTGTGAGAGGTAGGGTTTTAGGGTTAGGGTGAGGTTTAGCGTTATTGTGAGGGTTAGGGTTAGGGTTAGGTTTACGGTTAGGGTGAGGATAAGGGTTAGGGTGAGGGTTAGTTTGAGGGTGATGGTTAGGGTTAGGGTTAGGTTTACGGTTAGCATTAGGGTTATGGTGAGGGTTAGGGTTAGGATGAAAGTTAGGTGGAGGGTGAGGTTTAGGGTTAGGTTTAGGTTCAGGGTTTGGTTAGGGTTAGGGTTGGGGTGAGGGTTAGGGTCAGGGTTAGGTTTAGGGATAAGGTGAGGGATAGTGTTAGGGTGAGGGTGACGGTTAAAGTTAAGGTGAGGACTAGGGTTAGTGTGAGGATTAGGGTGTGGCTAAGGGTGAGTGTTTCCATTAGGTGAGGTTTAGGGTTTGGGTAATGTTGAGGATTAGGGTGAGGGTTATTGTTAGGTTGAGGGTTAGGATTAATTTTAGGGTTAGGGTTAGGGTTAATGTGAGTGGTAGGTTTAGTTTTAGGTGAGGCCTAGGGTTAGTGTGAGGGTTAGGGATAAGTTTAGGATTAGGCTTAATGTGAGGATAAAGGTTAGATTTAGGATTAGGGTTAGTGTGAGGATAAGAGTTACGGTGAGGGTTAGGTTGAGGGTGAAGGTTAGGGTTAGCGTTATGTTTGGGGTGAGTGTTAGGGTTAGGGTGAGGGTTAGGGTGAGTGTTAGGGTTAGGGTGAAGTTTAGCTTGAGGGTGAGCGTTTTGGTTAGGTTAAGGTTGATGGTTAGGTTTAGGGTTAGGTGTAGGTTGAGGGTTAGGGTGAGGGTTAGAGTGAGGGTTAGTGCTAGTGTGAGGGTTAGGGTTAGGATTAGAGTTATAGTGAGTTATAGAGTTAGGGTTATGGTTAAGGTAAGGGTTAGGGTTAGGATTAAGGTTAGATTTACGGTTATGGTTATTGTTAGCATTAGGTTTAGGGTGACGGTGAGGGTGGGCATTAGGGTTAGGGTTAGGTTTAGGGTGATGGTTGGGGTGAGGGTTATATTTAGGATTAGGGTTATGGTTAGGCTGAGGGGGAGGCAGAGTTTGAGGGTTAGGTTTAGGGTTAGGTTTAGGGTTAGAATTACGGTGAGGGCTAGGGTGAGGGTAAGTGTTAGGTTGAGGGTTAGGGTTAGGGTGAGGGTTAGTCTTAGGGTTAGAGTGAGGGTTATTGTTAGGTTGATGTTTAGGGTGAGGCTGAGTGTTAGGGTTCGGGTGAGGGTTCGGGAGAGGGTGAGGGTGAGTGTTAGGGTGAGGTTTAGGGTTAGGGTTAGGGTGAGGTTGAAGTTGAGGGTGAGGGTTAGGTTTAGGGTTAGTTTGAGGGTTAGGATTATGTTGAGGGCTAGGGTGAGGGTGAGGGTTTGGGTGAGGGTTAGGGTTAGGGTTAGGTTTAGAGTTAGGGTTAGGTTGAGGGTTAGGGTGAGTGGTAGAGTTTGGGTTAGGTTGAGGGTTAGAGTTAGTGTGAGGGTTTGGGTTAGAGTTAGGGTTAGTGTGAGGTTAAAGTTTAGGGTGAGGGTCAGGGTGAGGCTGAGGGTTAGGTTTATCGTTAGGGTTAGGGTAAGGGTTAGGGTGAGGGTTAGGGTTAGGGTGATGTTTAGGGTGAGGTGAGGGTTAGGGTGAGGATGAGGTTGAGGTTTTAGGGTTATGGTTAGCGTTAGGGTGCGGGTGAGGGTAATGTTGAGTGTTAGGTTTAGGATTTTGTTTATAGTTAGGTGAGTGTTAGAGTGAGGGTGAGTATTCCGGTGAGGGTGAATTTTAGGGTGTGGTTGAAGGTTAGTTTTAGGGTGAGGAATAGTGTTAGGGTTAGGATTATGGTGAGGGTATTTGGGTGTGGTTTAGTGTGAGGTTGAGGTTTTGGGTTAGCGTTTGGGTTAGGGTGAGGGTTAGTGTGAGGCTTAGGGTTAGGTTTAGGTTTTGCGTGATGGTGAGGTTTAGAGTTAGGGTTAGGTGGAGGGTTAGGTTGAGGGTTAGGGTTAGCATTAGTGTTAGGGTGTGTGTGAGGGTTAGGGTGACGGTTAGGGTTAGGGTTTAGGATAGGGTGAGCATTAGGGTTAGTGTGAGGGTTAGGGTTAGGTTTAGTGTGAGGAAAAGTGTTAGAGGGAGGGTTAGGGTGAGAGTGAGTGTGAGGGTTTCAGTTACGTAAGGGTTAGGGTTATGGTTATGGTGTGGATTAGGGTGAGGGTGCTGGTTAGGTTGAGGATTAGGTTGAGAGTGGGGTTAGGGTTAGGGTGATGGTGGGGGTGAGGTGTAGGTTTAGGATTAGGGTTAGGGTTAGGCTGAGGGTGAGGTGGAGTGGGAGGTTTTGGGTTAAGGTTAGGGTTAGGTGCGGGCTAGGTTGAGGGTGTTAGGGAGAGGATGAGGGTGAGGGTGAGGGTGAGGTTTAGGGATAACTTTAGGGTTAGGGTGAGGGTTAGCGCGAGGGTTAGTTTTAGGTTTTGAGTTAGAGTGAGAGTGAGGGTTAGGGTTCAGTTTAGTGATAGGTTTAGGGTTAGGGTTAGGGTGAGGTTTAGGGATTGGGTTAGGGTTAGTTTGAATGTGAGAATAAGAGTTAGGGTAAAGTTGAGTGTTAGTGTTAGCATTAGGGTTAGGGGGAGAGTGAGGGTTAGGGTGAGGGTTAGGGTTAGAGTTAGGGATAGGTAGAGGATTAGGGTTAGTGTGAGGGTTAAGGTTAGGTTAACTGTGAGGATAAGTGTTAGGGAGAGGGTTTGCATTAGGGTGAGGTTTAGTGTCAGTGTTATGGTGATGATTAGGCTTACGTTTAGGGAGAGGGTGAGGGTTAGTGATAGGTTTTGGGTGAGGGTTAATGTTAGGTTGAGGATTAAGTTTAGGGTGAGGGCTATGTTGAGGATGAGGGTTAGGGTGAGGGTGAGTGTGAAGGTTTCGTTTAGGTAAGGGTTAAATTTAAGGTTATGGTGAGTATTAGGGTGAGGGTGAGGGTTAGGTTGAGGATTAGGGATAGGGTGAGGGTTAGAGTGAGGGTTAGGGTTAGGATTAGGGTTATGGTGAGGGTTAGGGTGAGGGCTAGGGTTAGGGTTAGGTTTAGGGTGAGGGTGAGGGTTAGTGTTAGGGTTAGGGTGGGGGTTAAGATTAGGGTGAGGTCTAGGGTGAGGGTGAGGGTTAGGATCTGGGGTAGTGTGAGGGGTAGTGTTAGGGTTAGGTTGAGGATGAGGGTTAGGGTGAAGGTGAGGGGGAGGTTGAGGGTTAGGAATAACGTTAGGGTTAGGGTGAGAGTTAGCGTGAGGGTTAGGTTTACGTTTAGAGTTAGGGTGAGGGGGATGGTTAGGTTTCCGATTAGGGATAGGGTTATCATTAGGGTTAGGGTGAGGTTTAGGGTTAGGGTTAGGGTTAGGTTGAAGGTAAGGCTGAGGATAAGGGTTAGGGTTAGGTTGAAGGTGAGGCTGAGGGTTAGGGTTAGGGTTAGGTTGAGGGCTAGGGTGATGGTGAGGGTGAGTGTTTTGATAAGGTAAGTGTTAGGGTTAGAGTTAGGTTGAGGATTAAGTTGAGGGTGAGGGTTAGTTTGAGGGTTAGGATTAGGTTGAGGGTTAGGGTTAGGATGACGGTAAGTGCGAGGTTGAGGTTCAGGGTTAGGGTTAGGGTTATGTTTAGGGTGAGGATTAGGGTTAGGGTGAAGTTGAGTGTTCGGTGAGTGTGAGTGTTATGGAGATGGTGAAGATTAAGTTGTGGGTGAGGATTAGGTTACAGAGCAGTGTTAGGGTGAAAGAGAGTGTTAGGGTGAGGGTGAGGTTTAGGGTTAGGGTTAGGGTTAGTGTTAGGGTGAGGGTGAGTGTAGGGTTAGAATTTGGATTAGGGTTATGGATAGAGTTAGGGTGAGGGTGAGGTTTAGGGTTAGGATTAGAGTTACGGTGAGAGTGAGGGTGAGGTTCAGTTTTAGGATTAGGGTTAGGGTTAGGTTTAGGGTGAGTGTTAGGGTTAGGTTTAGGGTTAGGATTAGGGTTAGGGTGATTGTTAGGTTTAGGGTTAGGGTGAGGTTGAGGGTTCGGGTGAGTGTTCTGGTGAGGGTGAGGTTTAGAGTGTGGGTGAGGGTTAGGTTTCGGCTGAGTGTTAGGTTGATGGTGAGGATTAGGGTTTGATTTAGCATTACGGTTAGGGTGAGAGTTACGCTGAGGGCTAGTGTTAGGGTGAGTGTTAGGGTTAGTGTGAGGTTTAGGGTTAGGGTGATATTTTGGGTGATGGTGAGGGTTAGTGTGAGGGTGATGGTTAGGGTTAGGGTTAGGGTGAGGGTTAAGTTTAGTATTAGGGTTAGGGTGAGTGTAAGGGTGAGGGTGAGGTTTCAGGTGATGTTTACTTTTGGGTTTTGGGTGAGAGTTAGGGTTAGGGAGAGGATTAGGGTTAGTTTTAGGTTTAGGGTTAGGGTGAGTTTAAGGGATAGGGTGAGGTTGAGGGTTACGGTTAGCATTAGGGTTGGGGTGAGGGTTAGTGTTAGGTGCAGGTTAAGGTGAGTTTTAGGTTTTGGGTGAGAGTGAGGGTGAGGGATAGGGTTAAGGTTAGGGATAGAGTTAGGGTGTGGGTCAGACTGAGGGTGAGAATTTGGATTAGGGTTAGGGTTAGAATTAGGATGAGGGTGAGGGTTAGGATTAGAGTTAGGGTGAGAGTGAGGGTGAGGTTCAGTGTTAGTATTAGGGTTAGGGATAGGGTTAGGGTGAGGATACGGGTAAATGTTAGGGTTAGGGTTAGGGTTACTGTGAGTATAAGGGTTATGGTGATGGTTAGGGAGAGGTTGAGGGTTAGGGTTATTGTGTGGGTTAGGGTTAGTGTTAAGGTGAGGGTTAGGGTTAGGATGAGATTTAGGGTGAGGGTTAGGTTTAAGGTTAGGGTTAGAGTGAGGATTAGGGTTAGGTTTAGTATTAGGGTGAGGGTGAGGGATAGTGTTAGGGTTGGGGTGAGGGTTAAGGTTAGGATGAAGGCTAGGATGAGGGTGTTGGTTAGAATGAGGGTGAGGGTGAGGGTGAGTGTTTCGGTTAGGTAAGGTTTAGGGTTAGGGTTATGATGATGATTTGGTTGAGGGTGAGGTTTAGGTTGAGGGTTAGGTTGAGGTTGAGGGTTAGGTTTAGTTTTATGGTGAGGGTTGGGGTTAGGGTGTTGTTTAGTGTGAAGGTGTGGTTTAGTTTGAGTTTTAGTGTTAGGGTTAGGGTTATTGTATGGTTTAGTGTTAGGGTTAGGGTGAGGGAGAGGGTACGGTTAGCGTTAGGGTTAGTGTGATGGTGGGGGTGAGGGGTATGTTTAGGATTAGGGTTAGGGTTAGAGTTAGGCTGAGGACAAGGGTGAGGTTGAGGGTGAGGGTGAGCATGAGGGTTTCTGTTAGGTAAATGTTATGGTTATTGTCAGGGTGAGGATTAGGTTGAGGGTGAGGGTTAGGGTTGGGTTGAGTGTTAGGGTTAGCGTTTTGGTGAGGGTTATGGTTAGGGTGAGGTTTAGGGTGAGGTGAGTGTTAGGGTGAGCCTTAGGGTTCGGGTGAGGTTGAGCATTAGGGTGTGGGTGAGGGTTAGGTTTAGGGAGAGGTTTAGGGTATCGGTGAGGATTAGGTTGACTGTTAGGGTTAGGGTTAGATTTAGGGTGAAAATTAGGGTTATGGTTAAAGTTAGGGTGAGGTTTAGGGTGAGGTTAGGGTTAGGGTGAGGGTTAGGATTAGTTTGAAGGTTAGGGGTAGGGTTAGGCTTAGGTTTAATGTAAGGGTCAGCGTGAGGGTTAGGGTGAGGGTAAGGGTTAGGGTGAGAGTTAGGGTGAGGGTAAGGTTTAGTGTTAGCATTAGGTTTAGGGTGAGGGTTAAATTGAGGGTTAGGGTTTGGGTTAGATTTAGGGTTATTGTGAGGGTTAGGGTGAGGGTTAGGGTTAGGTTTAGGCTGAGGGTGAGGGTGAGGGTTATGGTTAGGTTTAGGGTAAGGGTTAGGGTGAGAGTGTGGGTGAGGGTGAGGGTGAGGGTGTCGTTTAGGTAAGGGTTAGGGTTAGGGTGAGGATTAGGTTGAGGGTGAGGGTTAGGTTGAGGGTTAGGATTAGGTTTATGGTTAGGGTGAGGGTGAGGTTGAGGTATAGGGTTAGGGTTAGGGTTAGATTGAGGGTGACCGTGAGGATTAGAAATAGGATTCGGTTTAGGGTTACAGTTAGGGTGAGGTTGAGGGTGAGGGTTAGGGTTAGGGTTAGAGTTAGTGTGTGGGTGAGGTGAGGGTTAGTGTTAGGTTTAGGGTTAGTGTTAGGGTTAGGGTGAGGGTGAGGGTGAATGTTTGGGTTAGGGTTAGGGTTAGGGTTATTGTGAGGATAAGGGTTATGTTGAGGGTTAGGGTGAGGGTGAGGGTAAGGTTGAGGGGTAGGCTGAGGTTGAGGGTTAGGGTTAGGGTTAGAGTTGGGGTGAGTGTTAGGGTTAGGGTTAAGGTGAGGCTGAGGGTTAGGGTGAGGTTTAGGGTTAGGGTGAGTGTTAGGGTGAGGGTTAGGGTGAGGTTGAGGTTGGGGATGAGGGTGAGGGTGAGGGTGAGGGTTAGGGTTAGTTTTTGGGTGAGGGCTAGGATGACGTGAGGGTTAGGGTGAGGTTGAGGTTGAAGATGAAGTTTAGGGTTAGGGTGAGGATTAAATTTAGGGTTAGGGTGAGGGTTACTGTTAGGATGATGTTTAGGATGAGGGTGTGAGTTAGGGTGAGGGCGAGTGTGCAGATTAGGGTGTAGGTGATGGTTAGGTTTAGGGTGAGGGTTAGGGTGACGGTGACTGTTAGTGTGAAAGTGAGAGTTAGGATTAGGGTTAGAGTGAGGTTGAGGGTTAGGGTTTGGTTGAGGGTTTAAGTGAGGGGTAGGGTAAGTGTTAGGGTGAGATTTAGGTTTAATGTGAGGGTTAGGGTTAGGCTTAAGTTTAGTGTGAGGGTAAGGGTTAGGGTTAGGGTTAGGTGGAGAGTTAGGGTTAGGGTTAGCCTTTAGTGTTAGGGTGAGGTTTAGGGTGAGGGATAAGGTGAGGGTTAGGGTTAGTATGATTGTGAGGATTAGAATTAGTTTTAGGGTGAGGGTTAGGTTTCGGGTGAGGTTTAGGGTAGGGTTAGGGTCAGTGTGAGGGTTCAAGTGAGGGTGAGTTTTAGGGTGTGGATGATGGTTAGGGTTAGGGTGAGGGTTGTGGTGATGTTGAGGGATAGGATGAGGGAGAGGTTTAGGGTTCTGGTGAGGGTTAGGGTTAGGTTTAGTGTGCGGATTAGGGTTAGGGTAAGTTTTAGGGTGAGGATAAGGGTTAGGGTGAGGGTTAGGTTGAGAGTGAGGGTTAGGGTTAGCGTTAGGGTTAGGGTGAGTTTTAGGGTGAGGGATAAGGTGAGGGTTAGGGTTAGTATGAGGGTGAGGGTTAGAATTTGTTTTAGGGAGAGCGTTAGGGTGAGGGTTAGGTTTAGGGTTAGTGTGAGGATTAGGGTTAGGGTTAGGGTTATGGTGAGGGTAAGTGTTAGGGTGAGGTTTAGGTTAGGTTGAGGGTTAGGGTTAGTGTTAGGTTTAGGCTGAGGGTTAGGGTGAGTGGTAGGGTTAGGGGGAGGGTTAAGGTTAGTGTGAGGGTTAGGCAGATGGTGAGGGTGAGCGTGAGGGTAAGGCTGAGGGTGAGGGTTTTGTTTAGGTTATGGGTAGGGTTATTGTGAGGATTAGGGTGAGGGTGAGGTTTAGTTTAAGGTTTAGGATTAGGGTTAGTGTTAGGGTTAGGTTTAGGGTGATGGTTATGGTTAGGGTGATGTTTAGGGGGAGAGGGAGCATTAGAGTGAGGGTGACGGTTTGTATGAGGGTGAGGGTTTGGGTTAGGATTAACGTGAAGGTTAGGATTGGGGTTAGGGTTAGGGTGAGGTTTAGTGTGAGGGGTAGGGTTCGGGTCAGGGTGAGGGTTAGGGTTAGTGTGAGGGTTAGGGTTAGGTTTATGGTTAGTGTGAGGATAAGGGTTAGGGTGAGGGTTAGGTTGAGGCTGAGGGTTAGGGTTAGCGTTAGTGTTAGGGTGAGTTTTAGGGTTAGGGTGAGTGTTATGGTTAGGGATAGGGTTAGAGTTAGGGTGAGGGTGAGAGTAAGGGTGAGGGTTAGGTGTAGGGTTAGTGTCGCGACCACCTCGACCAGCAAGGAAGACGGGACCCAGGATTCTTATTAATGCGGTTTATTCAGGACCTTGTTTCAAGCTTCTCTCCTGCTTCTCTCCTGCCTGCTTCTTCCCGCTTCTCTCTGCCCCCTGCACCCGTGCTCCAGTTATAAGTCTCCTGGATGGCCAATCCCTAAGCGCCAAGTGGCATATACCGATATGGTCGCAAACACGGAAGCAAACTGGGAGCCAAGTCATAGCCATATAAGGAGTTGTTTTACAGAGAGCACTTGTCACCGGGAAGATGGTTAGTGGGAGGCAGCGCCATCTTACCAAGGAGTTACAATGTTGCTTTTGCGGCCGCGCCTTACGGCCGCGCCGTCTTTGATCATGGCTCCCGCAGCTCTCCACAGCTCCCCATTTTTTGTTTTATTAAGCAAAGGTAAGAGTAGAGGTTGGGCCTCTGTCTAAAACATTAATGAGAGGACCTTGCACTGGTCTTCGCCTGAGGGGCGCCTTCCCCAGTGATGACCAGGCCCGTCCGATGCCTTTTTTGCAGAGGTGGGATCTTGGGCATCAACCCACTTGCAACCCAACATGCTCTTCTTGGGCTCACGCCAGGGAGTGATTCCCAAGTGCAGTGCGTTTGCCTCGCACCCTGTGCTATTCCTTTAACGTGGCAAGCCACGCGTAGGGGGACTGTCCGGCCTCAATGGCAGTGAAGGCCTGGACCACCGTAGCCATACTCCTGCCCTGCAAGCTCCTAATCCGGTATATGTACCAAAGGCACAGCAAGATCACCAATGCCAGGATACCAATAAGGGAGCCCATTCCTGCCCACTCCTTCAAATGATCCACAGCTGTCAAAATCCAGGAGGAAACATCTTGTAACAGGGCATCATCCATGCGGGTAGAGTTTATCGCGACAATGGCCGATTGTAGATGCAACATCAATTGTTTGAATTCCTCCGTCCAGTTGCCTAAAAGATAACTTGACAGTTGTTTAGACAAATTTGCTGCTTGGGTAGAGTTATAATACTGAATAGCAATAATACAAAGCCATTCATATTTTTGAACACATCCCAGCTGAGCCAACTGCCACAGGATATCAACCTGCTCCTGCACAAGGTCAACCCTTTGATTTAACATCATCAGTCCTCCTTTTAATTGTGCATTGGCCGCTTGTTATAAATCCATAGCTCTAGCTGTAGTAGCCGACAGGTTATTTAAAGTCTGAGCCGTCTGCACAGTATGTGACATGGCGACAGCGGCAGCTGTTGCACCCGCAGCAGTCACACCTATAGCAGTTACAATGGCCGCAGTGATGCCAAAATCTCTCTTATGCCTAAACAAGGTTACAGCTTGAGAAGCATCTACTGGCACAGGCACCCAACGTGGGATCCGTGCAACTATAGCTAAGGGATACTGAGAACTCCAGCAGGTAGCATAATAGCAGGTTTCATTAGTGCAAGCACATACATCATCTGAGCATACAGAGGTGTTGTTAATTACCAAAAACACAAAAGGGGAAACCACACACACGGGTGTAGGCTGATAGCTAAATACCGTATAATTCTTACTAAAATGACAATTGGCACCCACAGTACGGGCAGTACTAGTCAAATTGCAAGTCATGTTTGCTATAAAAAAGTGACCTCCTTGCAGCATAACTATAGGTTCGGCCTGCAAGCAACTTCCATTAAGACCACATAACAGCCAATTATTAAAGGGATTAATTCCAGCCCAGTATTGTACACTAGCATTGGACAAAACACTAGGGGAGAATGAAAAACGCTCAGACTCATCAGCCCAAACAGCGCATTGTGATTGACAACCTGTCCAAGGCCAAGCCTCCCCCATACGGTCAGGCTAGCTAAAAGGGGCCCATTTAGGTTGCTTTACAATCCACGGGTCAGTACTTAACTTTAAGCTTTCATAATATCTGCCTAAGACAGTACTAACAAATCCAGTAGCATTTGCCCAAACCTCAGTTGATCCCGGATTCCCATACCAATATCTAAAATAAGCGGCCGGGGAACGAGTCAAGGCCATGCAACTACCATTAAGGGTCACATCACTTAAGCAAAAGCATAGCATGCCCATCAAGCTAATATTTCTAGCTTCACCTATCCATGCTATTTGTTTATCCTCTGGGTAAAAGGGAAGGTTAAGAGTCCTATTTGTAGTGAAAAATCTAGGGAAAATAGAGGCGTCATGTCTCACGGGCATGGGCCTCGGGAATGCAGACAGTATCCCCCATCTGGCTACCGTCTGCCCCTGTTGGATCATCAGGAGCTGTATGATCAGCAACGCAATCTTTTGTTTCTTCCGTGTTCCGTTCACCTTGGACTCACCGCACAAGTCGTTCGGGCACCCACACTGGATCTGAACGATTCTGAGGAAAAAACACAAACAGATCCTCGTGCCCATACCAGCACGGGGTTAGGCCCGTTCCAGAGGCCGGTGAGCACATCCTTCCACAAAGCCGATCCTAAGGGCGAAGGAGTGGAACAGTTATGCCTATCCGCTGCTGAGCGACCAGCGTTATCCAAATTCAAAAAATTTAGGGTGAAAAGTGTCATGGCTATTCTTTGTCTTGCTGTAGCCATCAGGGGTCCAACTCCCCCTTTTTGTTTTATTAACATTTCCTTGATAGTACGATGAGTTCTTTCCACAATTCCTTGTCCTTGAGGGTTATAGGGCAGTCCATGCACCAGAGTAACACCCATTTGAGTGCAAAAGGAAACAAAGCGCTGCCCAGTATAGGCCGGTCCATTATCAGTTTTTAGCTGTTTTGGCATTCCCCAGGCCACCCACGCTTCCGGCAGTGAGATATTACATCAGTAGCCTTTTCCCCTGACAGGGGGGTGGCAAGTATAACACCCGAAAAGGTGTCAACAGAAACATGTAGATATTTTAAGCGGCCAAATTCTGGTACATGAGTTACATCCATTTGCCATACTTGTAAGGGTCTTAAACCACGTGGATTAACTCCAAACGTAGGGGGCTTATGGTAAATAATACATCGGGGACACTCCTTTACCACTTGACGTGCATCCGCTCTAGAAAGGGAAAAACGGCTTTGTAAAGTCCTGGCGTTTACATGAAATTTGGCATGAAAATCTTTTCCTAAGTCAACAGAAGAAGCATGGAGCGCCCACTCAGCACGAGTGTGTGCATCAGCCAGGGCATTACCCTTTGTCAGTGGTCCTGGGAGGCCCGTATGTGCTCGAATATGCATTGGAAAAAAGGGTTCCTTGGGTTCCCATATAAGGGATTGTAGCAAGATAAAAGGAGCTAGAACAGAACTGGTAGCCTTTATTGTACCAACCGCTTCCAATATCTTTAAAGCATTTTTTACATAGGCTGAATCTGATATTAAATTAAAGGCACAGGGGAAAGCTTTAAATACTTCAATTACAATCATCAACTCAACAATCTGTGGGTTACCAGGGACAAATTGATGCTGCACGGGGTCTTGGTTACCTGCGACATATACCCCGCATCCCGTTTTGGAACCATCTATAAAAATATTTATAGCCCCTCCAATAGGCTTTTGGGCAGTTACCTTTGGAAAAATCACTGGATGTTCCTTTACAAATCTCAGTAGGGGGTCTTTGGGCAAATGATTATCAATATCTCCTGGAAACATGCATCTCAAAATGGACCAATTATCAATAGTGGCACATAAAGTCTGAACTTGGTAGGCATTGTAGGGAACAATGATGGAGTGCGGATAAATTCCAAAAAATTGTAAACTCTGTTGAACTCCTTGCAGAGCTAAGCCCGAAACCGCCTCAGGGTAATATTCCAGCTCCTTTCGGGGGAAACATGAGAGTATAACCACATCAACGGCCCCTCTTGCCAAAGTACCCCAGTTGGTTGGGTCTCAGTGGGAAGAATGCATAATTCAAAGGGTTGGCCATCTTGTAGCCTGTTTAAACAGGCGGCACTTAAAGCCTCCTCCACCCTTTTGAGAGCAAATCGGGCGCTCTCAGTCAGGTCTCGTGGGGAGTTTAAATCTATATCTCCTTTTAACATATCAAAAAGGGTTTTAATTCATAATTTGGCAATTTCAAATACCCCCTTATCCAATTAATATCCCCCAACAATTTTTGAAAATCATTTAAAGTCTTTAAGTTATCTTTTCTCACGGTCAATTTTTGGGGCATGATCGACCTGGGATGTATCTTAGCTCCCAGGTACTCCACCACTCTGCCTGTTTGTATTTTTTCTGGTGCTGGATAAAGACCCTGTTCCCTTAAGGCAAAAACCAATTCTGCATAGGCCTTTTGTAACCCAGCTTCTTCCTTATGAGCTATCAAAATGTCATCCATATAATGGACCACCCTGAGTTTAGGATGCTGTTCTTTAACAGGAGCTATAGCCCTGCAGACAAACAGCTGACACATAGTGGAGCTGTTGGCCATACCCTGAGGCAGCACGACCCACTCATATCTTTGGTCAGGTTCTTCATGGTTACAGGAGGGCACAGTAAAGGCAAAACGCTCACAATCAGCAGAATGCAAGGGGATAGAAAAGAAACAATCTTATATATCTATTACCATAATAGGCCAATGGTCAGGGAGTGCGGAAAGCAAAGGTAACCCTCTTTGTACAGGGCCCATAATTTGCATTGGTGCGTTTATGGCACGCAAATCATGAAGTAATCGCCATTTACCCGACTTCTTTTTTATCACAAATATTGGAGTATTCCATGGTGAAACTGAGGGTCTCACATGGCTCAGGGCTACTTGTTCTTCTACCAGTTTATGAGTGGCTAAAAGCTTTTCGGAGGATAGAGGCCACTGAGCTACCCATACCGGTTCCTCCGTCTTCCAGGTAATGGGAACTTGATTCTCAGCGGCCCCTATGAAAAACCCAGCCCATGTCTATGAAGTTTTTGGTGAACATCAATAGGCTCTTTACAGCCTTGTAAGTTTTTCCCCAGTCCATGCCCTGGGCAGTAGCCCATTTGTAACATCATTTCCTTTGAGGTAGGAGAATATTCATTACTAAGGCAAAACCCCATCTCTTTGAGTAAATCTCGACCCCACAAGGAGACAGGCAATTCTAAAACATAAGGCTGGATGTTTCCAGAGTGTCCCTCTCCATCCTTCCAGTTGAGGGGTCTTGCACTTATGTCAGGGGCTTTGGCATAGCCCAACACTCTCAGGGTTTGTTCTGAGGCCTGTAATGTTCTGAGGCCACCCTCTCGGCCAATCCTTTTTGGCAATAATGCTATGATCGGCCCCTGTGTCTAACAGTCCTATAATCCTTTTTCCTTCAATCTCCAGCTTAAGCGTGGGTCTCTGGTCTAAATCCAGGGCTAGGTACACTGACTCAATTCCGGAGGAGCCAAAACCCTTTTTACCTCTCTCAGACTGTATGGCAGGAAATTTTTCATGTGGGCTAGGCAGGAGTAACAATTGGGCAATTCTGTCTCCAGGGGAAATTGCTACAATACCTTTTGGAGCTTCTACCATGATTTTAACTATACCTGTATAATCTGGGTCAATAACTGCTGGGTGAATTTTAAGCCCTCTAAGAGTAATGGAAGACCCGCCAAGTAGTAACCGCACTGTGCCCCGTTCTAGAGGACCTTGAAAATCTGACTCTATTAACTTAAAGCCCATTTGCAGGGTTAGTACGAGTCTGGTGGTAGTGTGGAGGTCCAGTCCTGCCGAGCCTGTAGTGGCTCTCCGCGGTTCTTGGGCTGCTTCAGGGTAGGCCATCATTCTTGGGATATTTCCTCATTTGGGCTCTCCATTGCCCCATACATTTGCGCGCCCTGGGGACAGGGGCCTAACCATCACCCTACCCCTAACCCTAACCCTCACGCTAAACCTATCCCTAACCCTCACATTCACCCTCACCGTCACCCTAAACCTCAAACTCACCCACACCCTAACGATCAACCTCACCAGAACCCTAACCATCACCCCAAATCTCACCCTCACCCTAAACCTCACACTAATCCTTACCCTCACGAAAACCCTTACCCTAACACTCACTCAACCCTAACTCTCACACTGACCCTCACCCTCAATCTAATCCTCACCCAAACAATAACGCTAACCCTTACCTAACCGAAACACTCACCCTCACCTTCATCCTCACCCTAACTTTCACCCTCACCCTAGCCCTCATCCTAACCCTAACCCTAAACCTCACCCTCATCCTCATCTCTCCCTCAGGATAACCCAAACTCTAACCTTAATCCTAAACCTACTCCTCACCCCCACCCTCACCCTAACCCTATCCCTAACCCTAACACTAACACTCACCATAACCCTAAACCTCACCCTAAACCTAACACTAAACCTCACACTCACCCTAACCCTAAACATAACCCTAAAACTCAGCCTAACAAAAATCCTAACCCTATTCCTCACCCTAACTCTAAACCTCACCCTAACCCTAACCCTAACAATCACCCTAAACCTAAAACTCAATCTAACCCTCACCCTAACCCTAACGGTAACCCTAACCCCCACCCTCAAACTAACCCTCAACCTAACCCTTATCCTCACACTAACCCTAACCCTAACCCTAACCCTAACCCTCACTGTCCTCCTGTAACTGCTCCAGTGTGGACTGTCCATTTTCTATAATCTCACAGCAGCTCTGAACTTCCAGGCAGCCACTAATCAATCTCCAAATGGGGCGGACTCCTGCTTTAATGTGCCCTGTTCATAGGCAAAGTCCAAATCCCTGCCTAATTTTTCCCATGAAGCTATTGTAAGGCTCCCAGACACTATGAACCAAGGAGGTACAATGTTGCATTCTTCAAGGAACCTCTGTAAAGTACCCTTCTTTAACTTTAGTCATTTTGAGCATAGTACCTCTTCCAGGGCCAGAAAAATTGGATGTGACGTCGCGGTGCCCATCATAGTTATTAAAAATTTTATTTTTTGTTACTTTCACTTTAGGCCTGTATTTTATTTCTTCCCGGGTTTCTGCTCTCTCTTTTATCTACAGAGAAGAGCCCCGTATTATGCCCGGTTTAATCGCGGATTTCCACTGCACCTGGGACCTTACCCCCGCTCTTGTCGCAGATTCTCCCTTTTCCTGGGAACTTACCAGTGCACCACCCTGACCGAAGACAGTTCTGAATTCCCCGGAAGGGCGGCCAGCTGTAGCGACCACCTCGACCAGCAAGGAAGACTCGACCCGGATTCTTCTAAATGCAGTTTATTCAGGACCTTGTTACACACTTCTCTCCTGCTTCTCTCCTGCCTGCTTCTTCCCACTTCTCTCTGCTCCCCCCCCTCCCCCCCCCCCCCGGCGCTCCGGTTATAAGACTCCTGGATGGCCAATCCCGAAGCGCCACGTGACATATACCGATAGGGTCACAAACACGGAAGCAAACCAGGAGCCAAGTCATAGCCATATAAGGAGTTGTTTTTAGAGAGAGAACTCATCACCGGGAAGACGGAAGGCGGAGCCAGCACCATCTTACCAAGGAGCTACAATGTTGCTTTTGTGGCTGCGCCTTACGGGCACGCCATCTTTGGTCACGGCTCCCGAAGCTCTCCACAGCTTAGGGTTAGGGTTAGTGTTAGTATGAGGATTAGGGTTAGGCTTAGGGTTAGGGTTATAGTGAGCTTTAGAGTTAGAGTGAGGTTTAGGGTGAGGGTGAGGTTGAAGGTTGAAGCAATAGGGTTAGGGTAAGGATTAGGGCAAGGGTTAGAATTGGGGATAGGGTGAGGGTGGGGGTTAGGTTTAGGATTAGGGTTAGGGTTAGGGTGTTGGTGAGGCTGAGGGTGAGGGTTAGGGTTAGGATTAGATTTACAGTTATTGTTAGGGTTAGGGTTAGGGTTAAGTTGAGTGTGGGTGTGAGAGTTAGCATTAGGGTTATGGTTAGGATTAGGGTGAGGGAGGGGTTGAGGGTTAGGTTTAAGATTAGGGTTAGGGTTTGTGTTAGGCTGAGGGTGAGGGTGAGGGTGAGGGTTAGGGTTAGGGTTTGGATGAGGGTTAGGGTTAGGGTTAGGATGAGGGTTAGGGTGAGGGGTAGGGTTAGGGTTAGGGTGAGGGTTAGGGTTATGGTTAGGGTTAGGGTAAAAGTGAGGTTTAGAGTTAGTGTTAGGGTGAGGTTTAGGTTTAGGATGAGGGCTATGGTGAGGGTGAGTGTGAGGGTGAGGGTGAGGGTAAGGGTTACGAATTCCGTTAGTGTTATGGTAATGCTGAGGGTGCCGCTGAGGGTGAGGGTGAAGGTTAGGGTGAGGGTTAGGGTTAGGTTGAGGGTGAGGTTGAGGATTAGGGTTAGGATTAGGGTTAGGGTTAGGGTTAGGCTGAGGGTGACAGGGAGGATGAGGGTGAAGGTTAGGGTTAGGGTTAAGGTGAAGGCTAGGGTGAGGGTGAGGGTTAGGGTGAGAATGAGGGTGAAGTTGAGGGTTTCAGTCAGGTAAGAGTTAGGGTTATTGTTAGGGTGAGGATTAGGATGAATGTGAAGGTTAGTGTGAAGGTTAGGGTAAGGGTAAGGGTTAGGGTTAGGTTTAGGGTGAGGGTGAGGGTTAGGGTTAGGGTGAGGGTTATGGTTAGTGTTAGGTTGAGAGTGAGGGTTAGGGTGAGGGGTAGGGTTAGGGTTAGGTTGAGGGTTAGGTTTACTGTGAGGGTTAGGGTTAGGGTTAGAGTTAGGGTTTGGGGTTGGGTGAGCGTGTGGGTGAGGGTGAGTGTTAGGGTTAGGGTTAGGGTTAGGGTTAGGCTGAGGGCGAGGGTGAGGTTGAGGGTAAGGGTTAGGTTTAGGGTGAGGCTTAGGGTGAGATTGAGGGTGAGGGTGAGGATTTTGGTTAGGTAAGGGTTAGGGTTATTGTTAGGGTGATGTTTAAGTTGAGGGTGAGGGTTAGTTTGAGGGTTAGGGTTAGGTTGAGGGTTAGGGTTAGGGTTAGAGTTAGGGTGAGGGTTAGGGTTAGGGTGATATTTAGGTTGAAGGTAAGGGTAAGGGTGAGGGTTAGAGTTCGGTTGAGAGTGAGGGTTAGGGTGTGGGTGAGGGTTAGCAATAGGGTGAGGTTTAGGGTGACAGTGAGCGTTAACGTGAGTGTGCGGGTTAGGGTTAAGTTTGGGGTGAGGGTTATGGTTAGGGTTAGGGTGAAGGTGAAGTTTAGGGTGAGGGGTAGGTTTAGGGTTAGTGTGAGGGTTAGGGTTAATGTGAGGGTTAGTGTTATGATTATTATTAGGTTTAGTGTGAGGATAAGTGTTAGGATGAGGGGTAGGGTGAGGCTGAGTGTTAGGGTTAGCGTTAGGGATAGGGTGACGCTTAGGTTGAGGGTTAGGGTTAGAGTTAGGGTTATGGTGAGGATTAGGGTGAGTGTTAGGGTTAAGTTTAGGGTGAGGATTAGGGTTAGGGTGATGTTTAGGGTGAGGGGGAGGGTTAGGGTGAGGTTGAGTGCTTGGGTGAGTGTGAGAGTTAGGGTTAGGGTTAGGGTGAAGGTTAAGATTAGGGTAAAAGTTAGTGTGAGGGTTAGTGTGAGGGGTAGGGTTCGGGTTAGGGTGAGGGTTAGGGTTAGAGTGAAGGTTAGGGTTAGGGTTAGGGTTAGTGTGAGGATAAGGGTTAGGTTGAGGGTGAGGGTTAGGGTTAGCGTTAGGGTTAGGGTGAGGGTTAGATTGAGTTTTAGGTTTAAGGTGATTGTTAGGGTTAGGGTTAGGGTGAGGTTTAGAGTTAGGGTGAGGAATAGGGTTAGGATTTTTTTAGGCTGAGTTTATGGTTATGTTTAGGGTTAGGGTGAGTGTGAGGTTTAGTGTTAGGTTTAGGGTGAGGTTTAGGGTTATGGTGAGTGTTAGTGTTAGGGTTAGGGATAGGGTTAGGGTGAGGGTGGGGGTGAGGGGTAGGTTTAGGATTAAGGTTAGAGTTTGGGTTATCCTGAGGGAGAGATGAGGAAAAGGGTGAGGTTTAGGGTTAGGGTTAGGATGAGGGTTAGGGTGAGGGTGAAAGTTAGGGTGAGGATGAAGGTGAGGGTGAGTGTTTCGGTTAGGTAAGGGTTAGCGTTATTGTTTGGGTGAGGATTAGAATGAGGGTGAGGGTCAGTGTGAGAGTTAGGGTTGAGTGAGTGTTAGGGTAAGGGTTTTCGTGAGGGTAAGGATTAGTGTGAGGTTTAGGGTGAGGGTAAGATTTTGGGTGATGGTTAGGGTTCTGGTGAGGTTGCTCGTTAGGTTGTGGGTGAGTTTGAGGTATAGGGTAACGGTGAGGGTTAGGGTGAAAGTGAGGGTTAGAGATAGGTTTAGGGTGAGGGTTAGGGTTAGGGTTAGGGGTAGGGTGATGGTTAGGGTGAGAGGTAGGGTTAGGGTTAGGTTTAGGGTGAGTGTTAGGGTTAGTGTGAGGGTTAGGATTACTGTTAGGGATAGGGTTAGTTTGAGGGTAAGGTTTAGAGTGAGTGTTAGGGTTAGGGTAAGCGTTAGGGTTAGCATTAGTGTTAGGGTGAGGTTTAGGGTGAGGCTTAGGTTTAGGATTAGGGTTAGAGTGAGGGTTAGGGTGAGGGTTAGGTTTAGGGTTAGTGTTAGGATGACGATGAGGGTCAGAGTTAGGGTCAGGGTTAGGGTGAGCGTAAGGGTGAGGATTTCGGTTATGTAAGGGATTGTGTTAGTGTTCGGGAGAGGATTAGGTTGAGGGTGACGGTTAGTTGGACGGTTAGATTAGGGTGAGGGTTAGAGTTAGGTATAGAGTGACGGTTAGGGTTAGGGTGAGGTTTAGGGTAGGGTTAGCGTGAGGGTGAGGGTTTGGGTGAGTGTGAGTTTTAGGGTGTGGGTGACGGTTAGGGTTAGGGTGAGCTAAAGGTGACGGTGAGGGTTAGGGTGAGGGTGAGGGTTAGGTTTACGGTGAGCTTTAGGTTGAGGATTACGGTTAGGGTTAGTGTGAGGATTAGGGTTAGGGTTAGGGTTATGGTGCAGGTAAGGTTTATGGTCAGGTTTAAGTTAGGGTGAGGGTTAGGGTTAGCGTTAGGTTTAGGGTGAAGGTTAGGTTTATGGTGAGGGTTAAGTTTAGGTTGAGGCATCAGTGAGGGTGATTGTTAGGGTGAGGGTGAGGGTTTTGGTTAGGAAAGGGTTAGGTTTAGGGTGAGGGCTAGTTTGAGGGTGAGAGTTAGGGTGAGAGTGAGGGTGAGGGTGAGGGTCTCGGTTAGGTAAGGGTTAGGTTTATTGTTAGGGTGAGGTTTAAGTTGAGGTTGAGTGCTAGTGTTTGGGTTAGGGTTATGGTGAGGGTTAGGGTTAGAGTTAGGGTGAGGGGTAGGGTTAAGGTGATGTTTAGGGTGAGGGTAAGAGTTAGGGTGAGTGTTAGGGTTCATTTGAGAGTGAGGGTTAGGGTGTGGGTGAGGATTAGGGTGAGGTTTAGGGTGACGGTGAGCATTAGGGTCAGTGTACGGGTTAGGGTTAGGTTTCAGGTGAGGGTTAGGGTTAGGGTAAAGCGGAGGTTTAGGGTGAGGGGGAGGTTTAGGGTTAGGGTCAGGGTTAGGGTTCATGTGAGGGTTAGGGTTAGGGTTATGGTTAGTTTTAGTGTGAGGATAAGTGTTAGGATGAGGGTTAGGGTGAGGGTGAGGGTTAGGGTTAGGTTTAGGGTAAGGTTTATGGTTAGGGTGAGGGTTAGGGTTAGGATTAGGGTTAGAGTGAAGTGGGGTTAGGGTTAGCTTTAGGGATAGGGTGACCTTTAGGTTGAGAGTTAGGGTTAGGTTTAGGGTTAGGGTGAGGGTTAGTTTTAGGGTTAGGTTTAGGGGAAGGATTAGAATTATTTGACGGTTAGGGTTAGGTTTAGGTTTGGGGTGAAGTGAGTGTTAGGGTTAGGGTTAGGGTTAAGGCAAGGGTTAGGGTGAGGGTTAGGGTGAGGGTGAAAGTTAGAGTTAGGGTTAGGGTTAGGATAAGGTTTAGGGTTAGGGTGTGGGTTAGGGTTAGGCTGAGGATTAGCGTGAGGGTGAGGGTTACGTTGAGGGTTAGGTTTAGGTTTAGGTTTAGGTTTAGGGTTAGAGTGAGAGTTAGGGTTAGGGTGATCTTTAAGGTGAGGCCTAGTGTTAGGGTGAGGGTTCGGGTTCGGGTGAGTGTGAGGGTTCAGTTGAGGGTGAGGGTTCAGGTGGGGGTTAGGTTTAGGTTTATGTTGGGGTCAGGGTTAGGGTTAGGGTTAGGGGTGGGTGTTAGGGTGAGGGTTAGGGTTAGGATTAGAGTTAGGGGTAGGGTTAGGATGAAGGTGAATGTGAGTGTGAGGTTGAGAGTGAGGGTTAGGGTTAGGGTGATGGTTAGGGTTAGTGTGAGGGTTATTGTGAGGTTTAGGGTGTGTGTTAGTTTTAGGGGTTGGGTGAGGTTTGGGGCAAGGTTTAGAGTTGGGTGAGGGTTAAATTGAGGGTGCAGGTGAGGGTTAGGCTTAGGGTGAGGTGAGGGTGAGTTGAAGGTTAGGGTTAGGGTGAGGGGTAGGGTGAGGGTGAGGTTTAGGTTGAGGGTTTGGGTTTGGGTTAGGGTCCGGGTGATGTTTAGGTTGAGGGTGACGGTTAGGGTGAAGGTGAGGGTTCGTGTTCAGGTTCAGGTTCGCTGAGGATGAGGGTTAGGGTGTGAGTGAGGGGTAGTGTTCGGGTGAGTTTTAGGGTGACGGTGAGTATTCGGGTGAGGATGAGGGTTAGGGTTAATGTTATGGTTAGGGTGAGGGGTAGTGTTAGGCTTAGGGTGAGGGTTAGCATTCGTGTGAAAGTTAGAGTTATGTATAGGGTTAATGTTAGTGTGAGGATAAGGGTTAGGGTGAGGGTGAGGGTTAGGGTTAGGATTAGGGTTAGGGTTAGGGTGAGGATTAGGGTTAGGGTGAGGGTTAGGGTGAGTGTGAGGGTGAGTGTTAGGGTTAGGGTTAGAGTGAGTGTTAATGTTAGGATTAGGGTTATGGTTAGGGTTAGTGTTAGTATTATGGTTAGGGATAGGGTTAGAGTTAGGGTTAGTATGAGGATAAAGATTAGGGTGAGGGTTAGGGTTAGTGTTAGGGTTAAGGTTAGGGTTAGGGTGAGTGTTAGGGTTAAGGTGATGTTTAGGGCGAGGGTGAGGGTTAGGGTGAGGGTGAGGTTGAGGGTGAGTGTGAGGGTGAGGGTGACGGTGAGGGTTAGGTTTAGGGTGAATGTGAGGGTTAGGGTTAGGATTATTGTTAGGTTTTGGGTTAGGCTGAAGTTGAGGGTGAGGATGAGGGTTAGGGTTAGGGTGAGGTTTAGGGTGAGCTTAGTGTTAGGGTTAGGTTTAGGCTTAGGATGAGGGTTAGGGTGAGTGGTAGGGTTAGAGTTAGGATGATTGTTAGTGTTACTTTGAGGGTTAGGGTTAGACTAAGGGTTAGTGTATGGTTAAAGGTTTGGGTGAAGGTGAGTGTTAGGGTTTTCGTTAGGGTTAGGGTGAGGGTTAGGGTGAGTGTTAGGTGTAGGGTGTGGGTTAGGGTGAGGGTAATGTTCATCGTGAGGGTGAGAATTAGGGTGAGGGAGACGTTTAGGGTTAGATTTAGTGTTAGGGTTAGGGTTATGGTGAGGTTCAGGGTTAGGGTTAGGTTTAGTTTGAGGGTGAGTTTGACGGTTAGGATTAGGGTTAAGTAAGGGTTAGGGTTAGGTTTAGGGTGAGGATTAGGTTTAGGGTGAGGGTTAGGTTGAGGGTTAGGGGTTAGGGTGAGGGTTAGGAGTAGGGTTAAGGTTAGGGTGAGAGTGAGAGTTAGGATTAGCGTTAGGCTTAGGATGAGGGTTAGTGAGGGTTAGGGTTAGGGTTAGGGATAGGGTGAGGGTTAGAGTTAGGGTTAGTGTTAGTGTAAGGTTTAGGATTAGGTTTAGGGTTAGCGTTAGGGTGAGGATTAGGGTGAGGGTGAGGGTTCGCGTTCAGTTGATTGTGAGGGTTAGGGTGTGTTTTAGGGTTAGGGTTAGGGTCAGGTTAGGGTGAAGGTGAGGGTTAGGGTGAGGGTGAGGTTTAGGGTTAGGGTTAGTGTGAATATTAGTTTGAGGGTTAGGTTAAGGTGAAAGGTTAGGGTTAGAGTGAGCCTTAGGGTTAGTGTGAGGGTTAGGGTTAGGGTTAGGGTTAGTGTGAGGTTAAAGTTTAGGGTGAGGGTTAGTGTGTTGGTTAGGGTTAGGTTCAGGGTTAGGGTTAAGGTAGGGTTGAGGTTAGGTTTTCAGTGAGGGTTATGGTTAGGGTGATATTTAGGGTGAGGGTGAGGGTTAGGATGAGTGTGAGGTTTCTGGTGAGTGTGAGGGATCCGGTGAGGGTGAGGGTTAGGGTTTGGTTCAGTTTTAGGGTTAGTTTCGGGTAAGGGTGACATTGAGGGTTAGGGTGACGTGAGGGTTAGGGTTAGTGTTAGGGTCATTGTTAGGGTGAGGGTTAGGTTGAGCGGTAGGGTTAAAGTAAGGGTGAGGTTTAAGGTGAGGGCTCGGGTGAGGGTGAGGTTTTCGTTTAGGTAAGGCTTAGGGTTATTGTTAGGGTGAAGTTTAGGTTGAGTGTGGGGGTTAGTGTGAGGTTTAGGGTTAGGGTGAGGGTTAGGATTAGAGTTAGGGTGAAGGTTAGGTTTAGGGTGATGTTTAGGGTGAGGGTGAGAGTTAGGGTTTGGGTTAGAGTTCAGGTTCAGGGGAGGGTTAGGTTATGGGTGACGGTTAGGGTGAAGGTTAGGGTGACAGTGAGGGTTAGGGTGAGGGTGTGGGTTAGCATTATGTTTAAGGAGATGGTTAGCGTTAAGGTTAGGGTTAGGGTGTGGGTTAGGGTGAGGGTTCGGATTAGGGTTAGTGTGTGGGTTAGGGTTAGTGTGTGGGTTAGGGTTAGGTTTAGTGTGAGGATAAGGGTTATGGTGAGGGTTAGGGTGAGAGTGAGGGTTAGGGTTATCGTTAGGGTTATTGTGAGGTTTAGGGAGAGGGTTAGGGTTAGGGTGAGTGTTACGGTTAGGGTGATGTTTAGGGTTAGGTTGAGGGTGAGGGTGAGGGTTGAGGGTGATGGTGAGGGTTAGGGTGAGTGTGAGGGTGAGGGTGACGGTGAGGGTTAGGGTTAGGGTTAAGGTTAGGGTGAGGGTGAGGTTTATTATTAGGATTACGGTTAGGGTTAGGGTTAGGCTGAGGGAGTAGCTGAGGGTTAGTGTTAGGGTTAGGATTAGGGTTAGGGTTAGGGTGAGGGCTAGGGTGAGGGTGAGGTTTAGGGTTATGGTGAGGTTGCCGGTGAGTGATAGGTTTAGGGTTAGGGTTAGGCTGAGGGCGAGGGTGGGGTTGAGGGTAAGGGTTAGGGTTAGGGTTAGGGTTAGGGTGAGGATTAGGTTGAGGTTGAGGTTTAGTGTGAGGGTTAGGGTGAGGATTATGGTTAATGTGATGTTTAGGGTGAGGGTGAGGTTTAGGGTGAGGGTTAGGGTTCGGTTTCACGTGAGGGTTAGGGTGTGTGTGAAGGTTAGTGTTAGGGTGAAGGTTAGGGTGACGGTGAGGGTTAGGTTGAGGGTGAGAGATAGGGTTATGTTTAGGGTGAGAGTTAGTGTTAATGTTAGGGTTAGGGTGAGGGATAAGGTGAGGGATAGGGTTTGGGTTTGGGTGAGGGTTATGGTTAGTGTGAGGGTTAGGTTTAAGGTTAGGGTTAGTGTGAGGATAAGGGTTATGGTGAGGGTTAGGATTAGGGTGAGGCTTAGGGTGAGGTTTAGGGTGAGGGTTAGTGTGAGGGTTAGGGTAAGGGTTAGGCTTAGGCTGAGGGCGAGGGTGAGGGTTAGTGTGTGGGTTAGGGTGAGGGCTGGTTTTAGTTTGAGGATTAGGTTTAGGGATAGAGTTAGGGTTAGTTTGAGGTTAAAGTTTAGGGTGAGGTTTAGGGTTAGGGTGAGGGTTAGTGTTAGGATTAGGTTTAGAGTTAGGGTTAGGGTCATTGTTAGCGCTAGGGTTAGGGTTAGGTTGAGTTTGAGGGTGAGGGTTACATTTAGGTTTAGGGTTAAGGTGACGATGATGGTGAGATTTAGTGTTAGGGTTAGGTTTAGGCTGAGGGCGAGGGTGGGAGTGAGGGTAAGGGTTAGGTTTAGGGTGAGGGTGAGGGCTAGGTTGAGCCTGAGTGTTAGTGTGAGAGTGAGAGTGAGGGTGAGTGTTTCAGTTAGGTAAGATTTAGGAAAATTGTTAGAGTGAGGTTTAAGTTGAGGGTGAGGGTTAGGGTTAGGGTGAGGGTAAACTTTATATTTAGGTTGAGGGGTAGGGTTAGGGTGATGTTTAGGGTGAGGGGGAGGGTTAGGGTGAGGGTTAGGTTTTGGGTAAGTGTGAGGGTTAGGGTGTGTGTGAGAGTTAGGGTTACGCTGAGGGTTAGTGTGAAGGTTAGTTTTAGGTTGAGTGTGAGGGTTAGGGTTAGGTTTTGAGTGAGGGTTAGGTTTGTTTTAGGGTGATGGTGAGGGTTAGGGTGAGGTGTAGGGTTAGAGTTAGGGTGAGGGTTAGGGTTAGTGATAAGGTTACGTTTAGGGTTTGGGTTAGTGTGAGGATAAGGTTTATGGTGAGGCTTAGGATTAGGGTGAGAGTTAGGGTTGGCGTTAGTGTTAGGGTGAAGTTTAGGGTGAGGGGGAGTGTTAGGGTGAGGGTTAGGGTTCTGTTTCAGGTGAGGGTTAGGGTGTTGGTGAGGGTTAGTGTTAGGGTGAAGGTTAGGGTGACGATGAGGTTTAGGGTGAGGGTGAGGCTTAGGGTTATGTTTAGGGTGAGAGTTAGAGTTAGTTAGGGTTAGGGTGAGGGATAGTGTGAGGCGTAGGGTTAGGCTTTGGGTGAGGGTTAGGGTTAGTGTTAGGGTTACGGTTAGGTTTAGGTTTAGGGTTAGTGTGAGGATAAGGGATATGGTGAGGGTTAGGAGTATGGTGAGGGTTAGGGTTGGCGTTAGGGTTAGGGTGAGGTTTAGGGTGAGGGTTAGGGTTAGGCTTAGGGTGAGGGTGAGGGTGAAGTTGAGGGTTAGTGTGACGGTTAGGGTTAGGATTAGGGTGAGGGTGAGGTTTAGGTTGAGGTTTAGGGTTAGGGTGAGGGGTAGGGTTAGTGTGAGTGTTAGGGTTATGTATAGGGTTAGTGTTAGTGTGAGGATAAGGGTTAGGGTGAGGGTTAGGTTGAAGGTGAGGTTTAGTGTTCGGGTAAGGATAATGGTTACTGTGATGATTAGGGTGAGGGTCAGGGTTAGGGTTAGCATTAAGTTTAGGGTTAGTGTGAGGGTGAGGGTGAGGTTGAGGATTTCAGTTTGGTAAGGGATAGGGTTAGGCTGAGGATTAGTGTGAGGATGAGGGTTAGATTGAGGGTGAGAGTTAGGGTTAGGGTGAGGGTTAGGGTTGGGGTTAGGGTGAGGGTTAGATTTACGGTGACTTTTAGGTTGAGGATGAGGTTTTGGGTGAGGGTGACGGTTGGGGTGAGGGTGAGGGTGAGGGTGGGGGTGAGGGTTAGTGTGTGAGTAAGTGTTAGGGTTCGGGTGAGTTTTAGGGTGATGGTGAGTGTTAGGGTGAGGGTGAGGGTTAGGGTTTGGTTTAGGATTAGGGTGAGGGTTAGCGTTAGTGTTAGGGTAAGTGTGAGGTTTAGGGTGAGTGGTAGGGTTAGGGTTAGGGTGAGGGTCAGGTTTAGTGTGATGGTTAGGGTTAGGTATAGGGTTAGGGTTAGTGTTAGGGTTAGGGTGAGGTTTACGGTGAGGGTTAGGGTTAGTGTTAGGGTTAGGGTGAGGGTTACGGTGAGGGTTAGGGTTAGTATTAGTGTTAGGGTTAGGATGATATTTAGGGTGAGGGTGAGGGTTAGGGTTAGGGTTAGGGTTTCAGTTATTGTTAGGTTTAGGGTTAGGGTTAGGTTGAGATGAGGGTGAGGGTTAGCATTAGGGTTACGGTTAGTGTTAGGGTGAGTGAGGGGGTGAGGGTTAGTTTTAGGATTAGGGTTAGAGTTAGCGTTAAGCTGGGGCTGAGGGTGAGGGTGACAGTGAGTGTTAGGGTTAGGGTGATGATTAGGATTAGGTTTAGGGTGAGCATTAGGGTGAGGGGGAATGTTAGGGTTAGTGTGAGGGTTAGGGTTATGTATAGGGTTAGTGTTAGTGTGAGGATAAATGTTAGGGTGAGGGTGAGGGTTAGTGTTAGGGTAAGGGTAAGGGTTACGTTGATGGTTAGGGTGAAGGTCAGGGTTAGGGTTAGCATTAATGTTAGGGTTAGTGTGAGGGTGAGGTTGAGGTTTTTGGTTAGGTAAGGGATAGGGTTAGGGTGAGGATTAGTGTGAGGATGAGGATTAGATTGAAGGTGAGGGTTAGGGTGAGGGTGAGTGTTAGGGTTGGGGTTAGAGTGAGGGTTAGGTTTAAGGTGATGTTTAGGTTGAGGGTGAGGTTTAGGGTGAGGGTGAGGGTTCGGGTGGGGGTGAGGGTTAGTGTGTGGGTAAGGGTTAAGTTTCGGGTGAGTTTTAGGGTGAGGTTGAGGGTTAGGGATATGTTTAGGATTAGGGTGAGGGTTAGCGTTAATCTTTGGGTAAGCGTGAGGTTTAGGGTGAATGATAGGGTTAGTGTCAGGGTTAGGGTTAGGTATAGGGTTAGGCTTAGTTGGTGGATGAGGGTTAGGGTGAGGGTGAGGGTTAGGTTTAGCGTTAGGGTTAGGGTGAGGGTTATGGTGAGGGTTAGGGTTAGTGTTAGGTTTAGGGTTAGGGTGATATTTAGGGTGAGAGAGAGGGTTAGGGTTAGGGTTAGGTTTAGAGTGACGGTGAGGGTGAGGGTGAGGGTTAAGTGTAGTGTTAGGGTTAGGGTTAGGTTTAGAGTGAGTGTGAACCTGAGGGTTCGGGTTCGGGTGAGGTTGAGTGTTAGGGTGTGGTTGAGGGTTAGGGTTAGGGTGAGGATTAGGGTTAGGGTTAGGGTTATAGTGAGCTTTAGAGTTAGAATGAGGTTTAGGGTGAGGGTGAGATTTTGGGTTAGCAATAGGGTTAGGTTGAGAATTAGAGTAAGGGTTAGGTTTAAGGATAGGTTGAGGGTGAATGTTACGTTTAGGATTAGGGTTAGGGTTAGAATTTTGGTGAGGTTGAGGGTGAGGGTTAGGGTTAGGATTGGGGTTAGGGTTAAGGTTACAGTTATTGTTAGGGTTAGGGTTAGGGTTAAGTTGAGTGTGAGTGTGAGGTTTAGCATTAGAGTTATGGTTAGGATTAGGGTGAGGGAGGGGGTCAAGGTTAGGTTTAAGATTAGGGTTAGGGTTTTGGTTAGGCTGAGGGGAGGGTGAGGGTTAGGGTGAGGGTTAGGTTTAGGGTGAGGGTTAGTTTGAGGGATAGGGTTGGGTTTAGGGTGAGGGTTAGGGTGAGGGTTAGGTTTAGGGTTAGGGTGAGGGTTATGATTAGGGTGAAGTTTAGGGTGATGGTTAGGGGTAGGCTTAGGGTGAGGGTTAGTGTGAGGGTGAGGGTTAGGGTTAGGGCTAGGGTGAGTTATAGGGTTAGGTTTAGGGTTAGTGTGAGGTTTAGGGTTAGAATTAGGTTTAGGGTTTGGGTTACGGTAAGTGTGAGGGTGAGGGTAATTTTGACCGTTATTGTTCGGGTAAGGGCTAGGGTGAGTGTGAGGTTTAGGGTTAGGATTAGGGTTTGGTTAAGTGTTTGGCTGAGTGTGAGGGTGAGTGTGAGGGTTAGGGTTTGGGTTAGGGTGAGGGTTAAGGTTAGTGTGAGGGTTAGGGTGAGGGTGAGTTTGAGGGTCAGGTTTGGGGTGACTGTGAGAGTGAGGGTGAGGGTTAGGTTTAGGATTAAGTTTAGCGTGAGTTTTAGGGTTAGGGTTAGGGTGAGGGTCATGGTTAGGATTAGGGTTAGGGTTAGGGTTATTGTTAGAGTTAGGATTAAGGTTAGTGTAAGAGTGAGGTTTAGGGTTAGGATTAGGGTGAGGTTTAGGTTTAGGTTGAGCACTACGCTGAGGGTGAGGTTTAGGGTGAGTGTGAGTGTGAGGGTGAGGGTAAGGGTTACAATTTGGGTTAGGGTTATGGTAAGGCTTGAGGGTGACAGTGAGGGTGAGGGTGAAGGTTATGGTTAGGGTTAGGGTTAGGGTTAAGGTGACGTCTAAGGTGAGGGTGAGGGTTAGGGTGAGAATGAGGGTGAAGGTGAGTGTTTCAGTTAGGTAAGAGTTAGGGTTATTGTTAGGGTTAGGATTAGGTTAAATTTGAGGGATAGGGTAAGTGTTCGGGTTAGGGTTAGGGTAAGGGTTAGGTTAAGGGTGAGCATTAGGGTTAGTATTTGGGTTAGGTTAAGATTTAGGGTAAGGGTTAGGGTTAGTGTTAGGGTTAGGGTGAGGGTTAGGGTTAGGGTTAGGTTTAGAGTGAGGTTTAGGGTTAGGGTGAGGGTGAGGGTTAGGTTGAGGGGTAGGGTGAGGGTTAGGGTAAGGGTTTGGGTTGTTAGGGTGAGCGTTAGGCTTAGTGTTAGGGTTAGGTTTAGGGTGAGGGTTAGGGTTAGGGTAAGTGTTAGTGTTATGGTGAGGTTTAGGGTGAGGATTAGGGTTAGGGTGAGGGTTAGGTTGAGGGTTAGGATTAGGGTGAGGTTTAGGGTGAGGCTGTGGGTTAGGGTGAGGGTGAGGGTTCAGGTGAGGGTGAGGTTTCGATTGAGGGTGAGGTTTATGGGGTTGGTTAGTGTTAGGTTTATGGTGAGGCTTAGAGTGAAGATGAGGGTTAGGTTGAGGGTGAGGATTAGGGTTAGGATTATCGTGAGGTTTAGGGTTAGGGGAAGGGTTAGGGTGAAGTGTAGGGTTAGGCTTAGGGAGAGTTTTTGGGTTAATGTGAGGGTTATGGTTAGGTTTAGAGTAAGGGTTAGTCTGAAGATAACGGTTAGGGTGAGGGTTAGGGTTAGGGTTAGGGCTAAGGTTAGCCTTAGGGTGAGGGTTAGGGTGATGTTTAGGGGGAAGGTGAATGTTAGGGTGAGGGTGAGGTTGAGGATGAGGGTTAGGGTGATGCTGAGGGTGACGGTGACGGTGAGGGTTATGTTTAGGGTGAGGGTGAGGGTTAGGGTTAGGATTAGTGTTAGGTTTAGGTTAGTTTGAGAGTGAGGGTGAGGGTGGGGTTTAGGGTAGGGTTAGTTTGAGGGTTAGGGCATAGGTGAGTTTAAGGGTGAGGGTTAGGTTGAGGGTGACTGTGAGGGTGAGGGTTAGGGTTAGGATTAGGGTTAGCATAGGGTGAGGGTTAGGTTTAGGGTGATGGTGAGGGTAAGGGTTGGGGTTAGGGTTTGGGTAAGGGTGAAGTTTAGGGTTAAAGTTAGGGTTAGGGTAAGGGTTAGGGTGAGCATTAGGGTTAGCGTTTGGGTTAGGGTGAGGGTTAAGATTAGGGTTAGGTTTAGGGTAAGGGTTAGGTTTAGGGTGAGATTTAGGTTTAGGGTTAGGTTGAGGATTACAGTTAGGGTGAGGGTTAGGCTTTGGTATAGGTTGATGGTTAGGGTTAGGGTTAGGGTGAGGATTAGGGTTAAGTTTAGGTTTAGGGTGAGGCTTAGGATTTTAGTTAGGGTGAGGGTGAGAGTTAGGGTGAGGTGTAGGGTTAGGGTTAGGTTAAGGGTTAGGGTTAGTGTGAGGGTTAGTTTCAGGGTTAGGGTTAGGGTGAGGGTGATGTTTGGGGTTAGGGTTAGGGTTAGAGTGAAGATAAGAGTTAGGGTGAGGGTTAGTGTGAGGGTTAGGTTTAGGGTTAGGGTAAGTGTTAGGGTTAGAGTGAGGGTTAAATTTAGGTTAGGGTTAGGGTGAGAGTGAGGGTGAGGTTTAGGATTAGGGTTAGTGAGAGGATAAGGGTTAGGGTGAGGTTTAGGATGAGGGTGAGGGTTAGAGTTAGGGTTCAGTTTAGTGTGAGGGTTAGGGTTAGGGTTAGTGTAATGGTTACGCTGAGGGTTAGGTTTAGTGTGAGGTTTAGGGTGAGGTGAAGGGTTAGGGTTATGGTTACGGTGACAGGGAGGGTAAGGGTTATGTTTAGGGTTAGTGTGAAGATAAAGTTTAGGGTAAGGGTTAGGGTTAGGATGAGGTTTAGGGCTAGTGTTAGGGTTCCTTGAGGGTTAGGGTTACAGTTAGGGTGAGGGTTAAGGTGAGGGTTATTGCTAGGGTTAATGTTAGGGTGAGGGTGAAGGTGAAAGTTAGGGTTAGGGTTAAATTTAGGGTGAGGTTGAGGGTGAGGGTTAGGTTTAGGATTAGGGTTAGGTTTAGTGATAGGCTTCGGGTGAGTGTGATTGTGAGGGTTAGGTTTAGGATTAGGGTTAGGGTAAGGGTTAGGCTTAGGTTGAGAGTGAGGGTGAGGAATAGGTTTAGGATTAAGGTTATTATTAGGGTTAGGCTTAGGGTTAGGTTGAGGTTAAGGTTTAGGTTGAGGGATGAAGATTAGGCTTAGGTTTAGGGTGAGGGTTAGGGTTAGGATGATGTTCAGGGTGAGGATGATGATTAGGGTTAGCTTGTGCGTGAGGGTTAGGCTTAGCGTGAGGTTTAGGGCGATGGTGAGGGTTAAGGTGAGGGGAGGTTTATGGTTAGGGTTCGCGATATTGTGAGGGTAAGGGTTACGGTGAGAGTTAGAGTGAGGTTAAGTTTAGTGTTAGGCTGAGGTTTAGGGTTATTGTGAGGGTTAGGATTAGTGTTAGGGTTTGGGTTAGTGTGAGGATAAGGGTTAGGGTGAGTGTTAGGGTGTGGGTTAACGTGAGGGAGATGTTTAGGGTTACCATTAGTTTTAAGTTGAGGGTTAGGGTGAGGGTTAGGTTTAGGGTAAGGTTTAGGTTTAGGGTGAGTGTTAGTGTTCGGGTTAGTGTTATGGTAAAGATGAGGGTGAGGTTTAGGTTTAGGTTTAGGGTTAGGGTTAGTGTAAGTGTGAGGGTTAGGGTGATGGTGAGGGTTCAGGTGAGGGTGAGGGTTAGGGTGTGGTTGAGGGTTAGGGTAAGAGTGAGGGTTAGTATGAAGGTTGGGTGATTTTGAGGTTTAGGGTGAGGGTGATGGTGAGGGTTAGGTTGAGGGTTAGTTTTAGGGTTAGCGTTAGGGTGAGGGTAAGTGTTAGGGTGAGGGTTAGGGTGAGGGTGAAGTTTAGGTTTAGGGTTAGTGTTAGGATTAGGGTGAGTGTGAGGGTTAGGGTTAGGGTTAGGGTGAAGATGAGGGTGAGGATTAGGGTTAGGTTTATGATTAGAGTGAGGGTGTGGGTGAGCATTAGGGTTAGGGTTAGCGTTAGGTTTAGGGTTAGTCTGAGGGTGAGGGCGAGGGTTAGGGTGAAGGGTAGGGTTAGGGTTAGGGTAAGGGTGAGGGTCAGTGTGAGGGTAATGGTTAGGGTTAGGGTAAGGGTTAGGTTAGTGTGAGGGTTAGGTTAAGGTTAGAGTTTGGGTGAGGTTGAGGTTGAGGGTTAGGGTTAGGTTTAGTGTTAGGGTAAGGGTTAGGATGAGGGTTAGTGTGAGGGTTAGGTTTAGGGTAAGAGTTAGGGTTAGAGTGAGGGTTAAGTTTAGGATTAGGTTTAGGGTGAGGGTGAGGGTGAGGGTTAGGTTTAGGGTTAGTGTGAGGATAAGGTTTAGGGTGAGGTTTAGGGTGAGGGTGTAGGTTAGGGTTAGGATTAGTTTTAGGGTAAGGATTAGGATGAGGATGAGGGTGAGCTTGAGGGTGAGGGTGAGGGTTAGGGTTAGGCGTAGGGTGAGGGTTAGGGTTAGTGTGAGAGTTAGGGTTAGGGTGAGGTTGAGGGTCAGGGTTAGGGTGAGAGTTACGGTGAGAGTGAGGGTTAGGTTTAGGATTAGGGTTAGGGTGAGTTTTAGGGTTAGGGTAAGGGTTAGTGTTAGGATTAGGGTTAGGGTTACGTTTAGGGTTTAGGGTTACGTTATTGATAGGGTTAGGGTTAGGGTTATTGTTAGGGTTAGGGTTAGGGTTAGGGTCAGCGTAAGAATGAAGGTTAGTTTTAGCGTGAGGGTTAGGGTTAAGGTTACGGTTAGGGTGAGAGTGAGGGTGAAGGTGAAGTTGAGGTTTAGGGTTAGGATTAGGGTTAGTGTTCGGGTCAGGGGAGGGTGAGGTTGGAAATTAGGATTAGGGTTAGGGTTAGGTTTAGGGTGATGACTAGGGTTAGGATAAGTTTTAGGGTGATATTGAGGTTGAGGGTGAGGTTTAGTGTGAGGGTTAGTGTTTGTTTGAAAGTTGGAGTTAGAGTTAGGTTGAGGGTTAGGATTAGAGTAAGGGTTAGAATGAGGGTTAGGGTTAGGGTTAGGGTTAAGGTCACGTTGAGGGTAAGCGTTAGGTTGAGGTTTAGGGTGAGGGTGACTGTTAGGGTTAGCGTTAGGGTTAGGGTGAGGCTGAAGGTTAGGATGAGGTTTAGGGTTACGGTTAGGATTAGGGTTAGGGTGAGGTTTAGGGTGAAGGTTAGGTTAGGCTTAGTGTTAGGGTGAGGGTTAGGTTTAGGGTTAGGGTGAGGTTTAGTTTTAGGGTGAGATCTAAGGTGAGGGTGAGGGTTACAGTGAGTGTGAGTGTGAGGGTGAGGGTTTCGGTTGGGTAAGGGTTAGGGTTAGGGTTAGAATGCGGGTTAGGTTTAGGGTGAAGTTTCAGGTGAGGGTGAGGGTTCGGGAGAGGATGAGGGTTATAGGGTGTGGGTGAGGGTTAGGTTAATGGTGAGGTTTAGGCTGATGGTGAGTGTGATGGGGAGGGTTAGGTTTAGGTTGAGGGTTAGGGTTAAGTTGAGTGTTAAGGTTAGGGTGAAGGTTAGGGTGAGGGTGAGGGTTAGCGTTAGGGTTAGGGTTAGGGTAAGGGTGAGGGTGAGGGTGAAGTTTAGTGTTAGGACTATATTTAGGGTTATGGTAAGCCTGAGGGTGAGGGTAAGGGTTAGGGTTAGGGTTAGTATGAGAATAAGTGTTAGGGTGAGGGTTAGGGTGAGGGTGAGGTTTAGGGTTAGCTTTAGGGTTACGGTGAGGGTTATGGTTGTTGTTACGGTGAGGGTTTGGCTGAGGGTTATTGTTAGGGTTAGGGTTAGGGTGAGGGTGAGGGTGAAGGTTAGGATTAGGGTTAGCTTTAGGGTGACAGTGAGGGTGAGGTTTAGGTTTAGGTTTAGGGTTAGGGTTAGGGTTGGGCTTAGGGTAAGTGTGAGGGTGAGTGTTAGGTTTAGGATTAGGGTTAGGGCTAGGGTTAGGCTTAGGGTGAGAGTGAGGGTGAAGGGTAGGTTTAGGATTAGGGTTAGGGTTAGGCTTAGGCTTAGGGTGAGGGTGAGGGTTAGGTTTAGGGTGAGGATTAGTCTTAGGTTTATGGTGAGGGTTAGGGTTAGGGTGATGTTTAGCGTGAGGGTGAGGATTAGGGTTAGGTTGTGGGTGAGGGTTAGACTTAGGGTGAGTGTTAGGTCGATGATGAGGGTTATGGTTTTGGGAGGTTTAGGATTACGGTTACCGTTAGGGTGAGGGTAAGTGTTAGGGGGATGTTTAGGGTGAGGTTAGGTTTAGGGTTAGGCTGAGGGTTAGGGTTACTGTGAGGGTCAGGGTTAGTGTTAGGGTTTGGGTTTGGGTGAGGATAAGGGTTACGGTGAGGTTTAGGGTGATGGAGAGTGTTAGGGTTACCATTAGGTTTAAGGTGAGTGTTAGGGTGAGGGTTAGGTTTAGAGATAGGGTTAGGCTTAGGGTTAGGGTTAGGGTTAGGGTGAGGATGAGGGTCAGGGTTAGGTTTAGGATTAGGGTTACATTTAGGGTAAGGCTGAGGGTTAGGGTGAGGGTGAGGGTTCAGGTGAGGGTGTAGATTAGAGTGTGGCTGAGTGTTAGGTTTAGGGTGAGTTGAGGGTTAGGGTGAGGGTGAGGGTGAGGGTTAGGGTTAGGGTGAGCGTTAGGGTGAGGGTTAGGTTTAGGGTTACAGTTCTGGTTAGTGTGAGGATTAGGGTTAGGGATAGGGTTAGGGATATGGTGAAGGTAAGGTTTAGGGTGAGCTTTAGGGTCAGAGTGAAGGTTGAGTTTAGTGTTAGGTTTAGGATAAGGGTTAGGGTGAGGGTTAGGTTTAGGGTTAGGGTTAGGGTTAGCATGAGGGTGAGGGTTAGGGTTAGGGTTTGGGTGAGGCTTAGGGTTAGGGTGAGGGTGAGGGTTAGGGTTAGGGTTTGGGTGAGGGTTAGGGTTAGGGTGAGGGTTAGGGATAGGTTTAGGGTTAGGGTGAGGGTGAGGGTGAGAGTTAGGGTTAGGGTTAGAGTTACGGTGAGGGTGAGAGTGAGGGTTAGGGTGAGTGTTAGGGTTAGGTTAGGGTTAGGCTGAGGGTGAGTGTGAGGTTGAGGGTGACGGTTAGTGTTAGGGTTAAGTTTAGGGTTATGGTCAGGGCTAGGGGAAGGGTGAGGGTTAGGATTAGGGTGAGGGTTAGGGTTAAGCTTAGGGCAATGGTAAGGCTTATGATGAGGGTTAGGTTGAGGTTGAGGTTTAGGGTTAAGGTGAAAGTTAGGTTTAGCATTAGTGTTAGGGTGATGGTAAGGTTAGGGTGAAGTCTCCGGTTAGGGCTTGGGATAGGGTGAGGATTAGGCTTATGGTTAGGTTTAGGGTGAGGTTTAGGCTGAGGGGTAGTGTTAGGGTTAGTGTGATGTTTAGGTTTACTGTTAGGGTTAGGATTAGCGTTAGGGTTAGTGTGAGGTCAGGGTTAGGGGGAGGGTTAGGGTTAGGGTGATGTTGATGGTGAGGGTGAGGGTTAGTTTTGGCTGAGGGTTAAGTTTAAGTTTAGGGTGAGGTTTAAGGTGAGTGTGAGTTTTAGGGTGAGTGTGAGCGTTTGTGTGAGGGTGAGGGTTCAGGTGAAGTTGAGGGTAAGGGTATCTTTGAGGGTTAGGGCTAGAGTGAATTTTAGGCTGAAGGTGAGGGTGAGGGTGAGGGTTAGGACGAGGGTGAGGTTTCAGGTGAGGGTGTAGATTAGGGCGTGGCTGAGTGTTAGGTTTAGGGTGAGTTGAGGGTTAGGGTGAGGGTGAGGGTTAGGGTTAGGGGGAGGGTTAGGTTTAGGGTTACAGTTCTGGTTAGTGTGAGGATTAGGGTTAGGGATAGGGTTAGGGATATGGTGAAGGTAAGGTTTAGGGTGAGCTTTAGGGTCAGAGTGAGGGTTGAGTTTAGTGTTAGGTTTAGGATAAGGGTTAGGGTGAGGGTTAGGTTTAGGGTTAGGGTTAGCATGAGGGTGAGGGTTAGGGTTAGGGTTTGGGTGAGGCTTAGGGTTAGGGTGAGGGTGAGGATTAGTGTGAGGGTTAGGGTTTGGGTTAATGTTAGGCTGAGGGTCAGGGTGAGGGTGAGGGTTAGGGTGAGAGTGAGGGTGAGGGTGAGGGTGTGTGTGAAGGTTAGGTTTAGCGTGAGGGTTAGAGTGAGGCTGAGGGTTAGGGTTAGGGTTAGGTCGAAATTGTGGTTTAGGGTTAGGATTAGGATAAGGGTGAGTGTTAGGGTGAGGAGTAGCTTTAGGTTGTGGGTGAGGGTTAGGTTTAGGGTGAGGGTTAGGGTTAGTGTGAGGTTTACGGTTAGGATTAGAGTTAGGTTTAGTGTGAGGATAACAGGGTGATGGTTAGGGTGAGTGTGCGGATTAGGGTGAGGTTTAGGGTGAGGGTGATAGTTCGGGTGAGGGTGCAGGTGAGGATTAATGTTAGGGTTAGGGTTATAGTTAGGGTGAGGGTGTGCGTGAAGGTTAGGTTTAGGATTAGGGTTAGGGTTTGGCTGAGGGTGAGAGTGAGGGTTAGGGTTAGGGTGAGGGTTAGGGTTAAGGTTAGGGTTAGGGTTAGGGTGAGGGTAATGTTTAGGGTTTGGTTTAGGATGAGGTTCAAAGCTGTGTGGTAGGGTCAGGTTTAGGGTGAGGGTTAGGGTTAGTGTGAGGTTTAGGGTTAGGGTTAGGGTAAGGGTTAGGGTTAAGGTAAGGGTAAGGGTTAGGTTGAGTGTTAGGGTTCATGTGAGGTTTAGGGTTAGGGTTAGGGTAAGGGTTAGTTTTAGGGTTAGGGTGAGGTGAGTGTGAGGGCAAGGGTGTGTGTGAGGGTTAGGGTTAGGTTTAGGGTTAGGGTGAGGATTAGGTTTAATATGAGGGTTAGGTTTCGGGTTAGGATTAGGGTTAGGGTGAGGGTTATTGTGAGGGTGAGGGTTAGAGTGATGTTGAAGTTTCAGGTGAGGATGTGGGTTAGGGTTTGTGTGAGGGTTAGTGTTAGTGTGAGGGTTAGGGTTATGGGTAGGGTTACGGTGAGGGTAAGGGTTAGGATTAGGTTGAGGCTAGGCTGAGGGTTTGGATTAGGGTTAGGTTTAGGGTGAAGGTTAGGGTTCGTGTGAGAGTTAGGATTAGGGTTTGGGTTAGGGTTAGGGTGAGGATAAGGGTAGAGGGAGGGTTAGGGGGAGGGTGAGGTTTTATGTTAGTGTTAGGGTTAGGTTTAGGGTGAGGGTGAGGGTGAAGTTTAGGTTTAGGGTGAGGGTTAGGATTATAGTGAGGGTTAGTGTTAGAGTTAGGGTTAGGGTGATTGTTATGGTGAGGGTGAGGGTTAGGGTTAGTGTTAGGGTTAGTATTAGGGTGAGGGTGAGTGTGAAGGTTAGGGTTAGTGTGAGGGTTAGGATTAGGGTGAGGGTTAGGGTTAGAGTTAGGGTGAGGGTGAGGGTTACGTTTAGAGTTAGGGTTAGGGTAACGTCTAGGGTGAGGGTGAGTTTTAGGGTGAGTTTTAGGGTGAGGGTTTAGTTTAGTTAAGGTTTAGGGTTAGGTTAGGATGAGGATTAGGGTGAGGATGAGGTTTAAGGTTAGTGTTTGGGATAGGGTGATGTTTAGGGCAAGGTGGAGGTTCGAGTGAGGGGGAAGGTTAGGATTAGGGTTAGCGTGAGGGTTAGTTTAGGGTTAGGGTTAGGGTGAGGGTGAAGGTGAAAGTTAGAGTGAGTGTGATGTGAGGGTGAGTGTGAGGATTAGGGTTATGGAGAGGGTTAGGGTTAGGATTAGGGATAGGGTGAGTGTGAGCGTTAGGGTGAGGGTGAGGGTTTGGGTGAGGGTGAGGGGGAGTGTGAGGGTTAGGGTGAGGGTGTGGCTGAGGGGTAGGTTTAGGATTAGGGTTAGGTTTAGGGTTAGGCTAAGGGTGGTGTGAAGGTGAGGGTGAGGGTTAGCGTTAGGGTGAGGTTGAGTGTGAGGGTTAGAGTTAGGGTTAGGTTTAGAATGAGGGTTAGGTTGTGGAGTAGGGTTAGGGTTATTGTGAGGGTTAGTGTAGTGTTAGTTTTAGGGTTAGGGTTAGGATTAGGTAAGGGTTAGAATGAGGGTTAAGTTGAGGGTGAGATTTAGGGTTAGGAATAGGGTTAGAGTTTGGTTAAGGTGAGGGCTAGGGTGAGTGTGAGTCTTAGGGTTAGGGTTACGGATAGGGTGAGGATTAGGTTTAGGGTTAGGGTGAGGTTGAGGGATAGGGTGAGTGTTTGGGTTAAGGTTAATGATAGGGTGAGGATTTGGGTTAGGTTTAGGTTAAGGGTGAGGGTTAGGCTGAGGGGTAGGGGTAGGGTTAGGGTGAGGGTTAGGTTTAGTGTGAGTGTTAGTGTTAGGGTTAGGGTGACAGTAAGGTTTAGCGTGAGATTTAGGGTGAGAGTGAGTTTTAGGGTTAGCATTAGGTTTAGGTTTAGGGTTAGGATGAGTGCTGGGTTAGGTGTATGGTTAGAGTTAGGGTGAGGGTGAGGGTTAGAGTTAGGGTTAGTTTTAGGGTTAGGGTTAGGCTAAGGGCTAGGATGAGGATGAGGGTTAGGGTGAAGGTGAGGTTTGTGTTTAGGTAAGGGTTAGGTTTAGGTTTAGGCTGAGGATTAGGGTGAGGGTGAGCTGTAGGGTTAGCATTTGGGATAGGGGGAGCGTTAGGTTGAGGGTTAGTGTGAGTGTTAGGGTGATGACGAGGGTTAGGGTCTGGGCGAGGGTCAGGGTTAGAGTGAGGTTTAGGGTTAGGGTTACGGTTAGGGTTATGGTGCGGGTAAGGTTTAGTGTGAGGTTTAGGGTGAAGGTGAGATTTAGGGTTAGTATTAGGGTTAGGATGAGGGTTAAAATGAGAGTTAGGGTTAGGGTGAGGGTGAGGGTGAGGGTGAGGATTAGTGCTAGGATTAGGGTTAGGTTTAGGGGTATTGTGAGGGTGAGGGTTAGGGTTAGTGTTAGTGTGAGGGTTAGGTTTAGGGTGAGGTTTAGGTTTAGGGTGAGGGGTAGGGTTAGGGTAAATTTTCGGGTGAGGGTTAGGGTTAGGGTTAGGGTTACGGTGAGGGTCAGGGTGAGAGTTAGGGTTAGGATGAAGGTTAGGGTTAGCGTGAGGGTTAGGGATAGTGTTAGTGTGAGAGTTAGGGTTAGTGTGATGTTTATTGTGAGGGTGAGAGTTAGGGTGAGGGTGATTGTTCGTGTTAGGTTTCGGGTTCGGGTGAAGGTTAGGGTGCGGTTGAGGGTTAGGCTTAGGGTGAGTTTTAGGGTGTGGGTGAGGTTTAGGTTTAGGTTTAGGGTAAGGGTGAGCGTTAGGGTTAGGTTTAGGGTTAGTGTGAGAGTTAGCTTGAGGTGTCGGGATTGGGTTAGGGTGAGGGTTAGTGTTAGGGTTAGAGTTAGTGTGAGGATAAGGGTTAGGGTGAGGTTTAGGGTGAGGGTGAGCTTTAGGGTTAGGTTTAGGTTTAGGGTGAGGCGTAGCGTTTGGATGATATTTAGGGTGATGGTGAGGATGAGGGTTCAAGTCAGGGTGAGGGTTCGGATGTGGGGGAGGGTTAGGGTGACAGTGAGGGTTAGGGTGAGTGTTGGGGTTAGGTTTAGAGTTAGGGTTAGGGTGCTCATTAGGGTTACAGTTAGAGTGAGGTTTAGGGATAGGGTTAGGGTGAGGGTTAGGGTTAGTGTGAGGGTTAGGGTTAGGGTTAGGGATAGTGTGAGGATAAGGTTTAAGGTGAGGTTTAGGATGAGGGTGAGGTTTAGGGTTAGCCTTAGGTTTGGGTAAAGGTTTAGGGTGAGGGTTAGCATTAGGGTGAGTGTTAGGGTTAGTGTTAGAGTGAGGGTTAGGGTTAGGGTGAGGTTTAGGTTGAGGTTGAGTGTTAGTGTGAGGGTGAGGTTGAGTCTGAGGTTTGAGATGTGGGGGAGGGGGAGGGGGAGGCTTAGGTTTAGGGTTAGGGTGAAGGTGAGGGTGAGGTTTAAGTTAGGATTAGGGTTAGGGTTAGGGTTAGGCTAAGGGTGAGGTTCAAAGTGAAGGGTGAGGTTTAGGGTTAGGGTTAGGGTGAGGGTTTGTGTTAGTGTGAGGGTTAGTGTGATGGTGGGGGTCAGGGTGAGGATGAGGGTTAGGGTTAGGATTAGGGTTAGGGTGAGTTTTAGGGTTAGGGTTATGGTTAGGTTTAGGGTTAGGGTTAGGGTGAGTGTGAAGCTTAGAGTTAGCGTTAGGGTTAGGGTTAGAGTGAGGTTGGGGTTGAGGTTTAGGTTTAGGATTAGGGTTAGGTTTAGTGTAAGGCTGACGGGGAAATTTAGGTTGAGGGTGAGGGTTAGGGTTAGGGTTAGGTTTAGGGTGAGGGCTAGGATGAGTGTGAGGGTTAGGGTAAGGGTTAGGGTGAGGATTTCAGTTATGTAAGGGATAGGGTTAGGGTGAGGATTCCGGTGATGGTGAGGGTTAAGCTGAGTTTACGTTTAGGTTGAGTCATAGGGTTAGGGTTAGGGTGAGGTTTGGGGTTAGTGTGATGTTTAGGGTTAGGGTGAGGGTAAGGGTGAGGGTTAGGATTAAGAATAAAGTTAGGGTTAGGGTTAGGCTGAAGGTGAGGTTCAGAGTGAGGGTGAAGGTTAGGTTTAGGTTTAGGATTAGGGTTAGAGAGAGTGTTGGGGTGAGGGTGTGTGTTTGGCTGAGGGTGAGGTTTAGGTTGTGGGTGAGCGTTATGGTTAGGGTGAGGATTAGGGTTCGGGTTGGGGTTAAGGTTATGGTGAGGGTAAGGGTTAGGGTGAGGTTTAGTGTGAGGACGTGGGTTAGGGTTAGTATTAGGGCTCGGGTGAGGGTTAGGGTGAGGTTTATGGTTAGGTTTAGGTTTAGGGTGAGGGTGAGGTATAGGGTGAGGTTTAGGGTTAGAGTGAGGGTTAGGGTTAGGTTTAGGGTGAGGGTGAGGGTGAGTGTTAGGGTTAGGTTTAGTGTTGGAGTTAGGGTTAGGCTGAGGGTGATGGGGATGGTGAGGGTGAGGGTTAGGGTTAGGATACGGGTTAGGGTTAGGGTTACGGTGAGGGTTAGTGTTAGGGTTATTGTTAGGATAAGGGTGAGGCTGACGGTTCCGGTTAGAATTAGTGTGAGAGTTAGGGTTAGGGTCAGGGTTAAGTTCAGGTTTAGGGTTAGGATAAGGGTTAAGCTGAGCGTTATGGTTAGGATTAGTGTGAGGGTTAGATTTAGTATTAGGTTAAGGGGTAGGGTGAGGGTTAAGGTTAGGGTGAGGGTTAGGGTGAGGGTGAGTGTTAGGGTTGGGCTGAGGATTAGGGTGAATGTTGGTTTATTGTTAGGGTTAGGGTCAGGGTTAGGGTGTGGGTAAGTGTTAGGGTGAGGGATTGGTTGAGGTTGAGGGTTAGGGTTAGGTTGAGTGTAAGGGTTATGGTGAGGATTATGGTGAGGGTGAGGGTTCAGTTTAGCATTAGGGTTAGGGTGAGGGTGAGGGTTAGGGTGAGTGTTTGTGTTAAGTTTAAGGACAGGGTGAGGATTAGGGTTATGGTTTGGTTTAGCGTGAGGGTTAAGCTGAGGGGTAGGGTTAGAGTTAGTGTTTGGGTTAGGTTTAGTGTGAGGGTTAGGGTTAGGGTTAAGGTGAAAGTAAGGGTTAGGGTGAGGGTTAGGGTGAGTGTAAGGTTTAGGGTTAGAATTACGGTTAGGGTTAGTGTTAGGATGAGGGTTGGGTTAGGATGAAGTTTAAGGTGAGGGTGAGGCTGAGGGTTAGGATTAGGGTTAGGGTGAGGGTTAGAGTTAGGGTGAGGGCTAGGGTGAGGGTGAGGGTTAGGGTGAGGTTGAGGGTGAAGGTTAGGTTTTTGGTTAGGTATAGGTTACGGTTACGACTATGGTGAGAACTAGGGTGAGGCTGTGGGTTAGGTTTAGGGTTAGGGTTAGGGTGAGGGTGAGGGTTAGGGTTAGGGTTAGTTTGAGGGTTAGGGTTATGGTGAGGTTAGGGTTAGGGTGAGGGTTAGGGTTAGGGTTAGTTTGAGGGTTATGGTTAGGGTGATGTTTACTGTGAGGGTGAGGGTTAGGGTGAGGGTGAGTGTTTGAGCAAGAGTTAGGTTGAGGTTTAGGGTTACGGATAAGGTTAGGTTGAGTGTAAGTGTTAGGATGAAGGCTAAGGTGAATGTGAAGGTTATGGTTAAGGTGAGGGTTAGGGTTTGGGTTAGGGTTAGGGTGAGGGTGAGGGTTAGGGTTAGGTTTAGGGTTTGGACGAGGGTTAGGCTGAGGGTTAGGGTTAGGTTTGGGTGAGGGTTAGGGTTAGGGTGAGGGTTAGGCTGAGGGTTATGTTTAGGGTTAGTGTGAGTGTTAGGTTTAGGGTTCGGGTTTGGGTTAGGTTGAGGGTAAAGGTTAGGGTGAGGGTTAGGGTGAGGGTGATGGTTAGGATTAGGGTGATGGTTAGGGTGAGGTTTAGGTTTAGGGTTATGGGTAGAGTTAGGTTGAGGGTTAGGGTGAGGGTTAGGTTTAGGGTTATCGTTAGGGTGAGGTTTAGGGTGTGGGTAAGTGTTAGGGTGAGGGTTAGGATGAGGGTGAGGGTTTGGGTTAAGGTTAGGGATAGGGTGCGGATTAGGTTTAGTGTTAGGTTTAGGGTGAGGGTTAGGTTGAGGGGTACAGTTAGGATTAGTTTGAGTTTAGGTTTAGTGTGAGGTTTAGGGTTAGGGTTATTGTGAGGGTTAGGTTTACTCTGAGGGTTAGGGTTAGGGTTAGGTTGAGGGTAAGGGTTAGGGTGAGGGTTAGGCTGAGGGTGAGTTTTAGGGTTAGCATTAGGTTTAGGGTTAGGGTAAGGATGGGGGTTAGGGTGAGGGTGAGTTTGAGGTAGAGGGTGAGGATGAGTGTTAGGTTTAGGTTTAATTTGAGGGTTAGTGTTAGAGTGAGGGTTAGGTTTAGGGTGAGTGTTAGGGTTAGGGTAAGGGTTAGGGTGAAGGTTAGGATTGGGGTTGGGTTAGGGTTAGCATCAGGGTGAGGGTTAGGGTTAGGGTTTGGGTGAGGCTTAGGGTTAGGGTGAGGGTGAGGGTTAGGGTTAGGGTTATGGTGAGGTATAGGGTGTGGGTAAGTGTTAGTGTGAGCGTTAGTGTGAGGATGAGGGTTAGGGTTAGGTTGAAGGTAAGGGTTAGGTTGAGGTTTAGGGTGAGGGTGAGGGTTAGGGTTAGGATTAGAGTTAGAGTTAGGGTTAGGCTGAGGGTGAGGGTGAACTGAGGGTGAGGGTTAGGGTTAGGGTGATGGTTAGGGTTAGTGTGAGGATTAGTGTGATGTTGAGGGTCAGGGTGAGAGTGAGGGTTAGAATCAGGGTGAGTGTGAGGGTGAAGTTTAGGGTTAGGATTAGGTTCAGTTTGAGTTTTAAGGTTAGGGTTAGGTATAGAGTTATGGTTATTGTTAGGGTTAGGGTTAGGTTTAGGTTGAGGATTAGGGTGAGGGTGAGGGTTAAGCTGAGGTTAGGCTTAGGGTGAGGGTTAGTGTTAGGGTTAGGGTGATGTTTAGGTTGAGGGTGACGGTTAGGGTGAGGGTGAGGGTTAGGGTGAGGGTTAGGGTTAGGGTTAGTGTAAGGGCGAGGGTCAGGGTGAGTGTTAGGGTTAGGGTGAGTTTTAGAGTTAGGGTGAGGTTTAGGGTTAGCGTTAGGTTGAGGGTTAGGGTTAGGGTGATATTTATTTTGAGGGTGAGTGTTAGGGTTTGGATGATTGTTCGGGTGAGTTTGAGGGTTAGGATGAGGATGAGGGTTAAGTGTTAGAGTTAGGGTTAGGGTGAGGGGTTAGGGTTATTTTTAGGGTGATGGTAAGTTTTAGGGTGAGGGTGAGGGTGAGAGTGACGTTTAGCGTGTGGGTGAAGATTAGGGTTAGTGTGAGGGTTAGGTTTAGGGTTAGGTTTAGGGTTATGGTGAGGGTAAGGGTTAGGGTTAGGGTGAGGGTGAGGGTGAGGGTTTCAGTAAGGGTGAGGGTAAGTGTAAGTGTTAGGGTGAGGGTTAGAGTGAGGGTGAGGGTTAGGGTTCTTGTTAGCGTTTGGATTATGGTGAGGGTGACAGAGAGGGTTAGTGGTTAGGGTTAGGGTTAGGGTTAAGATTAGGGTACCAGTGAGGGGGAGGGGTAGTGTTAGGGTTAGGGTAAGTTTGAGGGTAATGGTTAGGGTGGAGGTTTGGGTGATGGTGAGGGTTAGCGTTAGGGTTATGTTTAGGGTTAGGTTTAGGCTGAGTGGGAGTGGGAGGGGGAGGTTGAGGGTAAGGATTAGGTTTAGGGTTAGGGTGAGGGCTAGGGTGATTGTGAGGGTTAGTGTGAGGGTGGGGATGAGGGTTTCAATTACCTTAGGGTTAGGGTTATGGTGAAGTTTAGGTTGAGTGTGAGGGTAAAGCTGAGGTTAGGGTTAGGGTGAGGGTTAGGATTAGGCTTAGGGTGAGGGTTAGGATTAGGGTGATGTTTAGGGTGAGGGTGAGCATTCTATGAGGGTGAGGTTGAGGGTGAGGCTGAGGGTTAGTGTTAGGGTTAGGTTTAGGTTGAGGGTGCATGAGAGGGTTAGTATTAGGAATAGGGTTAGCGATAGTGTTAGGCTGAGGGTAAGGGATAGGGTGAGGTTAAGGGTGAGGGAGAGGGTTAGGGTTAGGGATAGGTTTAGGCTGATGGCTAGGGTGAGGGAGAGGGTTAGTGTGGGGGTTACGGTGTGGGATTCTTTTAGGTAAGGGTTAGGGTTATGGTGAGGATTAGCGTGAGATTGAGGGTTAGGTTGAGGGTTACGGTTAGGGTGATGATTAGGGTTAGGTCTAGGGTAAGGCTTAGGGCTTCAGTGACGTTTAGGGTGAGGCAGAGGGTTAGGGTGAGGATGAGTGTTCGGGGAAAGGTGAGGGTTCTGGTGAGGGAGAGGGTTAGGGTGTGGGTGAGGATTAGGGTTAGGGTGAGGGTTAGTGTTAGGGTTAGGGTTAGTGGAAGGGTGAGGGTTAGGGATAAGGTTAGCATTAGGTTGAGCGTTAGGGTTAGGGATGGTGTTATGGTGAGGTTAGTTTGTGGGTGCGGGGTATTGTGAAGGTGTGGGTGAGGGTTAAAGTTAGGTTTAAGATTAGGGTTAGGGTCAGGGTTAGGTTGAGTGTTACGTTGAGGATGACGGTTTGGTTGAGGGTGAGGTTGAGGGTGTGGGTGAATGTTAGAATTAGGGTGAGAAATAGGGTTAGGGTTAGGGTTAGGGTTATGGTGAAGGTAAGGGTTAGGGTGAGGTATAGTGTGAGGATGAAGGTTAGGGTTAGTGTTAGCATTAGGGTGAGGTTTCGGGTGAGGCTTAGGGTTAGATTTAGGTTTAGGGTGAGGTTGAGGTATAGGGTGAGGGTTAGCGCTATGGTGAGGGTTAGGGTGAGGTGAGGGTGACATTAAGGGTTAGGGTTAGGGTTAGGGTGAGGGTTAGGTTTAGGGTTAGGTTTAGGGTGAGCGTGAGGGTGGGGGTTAGGGTTAGGTTTAGAGGTAGGGTGAGGGTTAGGCTGAGGCTTAGGGTTAGGGTTAGTGTGAGGGTTAGGTTTAGGCTTAGGGTTTGGATTAGGGTGAGGGTTAGGGTTATTTTTAGTTTTAAGATAAGGGTTAGGCTGCGGGTTAGGTTTAGGGTTAGTGGGACTGTTAGTTTTAGGGTTAGGGTTTGGGTTAAGTTGTGGGTAAAGTTTAGGGTGAGGGTTAGGGTGAGTGTGAGGGTTAGGGTTAGCGTGAGGATTAGGCTGAGGGTTAGGGTTAGATTATGTTTAGGGTAAGGGTGAGGGTTAGGGTGAGGGTTAGGTTTAGGGTTAGGCTTAGGGTGAGGTTTAGAATGTATGTAAGGGTTAGGGTGAGGGTTAGCATAAGGGTGAGGTTTGGGTTTCGGGTGAGGGTAAGGGTTAGGGTGAGGGTGAGGGTGAGGGTGAGGGTTAGGGTTAAGTTTAGGGATAGGGTGAGGATTAGATTTAGAGTTAGATTTAGGGTGAGGTTTAGTGTTAGGTTTAGTGTGAGGGTTAGAGTTAGGGTTAGGGTGAGGCTAAGGGTTAGGGTGAGGGTTAGGGTGAGGGCGAGTTTTAGGGTTAGCATTAGGTTTACTGTTAGGGTTAGTATGAGGGTTAGGGTTAGTGTGAGGGTGAGGGTGAGGGTGATGGTGAGGCTTAATGTTAGGGTTAGTGTGAAGGTTACTGTTATGCTGAGGGTTATGTTTAGGGTGAGGTTTAGGTTTAGTGTAAGGGTTTGGTTTAGGGTTAGGGTTAGGGTGAGGGTCAGGTTTAGGTTGAGGTTTAGGGTTACGGTGAGGGTTAGGGATAGGGTTAGGTTGAGGGTAAGTGTTAGGATGAAGGTTAGGGTGAGTGTGAGGGTTAGGTTTAGGATGAGGGTTAGGGTTAGGGTTAGGTTTAGGGAGAGTGTGAGGGTTATGGTGAGATTTAGGGTGAGGGGGATTGTTAGGTTTAGGGTGAGGGTAAGGGTTAATGTGAGGGTTAGGCTAAGGGTGAGAGTTAGGGTTAGCATTAGAGTTAGGGTGAGGGTGAGGTTTAGGTTTAGGGTTAGCGATAGGGTGAGGATTAGGGTTAGTGTGAGGTTTAGGGTTAGGTTATGGTTAGGATTAGTGTGAGGATAAGGGTTATGGTGGGGGTTAGGGTGAGGGTGAGGTATAGGTTTAGCGTTAGTGATAGGGTGACATTAGGGTGAGGGTTAGGTTTAGGTTTAGGGTGAGGGTTAGGGTTCGATTTAGGATGAGGTTTAGGGTTAGGGTGATCTTGATGGTGAGGGTGAGTGTTGGGTTGAGGCTGAGGGTGAGGGTTAGGTTTTGGGTTAGGGTTAGTGTTAGGGTGAGGTATTGGGTTAGGATTAGGCTTAATGTGAGCGTTAGTGTTAGTGTTAAGTTGAGGGTTAGGGTGAGGATAAGGGTTAGGGTGAGGGTTAGGGTGAGGGTGAGGAGTAGGTTTAGCATTAGGGATAGGGTGAGCGTTATGGTGAGGGTTAGGTTTAGGTTGAGGGTGAGGGTTAGGTTAAGGGTTAGGTTTAGGATTAGGCTTAGGGTGAGGGTGAAGGTGAGTGTTAAGTTTATGATAAGGGTTAGGGTTAGAGTTAGTGTGTGTTAGGGTGAGGATGAGGGTTCGTGTGATGGTGAGGGTTAGGTTGAGGGCGAGGGTTAGGTTTACGGTGAGCCTTAGGCTTGGGTTACGGTTTGGGTTATGGTGAGGGTAAGGGTCAGTGTGAGGATTAGGGTGAAGGTGAGGGTTACGGTTAGCGTTAGGGTTAGGGTTAAGTTTAGGGTTATGGTGAGTGTAAGGGTTAGGGTTAGGTTTAGTGTGAGGGTTAGGGTTAGGGTAAGGGTTAGGGTTAGGTTTAGTGTGAGGGTTAGGGTTAGGGTACGGGTTAGGGTGAGAGTTAGGGTTAGGGTTAGGGTGAGGGTGAGGGTCAGGGTGAGGGTTAGGTTTAGGTAGTGGGTTAGGTTTAGGCTGAGGGGTAGGGTTAGGGTGATGTTTATTGTGAGGGTGAAGTTTAGGGTGAGGGTGACTGTTAGGGTGAGGATGAAGGTTCGGTTGAGGGTTAGGGTTTGGGTGATGTTTAGGGTGAGGTTTAGGGTTAGGGTAAGTTTTAGGCTTCGGGTGAGTGTGAGGGTTAGGGTGTGGGTGAGGGTTTGTGTTAGGTTGAGTGTTAGGGTGACGGTGAGGTTTGGGGTGAGGGTGAGGGTTATGGTTAGGTTTAGGGTGAGGGATAAGGTGATGGTGAGGGTTAGCTTGAGGGTGAGGGTGAGGGTGAGGTCTTCGTTTAGGTAAGGGTTAGGGTTAGAGTTAGGGTGAGGATTAGGGGAGGGTAAGGTTTAGGTTGAGGGGTAGGGTTATGGTGAGGGTTAGCGTTAGGGTTAGCGTGAGGATGAGCGTTAGTTTGATGTTTAGTATGAGGGTGAGAGTTACTATTAGGGTTAGCGTTAGGGAAAGGGTTAGGGTTAGGGTTAGGGTGAGGGTTAGGGTGAGCGGTAGGTTTAGGGTTAGGGTGAGGTTTAGGGTTATTGTGAGGGTAAGGGTTAGGGTTAGAGTTATTATTAGTGTGAGAATAAGTGTTAGGGTGAGAATTAGGTTGAGTGTGAGTGTTAGGTTTATCATTGGGATTAAGGTGAGGGTTAGGGTGAGGGTTATTGTTAGGGTTAGGGTTTGGGTTAGGGTGAGGGTTAGAGTGAGGGTGAGGGTGAGTGTTAGGGTTAGGTTTAGTGTTGGAGTTAGGGTTAGGCTGAGGGTGATGGGGATGGTGAGGGTGAGGGTTAGGGTTAGGATACGGGTTAGGGTTAGGTTTAGTGTGAGGGTTAGGTTTAGTGTTAGGTTAAGGGGTAGGGTGAGGGTTAAGGTTAGGGTGAGTGTTAGGGTGAGGGTGAGTGTTAGGGTTGGGCTGAGGATTAGGGTGAATGTTGTTTTATTGTTAGGGTTAGGGTGTGGGTAAGTGTTAGGGTGAGGGATTGGTTGATAGTGAGGGTTAGTGTTAGGTTGAGTGTAAGGGTTTATGGTGAGGATTAGGGTGAGGGTGAGGGTTTGTTTTAGCCTTAGGGTTAGGGTGAGGGTGAGGGTTAGGGTGAGTGTTTGTGTTAAGTTTAAGGACAGGATGAGGATTAGGGTTATGGTTTGGTTTAGCGTGGGGGTTAGGCTGAGGGGTAAGGTTAGAGTTAGTGTTTGGGTTAGGTTTAATGTGAGGGTTAGAGTTAGGGTTAAGGTGACAGTAAGGGTTAGGGTGAGGGTTAGGGTGAGTGTAAGGTTTAGGGTTAGAATTACGGTTAGGGTTAGTGTTAGGATGTGGGTTGGGGTTAGCGTGATATTAAAGTTTGAGGGTAAGTGTTACGGTGAGTTTGAGGGTGAGGGTTAGGCATAGGGTGAGGGTGAGTGTGAGGGTGAGGTTTAGGATTACAGTTAAGTTTACGGTTAGATTTAGGGTGAGGTTTTGTGCGAGGGTTAGGATTAAGTTTGGGTGAGGGTAAATATTACGGTGAAGGTGAGAGTGAGATAGAGGGTTACGATTTGCGTGAGGGTTAGTGTGAGGGTTAGGGTGAAGTTTAGGGTTAGAGTTAGGGTTAGGGTGAGGATGAGTGTTAGGGTTATGGTTATGGTGGTGGGTTAGGGTTAGGTTGAGGGTTAGGGTGAGGGAGAGGGTGAGGGTGAGGGTTAGCGTTAGTGTTAGTGTGAGGATAAAGGTTAGGGTTAGGGTTAGGGTGAGGGTGAGTTTTAAGAATAGCGTTAGGGTTAGGGTTAGGTTTAGGGTGAGGGTTAAGGTTAGGTTTAGGGTGAGGATTAGGGTTAGGGTTATGTTTAAAGTGATTTTGAGGGTTAGGGTAAGGGTGAGTGTGAGAGTGAGGGTTAGGTTGAGGTTGCGGCTGAGGGTGAGGTTGAGGGTGATGGTTTGGGTTAGCGTTAGCATGAGGTTTAGGGTTAGGGTTAGGATTAGGGTTAGGGTTAGCGTTTGGCTTAGAGTTAGGGTGTAAGTGAGGGTGAGGGTTAGTATTAGGGTGAGGGTGAGGGTTAGGGTAATTTTTAGGGTGACGGTGAAGGTTAGGGTGAGGGTGAGGGCGAGGGTGAGGGTGAGGTTTAGGGTTAGGGTTGGTTTTAGGGTGAGGTTGAGGGTGAAGGTTATGGTTATGGTTAGGGTTAGGGTAAGGTTTACGGCTAGTGTGAGGGTTATGGTTAGTGTTAGTGTTAGGGTTAGGGTGAGGATAAGGGTTAGAGTGAGGGTTAGGGTGAGGGTGAGGGTTAGGGTTAGGTTTAGGGTGAGAGTTAGGTTGAGGTGTCGGGATAGGTTTACGGTGAAGGTTAGGGTTAGGGTTAGGGTTAGTGTGAGGATAAGGTTTAGGGTTAGGGTTAGGGTGAGGGTGAGGTTTAGGTTTAGCCTTAGGGTTAGGGTTAGGTTTATGGTGCGGGTGAGGTTTAGGGATAGGGTGAGGGTTAGGGTTAGTGTGATGTTTAAGGTGAGGTTGAGGTTTAGGGTAAGGGTGAGTGTGAGGGTGAGGGTTAGGTTGAGGGTGCGGGTGAGGGTGAGGTTGAGGGTGATGGTTTGGGTTAGGGTTATGGTGAGGTTTAGGGTTAGGGTTAGGATTAGGGTTAGGGTTAGGCTTAGGCTTAGAGTGAGGGTGAAAGTGAGGGTGAGAGTTAGGATTAGGGTTAGGGTTAGGGTTAGGGTGAGGGTTAGGTTTAGTGTGAGGGTTAGGGGAGGGTGAGAGTTAGGTTGAGGTGTAGGGTTGTGGTGAGAGTTAGGGTTAGGGTTATAGTAAAGGGTGATGGTGTAGGTTAGGTTGAGGGTGAGGGCGAGGGTGAGGGTGAGTGTGAGGGTGAGGGTTAGGGTTAGTTTTAGGGTGAGGGTGAGGGTGAAGGTTATGTTTAGGGTTAGGGTTAGGGTAAGGTTTACCACTAATGTGAGGGTTATGGTTAGTGTTAGGGTTAGGGTTAGGGTGAGGATAAGGGTTAAGGTGAGGGTTAGGGTGAGGGTGAGACTTAGGGTTGGGGTTAGGGTGAGGGCTAGGGTTTGGGTGATGTTTAGGGAGAGGTTTAGGGTGAGGCTGAGGATTCGTGTGAGGGTGAGGCTTCAGGTGAGTTTGAGGGTTAGGGTGTGTGTGAGGATTAGGTTTATGGTTAACATTAGGTTTAGAGTTAGTGTGACGGTTAGGGTTAGGGGTAAGGTTAGGGTTTGGGTTAGGGTTAGGGTTAGGTTTAGGATGATTGTTAGGGAGAGGGGTAGGGGTAGGGTTAGGGTGAGGTTTGGGGTGAGAGTGAGGGTTAGGATGAGAGTGAGCGTAAGGTTTAGGTTTAGGGTTAGGGTTAGGGTGAGGTTCAATGTTAGTATTAGGGTTAGGTTTAGGGTTACTGTGAGGGTGAGGGTGAGGGTGAGGGTGAGGTTTAGGTTGAGGGTTAATTTTAGGCTAAGGGTTAGGGTGAGGGTTAGGGTTAGGGTGAGGGTCAGGTTGAGGTTTGGGGTTAGGTAGAGGTTTAGGGTTAGGCTGAGGGTAGGGTTAGTGTGATGTTTATTGTGAGGGTGAGGATGAGGGTGAAGGTTAGTGTTGGGTGATGTTTAAGGTGAGGTTTAGGGTTAGCGTAAGGTTTAGGGTTTGGTGAGAGTTTGGGTTAGGTTAAGTGTTAGGGTGACAGTGAGGATTAGGGTGAGGTTGAGGGTTAGGGTTAGGTTTAGGGTGAGGGTTAGGATGAGGGTTAGGGTGAGGGTTAGGTTTAGGGTTAGGGTGAGGTTTAGGTTTAGGCTGAGGGTTAGAGTTAGGTTTAGGGTGAGGGTAAGGTTAATGGTGAGGGTTAAGTTGAGGGTGAGGGTGAGGGTGAGGATTTCGTTTAGGTAATTGTTAGGGTTAGAGTTTGGGTGAGGATTAGGTGAGGGTGAGGGTTAGGTTGAGGGGTAGGGTTAGGGTGAGCGTTTTGGTTAGGGTTAGGGTGAGGGTTAGCGTTAGAGTGATGTTTTGTATGAGGGTGAGTGTTAATGTTAGGGTTAGCGTTAGGGAAAGGGTTAGGGTTAGGGTTAGGGTGAGGGTTAGGGTTAGAGGTAGGTTTAGGTTTAGGGTGAGGGTTAGGGTTAGTGTGAGGGTAAGGGTTAGGGTTAGAATTAGGGTTAGTGTGAGGATAAATGTTAGGATGAGGGTTAGGTTGAGTGTGAGGGTTAGGTTTATCGTTAGGGTTAGGGTGAGGGTTAGGGTTGGGGTTAATGTGAGGATTAGGTTTAGGTTGATGTATAGGGTGAGGGTGAGGGTTAGGTTGAGGGTGAGTTTGATGTTTAGGTTGAGGGTGAGGGTGAGCGTTACGGTTAAGGTTTGGGTTTGGGTGAGGGTGAGGGTTAGGGTTACGGTGATGGTTAGGGTTATTGTTTGTATAGGGTTAGGGTGAGGGTGAGGGTTGGGTTAGGGAAAGGATGAGGGTAAGGGTTAGGGTGAGAGTTAGGTTAAGGATAAGGTTTAGGATTAGGGTTAGGGTGAGTGTTAGAATGAGTGTTAGGATTAGGGTTGAGTTAGGGTGAGGGTCAGAGTGAGGGTTATGGTTAAGTTGAGGTTTAGTTTTATGGTGAGGATTAGGGAGAGTATTAAGGTGAGAGTTAGGGTTAGGGTGATGTTTATTGTGAGTGTGAGGGTTAGGGTGAGGGCGAGTCCTCGGATGAGGGTGAGGGTTGGGGTGAGGGTGAGGGTTAGGGTGTGGTTGAGGGTTAGGGTTAGGGTGAGGGTAAGGGTGACGTTGAGGTTTAGAGTGAGGCTGAGGGGTAGGTTTAGGGTTAGGGTTAGGGTGAGGTTTAGGGTTAGGGATTGTTTAGGGTGAGAGTTAGGGTGAGGTGTCAGGATAGGGTTAGGGTGAGGTTTAGGGTTATTGTGAGGGTTAGGGTTAGGTTTAGGGTGAGGGTAAGTGTGAGGATTAGGTTTAGGGTGTAGGTTAGGGTGAGGGTGAGGGTTAGGGTTAGCGTTAGGGTGAGGGTGAGGGTTTGGTTTATGGTGATGTTTACGGTGAGGTTGAGGGATAGTTTGAGGGTGAGGGTGAGGGTATGGTTTAAGGTGAGGGTGCGGGGGAGGGGGAGGATTAGGGTTAGGGTTAGGGTTAGGATTAGGATGAGGGTGAGGATTAGGGTTAGGAATAGTGTTAGGATTAGTTTTAGTCTGAGGCTGAGGGTCAGGGTGACGGTGAAGGTTATGGTTAGAGTTAGGGTGAGGATAAGTTTTAGGGTGAGGGTTAGGGTGAGGGTTAGGGATAGGGTTAGGGTTAGGGTGAGGGTTAGGGTTTGGGTAATGTTTATGGTGAGGTTTAGCGTTAGGTTTAGTGTTATTGTGAGGGTGAGGGTTACGGGTAGGGTTATGGTTAGGTGTAGGGGTAGGGTTAGGGAGAGGGATAGGGGTAGTGTTAGGGTCAGGTTTAGGGTGAGTGTGAGGGTTAGGGTTAGGGTGAGGGTAAGGGTTAGGGTGAGGGTTAGGTTGAGGATGAGGTTTAGGGTGAGGGTAAGGGTTAGGGTGAGGGTTAGGGTTTGGGTGATGTTTAGGGTGAGGTTTAGTGTGAGGATGAGGGTTCAGGTGAGGGTGAGGGTTGAGATGAGGGTGAGGGTTAGTGTGTGGTTGAGGATTAGGGTTAGGTTGAGGGTTAGTGTTAGGTTTAGGGTTAGTGTGAGGGTGAGATTTAGGCGAAGGGTTAGGGTTATGTTGAGGGTTAGGCTTAGGTTTAGGGTTAGTGTGAGGGTTAGGGAGAGGGCTAGTGTTAAGTTTAGGGTGAGGTTTAGGTTGGGGTGAGGGTTAGGGTTAGTGTTAAGGTTAGGGTGAGAGTTAGGGTGATGGTAAGCTTTAGGGATAGGGTTAGGTTGAGAGTTAGGGTTATGGTGATGTTTATGGTGAGGGTGAGTGTTAGTGTGAGGGTGAGGGTGAGGGTGAGGTTTAGGTTTAGGGTTAGGTTTAGGTTGAGGGTGAGGGTGAGGGTGAGGGTTAGGTTTAGGATTAGGGTTAGGGTTAGTGTGAGGGTTAGGGTGAGGACGAGTGTTCGGGTGATGGTGAGGGTTAGGCTGTGGTTGAGGGTTAGGGTTAAGGTGAGGATTAGGTTAGAGTTAGGGTTAGTGATATGGTTAGGGTAAGGGTTAGAGGGAGGTTTAGTGTGAAGGTTAGGGTGAGCGTGATAGTTAGGGTTAGAATTAGGGTTAGGGTAAGGGTGAGGTTTAGGTTTAGGGTGAGGTTTAGTGTGATTGTGAGGGTGAGGGTGAGGGTTAGGCTTAGGGTTAGGATTCGGGTTAGAGTTAGGCTGAAGTTGAGGGTGAAAGTGAGAGTGAGGTTTAGTGTTAGGGTTAGGGTGAGGGTTAGGGTTATTGTGAGGGTAAGTGTGATTTTGAGGATCAGGATGAGAGTGAGGGTTAGAATGAGGGTGAGGGTGAGAGTGAGGGTTATGGTTAGGATTAGAGTTAGGGTTAGGTTTAGGCTGAAGGTGAGGGTCAGGGTGAGGGTGAAGGTTAGGGTTAGGCTATGGTTAGGGTTAGGTTTATGGTGAGGGTTATGGTTAGTGTGAGCGTTATGGTTATGTTTAGGGTTTGGGTTAGGGTTAAGGTTAGGGTTCGGGTTATGGTTAGAGTTAGTATTAGGGTGATGGTTACGGTTTGGGTGATGTTTAGGGTGAGGGTGAGGGTGAGTGAGAGGATGAGGGTTCGGGTTCCGGTTCGGGTTCGGGTGAGTGTGAGGGTTAGGATGTGGGTGAGGATTAGGGCTAGGGTGAGGGTTAGCTTTAGGTTTAGGGTTAGTGTGAGGGTGAGGGTTAGGGGTAGGGTTAAGGTTAAGTTGAGGGTTAGGGTTAGGGTTGGGGTTTGGGAGACGGGTAGTGAGAGGGTTATGGGTACGGTTAGTGTGAGGTTTAGGGTGAGTGTGAGGGTGAGGGTGAGGGTGATGGGGAGGGTTAGGTTTAGGGTTAGGTTTAGGGTGAGTTTGAGGGTTAGGGTTAGGTTTAGGATTAGTGTTAGTGTTAGGGTGAGTGTCAGTGTATGGGTTCGGGTTCGGGTGAGGGTTCAAGATAGGGTGTGAATGAGGATTAAAGTTAGGGTGAGGATTAGTGTTAGGGTTAGAGTTAGGGTTATGGTGAGGGTAAGGGTTAGAGTGAGGTTTAGTGTGATGATGAGGGTTAGGGTTAGGATTAGGGTGAAGGTGAGGTACAGGGTGAGGGTTAGAGTTAGTGTCAGGGTTAGGGATACTTTTAGGGTTAGGGTGAGAGTGAGGGTGACTGTTAGGGTTAGATTTAGGGTTAGAGTAAGAGTGAGGGTGAGGGTGAGGGTTAGGATTAGGGTTAGGATTATGGTTAGACTGAGGGTGATGGAGAGGGAGAGGGTGAGGGTTAGGGTTAGGATGAGGGTAAGGGTTAGGTTTAGGGTTAGCGTAAGAGTTAGGGTGAGGGTAAATGTTTGCGTGAGGGTTAGGTTGAGGGTGAGGCTGAGGGTTAGTTTGAGGGTAAGGTGAAAGTTAGGTTTATAGTTAGGTTTATGGTGGGTGTTAGGTTGTGGGTAAGTGTTAGGGTGAGGGTTAGGGTAAGGGTGAGTGTTAGGATTCGGGTGAGGGTAAGGGTAAGGGTGAGGATTACGGTGAGAGTGAGGGACAGGGTGAGGTTTTGGGTTAAGGTTAAGGATAGGGTGAGGATTTGGGTTAGGGTTGGTTTAGGGTGAGGGTTAGAGTGAGTGTGAGGTTTAGGGTTAGAATTGGGTTTAGGCTTAGGTTTAGGATGAGTGTTAGGGTTCGGTTTATGGTTAGGGTTAGGGTGAGGGTGAGGGTTAGTGCTAGGGTTAGGGTGAGGGTTAGTGTTAGGGTGAGTGCTATGGTGAGGACGAGGGTTAGCGTGAGGGTAAGGGTGAGGGTGAAGTTTTTGGTTATGTAAGGGTTAGGGCTAGGTTTAGGGGGAGTATTAGTGTAAGGGTGTGGGTTAGGGTAGGGTAAGTGTTAGGGTTAGTTTGAGGGTGAGGGTGAGGGTTAGTGTTAGGATGAGGGTTAGGATGAGGGTTAGGGTGAGGGTGAGGGTGAGGGTGAGCGTTAGGGTTAGGGTTATTGTGAGGGTTAGGGTTACGGTGATTTTTAGGGTTAGGGTTAGGGTTAGGATTAGGGTAAGGTTTAGGGTGAGGGTTAGTGATAGGATGATGTTTAGTGTGAGGGTTAGGGTGAGCGTGAGTGTTCAGGTCAGAGTTACGGTTAGGGTTAGGGTTAGGGATAGGGTTAGGGTGAGGGTGAGGGTGAGGGTTAGGGTTAGGGTTAGGGTGTGGGATAGGGTGAGCGTTAGGGTTAGGTATAGGGTTATTTTAAGGGTTAGGCTGAGGGTAATGTTTAGGGTGAGGTTTAGGGTGAGGGTTAGGTTGAGGGTGAGAGGTAGGGTTAGCATGAGTTTTAGGGTGAGGGTGAGAGTTAGGGTGATGTTTAGGAATAGGGTGAGGATTAGGCTTAGTGTGAGGGTTAGGGTTAGGTTTAGTGTGAGGATAAGGGTTAGAGTGAGTGTTAGGTTGAGGGTGAGGTGTAGGGTTAGCGTTAGGGATAGGGTGAGAGTTAGGTTGAGGGTTAGGTTTAGGTTGAGGGTTAATGTTAGGGTTAGTGTGAGTGTTAGAGTGAGGGTAGGGTTCAGCTTATTGTGAGGGTTAGGGTGTGGGCGAGGGTTATGTTTAGGGTGAGGATTAGGGTTAGAGTTAGGGTTAGGGTTATGGTGAGGGTAAGGGTTCGGGTGAGGTTTAGGGTGAGGTTTAGAGTGAGGGTGAGAGGTAGGGTTAGCATTAGAGTTAGGGTGAGGGTGAGGGTTAGGATGAGGGTTCGGGTTCGGGTTAGGTTTAGGGTGAGGGTTAGGGTGAGGGTGTACGTGAGGGTAAGGTTTAGTGTTAAGATTAGGGTTAGTGTTAGGGTGAGGGTTAGGGTTAGGCTGAGGGTTAGGGTTAGGGGGATGTATATTGTCAGGGTGAGAGTTAGGGTGAGGTTGAGTGTTAGGGTGAGGGTGAGGGTCCGGTTGAGTGTGAGGGTTAGGGTGTGGTTGAGGGTTAGGTTTAGGGTGAGGGTTAGGGTGACGGTGAGGGTTAGGGTGAGGGTGAGGGTTAGATTTAGGTTTACGGTTATGGTGAGGTTTAGGATTAGGGTAGGGTTAGGGTGAGAGTTACGGTGAAGTGTATGGATAGGATTAGGGTGAGGGTTAGTGTGAGGGTGAGGGTTAGGTTTAGCGTTAGGGATAGGGTGAGGGTTAGGGTGAGTGTGAGGGTCAGGGTTAGGATTTGGGTTAGGGTTAGGGTTAGGGTGATGTTTAGGGTGAGGTTTAGGGTTAGGGTGAGTGTTAGGATTAGATTGACTGTTAGGGTGACTGTTATGGTTAGGGTTAGGGTGAGGATTATGGTTAGGTTTAGGGTGAGGGTGAGGGTTAGGGTGAGAGTTAGGGTGAGGGGTAGGGTTAGGGTTAAGGTGAGCGTTAGGGTTAGTGTGAGGGTTAGGGTTAGGGTTAGGGTGAGTGTTAGAGTTAGGGTGAGGGTAGGGTGAGGGGTAGGGTTAGTGTTAGGTTGAGGGCTAGGATGAGGGTGAGGGTTAGGTTGAGGTTGAGGGTGAGGGTGAGGTTTTCGGTTAGGTAAGGGTTAGGGTTAGGGTTAGGGTGAGGGTTAGAGTGATGGGTAGTTTTAGCATTAAGGTTAGGGTGAGGGTTAGGGTTAGGGTGAGCGCTAGGGTGAGGGTGAGATTTAGGTTGAGGATGAGGGTGAGGGTGAGGTTTTTGGTTATATAAGCTTTAGGGTCAGGTTCAGGGTGAGAATTAGGGTTAGGGTGAGGGTTAGGATTAGGGTAGGGAATAGGGTGAGGGTTAGGGATAGGGTGATGTTTAGTGTGAAGGTTAGGGTGAGCGTGAGTGTTCAGGTCAGAGTTAGGGTTAGGTTTAGGGTTAGGCATAGGGTTAGGGTGAGGATTAGGGTGAGGGTGAGGGTGAGGGTTAGGGTTAGGGTTAGGGTGAGGGAAAGGGTGAGCGTTAGGGTTATGTTTAGGGTTATTTTAAGGGTTAGGGTGAGGGTAAGGTTTAGGGTGAGGTTTAGGGTGAGGGTTAGGGGGAGGGTGAGAGGCAGGTTAGCATGAGTGTTAGGGTGAGGGTGAGGGTTAGGGTGAGAGTTAGGAATAGGGTGAGGATCAGGGTAAGTGTGAGGATAAGGGTTAGGGTGAGGGTTAGGTGTAGGGTTAGCGTTAGGGATAGGGTGAGCATTAGGGTGAGGGTTAGGTTTCGGGTGAGGGTGAGGGTTAGGTTTAGGGTTAGGGCTAGTTTTAGGCTTAGGGTGAGGGTGAGGTTGAGGGTTAGGTTTAGGATTAGGGTTAAGGTTAGGGTTAGTGTGAGTGTTAGGGTGAGGATGAGAGTTAGGGTAATTGTGAGGTTTAGGATGTGGGCAAAAGTTAGGGTTAGGGTGAGGATTAGGGTTAGGGTTAGGGTTAGGGTTATGGTGAGGGTAAGGTTTAGGGTGAGGATTAGGGTGAAGGTGAGTATTAGGGTTTGCGTTAGTGTTAGGATGAGAATTAGGGTGAGGGTTACGGTTAGGGTTCGGGTGAGAATTAAGGTGAGTTTGTGGGTTAGGGTTAGGGTTAGCGTGAGTGTGTGGGTGAGGGTGAGTGCTAGGATGAGGGTTAGGGTTAGGGTAATGGTGTGGGTGAGGGTGAGTGTGAGGGTTAGGGTTAGGGTGAGGAGTAGGTTTACGGTGAGGTTTAGGGTTAGGGTGAGGTTTAGGGTTAGGCTTAGGGTGAGTGTTAGGTTTAGGGTGATATTTAGAGTGAGAGTGAGTGTTAAGTTGAGGGTGAGTGTTCTGGTGAGAGTTAGGGTTAGGGACAGGGATCGGGTTAGTGTGAGGGTAAGGGTTAGGGTGAGGGTGAGGGTTAGGGTTATGATGAGTGTTAGGGTTAGGGTTAGGGTTAGGGTGAGGGTTAGGGTGAGCGTTGGGTTTAGGGTTAGGGTTAGTTTGAGGGTTAGGATGAGATTTAGGGTGAGGGAGATGGTTAGGTTTAGGATGAGGGTAAGGTTTCGAGTGAGGATTAGGGTGACGGTGAGAGTTAGCGTTAGCATTAGACTTAGGGTGAGGGTGAGGGTTAGGGTTATGATGAGTGTTAGGGTTAGGGTTAGGGTTAGGGTGAGGGTTAGGGTGAGCGTTGGGTTTAGGGTTAGGGTTAGTTTGAGGGTTAGGATGAGATTTAGGGTGAGGGAGATGGTTAGGTTTAGGATGAGGGTAAGGTTTCGAGTGAGGATTAGGGTGAGGGTGAGAGTTAGCGTTAGCATTAGACTTAGGGTGAGGGTGAGGGTTAGGGTTAGGGTTATGGATAGGGGGAGGATTACACTTAGTGTGAGGGTTAGGGTTAGTATTTGTGTTTTAGTTAGTGTGAGGATAAGGGTTTAGAGGGAGGGTTAGGGTGAGGGTCAGGTGTAGGGTTAGAGTTAGGGTTAGGGTGAGCGTTAGGGTGAGGGTTAGGTTTAGGGTGAGGGTGAGTGTTGGTTTTGGGTTAGGACTAGGTTTATTCTTAGGGTGAGGGTGAGGTTGAGGGTTAGGTTTAGGATTAGGGTAAGGATTATGTTCAGTGTGAGTGTTAGGGTGAGGATGAGCGTTTGAGTAATGGTGAGGTTTAGGATGTGGGCTTGGGTTAGGGTTAGGGTGAGGATTAGGGTTAGGGTTAGGGTTAGGGTTATGGTGAGGGTGAGGGTTAGGGTGAGGTTTAGGTTAAGGTGAGGGTTATGGTTAGCATGAGTGTTAGGATGAGGGTTAGCGTTAAGGTTAGGGTTAGGTTTAGAGTGAGGGTCAGGGTGAGGGTGTGGGTTAGTGTTAGGATTAGGATTAGGGTTAGGATGAGGGTGAGGGTGAAGGTGAGGGTTAGGGTTAGGGTGAGGGCTAGGTTTAGTGTGAGGCTTAGGGTTAGGCTAAGGGTTGGGGTGAAGGTTAGGGTTAGGGTTAGGGTGAGAGTCAGGGTAATGGTTAGAGTTAGGTAGAGGTTTAGGTTTAGGCTGAGGGGTAGGGTTAGGGTGATGTTTATTGTGAGGGTGAGGGTTAGGGTGACGGAGAGTGTTAGGGTGAGGGTGAAGGTTTGGCTGAGGGTGAGGGTTAGGGTGTGCTTGAGGGTTAGGGTTAGGGTGACAGTGAGTCTTAGGGTGAGGGTGAGGGTTAGGTTTAGGGTTAGGTTTAGGGTGAAGTTTAAGGTTAGGGTTAGGGTTAGAGTTAGGGTGAGGTGTAGGGATAGGGTTAAGGTGAGGGTTAGGATGAGGGTGAGGGTTAGTGTTAGAGTTAGGGATAGGGTGACTGTTAGGGTGAGGGTTAGATTTAGGGTGTGGGTGAGGGTAGAATGATGGTAAGGGATAGGTTTAGCGTTAGGGATTGGGTTAGGGTTAAGGTTAGGGTGATGGCTAGGGTGAGGGTGAGGTTTAGGGTGAGGGTGAGGGTGAGAGTGAGGGTTTCTGTTAGGTAAGGGTTAGGGTTATTTTTAAGGTGTCTATTATGTTGAGATTGAGGTTTAGTGTGATCTTTAGTGTTAGAGTGAGGGTTAGGGTTAGGATTTGGGTGAGGGTTATTCTTAGGGTGATGTTTAGGGTGAGGTTTAGGGTTAGGGTGAGGGTTTGAGTTCAGGTGAGGGTGAGGGTTAGGGTGTGGGTGAGGGTTAGGGTTAGGTTGAGTGTTTGGGTGACGGTGATGGTTAGGGTGAGGATGAGGGTTAGGGGTAGCGATAGGTTTAGCGTTAGGGTGAGGGTTAGGGTTAGCGTGAGTGTTAGGGTTAGGTTTAGGTTGAGGGTAAGGTTTAGGTTGAGGGTTAGGTTGAGGGTGAGGATGAGGGTGAGTGTTTCGTTTAGGTAAGGGTTAGGGTTAGGGTTAGGGTGAGGATTAGGGGAGGGTGAGGGTTAGGTTGAGGGTTAGGGTTAGGGTGAGGGTTGGGGTTAGGGTGAGGGTTAGCGTAAGGGTAATGTTTAGTATGAGGGTTAGGGTTACTATTAGGGTTAGCTTTAGGGTTAGGGTGAGGGTTATTATGAGGGTGAGGGTGAGGCTTAGGGTTAGGGTTAGGGTGAGTTTGAGGGTGATGCTTAGTTTTAGGATTAGGGTTAGGGTTAGTATTGGTTGAGTGTTAGGTTGAGGGTAAGGGTTCGGGTGAGAGTGAGGGTTATGGTGTGGGTTAGTGTTAGGGTTACGGTGAGAATTAGGGGTAGGTTTAGTGTTAGGGTTATGGTGAATGTAAGAGTTAGGGTGAGGTATAGTGTGAGGATGAGGGTTAGGGTTAGGGTGAGGGTTAGGGTGAGGATTAGGTTTAGGGTTAGGGTTAGGGTGAGGTTGAGGTATAGGGTGAGGGTTAGCGTTATGGTGAGGGATAGGGATAGGGTTAGGGTCCTGGTGAGGGTGAGTGTTAGGTTTAGTGTTAGGGTGAGGGTGAGTGTGAGGGATAAGATTAGGGTAAGGATTAGGGTTAGGCTGAAGGTGAGGGTGATGCTAAGGGTGAAGGTAAGGTTTAGGGTGAGGGTTAGGTTTAGGGTTAGGATAGGATGAGGGTGAGGGTCAGGGTTAGGGTTAGGGTGAGGGTTAGGCTGAGGGTTAGGGTTAGGGTTAGTGTGAGTGTTAGGGTTAGGGTTAGGGTTTGGGTTAGAGTGAGGGTTAGGGTTAGTTTTGGGATTAGGATAAGGGTTAGGCTGAGGGTTAGGGTTAGTGTTAGTGTGAGTGTTAGGTTGAGGGTTAGGGTTTGGGTTAGTTGAGGGTAAAGGTTAGGGTGAGGGTTAGGGTGAGGCTGAGGTTTAGGGTTATGTTTAGGGTTAGGGTGAGGTTTAGGGTGAGGGTTAGTTTTAGGGTTAGGCTTAGGGTGAGGGTTAAGGTGTAGGTAAGGTTTAGGGTGAGGGTTAGGATGAGGGTGAGGTTTAGGGTTAGGGTGAGGGGAAACGTTATTGTGAGGGTTAGTGTGAGGATGAGGTTTAGGGTTAGCATGAGGGTTAGGGTGAGAGGTTGGGTGAGGGTTATGGAAAAGGTAAGGGTTAGGGTGACGATTTGGGTTACAGTTAGGGTTAGGGTGAGTTTTATGCTGATGGGTAGGGTGAGGTTAGGGTGAGTTTTAGGTTTAGTGTGAGGGTTAGGTTAGGGTGAGGGTTAGGCTTAGGGTGAGGTTGAGGGTTAGGGTTAGGGTGAGGGTTAGGGTGAGGATGAGGTTTAGGTTTAGCATTAGGTTTACCGTTAGGGTTAGGATGAAGGTTGGGTTTAGGGTGAGGGTGAGGGTTAGGGTTAGGGTTAGTGTGAGGTTTAGTGTTAGGATGAGGGTTAGGTTTAGGGTGAGGGTTAGGGTTAGGGTAAGGGATAGGGTGAGGGTTAGGGTTAGGGTGACGGTCAGAGTGAGGCTTAATGTTAGGTTGAGGGTTAGGGTTAGGGTAAGGGGTAGGGTTAGGGGTAGGGTGAGAGTTAGGGTTAGGGTGATGTTTATTATAAAGTTGAGGTTTAGGGTGAGGGTGAGTGTTCGTGTGAGGGTTAGGGTGAAGGTGAGGGTGAGGGTTTGGGTGTGGTTGAGGGTTAGTTATAGGGTGAGGGTTAGGGTGACGGTGAGGGTTAGGGTGAGGGTCAGGGTTATGTCTGGAGTTAGGTTTAGGTTGAGGTTTAGGTTTAGGGTTATGGTTAGGGTGAGAGTTAGGGTGAGGTGTCGTCATAGGGTTAGGGTGAGGGTTAGGGTTAGTGTGAGGTTTAGGCTTAGGTTTGGGGTTAGTTTGATGATAAGGTTTAGGGTGAGGTTGAGGGTTAGGGTTAGCGTTAGGGTTAGAGTGAGGGTTAGGCTGAGGGTTAGCGTTAGGGCGAGGGTTAGGGTTAGGGTTATGGTGAGGTGTAGGGATAGCGTGATGTTTAGGGTGAGGTTGATGGTTAATGTGAGGGTGAGGGTGAAGGTTGGTGTGAGGGTCAGGGTGAGGGTTAGTGTAAGGGTTAGGATTAGGATGAAGGTGAGGCTGAGAGTTAGAATTAGGTATAGTGTTAGGGTTAGGGTTAGGCTGAGGGTGCGGGTGAGGGTGAGGGTGAAGTTTAGGTTTAAGTTTAGGATTAGGGTTAGAGTGAGGATTACGTTTAGTGTGAGGGTTATGGTTAGGGTTAGGATTAGGGATAGGTTGAGGGTAAGGATTAGGGTGAGGGTTAGGATGAGGGTTAGTGTTAGGGTTAGGATTAGGGTGAGGGTTAGGGTTTGGGTGATGTTTATGGTGGGGTTGACGGTTAGGGAGAGGCTGATGGTTCGGGTGAGGGTGAGAGTGAGGGTGTGGGTGAGGATTAGCTTTAGATTTAGGTTTCTTGTGAGGGTGAGGTTTAGGGGGAGGGTTAGGTTTTTGTTGAGGTTTAGGGTTAGGGAGAGTGGTAGGGTTAGGTTTAGGGTGAATTTTCGGGTGAGTGTGATGGTTAGGGTGATGGTGAGGGTGAAGGTTAGGGTTAGGGTTAGGGTGAGTTTGAGGGTGAGGGTTACGTTTAGGTTTAGGGTTAGGGTTAGGGTTAGGGAGAGTTTTAGGGTGAGGGTGAGCGTGAGGGTGAGGTTAAGAGTTAGGGTGTTGGAGAGGTTTAGGTTTAGGGTAAGGATTTGGGTTAGGGTTATGGTGAGAGTAAGGGTTAGAATGAGGTGTAATGTGAGGATGAGGGTAAGGTTAGTGTTAGGGTTAGCGTGAAGGTTAGGGTGAGGGTTAGGGTTTGGTTTGGGGTTAAGGTGAGGGTGATGTATAGGGTGAGGGTTAGGGTAAAGGTGAGGGATAGGGATAGGGTTAAGGTTAAGGTGAGGGTGAGAATCAAGGTTAGGATTAGTGTTAGTATTAGGGTTAGGCTGAGGGTGATGGGGAGGATGAGTGTGAGTTAGGTTTAGGGTGAGGGATAGGGTTAGGGCAGGATGAGGGTGAGGGTTAGGATTAGGATTAGGGTTAGGTTGAGGGTTAGGGTTAGGGTTAGTGTAAGGGTTAGGGTTAGTGTAAGGGTTAGGGTTAGTGTAAGGGTTAGGGTTAGGGTTAGGTTTAGGGAGAGGGTTAGGGTTAGGTTTAGGGTTAGCATAAGGTTTAGGCTGAGGGTTAGGTTTAGGGTTAGTGTAGGGTTAGTTTCAGGGTTAGGCTAAGGGTTAGGGTGAGGGTAAAGGTCAGGTTGAGGGTTAGGGTGTGGGTATGTGTTAGGGTGAGGTTTAGGTTGAGGGTGAGGGTTAGGGTTAGGGTGAGAGTAAGGGTTAGGGTGACGGTTAGGGTGAGGTTGAGGGTTAGGGTTAGCATTAGGGTTAGGGTGAGGGTGAGGTTTAGGGTGAAGGTTTTGGTTATGGTTAAGGATAGGTTGAAGAGTAGGGTTAGGGTTAGGTTGAGGGTGAGGGTTAGGCCGAGGGGCAGGTTTAGAGTTAGTTTGAGGGTTAGGTTTAGTGTGAGGTTTAGGGTTAGGGTTAGGGTGACGGTAAGGTTTAGCGTGAGGGTTAGGGTGAGTGTGAGTTTTAGGGTTAGTATTAGGTTTAGAGTTAGTGTTAGGATTAGGGTTAGGGTTAGGATTAGTTTTAGGGGGAGGGGTAAGGGGAAGGTTAGGGTTAAGGCTGGGGTGAGGGTTAGAATTAGGGTGAGGGCTAGTGTGAGGTTGAGGTTTAGGGTGAGGGTGAGGGTGAGAGTGAGGTTTTCGGTTAGGTAATAGTTAGGGTTAGGGTTAGGGTTAGGGTGAGGATTAGGGTGAGGATGTGTGTTAGGTTTAGGTTTAGGGTGAGGGTTAGGGTTAGGGTTCGTGTGAGTGTTAGGTTTAGGCTGAGGGTGAGGGTTATGGTGATTTTTGGTGTGAGGGTGAGGGTTAGGGTGAGGTTGAGTGTTCGGGTGAGAATTAGGTTTAGGGTTAGGGTGAGGGTTAGGATGAGGATTAGGGATAGGATTAGCGATAGGCTGAGGGTTAGGGTTAGGGTTAGTGTGACGGTTAGGGTTAGGGTTAGGGTTAGGGTTATGGTGAGGGTTAGGATTAGGGTTAGGTTGAGGGTTAGGATAAGGGTTAGGCTGAGGATGAGGATTAGGGTTAGTGTGAGTGTTAGGTTTAGGCTTAGGGTTTGGATTAGGTTGAGGGTAAAGTTTAGGGTGAGGGTTAGGATGAGGGTGAGGTTTAGGGTTACGGTGAGGATTATGGTGAGGGTTAGGCTTAGGGTAATGGTTAGGATTAGGGTTAAGTTTAGGATGAGGGTTAGGATTAGGGTTAGGGTGAATGTGAGGGTTAGGGTGAGGGTGAGGGTGAAGGTTAGTGATAAAATCAAGGTAAGGGTTAGGGATAGGGTGAGGATGAGGGTGAGGGTGAGTGATAGGGTTAGGGTAAGTGTGAGGGCTAGGTTTAGGGTGAGGGTTAGGTTTAGGGTGAGGGTTAGGGTTAGGGTGAGGGTCAAGGTGAGAGTTAGGGTTAGGGTGAGTGTTAGGGTTTGGGTGAGGGTTAGGTTTAGGGTGAGGTTTAGGGTTAGCATTAGGTTGAGGGTTAGGGTTATGTTGATGTTTATTGTGAGGGTGAGGTTTAGGGTTAGGGTGATTTTTTGGCTGAGGGTGAGGGTTAGGATGAGTGTGAGGTTTAGGGTTAGAGTTAGGGTTGGTGTGAGTGGTATGGTGAGCGTTAGGGTTAGGATTAGGGTTAGGGTTAGTGTTAGGTTTAGAGTGAGAGTAAGGTTTAGGGTGAGGGTGAGGGTGAGAGTGACGGTTAGGGTGTGGGTGAAGCTTAGGATTAGTGTGAGGGTTAGGTTTAGGGTTAGGGTTATGGATAGGGTGAGGGTAAGGGTTAGGGTTAGGGTGATTGTGAGGATGAGGGTTATGATAAGGGTGAGGGTGAGTGTAAGAGTTAGGGTGAGGGTTAGGGTGAGGGTGAGTGTTAGAGTTATTGTTAGGGTTTGGATTAGGGTGAGGGAGAATGAGAGGTTTAGTGTTAGTTTGAGGGTTATGCTTAGGGTTACGTTTAGGTTGAGTGTGAGGGTAAGGGTTAGGTTGAGGGTTAGGGTGAGGGTGAGGGTTAGGGTTAGTGTTAGGGTTAGTGTTAGGGTTAGGATTAGGGTGAGGGTTAGGGTTAGTGTTAAGGTTAGTATTACGGTGACCGTGAGTGTGAGGTTTAGGGTTAGGGTTAGGGTCAGGGTGAGAGTAAGGATTAGGGTAAAGTTTTGCGTGATGGTTACGGTTAGGGTTATGGTTATGGTTATGGTTTAGGCTGAGCGGGAGGGGGAAGGCGAGGTTGAGGGTAAGTGTTAGGTTTAGGGTTAGGGTGAGGGCTAGGGTGAGGGTGAGGTTTAGTGTGAGGGTGAGGGTGAGGGTTTCATTTACCTTAGGGTTAGGGTTAGGGTGAAGATTAGGTTGAGCGTGAGGGTTAAGTTGAGGTTAGGGTTAGGATGAGGCTTAGGCTTAGGCTTAGGGTCAGTTTTAGGGTGATGGTGATGTTTAGGGTGAGGGTGAGCTTTCGGTGAGGGTGAGGGTGATGGTGAGGGTGAGGTTGAGGGTTAGTGTTAGGGTTAGGTTTAGGGTGAGGGTGCGTGTGAGGGTTAGGATTAGGAATAGGGTTAGGGTTAGTGTTAGGCTGAGGTGTAAGGGTCAGGGTAAGGTTGAAGTTTAGGGTAAGGGTAAGGTTTAGGGTGAGGGTGAGGGTGAGGGTGATGGTTAGGGTTAGGGTAAGTGTGAGGTCTAGGTTTAGGGTGAGGCTTAGGTTTAGGGTAAGTGTTAGGGTGAGGGTTATGGTTAGGGTTAGGTTTAGGGTGAGTTTCAAGTTGAGAGTTAGGGTTAGGGTGAGTGTTAGGGTTAGGGTGAGGGTTAGGGTTAGCATTAGGTTGAGGGTTAGGATTAGGGTGATGCTTATTGTGAGGGTGAGGTTTAGGTTTAGGGTGATTTTTCGGATGAGGTTAAGGGTTAGGATGAGGGTGAGGGTTAGTCTTAGGGTTAGGTTTAGGGTGAGGGTAAGGTTAAGGGTGATGGTGAGGGTGAGAGTGACGTTTAGGGTGTGGATGAAGCTTAGGTTTATTGTGAGGGTTATGTTTAGGGTGATCGTGAGGGTGAGGATTCTGGTAAGGATGAGGGTCAGTGTAAGAGTTAGTGTGAGGGTTAGGGTGAGGGTGAGGGTTAGGTTTATTGTTAGGGTTTGGATTATGTTTAGGGTGAGGGAGAGGGTTAGGTTTAGGGTGAGGGTTAGGTTTAGGTTGAGGGTTATAGTTATGGTTAGGGTTAGGGTTAGGTTTAGGTTGAGGGTGAGGGTAAGTGTTAGGGTGAGGTTTAGGGTGAGGGTGAGGGTTAGGGTTAATGTTAGGGTTAGGATTAGGTTGAGGGTTAGGGATAGTGTTAGGGTTAGTATTAGGGTGAGGGTAAGGGTGAGGTTTAATTTTAGGGTTAGGGTCAAGGTGAGGGTAAGGGTTAGGGTGAACGTTTGAGTGATGGTGAGAGTTAGGGTTAGGGTTATGGTAAGGGTTAGGTTTAAGCTGAGGGGGTTTGGGTGGGTGACGTTGAGGGTAAGTGTTAGGGTCAGGCTTAGGTTGAGGGCTAGGGTGAGGGTGATGTTTAGTGTGAGGGTGAGGGTGAGGGTTTCATTTACCTTAGGGTTAGGGTTAGGGCGAAGATTAGGTTGAGGGAGAGGGTTAAGCTGAGGTTAGGGTTAGTGGGAGGGTTCAGCTTAGGCTTGGGGTGAGGGTTAGGTTTAGGGTGATGTTTAGCGTGAGGGTGCGTGTGAGGGTTAGGATTAGGAATAGGGTTAGGGTTAGGGTTGGGCTGAGGGTAAGGGTCAGGTTGAGGGTGAAGTTTAGGGTTAGGGTTAGGGTTAGGGTTAGGGTGAGGGTTACGGTTAGTGTGACGATTATGATTAGTGTTTGGTTTAGGGTTAGGGTGAGGGTAAGGGGTAGGGTGAGGTTAAGTTTAAGGGTGAGGGTTAGGGTTAGGGATAGGTTTACGCTGAGGGCTAAGGTGAGGGTTGAGGGTCAGTGTGAGGGTTAGGGTGAGGGATTCTTTTAACTAAGGGTTACGGTTATGGTGAGGATTAGCGTGAGGTTGAGATTTAGGTTGAGGTTTACGGTTAGGGTGAGGGTTAGGGTTAGGTTTTGGGTAAGAGTTAGGTTTTGGGTGAAAGTTTAGGGTGAGGTTGAGGTTTAGGTTGATGATGAGTGTTGGGGGAAAGGTGAGGGTTCGTTTGAGGGAGAAGGTAATTGTGTGGGTGAGGATTAGGTATCGGGTGAGGGTTAGTGTTAGCGTTAGGGTTAGTGGGAGAGTGACGGTTAGGGATAGGGTTAACATTAGGTTGAGGGTTAGGGTTAGGGTGAGAGTTAGAGTGAGGGTGAGGGTTATTGTGAGGGTGAGGGTGAGGGTTAGTGTTAGGGTTAGGGTAAGTTTGAGGGTGATGGTTAGGTTTAGGATTAGGGTTAGTGTTAGGATTAGGTTGAGTGTTAGGTTGAGGGTGAGGGTTCGGGTGAGACTGAGGGTTAGGGTGTGGTTGACTGTTAGGGTTAGGGTTAGAATTAGGGTTAGGGTTAGGGTTAGGGTTAGGGTTATGGTGAAGATAAGGGTTGGGGTGAGGTATAGTGTGAGGATGAGGTTTAGGGTTAGTTTTAGTGTTAGGGTGCGGGTTAGGTTTAGGTTTAGGGTTAGGTTGAGGTTGAGGTATAGGGTGAGGGTTAGCCTTATGATGAGGGTTAGGGATAGGTTTAGGGTGAGGGTGAGGGTAAGTGTTAGGTGTAGAGTTAGGGTGAGGGTGAGGGTTAGGATTAGGTTAAGGATTAGGGTTAGGCTGAGGGTGAGGGTAATGGTAAGGGTGAGGTTTAGGGTTAGTGTTAGGGTTAGGTTTAGGGTTAGGGAGAGGGTGAGGGTGAGGGTCAGGGTTAGGGTTAGGGTTAGGGTTAGGGTGAGGGTTAGGCTGAGGGTTAGGGTTAGGGTTAGTGTGAGGGTTACGCTTAGTTTTAGGTTTAGGATAAGGGTTAGGCTGAGGGTTAGGGTTAGGGTTAGTGTGAGTGTTAGGTTTAGGGTTAGGGTTTGGGTTAGGTTGAGTGTAAAGGTAAGGTGAGGGTTAGGGTTATGTTTAGGGTTACAGTGAGGGTTAGGGTGAGTGTTAGGTTTAGGGTTAGGCTTAGGGTGAGGGTTAGGATGTAGGTAAGAGTTAGGGTCAGGGTTAGGATGAGGGTGAGATTTAGGTTTTGGGTGAGCGTAAGGGTTAGGGTGAGGGTTAGTGTGAGGGTGAGGGTTAGGGTTAGCATGAGGGTTAGGGTGAGGGGTTGGGTGAGGGTTATGGTAAAGGTTAGGTTTAGGTTGAAGATTAGGGTTACGGTTAGGTTTAGGGCCAGGGTTAGGCTGAGGGGTAGGGTTAGGGTTAGGATGAGGGTTAGGGTGAGGATGAGGTTTAGGTTTAGCATTAGGTTTACCATTAGGGTTAGGATGAGTGTTAAGTTTAGGGTGAGGGTGAGGGTTAGGGTTAGGGTTAGTGTGAGGGTTAGTGTTAGGGTGAGGGTTAGGTTTAGGGTTAGGGTTAGGGTAAGGGTTAGGGTTAGGGTTAGGGTGAGAGTTAGGGTTAGGCTGATGTTTATTATCAGGTTGATGGTTAGGGTGAGGGTGAGTGTTCGTGTGAGGGTTAGCGTTAGGGTTAGGGTGAGGGTTTGGGTGTGGTTGAGGGTTAGTGGTAGGATGAGGGTTAGGGTGATGGTGAGGGTTAGGGTGAGGGTGAGGGTTAAGTCTAGAGTTAGGGTTAGGTTGAGATTTAGGGTTAGGGTTATGGTTAGGGTGAGATTTAGGGTGAGGTGTCGGGATAGGGTTAGGGTGAGGGTTAGGGTTAGTGTGAGAGTTAGGCTTAGGGTTAGGTTTATTGTGAGGATAAGGTTTAGGGTGAGGTTTAGGGTGAGAGTGAGGGTTAGGGTTAGCGTTAAGGTTAGAGTGGGTTAGGGTGAGGGTTAGCGTGAGGGTGAGGGTTCGGTTCAGGGTTAGGGTGAGGTTTAGGGTTAGGGTGATGTTTAGGGTGAGGTTGATGGTTAATGTGAGGGTGAGGGTGAGGGTTAGGTTGAGGGTCAGGGTGAGGGTGAGGTTTAGGGTGAGGGTGAGGCTGAGAGTTAGAATTAGGAATAGTGTTAGGGTTAGGGTTAGGCTGAGGGTGAGGATCAGGGTGAGTTTGAAGGTTTGGGTTAGGGTTAGGATTAGGGTTAGAGTGAGGGTTATGGTTAGTGTGAGGGTTATGGTTAGGGTTATGATTAGGGATAGGGTGAGGGTAAGGGTTAGTGTGGGGGTTAGTGTGAGGGTTAGGGATAGGGTTAGGATTAGGGTGAGGGTTAGTGTTTGGGTGATGTTTAAGTTGAGGTTGAGCGGTAGGGAGAGGATGATGGTTCGGGTGTGGGTGAGGGTGAACGTGTGGGTGAGGATTAGGTTTAGGGTGAGGGTTAGCGTTAGGTTTAGGTTTCTTGTGAGGGTGAGTGTTAGGGGTAGGGTTAGGGTTATGTTGTGTGTTAGGTTTAGGGAGAGGGGTAGGTTTAGGATTAAGGTGAGTCTTAGCGTGAGTGTGACTGTTAGGTGATGGAGAGGGTGAGGGTTAGGGTTATGGTTATTGTTATGCTTAGGGTTAGGGTGAGTTTCAGGGTGAGGATTAGGTTTAGGATTAGGGTTAGGGTTAGGGTTATGGAGAGTGTTAGGGTGAGGTGAGGGTGAGGGTGAGGTTGAGAGTTAGGGTGTGGGAGAGGGTTAGGTTTAGGGTAAGGCTTAGGGTTAGGGTTAGGGTTAGGGTTATGGGGAGAATAAGGGTTAGGGTGAGGTTTAGTGTGAGGATGAGGGTACGGTTAGTGTTAGGGTTAGGGTGAGGTTTAGGGTGAGGATTAGGGTAGAGTGAGGGTCATGTCCAGGGATAGGGTTAGGGTGAGCGTTAGGGTTAGGGTTAGGGTGAGTCTTAGCGTTAGGGTGATGTTTAGTATGAGCGTGAGGGTTACTGTTAAGGTTCGGGTTAGGGAAAGGGTTAGGGTTATGTTTAGGGTTAGTGTGAGGGTTACGTTGAGGGGTATTGTTAAGGTTAAGGTGAGGGTTATAGTTAGTGTGAGGGTTAGGGTTAGGGTCAGTGTTAGTGTGAGGATAAGGGTTAGCGTGAGGATTAGGATGAGGGTGGAGGGTTAGGATTATCATTAGGGTTAGGGTGAGGTTAGGGTGAGTGTTAGGGTTAGGGTTAGGTTTAGGGTTAGGGTAATGTTTAGAGTGAGGGTGAGGGTTCGGGTGAGGATGAGAGTGAGGGTTAGGTTGAGGGTGAGGGTGAGGGTGAGGGTGAGGGTTATCGTTAGTGTTAGGGTTAGGCAGAGCGTGAGGTTAAGGATTAGCGTGAGGGTTAGGTTTACTGTGAGGGTTAGGTTCTTGTTAGGGTTAGGGTTAGGGTGAGGGTGAGGGTTATTGATAGGATTAGGATGAGGGAAAGGTTTAGGGTGAGTGTTAGGGTGAGGGTTAGGCTTAGCGTTAGGCTTAGGGTGAGGGTGAGAGTGAGGGTGACGGTTAAGTTTAGGGTTAGGGTGAGGGTGAGTGTTAGGGTTAGGGTTAGGGTGAGATTTAGGGTAAGGGTTAGGGTTATTTTTAGGATTATGTTTAGGATGAGGGCTAGGGTGAAGGTGAGGGTTAGGGTTGGGTTAGGATGAGGGTTAGTGTTAGGTGAGGGTTAGGGATAGGTTTAGGTTGAGGGTTAGGGTTAGTGTGATGTTTAGGTTGAGGGTGAGTTTTCGGATGAGGGTGAGGGTGAGGGTTAAGCTTGGGGTGAGGGTGAGTGTGAGGTTTTGGTTTAGGATTAGGGTTAGGTTTAGGGTTAGAGTTGGGTTGAGGGTTAGGTTTAGTGTGAGGGTTAGGGTTAGGGTTAGGGTGAGGGTAAGTATTAGGGTGAGGGTTGGGGTGAGAGTGAGGGTTAGGATTAGCGTGAGTGTTAGTATGAAGATTAGGGTGAAGGTTAGGGTTATAGTTAGGGTTAGGGTGAGGGTGAGGGTTATGGTTAGGGTTAGGGTGAGGGTTAGGTTTAAGGTGATGTTTAAGGTGATGGTGAAAGTTAGGGTTAGGGTTAGAGTGAGTGGGAACGTGAGGGTGAGGGTGAGGGTTAGGGTTAGGGATAGGGTAAGGGTGAAGTTGAGGGTGAGGGTTAGGTTTGTTTTTAGTTTTAGGGTTAGTGTGAGGGTGAAGGTTCGTGTGAGGGTGATGGTTAGGGTGAGAGTTAGGGTGTCTGTGAGGGTTAGGGTAAGTGTGATGGATCGGGGTAGGGGTAACATTAGCGTGAGGGTTAGTGTTAGGGTTAGGATTAGGGTGAGGTTTAGGGTGAAGGATGGGGATAGGGTTAGGGTTATGGTTAGGGTTATGGTTAGAGGATTAGGGATAGCATTAGGGTTAGGGTGAGTGTTAGCGTTAGGGTTAAGTTTAGGGTTAGGGTGAGAGGTAGGGTTAGGTTTAGGATGAATGTTAGGCTTAGTGTGAGGGTTAGGGTTAGGGTTAGTGTTAGGGTTAGTGTGAGGATAAGGGTTAGGGTGAGGGTTACGGTTAGAGTGAGGGTTAGGGTTAGCGTGAGGGTTAGGGTGAAGGTTAGGGTGGGGGTAAGGGTGAGTGTTGGGTTAGGGTAAAGTTTAGGGTTAGGCTGAGGATTAGGGTGAGCATAGGCTTTGGGTGAGGGTTAGGGTGAGAGTGAGGGATAGTGTTATGGTCAGGGTAAGTTTTAGGGCGAGGTTTAGGGTGAGGTTGAGGGTTAGGGTTAGCATTATAGTTAGGGTGAGGGTGAGGCTTAGGGTGAGGATTAGGGTTAGGGTAAGGGTTAAGGTGAGGTTTAGGCTGAGGTGTAGGGGTAGGTTTAGGGTTAGTGTGAGAGTTAGGGTGAGGATTATGGTTAGGGTTAGGGTTAGGATGAGGATGTGGGTGAGGGTGAGGTTAAGTGTTAGGGTGAGGGTTAGGGTGTGGATGAGGGTTAGGGTTAGAATTAGGGTTAGGGTTAGGTTGAGTGTTAGGGTTATGGTTGGGGTTAGGGTGAGGGTGAGGTTTACCGATAGCATTAGGGTTAGTGTTAGGGCTAGGGTGAGGATTAAGGTTGGTGTTAGGTTGAGGGTGAGGGAAAGGGATAGGATTAGGATTAGGGTTAGCGTTAGGGTTAGGCTGAGGGTGAGGGTGAGGGTGAGGATGACGGTTAGGGTAAGGGTTAGGTTTAGAGTGAGGGCTAGGGTCAGTGTTTGGGGTAGGGTGAGGGTAAGGGTGAGGGTGAGGGTTTTGGTTAGGAAAGGATTATGGGTAGGGTTAGGGTGAGGATTAGGGTGAGGGCGATTTTTAAGGTGATGGTTTGGGTGAGGGTTAGGGTTAGGGTTAGGCTTAGGGTGAAGGTTCGGGTGAGGGTTAGGTATAGGGTGAGGATTACTGTTAGGGTTATATTAGGGTGAGGGTTAGGCAGAGGGGTAGGTTTATGGTTAGGGTTAGGGTGAGGGTTAGTGTGAGGGTTAGGGTTAGGGTTAGGGTTAGGGTGAGGGTGAAGGTGAGGGTAAGGGTTAGGATGAGTTTTAGGGTGAGGTTGAGGTTTAAGGTTAGCATTCGGATTAGGGTTAGGGTGAGGATTAGGGTTAGGGTTAGGCTTAGAGTGAGGGTGAGGTTTAGTTTTAGCATTAGGGTTAGGATAAGGTATAGTGTAAGGGTTAGTGTTAGGGATAGGATTAGGGTTATGGTTAGGGTTAGGCTGAGGGTGGGGGTGAGGGTGAGTGTGAGGGTTAGGGTTAGGGTTAGGTTTAGAGTGAGGGATAGAGTGAGGGTGGGCGTTAGGATGAGGGCATGGGTGAGGCTGAGGGTTTCAGTTAGGAAAGGCTTACTGTTAGGGTTCGGGTGAGGATTAGAGTGAGGGTGAGCTTTAAGGTGAGGATTAGGGTTAGGGTGAGCATTAGGGTTAGGGTTAGGGTTAGGGTTAATGTTAGATTGATGTTTAGGGTGAGGGTTAGCTTTAGGGTGAAGGTGAGGCTGAGGATGAGGGTGAGGGTGTCGGTGAGGTTTAGGGTTAGGGTGAGGGTTAGTGTGACTGTGAGGGTTAGGGTGAAAGTGAGGGTTAGGGTTAGGTTTAGGGTGAGGGTTATGATTAGGTTTAGGGTGAGGGGTAGGGTGAGGTTTAGGGTTAGGGTTAGGGTGAGGGTGAGGGTTAATATGAGGTTTAGGGTTAGGGTTAGGGTTAGTGTGAGGATAAGGTTTAGGGTGTCAGTTATTGTGAGAGTGCGGGTAAGGGTTAGCGTTAGGGTTAGGGTAGGGGTTAGGCTTAGGGTTAGGTTTAGGGTTAGGATAAGGGTTAGGCTGAGGTTTAAGGTTAGACTTAGTGTGAATGTTAGGTTTAGATTTAGGGTTTGGGTTACGTTGAGGGTAAAGTTTAGGGTGAGGCCTAGGGTGAGGGTGAGGGTTAGGGTTAGGTTGAGGATTAGGGTGAGGGTTAGGCTTAAGGTAATCGTTAGGATTAGGGTGAAGTTTAGGGTGTGGCTTAGGTTTAGGGTTAGTTTAGGGTGAGGGTTAGGGTGTGGGTAAGTGTTAGAGTGAGGGTGAGGGTGAGGGTGAGGGTTAGGTTTAGTATTAGGGTTAGGGTGAGAGTGAGGGTTATGGTGAGGTTTAAGGTTAAGGTTAAGTATAGGGTGAGGATTAGGATTAGGGTTTGGTTTAGGGTGAGGGTTAGGCTGAGGGTTAGGGTTGGGGTTTAGTGTTTAGTGTTTAGGTTTAGTGTGAGGTTTAGTTTTAGCGTTAGGTTGAAGGTTAGGTTTAGTGTGAGGGTTAGGGTTAGCGTTAGGGTGTGGGTAAGGTTTAGGGTGAGGGTGAGGTTTAGTGTTAGCATTAGGTTTAGGGTTAGGGTTAGGATGAGGGTTAGGGTTAGGGTGAGGGTGAGGTTGAGGGTGAGGGTGAGTGTTAGGGTTAAGTTTAGTGTGAGGGTTAGTGTTAGGGTGAGGGTTAGGTTTCTGGTGAGGGTTAGGTTTAGAATAAGGGTTAGGGTGAGGGTTATGGTTATGGTTGGGGTTAGGGTTAGGGTGAGGGTAAGGTTTAGGGTGAGGGTGAGGTTTAGTGTTAGCATTAGGTTTAGGGTTAGGGTTAGGATGAGGGTTAGGGTTAGGGTGAGGGTGAGGTTGAGGGTGAGGGGGAGTGTTAGGGTTAAGTTTAGTGTGAGGGTTAGCGTTAGGGTGAGGGTTAGGTTTCGGGTGAGGGTTAGGTTTAGAATAAGTGTTAGGGTGAGGGTTATGGTTATGGTTATGGTTAGGGTTAGGGTGAGAGTTAGGGTGATTTGCCGGGATAGGGTTAAGGTGAGGGTTTTTGTTAGTGTGAGGATAAGGTTTAGGGTGAGTGTTAGTGTGAGGGTGAGGATTAGGGTTAGCATTAGGGTTAGGGTGCGGGTTAGGGTGTGCATGAGGGTGAGGGTGAGGGTGAGGGTTAGGTTGTGGGTGAGGATCAGGGTTAGGGTGAGGGTTAGCGTTAGGTTTAGGTTTAGTATGAGGGTGAGGGTTAGTGCTAGGTTTACGGTTAGGTTGAGAGTTAGGGTTAGGGTTAGGGTCAGGGAGAGGGGAAGGGTTAGGGTTAGGATCAGTTTTAGGGTGAGTGTGAGGGTTAGGGTGAGGGTGAGGGTGAACCTAACCCTCACCATAACCCTCACCCTAACCCTAACACTGACTCTAACCCACACACTCACCCTAAACCTCACCCTAAACCTAACCCTAAGCCTAGTCCTCAACCTAACCCTAACCCTTCCCCTAACCCTCACACTCACACTAAGCCTAAACCTAAAACTAATCCTCACCCTAACCCTAATCCTCACGCACACACTAAACCTCACCCTCTTCCGAACCCTCACCATCAACTGAACCCTCATCTTCACCCTAACCCTCAACCTAAACATCACCCTAACCCTAACCCTCACCCTAACCCTGAACCTAACCCTAAACCTAACCCTGACCCTCACCCTAATTCCAACCCTATCCCTAACCCTCAACCTACCACTAACCCTCACCCTTACCCTAACCCTAACCCTCACCCTAACCCTAACCCTAACCCTAATGCTATCCCTAACCCTCACCCTCACCCTAACCCTAACACTAACACTAAACCTCACCCTAACCCTCACCCTAACCCTAACCCTAAACCTAACCCTCACCCTAACGCTCACCCTAACCCTCAACTTAACCCTAACTCTTACCCTAAACCTAACACTTAACCTAAACCTTACCCTCACCTTAACACTAACCCTAACACTAACTCTAACCCTCACCCTTACCCTAAGCCTAACCTGAACTCTAACCCTCACCTAACTCTAATGCTATCTCTAAACCTCAGCCTCACCCTAAACCTCATCCTAACACCTACCCTCACCATGACCATAACCCTAACCCTAATCCTAATCCTCAACGCAACCCTAACCCTCACCCTCACCCTAACACTCACCGTAACCTTAACGCTCACCCTAACCCTAACCTTCACCCACACCCTAAAACTCACCCTCACTTAAACCCTCACACTCACCCTAACCATACCCTAAACCTCAACCTAACCCTAACCCTCACCCTAAACCTAACTCTAACCCTCACCCCCAAACTAAACCTAACGCTCACCTAAACCCTCACCCTAACCATCACCCTAACCCTAATGCTAACCCTAAGCCTCACTCTCACCCTAAGCCTCACCATAATCCTTATCCTCAAACTAAACCTAACCCTAACCCTAAACTGCACATTAAAGCTAAAACTCACCCTATCCCTAACCCTAACCCTACAACTCAACCTAAACCTCACCCTAACCCTAACCCTAACCCTCACTCTAAACCTAACCCTAACCCTCACCTTCACCCTAATCCTCACCTACACCCTCACCCTCATCCTCAGCATAACACTAAACCTAACCCTAAACCTAACTCTCACCCTAACTCTATACCTCACCCTCACCCTCACCCTCACCCTCAGCCTAACCTTAATCCTCACCCTAAACCTCACACTCACACTCACCCTAACTCTATCCCTAACCCTAAAGCAGATTTTCACACTAACCCCAACCCTATCCCTAACCCTAAACCTCACCCTAACCCTCACCCTTAGCCTAATGCTAACCCTCACCCTAAACATAACCCTAACCCTAATGCTATCCCTAACCCTCACCCTCACCCTAACCCTCACTCTAACCCTTACCCTCACCCTAACCCTCACCATAACCCTAACCCTAACACTAACACTAAACCTAACCCTAAACCTCACCCTCAACCTAACCGTCACCCTAAAACTTACCCTCACCCTAACGCTAATCCTAATCCTAACTCTAACTCTCAACCTCACCGTAAGTGAAACCCTCACCCTAACCCTCACCCTAACTCTAACGCTATCCCTAAACCTCACCCTCACCCTCAACCTTATACTAGCCCTTGCCCTCACCATAACATTACCCCTAACCCTATCCCTAATCCTCACCACAACCCTAACCCTCAACCTCACCCTAACCCTCACTGTCACCATAAACCTTAACCTAACCCTAACCGTCACACACACCCTAAAATTCCCCCTCACCTTCAAGCTCACCCTCACCATGAGCTTACCCTAAACCTCACCCTAAACCTAACCCTCACACTAAACCAAACTCTAACCCTCATCCTCATACTAACCCTAACCCTCACCTTAACCCTCACCCGAACCCTCACCCTAAACGTAACGCTAACCCTAACCCTCACTCTCAACCTAAACCTCACCTTCACCCGTATCCTCACACTAACCCGAATCCTAACCAAAAATCTTACATTAAACCTAACACTCACGATAACCCTAACCTTACCCCTCAGCGTACCCCTCACCCTAACCCTAACCCTAAACCTCACCTTGACACTAACCCTCACCCTAAACCTTACCCTCACCATAACCCTAACCCTTAACCCAACCCTCAGCCAAACCCTCTTCCTAACCCTAACCCTAACACTCAAACTAACCCTAACCTTAACCCTAATCTGAACCCTAACGCTCACCATCAACCTAACTCTAACACTAACACTAACCCTGACCCTCACCCTAACCCCAACCCTCAGCCTAACCCTAATCCTCACCCTCACCCTAACCCTAGCACTCACCTTAAACCTCACCCTTACTCTAAAGCTAACCCTAACCCTCAACCTCACCCTAAAACTTACCCTCTCCATAACCCTAAACCTAACCCTAATACTCACACTAAGCCTCACCCTAACACTCACCCTGAAAGTAACCCTAACTCTCACCTTCACTTAACCCTCACCGTCACCTTATCCCTCACGCTAATCCTAACCCTCACCTAAACGCTAACCCTCACCCTAACCCTCACCCTCACCCTCAAACTAAACATCACCCTAAACCTCATCCTAACCCTAAGCCTAATCCTCACCCTAACTCAACCCTTACCTTAAACTCACCCTCACGCTAATCCTCACCCTAAACCTAACCCTAAGCCTTTCCTAACCGAAACCCTCACCCTCACCCTAACCCTCATGCTAACCCTCACCCTCACCCTAGCCCTCAACCTAAAACTAACCCTAACCCTCACCCTCACACTCAACCTCACCCCCACACTCAGCCGAACCCTAAACCTAAACCTAATCCTAGCCCTAACCCTAACCCTCACCTTCACCCTCACCCTAACCCTAACCCTAACCACAACCCTAACCCTAATGCTAACTCTAGCCCTCAACCTCACCCTAACCCTAACCCTTACCCTAACCCTCACCCACACACTCAACCTCAGCCTCAGACGAACCCTAACCCTAAACCTAATCCAAACCCTCAAACTCACCCTCACCCTCACCCTAACTCTAAACCTAACTCTAACCAAAACCCTCACCCTAACCCTTACCCTACCCCTACCCCTCACCCTAACCCTAACCCTAATCCTAATCCTAATCCTCACCCTCACCCTAACCCTTACTCTCACCTTACCATAACCCTCACCCTAACCCTAACCCTCATCCTAACCCTAACCGTAACCCTTAGCCTAACCCTCATCCTAACCCTACCCCTAAACTTCACCTTAACCTTAACCCTAAACCTAACCCTCACACTCACCTTCAACCTCACCATCACCCTCACCATAACCCTCAACCTTAAACTCACCCTAAGCCTAACCATAACCCTAAACCTTACCCTAAACTTAACCCTCACCCTCACCCTCACCATTACCATCACCCTAATCTTCAACCTCACCCTGACACTAACCAAAAAACATAAGCGTAACCCTCTCCCTAAACCTAACTTTGACCCTCACCCTCACCCTAAGCCTAACCCTACACCTAAGCCTAATCCTAAACCTAAACATCACATTCACCCCAACCCTAAACTTAAACCTCTCCCTAAACCTAATACTAACCCTAGCCCTCACCCTAACCCTTACCCACACCTCACCTTAACCCTAACCCTCACCCTAACCCATAAACTCACCCTAACCCTAACGCTAACCTTCACCCTCATCCTCACTTTAAGCCTAACCTTAACCATCACCCTACCCTAAACCTAACCTTAAGGCTACCCCTATTCCTCACCATCACCCTAACCTTAACCCTAACCCTTACCTTCCCACGAACCCTAAACCTAGCCCTCACCCTAAACCTCATCCTAAACCTAACCCTAACCCTAATCCTCACCCTAACCTTAACCATAACCATATACCTATCCCTCACCCTCACCCTAACCCTCACCCTCACCCTCAACCTAAACCTCAGCCTAACCCTAAACCTAACACTTATTCAAACCTTAACCCGCATCCTCACCCTAATTCTAATCCTAACCCTAACCAAAACTCTCACCCTAACCCTAAACCTAACCCTGTGCCTAATCCTCACCCTAACCCTAACCCTAATCCTAAACCCAACCCTCACAATCACCCTAACCCTTACCCTCACCCTAACCCTAAGTCTAACCCTCATCTTAACCCTAACCCTAACCCTAACTCTCACCCTAAATTTAACCCTAACCCTAATCCTCACCCAAACCCTAACCCTCACCCTCACCCTCAACCTCACCCTCACCCTCATCCTAAAACTCACCCTCACCCCCAACCTAACCCTAACCATAACCCTAATCCTCACCCTCAACCTATCCCTTACCCTCATGCTAACCCTAAGCCTAACCTGAACCCTAACCCTCACCCTAACTCTAACCATATCCGTAAACCTCACCCTCACCCTAAACCTCATCGTAACCCTTACTGTCACCGTAAACCTAAAGCTAACCCTAAACCTAATCCTAACCAAAACCCTAACCCTCACCCTCACCCTAACCCTCACCATGACCTTAAACCTCTCTCTAACCCTAACCACCACCCACACACTAAAACTCACCCTAAGCCGAACCCTCACCCTCACCCTAACCCTACCCTAATCCTCACCCTAACCCTAACCCTCACCCTAAACCTAACTCTAACCCTCACCCTCATACTAACTCTTGCCCTCAACTTAACCCTCACCCTAACCCTAAAGCTCACCCTAACACTCAGTCTCACCCTATCCCTCACCCTAACCCTAACCCTTACGCTCACCCTAATGCTCACCCTCACCCTAACACTCACCCTCACCCTAAACATCACCCTATCCCTAACCCTCACCCTAACCCTAACCTTAATCCTCACATAACCCTAACCCTCACATTAAACCTCACCCTCAACCTAATCCTCACCCTAAACCTAACCCGAAGCCTTTATTAATATAAAACCCTCACCCTCACCCTGACCCTCACCCTAACCCTCACCCTCACCCAAGCCCTCACCCTAAAACTAACCCTAACCCTAACCCTCACCCTCAACCTCAACCCCAACTTCAGCCTAACCCTAACCCTAAACCTAATCCTAAACCTAACCCTAACCCTCACACTCACCTTCACCCTAACCCTAATCCCAATACTAACACTAAAGCTAACACTAGCCCTCACCCCATCCGTAACCCTAATCCTAACCCTAACCCTCACCCTAAACCTAATGCTAACCGTAAACCTCAACCTCACCCTAACGCTCACCCTAACCCTTACCCTCACCCTCAACCTCAAACTAACACTAATCCTAACCCTAACACTAACCCTCACCCTAACCCTAACTCTAACAATACGCCTCAGCTTAAACCTCACCCTAAACCTAACCGTAACCCTAATCCTCACAGTATAGGTAAACCTAACCCTCACCCTCACCCAAAACCTCCCCCTCACCGTATCCCTAATGCTAATAAATAACCCTCAAACTCAACCTAAACCTCACCCTAACCCTTACCCTCATCTTAACCCTTTCCCTCACCTTCACCCTAAGCTTAACCCTAACCCTAACCCTAATCCTCACACTAACCCTAAACCTAACTGTACATGTCACCCTAACGCTAATTTTAACCTAACCCTAACCCACATCCTAACCCTAACACTAAGCCTCAACCTAATCCTCACCCTAAACCTAAGCCTACCCTTAACCCTCACATTACACTCACCCTTACCTTTACCCTCCCCTGAACCCTAACCCTAACCCTCAGCCTAACCCTCATCCTAACCCTAACCCTAACCCTAACCCTCACCCTAACCTTAACCCTAACCCTAACCCTAAACCTCACACTAACTCTAACCCTCACCCTAAACCTAACTGTACACAACACTCTAACCCTAACTTTAACCTAACCCTAACCCTAACCCTCACCCTAACCCTTACCCTAACCCTCAAATTCACCCTAACCCTCACTGTCACCCTAACCCTCACTCTAACCGTAAACCTCAGCCACACCCTAATCCTCACACTAAAACTAACCCTAAACCTAACCCTAACCCTTACCCTCACCCTAACCCTAACCCTAACCCTAAATCTAAACCTCACCCTAACCCTAACCCTAACCCTATCCCTCACCCTAACCCTTACCCGCACCTTCACTCTAACCCTCACCCTAACCATAACCCTCATCGCAAACCTAACCGTAACCCTAACCCTCACCCTAACACTAACCCTAACCGTAACCCTAACCCTCAACATAACCCTCAACCTCACACTCACCCTAACCCTCACCTTAACCCTAACCCTCACCCTAATCATTACCTTAACACTAATGCTATCCTTACCCCTCACCCTCACCCTAAATCTCACTCTAATCCTTACCCTCACCCTAACCCTAACCCAAACCCCAAAATTAACCTCAACCTAACCCTCACATTAACCCAAAACCTAACCCTAACCCTCACCCTAACGCTCACCCTAACCCTCAACCTAACACTAACACTCAACGTCACCATAACCCTCAACCGAAAACTTTCTCTCATCTAATCCTAACCCTAACCCTAAGCCTAACCCTCACAATAACACTATCCCTCACACTAACCCTAACCCTAACCCTCAGCCAAACCCTTTTCCTAACCTTAACCCTAATCCTCAACCTAACCCTAACCCTAAAACTAAACCTAATTCTCACCCTAACCCTAAACCTCACTAAACCTAATTCTCACCCTAACCCTAAACCTCACCCTCACCTTCACCCTCACCCTCAGCCTAACCCTAACCCTAACCCTAATCATAACCCTAACCGTCACACTCACCCTAACCCTAACCCTAACCCTGATGCTATCCCTAAACCTCACCCTCAGCCTAACCCTCACTCTAATTCTTACTCTCACCCTAACCCTACACCAAACCTAACCCTCACCCTAACGGTCACCCTATCCCTCAACCTAAACCTAACGATAACGTTAACCCTCACTTTCACCCTAATCCTCACACTATACCTTTTCCTCACAGCAATCCTAACCCTAACCCGCACATTAACGCTAACCCTCACCCTAACAGTAATCCTAACCTTCACCCTACCCCTCACCCTAACCCTAAACCTAACCCTCACCCTATCCTAACCCTAACCCTCACCTTCACTCTAACCCTCACCTACACCCTCACCCTCACCCTCAGCCTAACCCTAACCCAAACCCTAAACCTGACCCTCACCCTAACCCTAAACCTCACCCTCACCCACACCCTCACCCTCAGCCTAACCCTAACCGGAACCTAATCCTAACCCTAACCCTCACACTCCCCCTCACCCTATCTCTAACCCTAATCCTAACGCTGATTTTCACCCTAACACGAACCCTATCCCTAACCTTAACCCTCACCCTAACTCTAATCCTAAACCTCACCCTAACCCTAACCCTAACCCTAATTCTAACCCTCAACCTCAACATAACCCTAACGTGAACCCCAACCCGCACCCTAATACTAATGCTGTCCCTAAACCTCACCCTCACCCTAGACCTCATCCTAACCCTGACCCTCACCATAACCCTAACCTTAACCCTAACCATAATCCTATCACAACCCTTACCCTCACCCTCACCCTCACCCTCACCGTCACCTTAACCCTATCCCTAAACCTAATTGAAACCCACACCCTAAAACTCACCCTCAACCGAACCCTCACCATCACCATAACCTTACCCTAAACCTCACCCTAATCCTAACCCTTATCCTAAACCTAAATCTAACACTCACCCTCATACTAAACCTAACCCTCAACTTAACCCTCACCCTAACCCTAATGCTAACCCTAACAATCAATCTCACCCTAACCCTCACCCTAACCCTTATCCTCACACTAACCCTAACCCTAACCATAACCCAAACATTAACCCTACCCCTCACCCTAACCCTAACCCTACCCCTCACCCTAGCACTCACCCTAACCATAACCCTAATCCTCACCCTAACCCTAACCCTCACCATAAATCTCACCCTCACCCTGATCCTCACCCTAACCCTAACCCTAAGCCTTTCCTAACCAAAACCCTCATCCTCACCCTAACCCTCACCGTAACCCTCACCCTCAACCTAGCCCTCACCCAAAAACTAACCCTAAACCTAACCTCACCGTCAACCTCACCCCCACCCTCAACCTACCCCTAACCCTAACCCTAACCCTCACCCTAACCCTAACCCTAATGCTAACCCTAATCCTCAAACTCACCCTAACCCTCACCCTAACCCTTACCCTCAACCTGAACCTTAACCTAACCTTAACACTAACCCTAACCCTAACCCTCCCCTAACACTCATCCTAAACCTAACCCTAACCCTACACCTCAGCCTAACCCTCACCCTAAACCTTACCCTCCCCCGAATCCTAACCATAACCATCAGCCTAACCTTAACCCTAACCCTACCACTAACCCTCACCCTAACCCAAACCTCAACCTCAGCCTCAAGCTCAACCTCAGCCTAACCCTAACCTAACAAGAATTCAAACTCTAACCGTCACCTTCACCCTAACTCTAAACCTAACCCTAATCAAAACACTCACGCTAACCCTAACTCTATGCCTAAAGCTCACCCTAACCCTAAACCTAATCCTAAACCTAAACCTCACTCTCACCCTAACCCTTACCCTCACCCTAACCCTAACCCTAACCCTCAGCCTAACCCTCATACTAACCCTAACCCTAACCCTAACCCTCACCCTAACCTTAACCCTAACCCTAACCCTAACCCTCAACCAAACTCTAAACCTCACCCTCACCCTCAATCTCACCATCACACTCATCCTAAACCTCACACTCCACCTCACACTCACCCTCACCCTATCCCTAACCATAACCCTAAACCTCACCCTAAACCTAACCATCACCCTCACCCTCAACATGACACTAACTATAACCCTCACCCTCACCCTCAACCTAACCATAAACATAACTATAAACCTCACCCTAAACCTAACTCTGACCCTCACACTCACCCTCACCCTAAGCCTAACCCTAGACCTAATCCTAATCCTAAACCAAACCCTCACCCTCACCTTAACCCAAACCTAAAACTCAGCCTAACCCTAAGCCTAACCCTAGCACTCACCTAACCCTTACCATCACTGTCACCCTAACCCTAATCCTCAACATAACCTAATCCTCAACCTAACCATAACCTTCACCCTCACCCTCACACTAACCCTAACCCTAGCCCTCACCCTAACACTTACCCTCACTGTCACCCTAACCCTCACCCTAACCCTAATCCTCACCCTCACCCTAACCCTAACCCTAACCCTAAACCTCACCCTAACCCTGTTCCTAACCCTAAACCTAACCCTCAACATAACCCTCACCCTTACCCTCACGCTAACCCTAACCGCAACCGTAAGCCTTCCCTAACCCAAACCCTAACCCTAATGCTATTTCTAACCCTCACCCTCATTATAACCCTCATTCTAAAACTTACCCTCACCCTAACCCAAACCCTTACCCTCACCCTAAGCCTAACCCTCACACTAACCCTAAACCTAACCCTAATCCTCAGCCTAACCCTCTCCCTAAAACTAACCCTGACCCTAATCCTCACCCTATACCTAACCCTAACACTTACCCTTAACCCTAAACCTAACCCTAACCCTAACCCTCACACTAAACATGACCCTCACCCTAACAATAACGCTAACCCTACCCTTCACCCTAACACTCAACCTAACCTTAATCCTCACCCTAATCCTAACCATAACCCTCGACCTCAGCCTCACCCTAGCACTAACCCAAACCCTAAACCTAAAACTAACAATAACCCTAACCCTAAACCTAACTCTTACCCTCACCCTCATCCTCACCATCACCCTCACCCTAATCCTCACCCTCACCCTCACCCTAACCCTTACCATAATCCTAACCCTCACCCTAAACCTAACTCTGACCCTCACCCTCACCCTCATCCTCAGCCTAACCCTAAACCTAAGCCTAATCCCAAACCTAATGCTCACCCTCACGCTCACCCTAAACCTAAACCTCACCCTAACCCTAACCCTAACCCTCAGCGTCATCCTCACCATAACCCTAACCCTAACCCTAACACTCACCCTAACTGCAACTCTCAACAAAACCCTCACCCTCAACCTCACCCTCACCCTAACCATAAGCCTAAGCCTCACCATAACCCTAACCCTAAACCTAGTGCTATTATTAATCCTGAAACTCACCCTAAATCTCACTCTAACCCTTGCCCTCACCCTAACCCTAACGTTAACCCTAAAACTAAACCTCACCATAACTCTAACCCTAACCCTAAATCTAACACTAACCCTCAACCTAACGCTCACCCTAACCCTCACCCTAATCCTAACACTCACTGTCACACTAACACTCACCCTAAACCATTCCGTAATCCTAACCCTAACCCTAAGCCTAACCCTCACACTAACCCTATCCCTCACCCTAAACCTAACCCTAACCCTTAGCCAAAGCTCTTCCTAACCCTAAATCTAAATCTAACCCTCACCCTCACCCTTAGCCTAACCTGAATCATAACCCTTACCCTCACCCTCACCCTAAATCTAACGCTATCCCAAAACCTCACCCTCACCCTAAACCTCATCCTTACCCTTACCCTCACCACAACCCTAACACTAACCCTAAGCCTAATGCTCACCACAAGCCTAAGCCTCACCCTCACCCTAACCCTCACTGTCACATTAACCCTCACCCTTACCCTAACTGTCACTCACACCCTAAAACTCATGCTCACCTGAACCCTCACCCTCACCCTAAACTTACCCTAAACCCCAGCCTAACCCTAACCCTCACACTAAACCTAACTCTAATGCTCACCCTCATACTAACACTAACCCTCAACTTAATCCTCACCCTAAACCTCACACTAAACTTAACGCTAAACCTAACCCTCACACTCACCCTAACCCTCATCATAACACTTACCCTCAACATAACCCTAACCCTAACCTTAACCCTCACATTAAACCTAACCCTCACCAAACCCCTAATCCTAACCCTAACCCTAACCCTCAACATAACCCTCACCCTCACCCCCACTCTAAACTTAACTGTAAACTTAACCCTCCCCCTAACTCTAACGTAAAACCTAATGATATCACTAAACCTCACCCTCACCCTAACCCTCACTCTAACCTTTACCCTCACCCTAACCCTAACCCTAAATCTAAACCTCATCCTAACCCTCACCCTAACCCTAAACCTAACCCTAACAATGACCCTAATGCTCGCCCTAACCCTAACACTCACAGTGACCCTAACACTGACCCTAAACCTTTCCCTCACCTAATCTTAACCCTAACCCTAATCCTAATCTTCATTCTAACCCTAACCCTCACCCGAACGCTAACAGTAACCCTCAGTCAAACCCTTTTCTTAACCCTAACCACAAACCTCAACCTAATCCTAACCCTAAACCTCAACCTAACCCTAAACCTAAACCTAAACCTAACCCTCACGCTAACCCTAAACCTCACCCTCACCCTCACCCTCACCCTCAGCCTAACCCTAACCCTAACCCTAGTCCTAACCCTAACCCTCACACTCACCCTCACCCTAACTCTAACCCTAAACCTAATCCTGACCCTCACCCTAAATCCAACCCTATCCCTAACCCTCAACCTAACACTAAACCTCATCCTTAATCTAACCCTAACCCTCACCCTAACTCTAACCCTAACCCTAATGCTATCCCTAACCCTCACCCTCACCCTAACACTAACACTAACACTAAACCTCACCCTAACCTTCACCCTAACCCTAAACCTAAACCTAACCCTCACCCTAAGGCTCACCCTAACCCTCAACTTAACCTTAAACTTCACCCTAAACCTAACCTCACCCTAAAACTTACCCACACCCTAACACTAACCCTAACACTAACTCTAGCCCTCACCCTCACCCTAAGCCTAACCTGAACTCTAACCCTCACCCTAACTCTCACACTATCCCGAAACCTAACCCTCACCCTAAACCTCATCCTAACCCATACCCTCACCATAATCCTAACCCTCACCCTAACCATAAACTTAACCCTAACCCTCACCTTCACCATAACCCTCACCATAACCCTAATGCTCAACCCAACCCTAACCCTCACCTAAACCCTAACCCTCACCCTCACCCTCACCCTAACACTCACCCTCACCCTAAACATCACCCTAACCCTAACCCTCACTCTAAACCTAACCTTAATCCTCACATAACCCTAACCCTCACCTTAAACCTCACCTTCATCCTAATCCTCACCCTAATCCTAACCCAAAGCCTTTCCTAACCGAAACCCTCACCCTCACCCTCAACCTCACCCCCACCTTCAGCCTAACCCTAACCCTAAAACTAATCCTAAACCTAACCCGAAACCTCACCTCACCCTCACCCTCACACTAAACCTAACCCTAACCCTAACCCAAATGCTAACACTAGCCCACACCCCCACCCTAACCCTAATCCTAACCCTAACCCTCACCCTAAATCCAACCCTATCCCTAACCCTCAACCTAACACTAAACCTCATCCTTAATCTAACCCTAACCCTCACCCTAACTCTAACCCTAACCCTAATGCTATCCCTAACCCTCACCCTCACCCTAACACTAACACTAACACTAAACCTCACCCTAACCTTCACCCTAACCCTAAACCTAAACCTAACCCTCACCCTAAGGCTCACCCTAACCCTAAACCTAATGATAACCCTGAACCTAAACCTCACCCTAACACTCACACTAACACTTACACTCACCCCCAACATCTCCCTAACATTTACCCTAACCCTAACCCTAACACTACCCTTCAGCCTAACCTTCACCCTAAACCTAACCCAAACCCTAATCCTCACCCTATAGCTAACCCTAACCCTAACCCTTACCCTAACCCTCCCCATCACCGTAACACTAATGCTAACATTTAACCCTTAACCTCACACTAAACCTCGCACTAACCCTTACCCTAACTTTAACCCTATCCCTCAACTTCACCCTAAGCTTAACCCTAACCTTAACCCTAATCCTCACACTAACCCTAACATTCACCCTAAACCTAACAGTACATGTCAGCATAATGCTAACTTTAACCTAACCCGAACCCTAACCCTAACATTAACCCTCACCCTAATCCTCACCCTAAACCTAAGGCTAACCTTAACCCTCACATTACCCTCACCCTTACCCTTACCCTCCCCCTCACCCTAAACCTAACCCTCAGCCTCACCCTCATCTTAACCCTAACCCTAACCCTAACCCTCACCCTAACATTTACCTTAACCCTAAACATAATCCTCACACTAACGCTAACCCTCACCCTAAACATAACCGTAAACGTCACCCTGACCCTAACTTTAACCTAAACCTAACCCTAATCGTCACCCTAACCTTAACACTAACCCTAAACCTCAAACTCACCCTAACCCTCACTGTCACCCTAACTCTCACTCTAACCCTAACCATCACCCACACCCTAAGACTCACCCTAACCCTAAACCGAACACTCAACCTAACTGTCACCCTCAACCTAAACATCACCTTAACCCTAACCCTCACCTTAACATTAACCATAATTCTCACCCTCATCCTAACCTTAACACTAACCCTAACCCTAAACCTAACCCTCACCGTAACCCTCACCCTAACACTCAGGCTAACCCTAACCCTCATTCTCACCCTAAACCTCACCCTAACTCTTACCCTCACCCTAACCCTAACCTTAACCCTAACCCTCACACTAAACCTAACCCTCACCCTAATCCTAAACTTAACCCTAGACCTCAACCTCACCCTACCCCTCACCCTACACCTAAACCTAAAACTAACCATAACCCTAAACCTAAACCTAACTCTCACCCTCACCCTCACCCTCACCATCACCCTCACACTAACCCTCACACTCACCCTCACCCTAACCCTAACCATAACCCTAACCCTCAACCTAAACCTAACTCTGACCCTCATCCTCACCCTCACCCTCACCATAAGCCTAACCCTAAACCTAAGCCTAGTCCAAAACCTTACGCTCACCCTCACTCTCAACCTAAATCTAAACCTCACCCTAACACTAACCCTAAACCTAGCCCTCAACCTAACCGTTACTCTCACCTTCACTCTAACCCTCACCCTAACCCTAACCCTCACCCTAACCCTAACCATTAGCCTCACCCTCATCCTCACCCTAACCCTAACCCTCACCCTAAGCCTAAACCTAAACCTAACCCTACACCTCAACATAACCCGCAACCTCACCCTAACCCTAACAGTAACCATAAACCTCACCCTAACCCTAACCCTAATCCTAATGCTATCCTTAACCCTCACCCTCACCATAAATCTCACTCTAACCCTTATCCTCACCCTAACACTAACCCTAACCCTAAAACTAAACCTCAACCTAACACTCACCTTAACCCTAAACCTAACCCTAAACCTCACCCTAATGCTCACCCTCACCCTAACACTCACCATCACCCTAACCCTCAACCTAAAACTTTCCCTCACCCTAATCCTAACCATAACCCTAAGCCTAACCCTCACACTAACCCTATCCCTCACCCTAACCCTAACCCTAACCTCAGCCAAACCCTCTTCTTAACCCAAACCGTAACCCTCATCCTAACCCTAACCGTAAACCTAATTCTCACAATAACCCTAAACCTCACCCTCACCCACACCCTCACCCTCAGCCTAACCCTAACTCTAACACAAATCCTAACCTGAACCCTCACACTCACCCTCGCCCTAACTCTCACCCTAACCCTAACCCTGACCCTCACTCTAACCCCAACCTTATATCTAACCTTCAACCTAACTCTAACCCTCACCCTTAACCTTACCCTAACCCTCACCCTAACCCTAACTGTAACCCTAATGCTATCCCTAACCCTCACCCTCACCCTTACCCTCATTCTAACTCTTACCCTCACCCTAACCCTCAGCCTAACCCTAAACCTAAACCTAACCCTAACCCTAACGCTCACCCTATCCCTCAACCTAACCCTAACGCTAACCCTATACGTCACTCTCACCGTAATCCTCACACTAACCCTTATTCTCACAGTAACCCTAACCCTAACCCAAACGCGCACATTAACGCTAACCCCCCCCCTAAGCTTAACCCTACCCTTCACCCTACACCTCACCCTAACCCTAACCCTAACCCTAACCTGCACCGTCTCCCTAACCCTCACCTACACCCTCATCCTCACCGTCATCCTAACCCTAACACTAACCCTAAACCTGACCCTCACCCTAAACCTAAACCTCACCCTCACACACACCCTCACCCTCAGCATAAACCTAACCCTAACCCTAATCCTAATCCTAACCATCACACTCCCCCTCAACCTAACTCTAACCCTAACCCTAACGCTGACTTTCACTCTAACACCAACCCTATCCCTTACCCTTATCCTAACCCTTACTCTGAACCTAACCCTAACCCTAAACCTCACCCTAACTCTAACCCTAACCCTAAGGCTAACCCTAACCCTCACCATCACCCTACCCCTCATCTAACCCTTACCCTCACCGTAACCCTCCCCCTAACCCTCACACTAACACTAACACTAAACCTCACCCTAACACTCACCCTAACCCTAAACCTAAACCTAACACTATACTTAACACCCACCCTAACCCTCAACTTAACCCTAACCCTCACCCTCACCCTAAACCTCACCCTAAACCTTACACTAACCCGAATCCTAACCCTAACCCTAACTCTATCCTTCACCCTCAACCTAACCCTAACCTGAACACTAACCCTCACTCTAACCCACACGCAAACTCTAAAGCTGTCCATAAACCTCACTCTGACCCTAAACCTCATTCTAACCCTTAAACTCATCATAACCCTAACGCTAACCCAAATCCTACCGCAATCCTAACCCTCACCCTCACCCTAACCGTCACCGTCCCCTTAACCCTCACCCTAACCCTAACTGTCACCCACACCCTAAAACTCACCCTCACCCGAACCGTCACCCTCACCATAACCTTACCCTATACCTCACCCTAAACCTAACTCTAAAACTCACCCTCATACTAACCTTAAGCCTCACCTTAACCCTCACCCTAACCCTCACCCTAACCCTAACGCTAACCCTAACCCTCAATCTCACCCTAACCCTCACCATAACCCTTATCCTCACACTAACCCTAACCCTCACATTAAACCTAACCCTCACCCTAACACTAACACTACTCCTTACCATAGTCCTCACCTTAACCTTAACCCTAAACCTCACCCTAACCCTAACCCTAAACCTCACCTTCACGCTAACCCTCACCGTTACCCTAAACTCACCCTAACCCTAACCCTCACCCTCACCTTAACCCTCACCATAACCCTCACCATCAATCTCACCCCCACCCTCAACCTAAACCTAACCCTAACCCTAGCCCTTACCCTAAGCCTAACCCTAATGCTAACCCTCAACCGCAACCTCACCTTAACCCTCACCCTAACCCTTACCCTCAAACTCAACCTCAACCTAACCTTAAAACTAACCCTAACCCTAACCCTCCCCTAACCCTCACCCTAACCCTAATCCTTACCCTATACCTAAACCTAACCCTAACCCTCACGCTAACACTCACTCTCACCATAAATCCAATGCTAACATTAAGCCTCAACCTCAGCCTAAACTTCGCCCTAACTTTTACCGTCACCTTAAACCTATCCCTCACCCCCACCCTAACCCTCACCCTAAGCCTAAACCTCACCCTCAGCCTCAAGCTCAACCTCAGCCTAACCCTAACCCTAACCCTAAACCTATTCAAACCCTAATCCTCAACCTCACCATAACTCTAAACCTAACCATAACCAAAACCCACATGCTAACCCTAACTCAATCCCTACCCCTCACCCTAACCCTAAACCTAATCCTAAACCTAACCCTTAACCTCACCCTAACCCTAAGCCTAACCCTCAGCCTAACCCTCATACTAACCCTGACACTAACACTAACCCTCACCCTAACCTTAACCCTAACCCTAAACTTAACCCTCAACCAAACCCTAACCCTCAGCCTCACACTCAGCCTCACATTCACCCTCACCCTAACCCTCACACTCACCCTCAAACTCACCCTCACCCTAACCCTAACCATAAAACTAACCCACACACTTATCCTAACCGTCACCCTCACCCTCACCATTACCCTCACCCTAACCCTCACCCTCACCCTCACGCTAACCCTAACCATAACCCTAAACCTCACGCTAAACCTAACTCTGACCCTCACCCTCAACCTCAAACTAAGCCTAACCCTACAACTAAGCCTAATACTGAACCTAACCCTCACTCTCACCCTCACCCAAACCTAAAACTCAGCCTAACCCTAAGCCTAACCCTAGCTCTCACCTAACCCTTACCCTCACTGTCACTCTAAACCTAATCCTCAAACTAAACCTAAACTTCACCCTAACCCTAACCCTCACCCTCACTTTCACCCTAACCCTAACCCTACCCCTCACCCTAACACTCACCCTAACCTTAATCCTCACCCTAATCCTAAACTTAACCCTATACCTAATCCTCACCCTAGCCCTCACACTAACCCTAAGCCTAAAACAAAACATAACCCTAAACTTAAACCTAACTCTCAACCTGACCCTCATCCTCATCATCACCCTCACCCTAACCTTCACCCTCACCCTCACCCTAACCCTAACCCTCACCCTAAACCTGACTCTGACCCTCAACCTCACCCTCATCCTAAGCCTAACCCTAAACCTAAGCCTAATCCTAAACCTAACCCTCACCCTCAACCTCACCCTAAACCTAAACCTCACCCTACACCTAAACATAACCCTCACCCTCAACCTAATTGAACGGTAACCCTAACCCTCACCCTAAGCCTAACCCTAACCCTCACCCTCACCTTAACCCTAACCCTAACCCTCACCCTCACCCTAACCCTATCCCTAACCGTAACACTAAACCTCACCATAACCCTAATGCTATCCTTAACCCCGACCCTCACCCTAAATCTCACTCTAACCCTTACCATCACCCGAACCCTAAGCCTAACCATAAAACTAAACCTCACCCTAACCCTCACCCTAATCCTAACCCTCTCCCTAACGCTCAGCCTATTCCTAACACTCACCGTCACCCAAACCCTCACCCTAAACCATTCCTTCACCTTAATTCTAAACCTAACCCTAACCCTCACACTAACCCTATCCCTCATCCTAACCCTAACCCTAACCCTCAGCCAAACCGTCTTCCTAACCCTAACCCTCACCCTCACCATAACCCTAACCCTAACCCTAACCCTCACCCTAACCCTATCCCTAACTGTAACACTAAACCTCACCATAACACTAACCCTAACCCTAATGCTATCCTTAACACTGACCCTAATCCTAACCCTAACTCTAACCCTCACCCTCACCCTCACCCTAACTCTAACCTATCCCTAAACCTCACCCTCACCCTAAACCTCATCCTAACCCTTACCCTTACCATAACCCTATCCATAACCCTAACCGTAATCCTCACCGCAAACCTAACCCTCAACCTCACCCTAACCCTCACCGTCACCTTAACCCTCACCCTTAACCTAACAGTAACCCACACCCTAAAATTCACCCTCACCCGAACCCTCACACTCACCAGAAACTTATCCTAGTCCTCACCCTAACCCTTCCCCTCACCGTCACTCTAACCCTAACATTAACCCTAATTCTCACCATAACTCTAACCCTCACCCTCACCCTAACCCTATAACTAACCCTCACCCTAACCCTAAACCTAACCCTAACCCTACACCTCAACATAACCCTCACCCTCAACCTAATCCTAACGGTAACTCTAACCCTCACCCTAACCCTAAACCTATACCTAAAGCTATCCCTAACCTACACCCTCAACCTAACACTCACTCTAACCCTTACCCACACCAAAACCCTAACCGTCACCCTAAACCTAAACCTCGCCCTAACCCTAACCCTCACCCTAAACCTAAGTCTAACGCTCCCCCTCATACTAACCCTAACCCTCAACTTAACCCTCACCCTAACCCACACCCTAACCTTAAAGCTAACCCTAACTTTCACACTCACCCTAACCCTCACCCTAACCCTTACCCTCACAATAACCCTTTTCCTAACCCTAAACCTCACACTAAACCTAACCCTCACCCTAACACTAACCCTAACCCTAACCCTACCCCTCAACATAAACCTCACCCTCACCCTCACCCTCACCCTAACCCGAACCGTAAACCTAACACTCCCCCTAACTATAACCTAAACCCTAATGCTATCCCTAAACCTCACCCTCACCCTAACCCTCACTCTAACCATTACCCTCACCTTAACTCTAACCCTAACACTGAAACTAAACCTCATCCTAACCCTCACCCTAACCCTAAACCTAAACCTAACAATAACCCTAACCCTCACCCTAAACCTGACCCGAACCCTAACACTACAGTCACCCTAACACTGACCCTAAACTTTTCCCTTACCCTAATGCTAACCCTAACACTAATCCTAACCCTTACTCTAACCGAAACCCTCACCCTAAAAGTAACCCTCAGCCAAACTCTCTTCCTATCCCTAACCCTAATCCTCAACCTAACCCTATCTCTAACCCTCAACCTATCCCTCACCCTAACCCTAAACCTCACCCTCACCCTCACACTCACCCTCACCTTCACCCTAACTCTAACCCTAACCCTAACCCTCACCCTCACCCTATCTCCAACCCTATCCCTAACCCTCAAGCTAACACTAACCCCCACCCTTACCCTAACCCAACCCTCACCCTAACGCTAACCCTAACCCTAATGCTATCCCTAAAACTCACCCTCACCCTAACCGTAGCACTAACACGAAACCTTACCGTAACCCTCACCGTAACCCTAACCCTACCCCTCACCCTGCCCCTCATCCTAACCCTAACCCTAACCCTCACCCAAACCCTAACCTTCACCTTCACCCTAAACATCACCTACGCTCTCGCTATCACCCTTAGCCTAACCCTAAAACTAACCCTAAATCCTAACCCTCTCCCTAACCCTAAACTTCACCCTCACCCTCACACTTACCCTCAGCATAACCCTAACCCTAGCCCTAATCCTAACCCTAACCCTCACACTCACCTTCACCCTAACTCTAACCCTAACCCTAAAGCTGACTTTCACACTAACCCCAACCCTATCCCTAACCCTCAACCTAACCCTAACCCTCACTGTAACCCTCACCCTAACCCTCACCCTAACCCTAACCCTAACTCTAATGCTAACCCTAAACCTCACCCTCACCCTAACCACAACCATAACGCTAACCCTCAACCTAACCCTAACCCTAACCCTAATGCTAACCCTAAACATCACCCTCACACTAACCCTCATCCTAAAACTTAATCTCAACCTCACCCTCACCCTCATCCTAACCCTAACCCTAACCCTAACCCTCACCCTAACTCTCACACTAACCCTAACCCTAACCCTACCCCTCAGCCTAACCCTCACCCTAAACGTAACCCTAACCCTAATCCTCACCCTATCCTTAACCCTAACCCTAAACTTAACCCTCACCCTAACAATAATGCTAACCCTAACCCTCAACCTTACCCTAACCCTCGCCCTATCCCTTACCCTGACCATAACCCTATACCTCACCCTCACCCTAAGTCTCATGCTAAACCTTAGGCTCACCCTAATCCTCACCTAACCCCAACCCTAACCCTAACCTTAACCCTCACCCTAACCCCCACCCTAACCTTCACCCTAACCCTCACGCTAACCCTAACCCTCATTCTCACCCTACCCCTCACCCTAACCCTTACACTCACACTAACACTAATCCTAACCCTAACCCTAACCGTCACCTTAACCCTAACTGTAAACCTCACCCTAAACCTAACCCTAATCCTAATCCTCACACTAACCGTAACCCTAACCCTTTCCCCATCCTTCTCCCTAAACCTCACCCTAATATGAACCCTATCCCTAACCCTCATGCTAATGCTACCCCTAACCGGAACCCACACCCTTACCCTAACCCTCACAGACACCCTAACTCTCACCCTTACCATCATCCTCCGCCGAAACCTCACCCTCACCCTGACTTTAAAAATAATCCAAACCCTCACACTAACCCTAACCCTCACCTTCACCCTCACCCTCACACTCACCCTCATCATAACCCTAACCCTAACACTAACAATAACCCTAACCCTCACCCTCACATTCACCCTAACCCTAACCCTAACACTAACACTAGCCATAACCCTCACCCTCACCCTAATTCTAACTCTAACCTAACACTCACCCTAACCCTCATACTAACACTCACGATAATCCTAACCCTCACTATCACCCTAACCCTCACCCTAATACTTACCTTCACCCTAACCCTAACCCTAACCCTCACACTAAACATAACCCTCACTGCAACTCTAACCCTAAACCTAACCCTAATCCTAAAACTAACCCTCACACTTACCCTGACCCTAAGCCTAACCCGAACCCTCACCTTGACCCTAACCCTCACCCTCAAACTAAACATCACACTAACCCTAACCCTCACCCTTAACCTAACATTAACCCTCACCTAAACCTAACCCTCATCCTAACCTAAACCTAACCCTAACCTTCACCTTCACCCTAGCTCTCATTCTAACTGTAATCCTAACAATAAACGTATACCTAATCCTAAAGCTCAACCTAACACTAACGTTAACACTCACCCTCACCCTAACCCTAAACTTCACCCTAACCCTTACCCTCACCCTCAACCTAAGCATTACCCTAAGCCTCACCCTCACCCTAACCCTCAATCTAAACCTTAACCTCATCCTAACTGTAACCCTAACCTTCACCCTCACCCTAAACCTAAACTTAACAATAACCCTAATCCTTAAAATAAACCTAAACCTCACCCTAACCCTAAACCTAACCCTCACCCTCACCCTGACCCTAACTGTATCCCTCACCATCACCCTCACCCTCAACCTAACCCTCACCCTCATCCTCAACCTAACCCTCACCCTTACCCTAAACATCACCCTAACCTTAACCCTCACCCTCATCTTAACCCTAACCCTAACCCTAACCCTCACCCTAAACTTACCCTAACCCTAACGATAATCCTAATCCTCACCCTTAACCTAAACCTCACCCTAACCCTTATCCTCACACTAACCCTAACCCTAACACTAACCCTAAACCTCACACTAACCCTAACCCTCCCGCTAACCCTAACAATACCCCTCACCCTAAAACTCACCCTAACCCTCACGCTAAAAATAACCCTCACCCTAAACTCATACCTAACCCTCACAATTACCCTAATGCTCACCATCACCCTAAAACTCAACCTAAACCTAACCCTCACCCACACCCTAACCCTCACCCAAATCCTAACCCCAACCCTCACCTTAACCCTAACACTCACAGTAACCCACAATCTCAACCTAATCCTCACCCTAAAAATAACGCTAACCCTTAGCTAACAGAAATCATCACCATCACCTTCACCCTAACCCTCACCCTCACCATAAACCTAAACCTCAACCTAACCCTAACGCTAACGCTAACCCTCACCCTCGCCCTAACCCTCAACCTAATCCTATCCCTACACCTCACAATAACTCTCACGCTAACCCTAACCCTAACCCTCACCCTCACCCTATCCCTAAACCTAAACCTAACCCTCAAGCACACCCTAACCCTCAACTCACCTTCATACTCACCCTCACCCTAACACTCATCCTCACCCTAACCCTCACTGTCACAATAAATATCACCCTCACCATCACCCTCACCCTCACCCTAACCCTAATCCTAAATCTAACCCTCACCTTCAACCTAACCCTAACCCTAACTCTATCTTTCATCCTTAACCTAACCCTTACCCTAAACCTAACCCTCACCCTAAACCTAACACTCACCCTAACCCTAACCCTCACACTAACACTAAACCTAACCCTCACCCACACCCTCACCCTCACCCTAACCTTAACCCTAACCTTAATCTTAACACTAACCCTCAACCTCACCCTAACCCTTACCCTCACACTCACCCTAATCCTAACCCTAACCCTAACCTTAACACACACACTCACCCTAATCCTCACCCTAACCATAACCCTAACCCTTACCTGACTGAAAACTTCACCCTCAACCTCACCCTCACCCTAACCCTCACCCTCAACCTAGCCCTCACCTTAACACTAACCCTCACCCTAAACCTAACCCTAACCCTCACCCTCACCCTAACCATAACCCTATCCCTAACCCTAACACTCATCCTAACCCTAACCCTAAACCTAATGCTAACCCTAAACCTCACACACTAACCCTCATCGTAACCGTTATAGTCACCATAACCCTAACCCTAACCCTAACCCTCACACTAAACATAAACCTCACCCTAACCCTATCGCTACTCTTCAGCCTAACCCTCAGCCTAAACCAAACCCCAACCCTAATCCTCACCCTATCCTTAACCTTAACCCAAACACTCACCCTAACCCTCACCCTAACTCTCAAACTAACCCTTACCCTAACCCTAACCCCTCACCCTCACCCTAACCCTCACCCTAACACTTACCCACATCCTAAACCTCACCCTTACCCTACTTCTTCCCCTCTCCCTAATCCTCACCCTAACCCTAACCCTAACCCTAATCCTAACCCACCACTAAACCTCACCCGAATTCTCACCCTCACCCTCACCCTCACCCTCATCCTCACAATAAGCCTAACCCTCACCCTGAACATCTCCCATAACCTAACACACACCCTAACCCTAAGATTAAACCCTAAACATCATCCACAACCTAAACCTCACCCTAACCCATATCCTCACCCTAACACTAACCCTAACCCTAACCATAACCTTCACACTAAATGTAACCCTCACCCTAACCCTAACCCTAACCCTAAGCTTCACTCTCACACTGACCTTCAACCTCAGCCCAACCCAAACCCGAAACCTATTCCTAATCCTAAACCTCACCCTCAACCTCACCCTAAATCTAACCCTAACCGTAACCTTCACTCTCACCCTCACCCTACACATCACCCAAACCCTAACCCTCACCCTCACCCTCACCCTAACCCGCACCCTAAACCTAACCTCAGCTTAACCCTCACCCTCACCCTAATCCTCACCCAAAACCTAACCCTTACCTAACCGAAACCCTCACCGTCACCCTAAACCTCACCTTCACCCTAGCCCTCACCCTCACCATAACCCTAACCCTCACCATCAACCTCCACTTCCCCCTCAGCGTTACCCTAACCCTAACTCTAATCTGAACCTTAAACCTCAACCCCACCCTCACCCTAACCCTAAACCTAACGCTAACCCTCACGCTAACCCTAATCCTCACCCACACCCTAACCCTTACCTTCACCCTCACCGAACCCTCACCCGAACACTCATCCTCACCCTAAACCGAACCCTCACCCTAAACATCACCCAAACCCTAACCCAAACAATAACCCTAACCATATCCCTAACACTCACCCTCACCCTCACTCACACCTTAAACCTTACCCTCAACTTAACCCTAACCATTAACCTAACCATAACCCTCACACTAACCGTAACCCTTACCCTCACCCTAAACCTAACCCTAACCTTCACCCTCACCCCGACCGTCACCCTCAGCCTAAACCTATCCCTAACCCTATTCTTAATCCTAACCCTAACCCTCACCCTCAACCTCACCCTCACCCTAAAACTAAACCTAAACCTAACCCTCACCCACACCGTCACCCTCACTCTCACCCTCACCCTGAACTTAAACCTAACCCTAACCATCACCCACACCCTCACCCTAACCCTAACCCTAACCCTAACACTCACCTTAACCCTTATCCTCACCCTAAACATCACTCTAAACCTAACCCTCACCTTAACCCTATCCCTCACGCTAAACCTAAGCTCAGCTTATCCCTCACCCTCACCCTAATCCTATCCCTCACCCTAATCCATACATAATCGAAACCCTCACCCTCACCCTAACCATCACCCTTACCCTAGCCCTCACCCTAAAACTAACCCTAATCCTAACCCTAAAATCCTAACCTCCCATTCCCCTTCAACCTTACCCCAAACCTAACCTTAATCCTAACCCTAACACACAACACCACCCTAACCCTAAACCTAACCCTAACACTGACCCTCACCTGCACCCTCACCCTAACCCTAACCCTAACCATAACAATAACCCTAACCCTAGCCCTAACCATAACCATAACCCTAAAACTCACCCTAATTCTAATCCTAACCCTAACCCTCACCCTCACCCTCATCCTAACCCTCACCCTCACCCTGACCCTCACCATCACACTAACCATCACACTAAACCTAACCCTCACCCTAAACCTAAACCTAACCTAAATCCTCACCCTATCCTTAAACATAAACCAAACCTTCACCATAACCCTCACCCTCACCTAACCCTAATGCTAAACCTAACCATCAACCACACCGTAAACCTCACCCTAAACTTACCTTCACCGTAACCCTAACCCTCACCCTCATACTAACCCGCACCTAACACTTACCCATACCCTAACCCTCACCCTTACCCTAACGCTACCCCAAACCCTAACCTTAACCCTAACCCTAAACCTCACCCTCACCCTAACACTCAATCTGACCTTTATCCTCATCCTAAACCTAATGCTAACCCTTACCCTAACCATAACCCTCAACCTAACCCTCATCCTAACCCTAATACTAACCCTAACCCTAACCCTCACCCTGCCCTAAACCTAACCCTCACCCTAACCCAAACTGAAACCCACACCCTCCACATCACCCTCAGCCTAATTCTAATCCTAACCCTAATCCTAAACCTAAACCTCACCCTCACCCTACCTCTAATGCTAAACCTAACCCTAACACTCACCGAAACCCTCACCCTAACCCTAACCTATCCCTATCCCTCACCCTTACCCTAACACTCTCCCTATACCTCACCCTCACCCTAACCCTAAACCAAACCCTAACCCTCACCCTAAAACTCACCCTAACCCTAACACTAACCGTAACCGTCATCCTCACACTAAACCTCACCCTAACCCTAACTATCACCATAACCCTAACCCTTGCCCTAACCCTAATCCTCACCCTAACCCTAACCCTCACCCACACACCCTAACTCGCAAACTGACCCGAACCCTTACCCTCACCCTAACACTCTCCCTAACCCTAACTTAACCCTATTCCTAAACCTAACCCTCACCCTCAAACTCATCCAAACCCTAACCCTAACCCTAAACCTAACCCTCACCCTAACCCTAGCCCTCACAATCACACTACATCTACCCCTAACTCTAACGCTACCCCTCTCCCTAACCCTAACCCTAACCCTCAACCTAACCCTAAACCTACCCCTAACCCTCACCCTCACACTAAACCTAAACCTAACACTAACTCTCACCCTAACCCTAATCCTCACCCGCACCCTATACCTCACCCTCACACTCACCCTCACCCTCACCCTCATCCTCTCCCTAACCCTCAGCCTCACCCTAAACATCACCCAAAACCTAACACTCACCCTAATCCTAACCTTCACCCTAACCCTCACCCTAACCTCACCCTAATCCTTACACTCACCTTATCTTTAATCATAACCATAACCATAACCCTCACACTAACCATAACCTAATAACTCTAACCCTAATGTTAACCCTAACCCTAACCTTCACCGTCAACTTGACCCTCACCCTCAGCCTAACGCTAACCCTAACACTATTCCTAATTCTATCTCTCACCCTCAACCAGACCCTAAACCTAACCCTAACCCTCACCCTCACCATGACCCTCACACTAACCCTCACCCTCACCCTCACACTTACCATCAACATCACTCTAAACATCACCCTAAATCTAAACCTCACCCTAACCCAAACCCTCACCGTAATGCTAACCCTCACCCTAACCCTCACACTAACCTTAACGCTAACCCTAAACATCACCCTCACCCTAAACCTCAACCTAAATCTTATCCTCACAGTAACCAAAAGTCTCACCCTAACCCTGACCCTAACCCTACCCCTAACCCTAAACCTAACCCTCACCCTCACCCTAACACTCACCTTCACCCTAACCCTCACCCTAAGCCTAACCCTCAAGCACACCCTAACCCTGACCCTCACCGGAACATTCACCCTCACCCTAATACTCCCCCTCACCCTAACCCTCACCCTCACAATAAACATCACCTAATCCTACACCTCAGCCTAACCCGAACCCACTACCTAACCCTAACCCTCACCCTGACCTTCAACCTCAACCTAACCCTGACCCTAACCTTCACCCTAACCCTAAGCGTCACCCTAAACCTAACTCTCACATAACCCTAACCCTAACACTAACCCTAACCCTAACACTCACCCTCACCTCACCCTCATCCTAACCCTAGCCATAATCCTAATCCTAACACTAACCTTAACCCTCAACTTAACCCTAAACCTCACCCTAACCCTTACCCTCACCATTACCCTAACCCTAACCCTACCCCTCAGACTAACCCACACCCCAAGCCTAACCCTAACCCTCACCCTAACCCTAACACTAACCTTAACCAAACACTCACACTAATCCTAACCATAACCCTCACCCTCACCAACACCCTCATCGTCACCCTAACAATCATCCTAACACTCACCCTCACCCTCACCCTCACCCTAACCCTAACCCTAACCCACACCCTCACCCTAATTCTAACCCTCAACCTGACCCTAAACCTTACCTAACCAAAAACCTCACCCTTACCCTCACCCTAACCCTAACCCTAAACCTAACCCTAACCCACACCCTCACCCTAATTCTAACCCTGAACCTGACCCTAAACCTTACCTAACCAAAAACCTCACCCTCACCCTCACCCAAATCCTAAACCTCACCCTCACCCTAGACCTAACACTAACACTAAACCTCACCCTAACCCTAACGCAAACCCTACCCATCACTCTAACCCTCCCACTAACCCTAACGCTATCCCTCCCCCTAACCCTAACACTCAACCTAACCCACACACTCCCTTAAACCTCACCATAACCCTAACCCTACCTCTCAAACTAACCATAACCCTAATCCTTCCTTAACCGAAACCCTCACCCCCAACCTAACCTTCACCCTCACCCTAGCCCTCATCCTAACCCTAAACCTAACCTTCATCCTAATCCTCACCCTAACCCTTACCCTCACCCTAAACCTAACCCTATCCCTCACACTAACCCTAACACTCACCCTAACCCTAACCCTGCCCCTCACACTAACCCTCACCCTAACCCTCACCCTAACCCTAAACCTCACCCTAAAAGTAACCTGAACCCTCACCCTCACCCTAAACCTCACAGTAACCCTAACACTCAACCTAACCCTAACCCTCACCCACACCCTAACCCTCACCCTCACCTGAACCCTAACCCTCACCCTAAAACTCACCCTAAACCTAAATATCACCCTAATCCTAACCCTCACCTAAATCCTAACCCTAACCCTCACCCTAACCCTAACACTCACACTAACCCTCAACCGCAACCTAATCCTCTCCCTAAAAATAACCCTAACACTTACCTAACCGAAACATTCACCCTCACACTCACCCTAACCCTCAACCTAATCCTATCCCTACACCTCACCGTAACTCTCACTCTAACACTAACTCTAACCCTAAACCTCACCATAACCCTAACCCTAAATCTAACCCTAACCCTCACCCTAACACTCACCCTCACCCTAACCCTCCCCCTCAAAATATACATCACCCTAACACTAACCCTCAGCCTAAACATAACCCTCACCCTAACCCTAAACCTAATCCTAACACTAACCCTGACCCTAACACTCCCCCTCAAACATAACCGTATCCCTAACCATCAGCCTAACCCTCATCCTAACCCTCAGCCTCACCCTAACTCTAATGCTAACCCTATGTCTCACCCTCACCCTAACCCTCACCCTAAACCTCACCCGAACCCTTACCCTCACCATATCCCTAACCTTAACTCTAACCCTAATCCTCACCCTAACCCTAAACCTTGGCCACAACCTAACCCTCACCATCACCTGAACCCTCATCCTCACCGTAACACTCACACTAACCCTACAACTAACCCCAATCCTAACCCTCACCCATACCCTCAACATAACCCTTAACCTGACCCTAACCCTAAACCTAATCCTCACCCTCATCCTAACACTCACCCTCACCATAAACATCACCCTAACCCTAACCATCACCCTAAACCTAACCCTAACCCTAAACCTAAACCTAAATCTCACCCTAACGCTCACCCTATCCCTAACGCTAACCCTACACCTCACCCTGATCCTAACGCTCACTTAACCCTTATCCTCACACTAAACCTAAACCTAACCCTAATCCTCACACTAACCCTAATCCTCACCCTATCCCTAACCCTCACCCTAACCCAGACATTCACCCTAACTCTAATGCTAACCCTACGTCTCACCCTCACCCTAACCCTCACCCTAAACCTCACTCTAACGCTTACCCTCAGCCTAACACGCAAACTAACACTAACCCTAACCCTAACGCTCACCCTAACCATCACCCTAAACCTGACACTAACCCTCATCCGCAACCTCACCCTAACCCTCACCCTAACCCTATCCCTAAACCTAACCCTAACCCTAACTCTGACCTGAACACTCACGCTCACCCTAACCCTCACACTAAACATCACCCTAACCCTAAAATTCACCCTAACACTTACCCTAATTCTAACCCTCACCCTAACCCTAACCCTCACCGTAATCCTAACCAGCATATTAACCCTAACCCTAACCCTCACCCTCACCCTCACCCTCACCCTAACCCTCATCCTAACACTACCACTTACCCTCACCCTCACCCTAACTCTAATGCTAAACCTAACGCTAACACTCACCCAAACCCTCACCCTAAACCTAACACTAACCTATCCCTATCCCTCACCCTAACCCTAACCCTAAACCAAACACTAAACCTCACCCTAACCCTCACCCTAAACCTAACACTAACCCTAACCCTCATCCTCACACTAAACCTCACCCTAACGCTTACTCTCACCATAACACTAACCCTAACCCCAACCCTAATCCTGACCCTAAACATAACCCTCACCCGCACCCTAACTCTCAACCTTACCCGAACCCTTACCCTCACCCTAACACTCTCCCTAACCCTAACCCTAATCCTAAACCTAACCCTCACCCGCAAAATCAACCAAACCCTAACCCTAACCCTAACCCTCATCCTCATCCCAACCCTCACCCTCACAATCACCATACAACTCCCCCTAACCCTAACCCTACCCTTCGCCCTAACCCTAAACCTAACCCTCAACCTAACCCTAACCCTTCCCCTAACCCTCACCCTCACACTAAACCTAAACCTAATGCTAACTCTCACCCTAACCCTAATCCTCACCCACACCCTATCCCTCACACTCACCCTCAGCCTCACCCTCACCCGAACCCTCATCCTCTCCCTAAACCTCAACCTCACCCTAAACATCACCCAAACCCTAAACCTCACCCTAATCCTAACCCTAACCCTCACCCTAACTCTCACCCTAACCCTTACCCTCACCCTATCCCAAATCGTAACCATAACCATAACCCTCACACTAACCATAATCCTCACTCTAACCCTAATGCTAACCCTAACCATAACCTTCACCCTCACCCTGACACTCAGCCTCAGCCTAATGCTAACCCTAACACTATTACTAATTCTATCTCTCACCCTCAACCAGACCCTAAACCTAACCGTAACCCTCACCCTCACAATGAACCTCACCCTAACCCTCACCCTCACCCTCACACTTACCATCAACACCACCCTAAACATCACCCTAACCCTAACACTCACCCTAACACTAAGCATCACCGTAATGCTAACCCTCACCCTAACCCTCACCCTAAAAATAACGCTAACCCTAAACCTCACCCTCACCCTCACCCTCACCCTAAACCTTATCCTCACAGTAACCATAAGTCTCACCCTAAACCTAACCCTAACCCTACCCCTAACCCTAAACCTAACCCTCACCCTCACCCTAACACTCATTGTCACCCTAACCCTCACCCTAAGATTAACCGTCAAGCACAGCCAAACCCTCACCCTAACCCGAACATTCACCCTCACCCTAACACTCCCTCTCACCCTAACCCTCACCCTCACAATAAACATCACCTTAATCCTAGCCCTCAGCCTAACCCTAACCCACTACCTAACCCTAACCCTCACCCTGACATTCGCCCTAAACCTAACTCTGACCCTAACCCTTACCCTAACCCTAATCCTCACCCTAATCCTTACCCTAACCCTAAGCTTCACCCTAAACCTAACTCTCACACTAACACTAACCCTCACACTAACCCAAACCCTCACCCTCACCCTAACCCTCACCCTCACCCAAACCCTAGCCCTAATCCTAATCCTAACGCTAAACTTAACCCTCAACTTAACCCTAAAACTCACCCTAACCCTTACCCTCACCATATCCCTAACACTAACACTAACCCTACCCCTCAGCCTGACCCAAACCCCAAACCTAACCCTGACCCTAAGCCTAACCCACACCCTCACCCTAACACTAACCCTAACCGTAACCCTAACCCTCACACTAATCCTAACCACAACCATCACCCTCACAAACACCCTCAACCTCACCCTAACCCTCATCCTAACACTCACCCTTACCCTCACCCTAACCCTAACACTAACCCACACCCTCACCCTAATTCTAACCCTGAACCTGACCCTAAACCTTACCTAACCAAAAACCTCACCCTCACCCTTACCCTCATCCTAAACCTCACCGTCACCCTAGACCTCACCCTAAAACTAAACCTCACTCTAACCCTAACCCTAAACCTAACCCTCACCCTAACCCTAACATTCACCCTAACCCTAACACAAACCCTTCCCTTCACTCTAACCCTCACCCTAACCCTATCGCTAACCCTAATTCGTTCCCTAAGGGTAACCTTAACAGTAACCCTCACCCTCATACTAAACATCACCCTAACGCTAACCCTCACACAAACCCTAACGCTAACCCTAACCCTAACACTAACTTTCATCGTAACCCTAACCCTCAACCTAACCCTCACACTCCCCTAAACCTCACCGTAACCCTAACCCTACCCCTCACCCTAACCCTAACCCTAACCCTTACCTAACTGTAACCCTCACCCTCACCCTAACCCTAAACCTATCCCTCACACTAACCCTAACAATTACCCTAACCCTAAGCCTAAACCTGACTCTAACCCTCACACTAACCCTAAACCTCACCCTAAACGTAACCATAACCCTCACCCTCACCCTAACCCTCACAGTCACACTAACACTCAACCTAACCTTAACCCTCACCCACACCCTAACCCTCACCCTCACCCGAACCCTAACCCTCACCCTAAAACTCACCCTTACCCTAAACATCACCCTAACCCTTACCCTCACCCAAATCCTAACCCTAAACCTCATCCTAACCCTAACACTAACACTAACCCTCAACCGTAACCTAATCCTCACCCTAAAAATAACCGTAACCGAAACCCTCACCCTCACACTCACCCTAACCCTTAAACTAACCCTATCCCTCACAATATACATCACCCTAACACTAACTCTCAGGCTAACCATAACCTTCGCCCTAACCCTAAACCTAATCCTAACACTAACCCTCACCCTAACCCTCACCCTGAACCTCACCCGAACCCTTACTCTAACCATAACCCTAACACTAACTCTAGCCCTAATCCTCACCCTACCCCTACACCTTTCTCACAACCTAACCCTCACCATCACCCGAACCCTCATCCTCACCCTAACACTCACACTAATCCTAAACCTAACCCCAATCCTAACCCTCACCCTCACCCTCAAATTAACCCTAACCCTAACCCTAAACCTAATACTCACCCTCACCCTAACTCTCACCCTAACACTCACCCTCTGCATAAACATCACCCTAACCCTAACCCTCACCCTAAACGTAACCCTAACCCTAACCCTGAACCTAAATCTCACCCTAACGCTCACCCTATCCCTAACGCTAACCCTAAAACTCACCCTGATCCTAACCCTCACCTAACGCTTATCCGCACAGTAACCCTAAACCTAACCCTAAACCTCACACTAACCCTAAACCTAACCCTATCCCTGACCCTCACCATAACCCAGACCCTCACCCTAACTCTAATGCTAACCCTACCTCTAACCCTCACCCTAACCCTCACCCTAACGCTTACCCTCACCCTAACCCGCAAACTAACACTGACCCTAACCCTAACGCTCACCCTAACCATCACCCTAAACCTAACACTAACCCTCATCCGCACCCTCACCCTAATCCTCACCCTAACCCTATCCCTAAACCTAACCCTAACCCTAACTCTGACCTGAACACTCACGCTCACCCTAACCCTCACACTAAACATCAACCTAACACTAAAATTCACTCTAAAACTTACCCTAATTCTAACCCTCACCCTAACCCTAACCCTCACCGTAATCCTAACCCGCATATTAACCCTAACCCTAAACCTCACCCTCACCCTCACCCTCACCCTCACCCTAACCCTCATCCTAACACTAACCCTCACCCTCACCCTCACCCTCAACATAACCCTAACCCAAAACCTAACCGTAATAGTCACCCTAAACCTAACCCTAACCCTTACCTAACCAAAAACTTCACCCTCACCATTACCCTCCACCAAAATCTCACCCTCACCCTAGCACTCACCCTAACACTAACCCTCACACTAACCCTAACCCTAACCCTCGACCTCACCCTAACCCTAACCATAAACCTAACCCTAACAATAATCCTAAGACTAACCCTAAACCTAATTCTAACCCTAAACATCACACTCAACCTAACCCTCACCCTAACAATTACCATCACTCTAACCCTAACCCAAACAGTCACAATAAACCTAAACCTCACCCTTAAACAAACCCTACCCCTCAGCCTAACTCTAAACCTAAATCTAACCCTAACCCAAATCCTCACCCTATCCTTAACCTTAAACCAAACCCTCACCCTATCCCTCACTCAAAACCTAACCCTCACCCTTACCCTTACCCTCACCCGAACCCTAACACTCACCCTCAACCTAACCCTCACCCTAGCACTTACCCACACCCTAACACTCACCCTAAACCTAACCATAAACCTAAATTTAACCCTAACCTTCAATCTAACCCTGAGCCTCACCCTCACCCTAACCCTCACCCTAACACTTACCCTAACCCTAAACCTAACCCTCACACTAACCCTAACACTAAGCCTCTGCCTAACAATTATCATAACCCTAAACCTAACCCTAACCCTCACCATAAACCTAATCCTATCCCTACCACTAACCCTCACATTAAACTTAAACATAACCATCAGTCTAAACCTCACCCTAACCATAACCATAACCCTAACCCTAACCGTAACCCTAACCATAACAATGACCCTCACCCTCCCCTTCCCCCTCAGTCTTACCCTAACCCTAACCCTAATCCTAACACTAACACTCAACCCCACTCTCACCCTAACCCTAAACCTAATCCTAACGCTAACCCTCACCCTCAGCCCAACCCTAACCCTAATCCTACCCCTAACATTCACCCCTAACTCACCCACACCCTAAGCCTAAACATAACCGTAAATATCACCCTCACCCTCACCCTCAGCCTAACTCTCACCTTCATCCTCACCCTAACACTAACCCTAACCCTCACCCTCACCCTCACACTAACTCTAACCCTAACCCTAAACCTCACCATAGCACTAACACTAAATCTAAACCTCACCCTCAGCTTAACACTCACCATCACCATAACCCTCACCCTAACCCTAACCCTCAACCACAAACTAACCCTCACACACACCATCACCCTAACATTCACCCTCACACTAACCCTCACCCTCACAATATACATCACCCTAACCCTAACCCTAACCCTCACACTAACCCTAACCCTAACCCTAAAACTAACCCTCACCCTCACCCTAACGCTATACCTAACCCTCACCCTAACCCTCATCCTAAACCTCAACCTCAACCTAACTCTAATGATAACCCTACCTCTCACCCTCAACCTAACCCTCACCCTAAACTTCACCCTAACCCTTACCCTCACCATAACCCTAATCCTCACCCTCACCCTCACCCTCAGACTATCACCCTCATCCTCACCCTAATACTAACCCTAACCCTAACCCTCACCCTCACCCTCACCCTCACACTTACCCTAACCCTAACACTAACCCTCACCCTCACCCTCAACCTAACCCTATCCCTAACGCTTACCCTCACCCTAACCCTAACCCTGACCCTAAACCTAACCCTCACCGAAACCCTCATCTTAAACCTAACGGTAACCCTAACCCTCACACAAACCCTAACCCTAAACATAACCTCACCCTAACCCTAAACCTAACCCTAAACCTAACTCTAACCCTAACCTTAACACTCACACTAACACTAAATCTAACCCTAAAACTCACCCTACCACCAATCCTAACCCTAATCCTAACCCTTGCCCTAACCCTCACCCTAACCCTAACCCTAACACTCACCCTAACCCTAAAATTCAACCTAACCCTCACCCTAACCCTAATGCTAACCCTAACCCTCACACTCAACCTAACTCTCACCCTAACTCTTATCCTCATACTACCCCCAACCCTAACCATAACCCTCACACTAACCCTAACGCTCAACCTAACACGAACCCCACCCCTCACACTAACCCTCACCCAAAACCTAACTCTAACCCTAACCCTAAACTTCACCCTCACCCTATATCTTACCCTAACCCTTACCCTCACCCTAAGGCTAACCCTAACACTAACCCTCACCCTAAACCTCACCATCACCCTAACCTTAACCCTAAGCCTAAACCTCACCCACATCCTAAACCTAACCATCAACCTAAACCTCACACTCACCCTAACCCTCACCCTAAACCTTATCCTCACACTAACCCTAACACTAACACTCATCCTAACCCTACCACTCACCCTAAACCTCACCCTCACCCTAACCCTAACCCTAACCCTAAACCAAACCCTCACATTAATCCTCACCCTAACCTTAACGCTATCCCTAACCCTCACCCTCACCCTAACCGTCAACCTAACCCTTACCCTCAACCTGACCCTAACCCAAACCCTAACCCTAACTTTCACACTAACCCTAACCTTCACACTAACCCTAACCCTACCACTCACCCTAAACCTCACCCTCACCCTAACCCTAACCCTAACCCTAAACCTCACCCTAATCTAACCCTAAAACCTCACCCTAACCCTAACCCTTACATTCAACCTAATCCTCACCCTAACAATAAGCCTAACTCTTACCTAATCGAAACCCTCACCTTCACCCTAACCCTAATCATAACCCTAATCCTCACACTCAGTGTCACCATTACCCTAAACCTTACCCTCACCCTCACCCTCACCCTAACACTCACACTAGCCCTAACCCTCCCCCTAACCCTAACCCTCACCCTCACCCTCACACTCAGCCTAACCCTTAACCAAACCCTAATCATAACCCTCACAGTCACCCTAAACCTAACCCTAACCCTCAAACTCACACTCCCTCTAACCCTAAACCTAACCCTAACCCTAACCCTAATCAAACAATAATCCTAACCCTAATCCTCACCCACAAGGTCACCCTCCCCATCTCCCTCACCCTCAAACTCACCTTCACCCTAACCCTCAAACTAACCCGAACCCTCACCCTAACCCTAACCCTAACCTCCACCCTCACACTCACCCTCAGCCTAGCCATAAACCTAATGCTAATCCTAACCTTAACCCTCACCCTAAACATAACCCTCAACGTCACCCTCACCCTCACCCTCACCCTAACCCTAACCCTCAACCTCGACCTCACCCTCAGCCTAATATTCAACCTCACCATAAACATCACCCTAACCCTAACCCTCAACCTAACCGTAAACTTTACCCTAACCGTAAACCTAACCCTCACCCTAACCTTTATCATCAGACTAACCCTTACTCTAAACCTAACCCTAACCCTCACACTCACTCGAAACATAACCTTTAACCTCACCCTAACCTTAACCCTAATCCTCACCCTCACACTAACCCTCACCCTAAACCTAACCCTAACCTACACCCTAACCCTCATGCTCAGAGCAACTCTCACCCTCACCTGAACCCTCACCCTCACCCTAACTCTGAGCCTCACGCTAACCCTCACCCTAATCTTAACCCTCTCTCTAACCATAAACCTCACCCTAACCATAAACCTAACTCTTACCTAATGGAAACACTCACCCTCACCCTCACAATCACCCTAACCCTCACCATCACCATAGCCCTCACTCTCAAGCTTAACCTCACACTAACCCTCACCCTCACACTCAATCTCACCCTAACCCTAACCCTAACCTTAACCATAAATCTGACCGTAACCCTAACCCTTACCCTAACCCTAATCCAAAGCCTCACCCTAAACCTCACCTTAACCCTAACCCTAACAGTAACCCTCACCCTAACCCTCATCCTAACCCTAACCCTAACCCTAACCCTAACCCGCACCTTAACTCTGACCCTTACCCTAACCCTAACCCTAACCCTAAATCTCAACCTAACCCTAAACCTAAACCCAACCCTCACCCTCACCCTAACCCTCACCCTAACCCTTATCCTCACACTAACCCTAACCCTAACCCTAACCCTCACCATCAAACTACCCCTAACCCTAACCCTAACCCTCACCCTAACCCTAATACTTACCCTAACCCTAACCCTAACCTTCACCCTAACGCTCACCCTAACCCTAATGATAAACCTTACCCTCATGCTCACTCTAAAACTCCCCCTAAGCTTTATCCTCATATTAAACCTAAGTCTAACCCTAACGCTAACCGTCACACTAATCCTAACCCTCTCCCTAACAGTAACCCTACCCCCCAACCTAACCCTCACCCTAAACCTAATTGTAACCCTAACCCTCACCCTAACCCTAACCCTTACCCTAACCCTCACCGTCACCCTAACCCTCACCATAAACCTAAACCTAAACCACACCCTAAACCTCACCTTCACCCTTACACTCACCCGAACTGTCACCCTCACCCTAAGCCTCAGCCTCACCCTAAACATCACCCTAAACCTAACCCTCAGTCTAACCCTAACCCTAACCCTCACCCTAACCCTAACACTCAAACTAACCCTCACCCTCAACCTAATCCTCACCCTAACCCTAACCCTAATCCTTACCAAACTGAAAACCTCACCCTTACCCTCACATTCACCCTAACCCACATCCTCACCGTAGCCCTCACCCTAAACCTAAACCTCACACTAACCCCTACCCTAAACCTCACAATCAACCTCAACATAACCCTAACCCTAACCCGAACCCTTACCCTAACCCTCACCCTCACCCTAAACCTCAACCTAAACCTAAATTTCAACCTAAACCTCACCCTAACCCTAAACCTCACCCTAACCCTTACCTCAAGGAAACCCTCACCCTCTCTGTCACACTCACCCTAACACTCACCATCACCGTAGACCTCACCCTAAGCCTAAACGTCACAATAAACTTTACAATCAACTTCAACCTAACCCTAAACCTAACCCTAACCCTCAACGTAAACCACACCCTAACCATAACACTAACCCTAACGATAACCCTCACACTAACTCTAATCCTTACCCTAACCCTAAACCTAAATCTCACCCTCACCCTAACCCTCACCATCAACCTAAACTTCACCTGATCCCGAACCCGAACCCTAACCCTAATCCTAACCCTAACCCTCACACTCACTCTAACCCTCACCCTGAACTTCACCCTCACACTAACCCTCACCATCACCCTAAACTTCACCCTAACCCTAATCCTCACCCTCACCATCACCCTAACATTAACCCTTACCATGACCCTCACCATCAACCTAACCCTCACCCTAACCCTAACACTTACCCTAACCCTTACCCTAACCCTCACAAAACAATCACCCTAACCCTAACCCTAAACCTAACCCTCACCCTCACCCTCATCCTCACCCTCACCCTAACCCTAATCCTCACCCTATCCCAAACCTATATACTAACCCTAACCCTACCCCTCACCCTAACCCTCACGCTCAGCCTAACCCTAAACCTAAACCTCACTCTAACACTAACCCCAACCCTAACCCTTACCCTCACCTTAACTCTAACCCTAACCCTAATCCTTACCTAACAGAAATCCTCACCCTCACCCTCAGACTCACCCTAACCCACACCCTCACCGTAGCCCTCACCTTAAACCTAAACCTCACCCTAACCCTAACCCTAAACCTCACCCTCACCCTCACCCTAACCCTAACCCTAACCATCACCCTAATGCTCACCCTCACCCTAACCCTAACCCTAAAACTAACCCTCACATTAATCCTCACCCTAAACCTAATTCTAACCCTAACCCTCACCATCACACTAACTCTCAACCTAACCCTTACCCTCAACCTGACCCTAACCCTAACCCTAACCCAAACCCTCACACTAACCCTAACCCTTACACTGACCCTAACCCTACCACTCATCGTAACCCTCACCCTCACCCTCACCCTAATCCTAAACCGAACCCTAACCCTAACCATCACCCTAACTCTGACCCTAACACTCACTCTAACTTAACCTAACATTCACACTAACCCTCACATTCAGCCTAATCCTCGCCCTAACATTAACCCTAACTGTTTCCTAACCGAAACCCTCACGTTCACCCTCATTCTCAACCTAACACACACATTCACTCTAGCTGTCACCTTAACCCTAACCCTAACCCTAATTTTCACCCTCACCCTCACCGTCACCCTCAGCCTTACCATAACCGTAACCCAAATCGTAACCCTTACCTTCACACTCACCCTAAACCTCACCCTCACCATAGCCCTCACCCTGAACCTAAACCTAACCGTAAACCTCATTCATACCCTAACCCTAACCCTAACAATAACCTTAACCCTAACCCTAATCCTAATTCTAACCCAAATCCTAACCCTAACCGTATACCTAAAACTCACAGTGACACTAATCCTAAACCTAACCCTCACCCTGACTCTCACAATCACCCTAACCCTGACCCTCAACCTCACCCTACCCTAACCCTCAACCTAACCCTAGCCCTCACCCTAACCCTAACCCTAACCCTCACCCTCACACTCACACTCAGCCTAACACTTAACCAAACCCTAATCCTAACCCTAACCCTCACACTCACCCTAACCCTAATCCTAACAATAACCCTCAACATCACCCTAACCCTCACCCTCACCCTAACCCTAACACTAAACCTAACCCTCACATTAATAAACACCCTAAACTTAATGCTAACCCTAACCCTCACCCTCACCATATCCGCCAACCTAACCCTTACCCTCAACCTGACCCTAACCCTAACCCTAACACTAACACTAACACTAACCCTCACACTAACCCTAACCCTACCGCTCATCGTAAACTCACCCTAATCCTAACCCTAACCCTAACCTTAACCCTCAACCTAACTCTGACCCTAACACTCACCCTAACCCTAACATTCACACTAACCCTCACATTCAACCTAATTCTCACCCTAAGAATAACCCTAACTCTTACCTAACTGAAACCCTCACGTTCACCCTCATTCTCAACCTAATACTCACACTCACGCTAGCCGTCACCTTTAACCTAACCCTAACCCTAACCCTAATCTTCACGCTCACCCTCACGGTCACCCTCAGCCTTACCATAACCATAACCCAATTCGTAATCCTTAACCTCATACCCACCCTCACACTCACCCTAAACCTCACACTCACCGTAGCCCTCACCCTGAACCTAAACCTCACCCTAACCATAACCTTAACCCTAACCCTCACCCTCACCCTCACACTCAGCCTCACTTATCGAAACCATAAGCCTAACCCTAACCCTCACACTCACCCTAACCCTAATCCTAACAATAACCCTCACCATCACCTTCAACCTCACCCTAACCCTAACCCTCAACCTCACCCTCACCCTAACCCTCACCATCACCCTAAACTTCACCCCAACCCTAAACCTCACCCTAACCCTAAACCTAACCCTAACCCTCACACTCACCCTAACCCTAACCTTAAACCTCACTCTAAACCTAAACCTAACCTTAACCCTCACCCTAAACCAAACATTAACCCTCAACCTAACCCTAACTCTTACCCTAACCCTAACCCTAAACCTCACCTTAACCCTAACTCTAATACTCACCCTAAACCTAATGCTTACCCTAACCCTAAGCCTAAAGTTTACACTCACCCTAACCTAACCCTAACCCTTACCCTCAACCTCACCCTCACCCTAAACTTAACCCTAACTCTCACAGTCACCCTAAACCTAATCCTAACCCTAACCCACACCCTCACTGTCACCTCACCCTAACATTCACCGTCAACCTCACCTTCCCCCTAACCCTCAAACTAACCCTAATCCTCACCTCACCCTCGCCCTAACCCTAACCCTAAAACTAACCCTCATCCTCACCCTCAAGCTAAACTTCAAGGTCACCCTCAGCCTCACCCTCACCCTCACCCTCATCCTAAACCTCACACTCAACTTCACCCTCAGCTTAAACCTCAACTTCACTGTAAACATCACCCGAACCCTAACCCTCACCCTAAACCTAACCCTAACCTTAACCCTCACCGTAACCCTAACGATAAACCTTACCCTCATGCTCACCCTAAAACTCACCATAAGCTTTATCTTCATACTAACCCTAACTCTAACCCTAATGCTAACCGTCACACTAACCCTAACACTCTCCCTAACCCTAATCCTACCCCTCAACCTAACCCTCATCGTAAACATAACCCTAACCCTAACTCTAAACCTAACACTAACCCTAACCCTCACCCTCACCCTAACACTCACCATCACCCTAACTCTCACCATAAACCTAACCCTAAACCACACCCTAACCCTCAACCTCACCCTCACCCCAACAGTCACCCTGACTGCAACACTCAGCCTCACCCTAAACATCACCATAACCATAACCCTCAATCTAACCCTAACCCTAAGCCTCACAATAACCCTAACATTGAAAGTAACCCACACCATCAACCTAATCCTCACCCTAACCATAACCCTAACCATTACCTAATGGAAAGAATCACCCTCATCCTCACACTCAACCGAACACTCACCATCATCGTAGCCCTCACCCTAAACCTAAACGTCACACTAACCCTCACCCTCACCTTCACCGTAACCCTAACCTTAACCCTAACCCTCACTCTAATCCTCAACCTAACCCTAACCTTAACCATAATCATAACCCTCACCCTAACTCTAACCCTTATCCTAACCCTAATCCAAACCCTAAATCTCACCCTAACCCTAACCTTAACCCTAACCCTCACTCTAATCCTCAACCTAACCCTAACCTTAACCATAATCATAACCCTCACCCTAACTCTAACCCTTATCCTAACCCTAATCCAAACCCTAAATCTCACCCTAACCCTAACCTTAACCCTAACCCTCACTCTAATCCTCAACCTAACCCTAACCTTAACCATAATCATAACCCTCACCCTAACTCTAACCCTTATCCTAACCCTAATCCAAACCCTAAATCTCACCCTAACACAAACCCTCACCCTCACCCTAACCCTCACCTTAACACTAACCCTAACACTAACCCTCACCCTAAACTTAAAACTAAACCTAAGCCTCACCCTCACCCTAACCCTTATCCTCACACTAACCCTAATCTATAACCTCACCCTCACCCTCACCATCACACTAACCCTAACCCTTATGCTCACCCTCACCATCACCCTAACCCTAACCCTAAACCTAACCATCACCCTAACCCTAAGACTTACCCTAACCCTAACCCTAACCCTCACGATAACCCTCACCCTAACACTAACCCTAAACCTAACCCTCACCCTCACACTCACCCTCACCCTAACCCTAACCCTCACCCTAACCCAAACCCTCACCCTAACCCTAACCCTACCCCTCATCCTAAACCTCACCCTCAGCCTAATCTTAAACCTATACCTCACTCTAAACCTAACCTTAACCCTAACCCTTACTCTCACCCTAACCATAACCCTAAACCTAAGACTAAACCTTACCTAACTGAAAACCTCACCCTCAACCTCAGACTCACCCTAACCCACACCCTCACTGTAGCCCTCACCCTAAACCTAAACCTCACCCTAACCTTAACCCTAAACCTCCCCCTCACCCTAAACCTAACCCTAACCCTAACCTAACCCTCACCTTTACCCTCACCCTCACCCTAACCCTACCCTAAACCTAACCCTCACATTAATCCTCACCCTAACCTTAACGCTAACCCTAACTCTCACCCACACCCTAACCCTCAACCTAAACCTTACCCTCAACCTGACCCTAACCCTAACCCTTAACCCTAACCCTCACACTAACCCTAACCCTCATATTAACCCTAACCCTACCTCTCACCATAACCCTCACCTTCACCATAACCCTAACCCTAACCCTCAACCTAACTCTGACCCTAACAGTCACCCAAACCCTAACCCTCACACTAACCCTCACATTCAAAATAATCCTCACCCTAACAATAACCCTAACTCTTACCTAAACGAAACCCTCGCCTTCACCCTCATTCTCACTGTAACACTCACACTCACGCTAGCCCTCACCTTAACCCTAACCCTAACCCTAATCTTCACCCTCACCCTCACCGTCACCCTCAGCCTAACCCTAACACTAACCCTAATCCTCAACCTAACCCTCAACCTCAACTTCACCCTCACCCTCACCCTAACCCTAAACCTAACCTTCACCCTCACTCTCACTGTCATCCTCAGCCTTACCCTAACCCTAACCCAAATCGTAACCCTTACCCTCACCGTCACCCTCACACTCACCCTAAACCACACCCTCACCATAGCATTCACCCTAAAGCTAAACCTAACCCTAAATATAACCCTAAACCTCACTCTTACCCTAACCCTAACCCTAATCCTAACAATAACCCAAACCCTAACCCTAATCCTAACCCTAACCCTCACCCTAACCCTAACCCTAAACCTAAAACTCACCGTAATCCTAATACTAACCCTAACCCTCACCCTCATTGTTACCGTCACCCTAACACTGACCCTCAAACTCAACCTCACCCTAAACCTCAAACTAACCATAACACTCACCCTAACCCTAACCCTAACCGTCACACTCACCCTAACCCTATCCCTTACCCTAACAATAACGCTCACCATCATCCTCACCCTAACCCTCACCGTAACCCTAACCCTAACCCTACCCCTCACCCTAAACTTCACCCTAAACCTAACCCACTCCCACACCCTAAACCTCATGCTAACCTGAAACTTAACCCTCACCCTAACACTCACCCTCACCTAGAACATCACCCTCACCCTCACCCTAATCCTAACCCTAATCCTAACCCTCAACATAACCGTAACCCTCACCCTCACCCTCACCATCAGCCTAACCCTCACCCTAAATCTAACCCTAACCCACAACCTAACCCGAACCCGAACCCGAACCAGAACCCTCACCTGAACCCTCACCCTCACCCTAACACTCAGCCTCACACTAAACATCACCCTAACCCTAACCCTCACTCTACACCTAGCCCTAACTCTAAAACTAACCATAACCCAAACTCTTACCTAACCGAAAACCTCACCCTGACCCTCACACTCACACCAACCCTAACCCTCACTGCACCCTTCATCCTAAACCTAAACCTCAACATAACCCTAACCCTAACCCTCACCCTAACCCTAACCCTAACCCTAACCCTCACCCAAAACCTAACGCTAACCCTCACCCTCACCCTCGCCCTAACCCTCATCCTATCCCTTACACTAATCGTAACCCTAACCCTAATCCTCACCTTAACCGTAACCCTAACCCTAAACCCAATATTCACCGTCACTGTCACCTTCACTGTCACCCTCACCCTAACACTCACCGTCACCCTAAACATCACCCTAACCCTAACCGTCACCCTAACCCTAACCTTTACCCTAATGCTAACACTAGCCCTCACCCTCACCCAAACCCTAACCCTAACACAAACCCTCACCCTTACCTAACCCTAACCCTAACCCTATCTCTAACCCTAACCCTCATCCTAACCCTCACAATAACCCTAACACTAACCCTATTCCTCTGCCTAACCCTCAACCTACACCTAACCCCAACACTAATCCTCACCCTATTCCTAACCCTAACTCTAACCTTCTCCCTACCCTCACCCTCATAGTAACCCTGATGCTAACAATAACCCTCAACCTCACCCTAAACCTCGCCCTTACACTTAACCTCACCTTAACCCTAACCTCACCCTCATCCTAACCCTCACCCTAACCCTTACCCTCACCTAACCCTAAGCCTAACCCTCACACTCACCCGAAACCCTCACCCTAACCCTTACCCTCATTCAAACCCAGACCCTAACCCTCAACCTAACCCTCAGCCTAATCCTAAACCTAACCCTAACCCTCAAACTAACTGTAACGCCAACATGAACCCTAATGCTCACACTCACCCTAACCCTAACCATCAACCTCACACTCAACCTCAGCCACAGCCTAACCCTAACCCTAAACCTAATCCAAACCCTAAACATCAGCCTCACCCTTACCCTAACTCTAAACCTAACTACAACCAAAACCCTCACCCTACCCATAACCCGATCCCTAACACTCTCCCTAACCATAACCCTAATCCTAATCCTAACCCTCACCCTCAACCTGATCCTTACCCTTCCCCTTCCCCTAACCCTCACCCTAATCCTTACCCTCAACCTAAACATAACCCTAACCCTCAGCCTAAACCTCATCCTAACCCTAAACCTAAAACTAACCCTCACCCAAACCGTAACCCTCACCCTCAACATCAACCTCACCATTACCCTCACCCTAATCCTCACCCTCACCCTCACCCTAACACTAACCATAACTGTAACACTCATCCTAAACATAACCCTCAACCTCACTCTCACCCTCACCATCACCCTCACCCTCACCCTCATCCTCATCCTCACCCTAAACCTATCCATAACCTAACCCTCCCCCTAAACCTAACTATGACCCTCATCCTCACCCTCACCCGAAGACTAACCCTACACCTAAGCATAATCCTAAACCTAACACTCACCCTCACCCTCAACCTAAACCTCACCCTAACCCTAACCATAACCCTAACTCTCAGCCTAACCCTCACTCTAACCCTTACCCTCAGCCTAACACTCACCCTAACCCTAACCCAAACACTAACACTAAACCTCTACCTAACCCTCACCCTAACACTAAACTTAAACCTAACCCTCACCCTAACCCTCACCCTAAC